>NC_140483.1:118478090-119078090 GCF_964271855.1 Acomys minous
CTGTCCATCTCTGAGCCATGCCTTCATCCTTTTTATTTTGCTCTGAGATTAGATTTCACTAACTTACGCTGCTGCTCTCAGTCTTGTGATCTTCTTTCTCAGCTTTCCATGTGGTTGGCATTACAGGCCTAGGTCATCATGCCTGACTACTGTAATTTCTAATGCTTGTGTAATTTCTGTTATAAGTCATCATTTACTTGGCTAGCTATGCCATATTGGTGTTTGTCTCAGTGATTCTGTGCTGTCTTTCTTTTCTTTTTGTTTTCTGTTTTGATTGTTTGTTTGTTTGTTTTTGTATTGTTTTGCTTCTTTGTTTTTCAAGATGGGGTTTCTCTGTGTAACAAAAGCCCTGCCTGTCCTGGACTCTCTTTGTAGACCAGGCTGGCCTCAGACTCACAGTGATCCTCCTGCCTCTGCCTCCTAAGTGCTAGGATTACAGGTATTTGCCACCACACCTCACTTGAGGTGTTCAAAGTTTTAATATGTTAGATCTGCACAGCAAGCCCCAGCACAAGGGACCTGGTGTACAGCAGTGACTCTCAGAGGAGGCGTGCCAGCCAGGCCCAGTGCCAGGTTCAGTCTTGAAGGGGCACAAGGTCACGGCTTTGTCCAGAGCAGCTTAAGAACAGTGGTTAAAGCACAGGACAACTATACCTGCCCGTCAACAGATGAGCAGATACTAGAACAGGCCATACCCAGTGGGCGTTATTCATCCCTGAACAGGAAGGAAATCTCGACACACTCGGCAACACTGGTAGACTCTCAGAGCAAAATGAGAACTGAAATAAACCAAGCAGGCAAGGCCACACACCGGCTGGTTCCATTTCTATGCACTTCCCTAGAAAAGTCAGATTCGTAGACTCAAAGGCTGCCCGGGCTGAGAAGGAAGGACACGGAGAGCTGTTCTCAAGCAGTGTGGAACTTCTTCCTGGCGTGATGGAAGGTTCTGGAGATGGATAATGGTTATGTCTGCATGCAACATTGATGAATGTGGTCAATGCCACTGACTTGGACAGTTAAAAATCATTGAATGGTGTGTGTATAATATACATGTGCACATACATTACAATGATAACAAAGGCTTGAGTTAATACAGGCACTGTGGCAGCCAACTGTAATGCCAGCACCTAGGAGATGGAGGCAAGAGGTTAACAGTTCGAGACCAGCCTTGATCTATACAAGTGAGGATTTGTCTCAAACAAATGGAATGAAAGGGGCAGGAGAGAACACTTGTTTTTCTTGCAAAGGACCTGGGTTTGGTTTCCAGCACATGAAAAAAAAAAAATAGAGAGATAGATTAAAAATAGAGGGTAGGCCTGGGTCAGGAGGTCGGCGCTGTGCGCCTCAGGTCTTCCTGTTCCACTGGCTTGATGTCTGCAATGTCTGAGTCTCCACACACTAGGCTGTCTCCATGACTCATGCCTGGCAATATTACATTTTCTTTTCCTGAGAGAGGCGATAAACGAATAGGCTTTCAGTGAAACACATGAAATGATACTTAATCTGTTTTAGGCTCAGGTGACATAAGAGTGGCCTAAGGGCAATGGCCTGTGAGGGCCCCCAAGTTGGACACTGTGAAGATGGGTAGGCCTGGAAGGAAGATAGTTTTCAGTGTAGCATCAGGTCAGCGTCTGTCTTTTTGGCACCAGGAAGCTAATCCAGTGATCTGAGCTTCCAGCAGCACTGCACACCCAGAGACTCTCCACGGAGGAGCTTAGAAAATGCTCTATTTCGGTGTCTTGCTAGCTTTCTAAATGAAAAACCCCAGTCTAGCAACTCAATCATATTATAAACACATTATAAGCATATTAAAAAGTAATTACTTTGGAGGAAGTTTACATCAAAATACAAATTAAGATAAAATTAGGAATCTTTCCACTTCCAGATTCCAGTTTGTGGAGGATATTTTTTATTTTGGTGTGTAGTTGTTGCCTTTTTGTCTCCAGTCATCCTGGAACCTTGGATGCCACATATGCTCTATGAGCATTTTGTAGTGCCTCCTGTATGCCAGGTGCTGGCATTGACCAACCTTTGGCAAATCCGCGTGGGTGCGCATGACTGTCATATTTCAACACGGATGAGGGAGGTTTTTACTGAAAGGGGGATTATTCACAATTGCACAATTCTTCTCTCAGGCTTTACCCAGAGTCGCAGCCTATGGCACTCTTGTGAGAACTACAGCGTAGCTCAGCACACGGAACTCTTTCTCCTCAGAGCAGAGGGGAGCTGGGGATGCCTGCCTGTGGGTGGCTGTGATCTCAGCTCTTAGGGTGTGGAGGCAGGAGGATCAGAGATTCTAGCTGAAGATGAGCCTGGCCTACATAGTGAAATACTGTCTCAAGAACAAACCAACAAAACCAACCAACCATACAAAGGCCTGAAAATATAGCTCAGTGACAGAAAAGTGGCCTCACATGAGGAAAGTCTTGGAAATGATCCTTAGCATTGGGGGGGGGGGCGAGATGCAGAGGAAACACAAACAGATGCAAAGGAATTCAAGTTGACAGTGGGTATTGAGAAAGGTAGGCAGCCTTCTGGCGATGAATCGATTGCAGCATTAGCCAGGTGGTTAGAACACTTGGGTCTGAGTTGGACACTGGCAGGTTGAACCTGCAATCCCAGCACTGGGGAGGCTGGTGTAATAGGATTGCCACAAGTTCAAGCTAAACCTGAGCTATGTAGTGAGACCCTGTCTCAAGCAAGCAAATGAATGAATGAATGAATGAACGAATGAGTGAATGAAATGGGGAGGTCACTCAGTTGGTAAAATGCTTGCCATGCAAGCATGAGGACCTGAGTTCAGATCCCCAGCCCCCATATAAAAAGCCAGGCATAGTGGCACATGCTTGTAATCCCAGCACTGGCAAGGCAGAGACAGACAGATCCCAGAATTTACTGGCTCGACAGTTTTGCTAAATCGGTGAGCTCCATGGTCTGGAAGTGATCCTGTCCCAAAAAGTGAGATGGAGAGCAGGTGACCCTCAGAGTCAGAGCAGGACACACCCAGACACTAAGTTCTCAGCACAAAGGTGATTTTATTTTCCAACAGGGGCAAGGGGCAGGGCACAACCTCTGGATCTGACAAAGACAGCAGGCAGCAAGTATGTCTTTTTTTTTTCTCCCCCAAGAGTGAGTTTTTCAGAAGAGAAAGGGAAGCCCGTGCTAGGGTGAGTTGATAAGTCCTGATTGGACAGATTACCTGCTGTAGTCAAATAATGAATTTTGATAGTTGGACCTTGGTGTTTAGTCTAAGGAATGAGGCAGCGGTCAAATAAGGGAAGGCACCTCTGGGGGCTAGCTTTAGGAATGTTATTCAATGGTTTACCAAGGGAGAGGAAAGGGCAAAGGGCAAAACCTGATGGCACCATGGTTGCTCTGCTCAGGCCTGCTAGTGTCCCAACTCCACACGTATCATATACACATGCACGCACGCTGTCACTCACATGTGCACACACAACACATATGCACTCTAGTATGGATTGCAACTGTGTCGTACACAGGAGGATGACCTTGGCTATCCCTTTGAACCCATTCTTCTCCTGGTAAAATAAAAGTTGTATGGACACAGCCTGCGGTGTCCATCCAATATTCTGGCTCCTGTGGACACTTTGAGAAAGAGGGAGAAGAAGGCTGGTTATTTCATGCCAACAGAAGTTACTGGCAGTTATCTAAATGTCAGGTGATCTTGAGGTCTGCTGACATGAAGTAACTTTAAGTTATGACTCTTTTAAAAAAAAGATTTATTTATTTACTATATATATACAGTGTTCTGCATACATGTACACCTGCAGGCCAGAAGAGGGCACTGAATCTTATTATAGATGGCTGTGAGCCATATGTGGTTGCTGGGACTTGAACTCAGTACCTTTGGAAGAGTAGCCAGTGCTCTTAACCTCTGAGCCATCCCTCCAACCTGACCCATTCTTATTTTACAGAGAAAATACCAGCATGGTTTACCCTAGTATTATCAAAGAACTTGCAGAAATAACATGTGGTCCCCATTCTATGACACTGGACACTACTGACATTACCAGAACAACAAGGCTTTGTGAACACAGGGCATAATTTAATTAAATAAGCCAACCATCTCTTTGAGGACTTGACGGTACAGAAAGGAGACACATTGTTATTTATTCATGGTGGGTACCACATCTATTTCAAAGCAAGAGGATGAGCTGACCAGTTTAAGATATGCCTATCACATATGAAGTATGCTTGCTATACAAACAAAAGACCCATGACTCCAGCTGCATCCTGGTCGCCTGGCGTTAAGCAATGTCACCATGTTCCAGAAGACAGGAAGAGCTGTCTTGAGTGAATGTGGCAGCCCACTGGATGTGTGTCTTCTCAGGGGTGACCTTCACCTAGGAAAACTGCATATTAACTACGCTGTGGCTCGGAGCTTCCTCTCACGCCTTCATGTCTTCCAAACTTGCACACAGTCCTCTTGTGTCTTGATGATCCATGACCATTTCAGTCTCTGCAGCTGCGCCGGCCAGGGAGTGACTGAGGAGCACAGGCACACCCTGGATGACTTTGCTTAACACCTTGCCATCTTCTTTGAGAAGTGTGTTGCTTTTTCTACCAGTATTTCTCTGTCTTCAGAAAAAAACAGCCTTACCACTTCACCAGCCCTGAGCTTGATCCCCCCCCAAACCATAGGTCTCCTGTGTAGTCACCTGCTTTACTCCTGGCCTGCCTCTTTCTTGAAAAAGAACCCGGATCACAGCAGTATCCAATGAGAAAACAAACTGTTTTAAGTTTTCATCTACAATCTTCTCAAGGTTTATTTACTTTATTTTATGTGTGTGAATGTTTTGCCCACATGTGTGTCTGTGTATTCCCATGTGTGCCTGGTGTCCACAGAGGTTAGAAGAGGCCATCAAATCCTCAGAAACTGGAATTATAATCTGCAGTGGACCTGTAATGGGGTACTGGGCATGGAGCATGGGTCTTCTGCAGGAAAGAATGCTCTTAAGCACTGAGCCATTTCTCCAGCCCTAAATAATTCTTCTTTTTCTCCTCCTTCTCCTTCTTCTTCTTCTTCCTCTTCTTTAATATTAGGTTTGCTTATTTGCTTTTATTTTTTTAGACAGGGTCTTACGTAACTCAGGCTGGCCTCAAACTCTGTGTAGGCCAAGATGACCTTGAACTTTGGATCCTCCTAGCTCTGCCTTCCAAGGACTATGATGACAGGCGTGTGTGACCACTCCTGGCTTGTGAGTTCTCACCTGATTTATGAGTTCTTTTTGGTAACTATGCTACCATTCTCTTTTTCCTAACCAACCTTTTTGTAAGAGTTTGCAGTCTGGACTGGTTGCCTCATCCTCCGTTCCCATAACCTTCCCACCCTCTGCAGTCTGTCCTCTACCCTAGTGAGCAAGTCCCGCGAAGACTTTCATCCTTTCTCCACTCGAGCTGCGGCTTTACACACTGTTGCCTCCTCTACCGTGACCCTGACTTCGCCCTTTCAGACGGATGGTTTGGGGAGCCTTTTTTTTTTCAGTCACTTCTCTTCTGCTGTTCCTTGCTTTGTTCTGTGTGTGTGTGTTTACATTGTCTTTTTCCTGCCTATCTCTTGATGGGTGTTCTCAGGGGTAGCGTTTCTCAATGACTCATACCCCTTTGTATGCTGTTTCCTGCCATATTGACTGTAAGCTTGACCATGCATGTCACTCCATTTGGCCAAGGACCATCAGCCCACATGAAGCAAGCAGAGGCTTGGTGTGTACTTCTTCTTTGGGATTTGCCTTCTTGGAAACTCCCCAGAGACAGATAAGTCACAGAGGTGATAAAGATGTAGGGTCCCCACCTTCTCTAGACAAGCCCAACCCACACACAGCTGATGGGATGAATGATAACTTCCAAGCCACTATTCCTAGGTTCCTGGTGGCTTGAATTGTAGTAAATAACTGGGAAGAGCCCTTCTCATCTGTCACTATCATTCGTACTTTCAGTTCCTGACTCTCCCTTAACCGGCATGCCCAGATGAGAAGCCCACCAGGGACCCTGAGCTCACACAAAGCCTTGTGCTCCTTTGCAAACTTTGCAGTTGGTTCAAGAGGTAAGCAGATACCCAATCACTCAATGTAGAAGCCCCCAAAGAGGAGTTTCTGTTCGAACCAGGTCTAAAGTAGCTCAGGGTGGCCTCAAAGTCATTGTGTAGTTAGCAATGGCATTGGACTCTGGAGCCTCCTGCTTCCATCTCCTGAATGCTGGGATTCCAGGCATGGGTCAGGACGCATGGTTTACTAAGCGCAGAAGACTGAACCCGGGCTTCCTGCATGCTAGGAAAGCATTCTGCCAAATGTGCTATATCCCCAGCCCATGTTTTTGTTGTTGTTTGTTTTTGTTTCCTTATCTTTCGGCACTGAAGGTTGAACTGTGTGGTCTTCTGCATGCTAGGCCAACAACTGACTACTAAATTATTCTCACAGCCTTTCGTTCTTTGAAACAGGGTCTCTGAATATAGCCAAGATTGGCTTTGAACTTACAATGCTCTCACTTCCATCTCCTACAGGGTTGTGCCGTTACAATCAGCTCAAAAAAATTTTTTTTCTCAGTGCACTATAAGCCCTTTCTGATGTGGCCTACATTTCATTTCTATCTTCACTTCCTTCCCTGTGTGTGCTATGCTCTAACTGAGCCAAATTACTTGCGGTCCTGACACAGGCCATCTGCCTCAGGCACTATCAGCCAGTTTTTTCCTGCCTGGTGAGTTCTCCATCTCCTGCCATCTGCAGCGTCCAGCAAGTCTTGGTTTAAATGTCACATCTTCTGTGCTGTCTCTTCTGCCTATCTGGGCAGAAGAAGAACGAGTCTCTTCTGAGTAGTCACTAGCCCAAATTATACCCCTATTGCATACTTTTGGATTGCTACAATATGCTTAAATGTCTGCCTCACCACTCCATAGTGTTAGGGACCCCCTCAGAATAGGGGCTTGCTTATTTTTTGTGTTTGCAACACCCAGCACAGTGTGTGGCATTCAGCAAGTGTGTAGTAACTGTCTGGAAATAACATGGAGTACGTTTCCTACTTAGATGCTTCGTAAAAGTATGTTATTACTATGTTAACATTACGAATTTCCATGTATTAGCCCAGAAGTGGCAACAATGATATGCTCTCGGGGACTGCTCAATATTGATCAGGATTAGTGCACTAGAGTATTGGAGCTGGGGACTGACGGGGCGAAGAAGAGGCAGCAGTGTGATGGAGTGCAAGCTGGTGAAGGCACGCTATGGACCACTGTGTTCTATAGTCCTCATGGCTTCCCTCAGATGGTGTGTTGCCTCCCTCTCCCATAGGGTGAAATGGTTCTTCACTCTCACTTCTCTTCCTCATCCATTTACTGGCCACATTACGAACAGTAACAACAGCTGGGTTGAACCAGTGTGAAGACAGCTTTTACATCATCCTTGTCCTAAGCATCCCTCCACACCTTTCGCCCTGTTTTGCTCTAGTTTTGCACATTCTTCTCTTTGTATTTGTTCTTTCTCTTTACATTTCAATTTATGATGATGATGATGATGATGATGTGTGTGTGTGTGTGTGTGTATGTGTGTGTGTGTGTGTGTGTTGGTGAGCATGTATTTGACAGAGGACAACTTTGTGAAGGCAGTCTTCTCCTTTCCCCCTTATGTAGGTTCCAGGACTTGAACTCAGGTCATCAGACTTGCAAAGCAACACCTTAATTTTTTTTTTTTTAGCCACCTTGCTGCTTGATTCTCTTGCTGAAAACTCCTCCAAGACAGACCATGACTCTAGGATGGTTTAAGACCTAAAGTTAAGACTTGAGGATGCTTAAGACCATAACTTTAAGGAGCCTTCATTAGCCCTTTCTACTTCTTTAGTTCAGTTCCCTCTGTACTTCTTCTACTTGGGAGAAAGCCTATGGTAACTGCGGTGCCTAAGACAAGATACAGCCATTGCTCACGACTCAATGAGGAGATAGGTCAAGAATGAATTATAATTATACATACATATGCATCAATGGAGGTGGGTATCTTCCAGAGGTCAAAGGAAGGATAGATAACTCATCTTGGGGTTGGGGGTGGGGTGGAATTTCAGAGAACACCAAAGAAAAATGGTGTACTGGCAGAAGCCTGGCCTAATGAGGCTTGGGGGTCATGGCATCTCCCGGTTTGGGGCAGTGCCTTGATCTGATGACATTCCCTGTCCTGCTGAGACCACTCAAGACATAGTTTAAGGCCTCATATCCTAGGAAACCTATTGTCCTGTCCCAAGCAGCAAGAACTACACCTTTAATTTACTTTACATCTTTTTTGTCCTTGGCGGTGTCAAGGATCTACCCCAGGCTGTCATTCTGCAGGCTGCTGCTCCACTGCTAACACCAGCCCTGCTCTGAAGCAGCTCTTTCTGAGGCTGCCACGCATCACATGATCCTGGCGAAAGGGGACCTTACCATGTCCTCAAGACCTTGTAAGAGAGGGTATGGCACACTGTAAACATTCAACCAATGTTTTCTGAAAGTATGGCTCAAACGTAACTAAACTCACTATCTGTGAGAGACTCATCCTAGATGTCCATATCACCACCCTACTGAGAGCTCACCCTTATCATTTCTGACAGGTACCAGCGGGGTGTGTGTGTGTGTGTGTGTGTGTGTGTGTGTGTGTGTGTGTGTGGTGGGGGGCTCCTGCAGTATTCTGGGCTAATGGAGATGGGACGGAAATTTGATCTAATGATTTTAAAACCAGCATCCTAGCTGCTTACTTAAAAGATACTGTGGACTTACTGCTAAACATTTTGCACCACAAATTTAACTTGGTAAATTAAAAAGCACTGGAAGCATATCCTAAGAATAACTTAAAGATAACTTGCAGAACAATTTAACCAATTCATATTTGTCTATGAGCTATGTGAAAAGCCCAGGAGAACACACTTCACCACGAAGTCAGTCTTTAGACAGAAGAACCAAAGCCAAGTGCACTTTTAACTGGCACAAGGCAGACTAACAGCAACGGTAAAGCAGTATAACTAAGAAAAAGCCAACCTCCGGTGGGAACCTGCAACTTTAGACTATAGTGATGGTAGCTTTTAATGTAAAAGGATGGACTGAGCACCTGACCAGTCCATCATCACGTATCTTTCCAATTGAGTTCTTCCATGGAAAAAAATTGCAGGGAAAATTATGTCATTATTATAGGAGGCAGAAAAAGTATTTTGTTTTGGTGTGTGTGTGTGTGGGGGGGCTGGAGAGATAGCTTAGTACTTAAGAGCACTAGCTGCTCTTTCAGAGGACCCAGGTTCAATTCCCAGCATCCACATGGCAGGTGACAACTGTCTGTAACCCCAGTTCCAGGGGATCTAATCCCCTAATACAGACATACATGCAGGCAAAACACCAAGGCACACAAAAACGAATAGAATGAATCTTTAAAAAGAAAGAAAGAAAAACTACCTTTGGCTTCGTTTTTGGTGTTTTCTTCAGTATTTATAGCATTCTTCTTACAATATGCCTTTATTTTTCTACATATTTTCAGTGGCATTGCTGCATCATAATTTAACACAAATGGCGCAATCGGAGAGAGGAATGTAAATTTGTTAAGTGACAGAATAAATCTCTCCCCCCACCTCCCCTTGAAAATTGATTCTAGAAAAAGTTTTGAAAAACCCATTGGAGTATTTCCAGTACACTGGAATCGGTGTGCTTTGGTTTTGTTTTGTTTCTGGTGCCTTTTAAAATTCAGTTTCTCTCTTACAAAGTGTATAACTGTGGCACATTTTAAAAGGAACTAGTGTGCTTTATAAAATATTTTAGAGCTGAAAATAGCAGAGGCTGATAGGGCTTACGTTTTAGTAGATGTTATAGAAGTTTGGATGCTTCTCGGTTATTTGTCTATGCAAATAACTCTCTGTTCCCAAGTATTGTAGTTTGTACGGGTTATTTCTCCCAGTAAAGACAAACATTGGTCCAAGCAGCAGTCTCACCCTCCTATGGGCGAGCTCCATCCCTCTGTGTTCTCGGAAGTGCCTTTCCCTGTTGCCTTTCCCACAGGTCACGTTGTGTTTGTGTTTTCCTAACTGCTATCCACTAGCTCCTACTCCATCTGTTAAGAGCCCCGCCACCCGGGGGTCGCTAGCGCCTTCTTAGTGGCCTCAGGACAACTTGGGCAAGCCAGCCCTAGAGCTCCGCATTGTTCCTGCTGGTCACAGAATCTCAACCACCAATCAATTAGGCAGCACACTTCAACAAAGGGAGGGACCTTGTTAGATTTTTCTCCCAGCACCTAGAACCAAGCCTGGGAACTCTTAAGCACTCCAGCGTGAAAGGAATGTAAAAATCTCTCAATGGGTTAGCTTCAGCTGGGTGTTGGGGTGGGGGTGGGGCTGGGGTGGGGGGAAAGAAAGCAACCCGTGTCAGGAGTTTACATTTGTCTGTGAGTGACCCTTATCTGGCCCTAAGGTATTTGCATATTTAAAGCTAAAGCTTGTGAATTCAAATGATTCTCTTTGGGAAAATTTCAAGAGTGAAGCAAGCGGGGGGGGGGGGGGGGTGGAGAGAGAGAGAGAGAGAGAGAGAGAGAGAGAGAGAGAGAGAGAGAGAGAGAGAGAGAGAGAGAGAGAGAGAGAGAGAGAATGTTCTAAGCTGAGGGTAGTGGGGGTGGGTGGGTGCTGAGGCTTTGGAAGGAAGGACACAGCTGCCTAGGTCTGTGCCTGAGAGTCTTTGGCGTTTCAAGGCCCCTCGAACTCTCCAGCAGATCCTCTGAAAGCCTGGACTGCTCACTCGACTAGCGGGCTAAAGAGGAGCCCAAGTTAGAGGGGATACTTTGCTGATGTTTTGCTCCACAGTGGCTGTGTTTATCTTTGGCATGTTACAAAAGGGTCCCAACTTTCCAGTGAAATATACAAGGGCACAACAGGGGACCTCCTTATAGTCACGTGGAGCTATTTGTTGATGAACAGCTGAAACATGATACTTTCATTAAATGTAGAGGTCATCTTTTTTAGCTTGTAAATTGTCTTGAAACAGCTACATATCTGATTAGCGAGACACCCTCCCTCCCCTGCGCGCCCAATATCTATGATAGTCTTACTTTGAGGGATATAAACTTAATGTAAATGGAAGGTTTATGCCATAAATGTGATTTTTGGTTATGATACTGAGGCTATTAAAAAATTTGTAATTTTCAGTTTTCAATGTCAGATTTTTTTCCTGAGGGGTGAATATATTTTTTGCTGATTATCTGTAAACTATTTGATGAAGATGTTTCTTTTAAAATTCAATTTATAGTGAAAGACTGCCAGAAGCAACACACTTAAATAAGCAGCAGTGTAAAATATTAAAAAAGAATCAAATATTTATAAAATTATTACTGTTAGAAAATAAATGTTTAACTGATTAAGTTGTAGTATAAATGAAATAGTTTTGGCAAGTCATTTGTCCACATGAAACAAGTGTGATTCTAGGCTCAGTAGTAGAATCGCCATCAGTGGGTGAGATTAGCACCCGTTAGGACTTTTGAGTTCAATAGTACCAAATCACTAACTCATCTGTCATAGCTGGCTATATAACCTCCTTCCTCATTTAAAAGCAAGTGCAGTCTTTAACTTAATAAAACCACCTTAAGAGTTTGCAATTGTTGACCATTTATAAATGATACTTGCTCAGCGTTATGTATATAAAAGGTGCTTAGTAAATGTTTAAATATCTATTACACAAGAAGAACATTAATTAAAACATTTCTTTAAGGTTAATATTCATCTTGTACCGGAAAGAGAAATGGGCAAGAAAGTCGGGTATTTAAAGCTAGATCATATTCAGTGCCACACTGGCGAGGGAATGAAGAAAACACTCCAGTTCTGGCACGTTTAAAAATGGGCTCACATCCTATTTCTTTGTTTCATAACCACTGCGCTATCCCTTCATTTTTTGGCATGCTAACAAATTCAACCTAAATCAATGCCATCTAGTTAAACTTTTTGATTTAGTGGCAGATCCAGCTGTCCTATCACCGAGGACGTCGGCAAAACCAAGTGGTGAGGCAAGAATGGATCTGTTTGAAAGGAAAGACGTCTATCCTAGGTATTTCGTGTGGGAAAATTATCTCAAGTTGAAGGATAATTACAGAAGAGACACCCAAACACCTCCAGCCTCCTACGTCCGCGCGGCGCTGGACACCCCTCGCGGTGGCCGGGGGTCACTACGGGCTCCGGGCCTCGGCTTCCTGCCCCGGGGCGGCGCACCGCGGCTTCGGGAAGGTGCTGCGCGGAAACGTGGCACCGTCTGCACCCCCGCCCGAGCGCTTCTAACTACCGGCCAGAGAGGCTGCGGCGGTCGCGCACCGGGACCGGCACCCGCCCGCTGCGCCGGCGCCCGGCAGGACGGGAAGGGGCGGACGCCCGCGCTGCGCCGCCCCCTTCTCTCGGCCTCTCCGCGGCCTCCGCCACCCCGGCCGAATTCTTGCATAAATTATGCCAGGCGCGCCTGACGTCAGGTGGCGGCGCGCGGGCGCGGGCGCGGCGCAGAGGGAGCCGGTCGCGGGCGCGCGCGGCCCCGGAGGCTCGTGCGCGTGGTGTGCAGGGCGCGCGCAGGCGCTGGCGTGCTGGGGCCGCGGCGGCGGCGGCGGCGGCGGCAGCGGTGGCGGCGGCGGCGCGGGGGTTGAGCCGTGGTGGTGCGGACGCGCTCGTGCTCGGGAACTATCGGATTAAACTTGAATCGAGTGGAATTACACAAAGGAGCGCCGCGGAGGAGGCGGCCCGGGGACCCGGAGACCCCGCAACTCGCCAGAGCCCCGTCCGCGCGCGGCCAACTCCGCGTCCGTGGATCAACCCCCGGCCGCGGCCGCCGAACCAACTCCGGAGCCGCTCTGCGTTTTGTTCCCCACGGCGCGCGGTGGCGGATCAGCCGGAGCGAACGAGCGAGCCGGTAAGCGAAGACTTCCCCGGCGCCCCCGGGAGGGGCGGCGGCAGGAAACCGTGCCGGGCCGGGCCGCGGCCGCGCGGAGTTGCGAGCGGGGAGTTGGGCGTGTGCGGGGCGCGGGGAGAGGTGCGCGGGGGCCGCGGTCAGCAGGAGCGCAGCGCCACCGGCCCGGTCGCTGCCCGCAGGGCCCGAACCCGCTGCCCGAGCGCCGCCCGGCGCCCCAACTTTTGCCTGCGTCCGCGGGGCCGGCGGCGGCGGGGGCGCGCGGGGCGGCCGAGGGTCACTTCCTCGCATGTAAATGGCTTTTTGTTGTGCTGCCGGCGTCGGGGGGGACGGGGACAGGAGGGAGCGTGTCTGCGCTCTGGGGAGCGCGAGCGCGTTTCCTCCCGCCGGCACCGAGCACGAGTTGCCGGCTGCGTTCGAGAGAAAAGGGAAGGAGGAAAAAGTTGGGCTCCAACTCCGGCGCGAGCGGCGGCGGGCGCGCGGGCGCGGGGCGCTGAGCGCGGGGCTCGGGGACGGCGGCGCCCCCCGCTTCGCCCCCGCCCCCCGCTCCGGCCCGACCACGCCGCGCTCGCCGGGAGCGGCGGCCGCACCGGCGCGAACAAAGTGCGTCCCTGCGGGCGCGGCGGCGCCAGCCCGCGCGGGGACAGCCACTGGCGAGGTGGGTCGGCGGCAGGGAAAGTGCGCGGGGCGCCGCGTGGGGCGGGGGCGGGGGCGGCGCGAACACGCGGCGCGGGGGGCGTCCCGAGCCCAGTCGGTGGCGGCGGCGGCCGCGGAGTTCCGAGCCCGCAGTCAGGGGTTTCTGGGGCTCCCCAGTGGCTCCCAAGTGCGCGAGGACGAGAAGAAAGGGAGCCGGGCCGGGGCCAGCGCGGGCGGGCGACCGGGGGACCCCACCTTGCCGAGCTGGCCGGGCCGCCGGCGGCGGCATAATAGCGACTTTAATCCGCGATCTCAACTCGCGTCCCCGCTCCCCTCCCCCAAGCTTGTCGGGGGTCCGGGCGGGGGCGGGGGTCGCCAGGTGGCCCCGGAGCGGCGGGGTTGCGCGGTGCCCCCGCGAGAGCCGGCTCCGAGCGCGAGCGGCCGAGGTGGCTGGAGGCCGAGCGGTCAGCGGGAGAGGAAGGAGGGTGGCGGGGAACGCGTTGTTTGTTTGCTTCGCACCGGGGACAGGGCTCGTTGGGGGCGCGGGCGGGGCGCGGCGGGGCGCGGTGCGGGGTGGGCGAGGCGGCACGGGGAGAGCGGCCCGGGGAGGGGGCCACCGGCTGGCGGGGGCGGGGGACTGGTCAGGAGGCTCCGGGGAAGGGGCCGCTTGGCCCCGAGCAGCCATCATTCCCGAGCCGCCTTTCTCCGGATGGCTCTGCCTCGAGGAGCCCCGCGCCGTGGGAGCGCACCCCAAACTCCGGCCAGGCAGCCCGCTTTGTGAGCGCCCCGGTGGAGCGGGCTTCCCGGGGAGTGCTCTGGCCCGGCAGCAGGGTTCTCCCCGGAGGTCACTTTTAGAGACTGTTCACGCCTTGGTTTTAAACTAGTTTTTTTTTTTCTTCTTCCCTCTTCTGAACAGACAATGGACAAAAGAAAAGTAGCAACCCACATGGAGAGTTTCCTTTGAATTGCTAGAATTAGATACACTGTCCAGCTCTCCACTTGCTAAGTATACTTTTTAGTTTCCCATTGTATATTATCTAGCAATCGATTTAAATAACTTACATAAACTGTGTCTATCCTCTAAGCTGGATCTCTGGAATATATTAAATAATTATTTTAAAATAATTTTGTGAGAGCCCTGGTTATTCTTTTTATTTTTTAATTTTAAATTGAAATCATCTTTGCAGTGGGTGACACCTTCCTAAGGGGCTCACTGTTACTTTCTCCCAATTCTCTTTCAGTAGGAGGGAGAATACTCTTCATTCGTGTGGTAATCTACGGGAGAAAAATATATCTTTTTATTTCCTCACAGGTTTGTTCTAACGATGACAAAAAAGAAAAAATCTTTGTGTCGATGACCCAGCAGCTCCGTACCTGATTTATTCCAGTTATAATTACGTTTCGATTACAGTAATGTCCGAGAAATAACTTGAGCAGTGGTTTTTATGAAGTTGCGTCCTCCCCCAGCCCCCAGAGTACATCTGTCGCGCAGTGTTTTTGTCTCGCTGTTGCACAACAGAAAGCCCTCCAGTCTTTCCCCTAAAATGGCAGCTTTCATTTGACTGGGGCCCATTCATTGACAACGATAATAAAGAGGCTGAAAGCTAGATGCTTGGGGCACAGAGGACTAGGATTGCCTTTCTAGGTGATAAGTAGGAGACATTTTAAGTCTTTCAGTTTGCTTATGAAAAGTTTATTTTCCGTGAAAAACTGCAAGGGGAAAAAAAAAGGATCAGTAAAAGGAAAAATTGGAAATGGGAAAGGACTTGATTAGCAAATTTTAGGAGCTATTTAAAATGGAAAAAAATTTTTTTTCTTTTTGTCCACTGAGTGAATATGGCATTTCTCTTTCCCTCTTTCTGGTAATCTGCTGATTAAGGGACATAATGAATTTTTGACAGGCTTTGTAACAGGTGAATTTCCTCAGTGTGACACTTCATATTTGAGATGTTTCCTGCAAGTGTGTGTTTGGATTATTTATATTTTCTCAGTATTCTTGGCGCCCCCCTCTCAATCTGGGCAGATTGGTAAATTTGAGGTTTATGAATTTTATCCCATGTTTATGCTTTCAAAGTTCAAAGAATTTCTAGGTTAAAAAAAAAAAAACCTCATGAATTCCAAGCTCTGGTTATAATGACTTCATCAGCGGAATTATTTTGAGATCAGTTTTAAAATTGATTCCTTTTTCTGTGTCCTTAACACAGAGGACAGAATAAAGAAATATAGTATTATGTAGATGGTAGTTAAATTTCAACCTTCCTACACCTCCCTTCTCTCCCAGTGCCTGAGGTTGAAAATGTAGATGCCAGTATTAATGTAGTCAGGAACTTGGTGTTAACATAGCACTTTTATGGATTCATCTAGGCTTGGTCTAGTTTTTAATCAGCTTGACTTATGGAAAATTACCAATATTTTTTCCATAAGTAGTGTTTTCTGTTAGCCTTGCTTTTACTGAGGTAAGCATGGTGCAGTTAAGTTCCCTTAGGATTTTAAACGTTAAGGAAACATTGCATCCTTTCTGCACACGGATGCAAACTCAGGAGCCAAGTAAGTGCTCACAGGCTTCCAGCATGGAACAGGCATACACTTGTCTGTGCATCTGCTGTGTGACCCATAGTGCAGCTTGGGAGCCAGGACTGGGACAGTTTTTCTCAAACCTGGAATTATGATATTTCATATGCTATGTGATCAAGTTTGCTTGCCATTTGATTACCTTCCATTTAGCTAATTTTTATTCTGTCTGTGCAAGCCTTCCACTGTGGAACTCTGTGTAAGAGGCAGCGCTTCCCCTCTGGGAGTTTATCTTCCAGCAGCAGAGAGGCTGCTTTCTGCTTGTCTTGACTCTAAGGCGAGCCATAGAGGTAGTGGGTTTCTTTCTTTCTTCACTATCCAGATAGAGCCTTGTGGTTTCATAGTAGTCAGACACCCTGGCTGTCTTAGAAACAACTCCTAGAAATAAGGTATCATGGGAATGAAAATGCTAAGTCAGGGCTGAAGAAAGTGTGTAACTGAAAAAGAATGGCTCTTAAAAGTTGTCTTTAAAGTGATTAATCCTGAAATTCAGGTGGTTTCACAGGAAAGACATGCCCAGGCACAGGCATGGCTAAATACAGTGACAGCATCGGGGAGAGCGTTTGAAAGGCACCGCTGTGACTGAAGGAACGAACATATTGGTCCTCCCTGGCTCTGAATTGTCTTACAGACACATTTTGTATGTCATTTAGAAGAGGTATTCTTCTGTGCCTTTTAAAAATTAGAACTTTAGCGTTCTTGTTTCTTCACTGGTTTCTAAAGCTGTTAGAACCTTTAGTTTGGAAGATAAAGTAGTAGTCCTCTTTCTTGAAAAAACCGTTCAGTCTTCTAAAAACTTTGACGATTGAAGATGACTGGTGGTGTTTAAAGTTCAAAAAATGGGAGTAAAGGATTACATGTTTCTTTTCTATAAAATACAAAGATGTATTGGCCTGCATCACCCAGGTTGCAGATATGGCTGAAGTTCACAGTGGATTATGGTGGGAGTCAAGAGCAAGACAGATAGTTAAAACCACTGATTGTCTGTGTCTTTTATCAATATATTATTATTGTTGTTGTTGTTGTTGTTATTATTTTGAGACAGGGTTTCTCTGTGTATCCTTGGCTGTCCTGGACTCACTTTGTAAACCAGGCTGGCCTCAAACTTACAGCTATCTGCCTGCCTCTGCCTCCCGAGTGCTGGGATTAAAGGCGGGCACCACCACGCCCAGCAATAATATATTAAAATTTTAAGTGAAATGAGCTGTGTTATAATAGAAGGCAGTGGTCATACAGACACTGTCACACAGGATTTAATCTTACAGTCACTTGAGCCTGCAGATATTTAGAGTGTGAGGCCTTCAAAAGGCTGCTGAACTTCCTCCCTTCATAGATTGAAAAATTTAGAGGCAGGAGATTAATTAAATGAGCTGCCTCTAGCTGGCCACGCAGTCAGTTCAGCACTCTCCCCAGGCCTTCCCGTCTCTCAGGTGCCTAGTATGGGGTGCTGTGTGGGAGCGGTGTGGGGCTCATGGGCCTGACAACCTGTTAGCTCCAGAAGAGTTGGGCTCCTCTTCATGGAGGGACTTGAAAGTGCCTTCTGTTTTCAAAGTTCTGAAGCATATGAGGACAAGGCCCCTAAGGGCTCTCCTGAATCAGTGGTGCTTTGCTCCGCTGTGGTAGGTTTCCCCCACCGCCATGATTATCTGTTTTGAAAAAGGCAGAGATAATTATTCCAACGTTTGATTACTGTTTTCAGTGTCGAGTCATGTGTTCATCACCCTAACTAGATGCTGTACCGTTTACTTGTCAGGCTTGGCAAACACGAATGTTCTCTCAGAAGGTTGTTTGTTGTTGTTGTTGTGTGTATGTGTGTAGATGTGTGTGTAGGTGTCTGGTTTGTCTTTACTTGAGAATAGGAAGCATTGTTTTAATGGAGAGACATACTTTTGCAGGTAAAGGTTGATTGGTTGTCAGGTGTGTTGGTGGCTGCTAATGTAGGTAGAATTAGGTAGATATTTTCTCAGTGGCCCTTTGAGCCTCATGCTGCCTGCGTAGGCATCAGGCTTGGCTTTCCTAGCAAGTGAATATAGACTCTGCTTAGGCTTCCTGTTCTGTTTTTGATTCAGCTGCTTTTGGGGTGCCTACCGCCCGAAAGGTGCAGTCGTACAGACCGGGAACGCAGTGGTGACATGAAACGACCTGGTAGAGCTTCAGAAGACAAAGCTGCTGCGAGGTAGCTGCTGCGTAGTGGATGCTGGGAAGACAGTGGTTATGACTGAAACTCCCACTGTTGAGAGATGGCATCCATACGTTGGTATAGAGGAAAGCCTGAGGACGAGAAAGGGAGTAGTGCCCTTTGCCCTGGGGGAGGATGCAGGTTTAGGCCATCTCAGAGCTTCGGGATGAGGCCCTAGGGAAAGCGGCATGTAGCTAGGTAGGGCAGCATTGACAAGGTGTGGAACTTGGGGTCTTTGAAGAACACTGTGCGACTGAGTGTTAAGCATTATTGACATGAACTGAATTGGGATGACACGAGTGGGTAGCTGGGTGGAAGGAGAACAGAAGAATTGTGGGCAATAGCCAGTCTGCTTTTGTTGGGAGATGGACGCGTCCTGGAAGAGAGGTCTCTGGGGATGCCAGGTTCTAGCACATCGTTTCCTTGGCTGGCTGGTGATGCTATTCGTGGAGACAGTGGGCACCTGACTGGACGGCACATGAGGAAGAAGGCCATGAGTTCTTTGAGCATATGACTAAGATCACTGATAGTGCCTGTGGGTTGGGTAATGTTATAACCCCCTTTCCACTGTTAGTGGTATTCCAGACTTTTCAAGCATAAGCTACTACTTTCGCCTTGAAGATGTTAGTAAGACCACTGGGGATTGCTGGCAAGCTCAGGGTATGGGAGGAGGTGGTCACCATTGCAGCTGGCCTAATGTGTAGCATTTTTCTGTTACTAGCCTAACATGTAGTGCTCTGGAGGAGTTGGCTCCTCAGAGGCTGAGCACGGATCCTGTGGTAACCAGACTTGGCCACGTTTGCCCTTCTGTGTCTTCTCTTCTGGAAGCTCTTTCTAGTTGCTTGTTATGTATTCAGACAGGGTCCTTGGGCTTCCAGGAGATAGCTTGTGGGTGCCATGCGCTTTCAGCGCCGTGTTTCTCACTTGGAGGGAGTTAATTGTGTTGAGACAGTTGAGTCCTACGTGGGTGTTGTAGAAATGAATATATTATTTAAATAATTGGGGGAAAAATAACAGCCTTGGCCTGAATACTTACCTGGTGTTTAGTGAAGTATGTACAAACCAGTTTAATATGTAAATTATCTTCAGAGATACTTTGTTCACTTGTAGAAAGTGAATTACTCAACATGGTTGCTGGTGGCAGGGGAGAGGTGTTGATTGACAAACCCAGAAAAGCTTCTGAATGTGGATTTTAATAATATATGAGCTAACAAATTATGAAGTTCTGTATTTTATTTTTTGGTCTGCAAATTAATACGGTCTCCTTTGAAGTTAGTATCTTTGTGTGAGGGTCTCTAGGTATAACATTCAATGCTCTGACCAACATTTCAGATGCCCTTTGCCAGCTCTTGGTGGGAGTGCATTGCTGGTACTATTTCTCCAGCTTCCCAGTTTCATTTTTTTAAAAAAATTCTTTTCTCTTAAATTTATCTTTTTATTTTATGTGCGTTGTTGTTTTGCCTGCATGTATGTAAGCTGCCATGTGGGTGCTGAGAATTGAACCCAGGTCCTCTGGAAGAGCAGCTGGTGTTCTTAACCACTGAGCTATTCTCCCGTTCCTCTAGCTTCAGGTTTTACAAAATTCCTTTAAGGTGCCTCCTTTTGTTTGGTTAAGTCAGTGTTTCTGAGGCTGGAGAGGTCATATCTGCCTGAGTTGTAGGTAATGGAAAGGTGCTTGCAGGTTCCTGCAGTGTGGACTTTAGGGGGCTCATGAAGTGACTGTGTCCTTAGGGGCTGCCTCTCCTCCACTTCGGGGCGACTCAGGAGGCAGCAGAGGTCACATGGTGGGTTTGAGTTTTACGCCATGTATTTATTTTATCAGTACAGGGTCAGGCATAGAGTTGCTGCTACTGAGAGATGGCAGATGACGTGAGCTTCCACCCCAGCCTCTCTGTGGGGAACTGCTAGGATGTGTGAGCATTAGTGTGCAGCCTTTTCTTGGGAACTTCATCTTAAAACAGTCAGACTGGCAGTGTGCCTGATAAGTAAGGACTGTAGCTACCTTGCTAATAGTTGTTCTTCCTAATTCTGCAGCAGTTTGGGGGACTAAGGTAACCTTTAAGGGGTGCGCTGTCTCCCCTGTTCCTTTTTTTCTGGGAGAGACTGGGATATTGTAGAAATCTGTTTTGTTGATATTTAACAATTACATGTGTGCATATTATTTAAACACACCTAAAACCCATTAAGTATGTTTAACATGAGCAGGTAAACAATGAGATGTCCTTTCAAGAATAATAAAGCATACATTTCGCTTCCAAGGCAGGGCTTGCTAGTGTTCTAGGTGGGTGACAGTTTCAGCATAGTTCTACAACTAGAATATGCCTTAAAATTAGACATATTTTTTTCAGTGTGTGGGCCTGGCAATTACTTTATGTATGGGTGGGGCCGTGCACTGTTAATCATTGATCTTTAGAGGCAACTTACAAGTAGTCTCCATTATGGTAGTTTGTATATTCTTATGTACTTCATCTGGTTTTTGTTTTAATCAGTTTGAAGTATGTAGATTATGTCAGAAAAGTTATGCCAACCTCCTGGGAGTTTCAAAGTCCCGATTAGATTGTGTGTTGGGCATTGAAAAAAGCAAAGAACAAGATACCTTAAAAAATAACAATGATCATTATAACAATAATTAAAATAACGTGTGTGTGTGTGTGTGTGTGTGTGTGTGTGTGTGTGTGTGTATCACAGCATGTGTGTAGAGGTCAGAGAACAACCTGTGGGAGTCCAGGACTTTACGTAGTAAGCACCATAGCCTGTGCTGTTTAAATAGGTCTTTCAGTTACTCATCAGGAACAACTCCCAATGTTAGGTGGAGTTATCTGTGTTTTGCAGCTGAGATGACTGAGGCTCAAGAGTTTAAGCTCCATGGAGGCATCCCACTGCAGTCTGTGGTGGAGGAGCATGAATCCTGATTGGCTAGATTCGAGAATCTGCTTGCATAGCATTTTAGCTGATGTTGGCACCCAGACCAGATTTACTTGTGTGAAATAAGAAAAGGTGCTTTAGGGCTGGAGAGATGGCTCAGTGGCTAAGAACACTGGATGCTCTTCCAGAGAACCCAGGTTCAATTCCCAGCACGCACATGGCAGCATATAGCTCTCTGTAATCCTAATTCCAGGGGAATGTGATACCCTCAGACAGACAGAAAGGCACGAGGACAAAACACCAATCAATGCTCAAAAAAAAAAAATTATTGAAAAAGAAAGAAAAAGTGCTTTAAAAGTATAAGCAGCACCCTACAAGCACCCTATTTTTCTGCTGGATCTTGCCAGCCTGAGCTCTTTCCGTCCATGCTGCTTAGTTGCTCTTGTATTTGTGGCATCTGGATGTTCAGAGTCTGTGCTTTCCACCCTCAAGACACTTCCTCTCAGTGGAGAGGAAAACACTCGTGGCGGCCATACATACATACATACCCTGTGGTGGCTGGAAACTTGACCTCTTACGCCAGAAAGACTAGGTACAGATTATAAAAATGGAGGAGATTCTGAGAGTCACCCACCAGAGGCTCTGGTGAGGTGAAGTGGTGGGCACTCACTCTGCCAGAAGCACGTGGTAAAGCAATTGGGTGAGCAGTTGTTATTTTTACCAGCTGACCTTTAGCCGCTGAACCCATCAAGCCATGTGTCTTAAGTTTAGAAATGCTACATTTATTTATTGTGTATGTGTACATATGTGTGCCTGTGGAGGTCTGAGGGCAATTTGTAGGAGTTGGTTCTCTCTCTTTCCACCATGTGAGTCCCGGGAATTCAAACAGGGCGTCAAGTCTGGCAGTTGCTAATGCCTGAACTCTCGTCTTTGATTTTGTTCCCAAGGTTCCCAAGATGATCATCTTAAATGAGTAGACAGGAAGGGGCGGCCTGCGGTGGTGATGGGCTCCGCAGGTTTCACTTTCCCTCAGACTAGACATTTGAGAGTCCATACTTGCATGCACCTTTATCCAGCAGGAAGGCCAGATGGCGGTTACCTGAGCCTGCCGCTGTTGGTTACACAAAAGTGACTGCGAAGTCTCTGGTTCTGAAAGGGACCGTGCCAGGGAGGTGTCCTCGCCAGCTTCCCCAGCAGGCTTTGCTTTGAGTTAAGGATGCCTTTCTAGACAACTAACTGTTCCTTCTTCCTCCTTGACTGGCCGTTACTCTTTATGGCCAGTGACCTGGGCAGAGCCAATCAGTTCTGAAGTGTAAAATGTCTGGTTCTGTCAGAGACCCAAGTCCACAGGAACACCGCGTCCTTCAGTCTCAGAACACAGGCCTTCTCATTTCCAGACTTCTCTGACTTTCAGGCGAGGAAGGGATTAAACAGAGAGTAAGCTTGTGGCTAGAGCTTGGGACATGAACGGCAGCTAGACCCTGAGGAAACCAGTTCAGGAAAGGCAGGACTCAGTGCAGCTCCCAGAGAATTATCCTGCTGCTTTGACCAGGACAGCAGTGGAAAGTTCTTAAAAGAAAACTAGTGATTCAAGGGGCTGATCCAAATAGCTGACGTTTGTGGAGCATGGACTTGACTCATTAGCATTTTACAAAGCAGTCTACACGGGCAGTTCTCAAGTGGATCATGAAGTAGGATTAGGGAGAATATGGAGGTAGGAACAGTAATTGTCATTTTATAGGGGGATGGAATGTAGTTTTAGAGATTGTTGAATATAATTTTCCAAGTTCACGGTATTTAATGGGTCCAGTTGACTAGAGTCAGGACAGGTACACTTGCCTCCTCTGTTAGAAAGATCTTTGGATGCCCCTATCAGAGCAGCCCAGATCTTAGAAAGATATGAGGAATAGGCTGAGATCTTGTGCGCCTTCACTTTCTAGAAAAGTTTCTAGAGAGAAACAGAGGCTGCAAGTTGCCTATTAACAGCTAATAGTGTGTGAGGCCCCCTCTCCTCAGATGCCGTATCTTATCAGTTCCAGACAGTTCAACCTGAAAGACGCAGGCTCATCACAAAACGTACTGTGTGTGTGCCAGAGCGGTCCTTGCTGCTCAGTCCAAGACAGTCACAGCAGTGAATTATTTAGCTCATCCCAGGTACAATCCACTGGGCATCTTTTTCTCGCTGCTCATGGAAGGGTTCACCAGGATGCCGCAAGGCTCCCAGTTACAGTGCTTTGTCATTCTGGTCCTTTGTGTGGACATCGCCTTGTGTGGGTATGGAGCCTCGGAAATACCTGCAGACTGTGTCTGCTAACACACAAGGCTAACAGACTATCCCTACAACCTTACGCACAGCCCAAGACAGTGCTGCCATTCCGTCTTGGAGGGATTGCACATATAGTGGTCCCAAAGCATCATATTACCCAGTGACGTGATAGCCAGTTTTGTGTAAGTATACCTTAGACTGCTCACAAAATGCCGTCAAGTAAGGAAGCAGCTCGCTAAATGGATCCTCATTGCTAAGTGACACCTAGCACTTGTATAGGTGCCTGTAGAGTTGAGATGTGTAAATCTGTAGACCTGTGCGTTGTGGGATGTTCTCCTTGCCAGCAGATTTTTAAAAGGACTGATAAAATCTTGAGTGGTGCTACTTAACTTCTTTCCCAAGTGAAAATCATGTATTCCAGGCCTGGTAACATGGCTCTTAGAGCAAAGGCACTTGCTGCCCAACCTAATGACTTCAGTTCAGTTCCTGGGAACCACATGTGGTGGAAAGAGAAAGTAGATTCCTACAAGTTGTGATCCCCACATATATGCCATGGTATATGCACAAAAAGTTAAAAAAAAAAACTCTCACGGTGTACTTCTAGCTTTTGTACATTTATTGGACTGTCCTTTAGGATTGAATACATTGATTTTTCTGGTTAAAACATGTATTTGTGGTACCCTTAAAATTTTAATCTTGGGGGATGGGTGTGGTGGTGCAAACCTTTAATTTCAGTAGTTGGGAGGCAGAGGCAGGTGGATCTTTGTGAGTTCGAGGCCAGACTGGTCTACAAAGTGAGTCCAGGACAGCCAAGGCTACCCAGAGAAACCCTGTCTTGAAAAACAAACAAACAAAAACAAACAAACAAACAAAAAAATCTTTGGTTAGAGAAATAGTTCAGTGGTTAAGAGCACTGACTGTTCTTCCAGAGAACCCAGGTTCAACTCCCAGCACTCACATGGCAGCTCATAGCTGTCTGTAACTCGAGGATCCTGTACCTTCAGACATATGTGCA
The DNA here is from genome assembly GCF_964271855.1 of Acomys minous. Lineage (NCBI taxonomy): Eukaryota > Metazoa > Chordata > Mammalia > Rodentia > Muridae > Acomys > Acomys minous. The sequence goes on from NC_140483.1 coordinate 118,502,509, forward strand.
GACAAAACACCAGTGTGCATAAAACAAAAATAAATTATTTAAAAAGTTAATCTTTGTTTCAGGAGTGTTAATTTTCAGAGTTCTATTTACCCAAAGTAGTATTTATCCTTACCACTTTCCCACCTATTAAACAACAGTTAAATAGGAGCTACAGAGATGGTTCAGCAGTTAAGATCAACGGCCGCTCTTGAGGACCAACGTTCAGTTCACAGCACCCACACAACTGTCCTTAGCTTCATTTCCAAGGGACCCAGTGCTTTCTTCTGGCTCTGTGGGTACCAAGCATGCAGATGTTGTACACACATGCAGGCAAAACATGCATATACAAAAGATAAAAATAAATCTATAAAAAAATAAAAAACAAGCTTCCTGAGGATAGATTGGGATGCTTAGAGTCCCTGTGTTTAGCTGTGAGTGCCCAGCAGAAAAGGGAAAACTTTGTTCTAGCATATACATTAATAAGGACAAAAACTGAATGCAATGACTTTTTTTTGTTTGTTTGTTTTTGTTTTTGGTTTTTGGATTTCCGAGACAGGGTTTCTCTGTGTAGCCTTGGCTGTCCTGGACCTGCTTTGTAGACCAGGCTGGCCTCGAACTCACATTGATCCACCTCTGCCTCCCAAGTGCTGGGATTACAGACGTATGCCATCATGCCTGGCAATTTCTTGACAATTTTTGAGCACACAGGAGGGGCCTTGGCTATAGTTGAGATCTGGTGGCTGGCTCTGCTGCTATGCTTTATTCAGCTGACAAATCATTACTCTAGCTTTTGGGTGACCAGTCTTTCAAGGTAAAGGATGAGTGGATAGTCTTTTGGGGAGTCACAGAAATTCAGGCTTGTTCATACCTTGGAGAGTGGCTGTCATTTGGCTGTCTTTCTCCATAGCTCAGTATTTGAGGAATCAGAGATGAGCTCACATCGTTGGGGTCACCCTTTCTGGGTCACAACAGTCCTTACACCAGTCCTACCTTTATGAGGCAGAGCTGTAGAAGAACTGCCCGCCCGGCCACTGGTGAATTGCTCATTGATTTGACAGTTCCAGAAGGGGAGAAGGTCCCGAGAAGATGCTGCTTCAGGCCATTTAAAGCACAAGTTCAAATTCTTGTAAAAATTACCTGTGTGTTTCTCACAAAAATGTAGGTGCTTCGTCTGCAAGACATCTTTATTGAATTAAAAACATTTGATGTGCCTTCTAAAGTCTGCATGTGTATTGGGTTGTTTCTGATGTGCTTCTGATACCTGGCCTTATCCAGGGCCTTTGTGAGGAGTCCCTTGGGGTCCTGAATCTTCTCCCATGCTGCCTCTGTTCACACACTGTTTCTTCTCTGTATGCTGGGGTTTGCTCCTGGCCTTTTTTTTTTCCCCTTTCATCATCATCATCATCATCATCATCATCATCATCATCATCATCATTATTATTATTATTTTCTTCTTCTTCTTTTTTCTTTTTTTGGTTTTTCAAGACAAGGTTTCTCTATGTGGCCTTGGCTGTCCTGGTCTCACTTTGTAGACCAGGCTGGCCTGGAACTCACATTGATCCACCTGCCTCTCCCTCCCGAGTGCTGGGATTAAAGGCTGCGCCACCACGCCCGGCACTCCTGGCCTTTTCTTAGGCTGGTTCAGGTTCATTAGTGTAAGCTCTGGTTGCCATTTGTAACCCCCAAAGCACGGCTAGATCATTTGTTTTTTTTTCCAGTGTGTATCCTTTGGAAAAGGAAAGGATTCAGGAAATGCAGTGTATAATTTGTTACAATGTATTTGGAATGTTGGGGGAGGGATGTTACTTTCTTACCTCCATGGGGGTACTTTGTGGCCATTCTCTGGGAAGCCATTAACATACAAGAGGAAAGTGAGCCGCAGGGTAAAGAGCTGTTAAACCAATGGCCCTATAGGATAAGTAACTGTTATTTATTAGTAAGTTTTATTCTCATTTCCTCCATGGCCTAATTAAGAATTTGTATCAGGAGTAGTTCTGATGTGCGTAGTAAGTAGGTGTACGCAAAGAGGATTTGGTAAGGAGCATCATCTATTGAGAGCAATGCATCCATTGAAAGCCAGCACGATTTGAAAACTACAATGTTTTCAAAAAAGAGCCTGTTGAAAGTAGCCCAGTGAGTGGGCTAGTGGAGGGCTTGTTAGTGTAGTGCTGCTGGGGCAAGATGCTAATGTTCAAGTAGAGGAGAAGCTGTTTCCTTTCAGTCTGAAGTGGACTGGTCACCCATCTCCTGATACTCGCTCTGGACCTTGGTGAGCAGGCTGTTGGGGTCCCGAGCCTTTCCTTATGCAGCCTCTGTCTGCATTCCTTCTTCCTGGACTAGGCGCTTTGCTCTTGGCCTTCTGTGGGTCAGACTCCATCTTTAGTGTTCCAACCTGTCTACAAAGCATCATGGCCCCTCTTCCTGCTTGCAGAACAACAGCAGAAGCTCACTCTTGGCTCTTGTTCTGGATCTTAGGCTTTGCACCCAACATGACTGTCAGGCACAGGCTCAGGCTGCTGCTTAGCTGGGACTTAATATATCAGCACTCGATGTTCTGCTGGTGTCTGGGTCCCTGTGTCCGCCTTTCATCCCCTCCCACACCAATGCCTTTGAGAGTGTAGTTGCCTAGCACTCTTCTTTACGCAGGGAGATGATCTATTTGGGGGGTGGGGGCTCCCTGGCTTCTTACCTGCTCCTGCAGCAGGCATCTCCCTGTGCCCTGTGCCTGTGCCCTGGAGACCTTGCCGCCTTGGCTGTCGAGTTGTGGAGATGGGCTCTGTGTGCTCCTGCAATCACAGAGCTGGCTGGCTTTAGCTCTGTGTCCCCGAGGAAGGGCTATGGGACATCTTTCATGGATAAGGCTCCAAGTGCAGCTGGCTAGGTATCGTCACGCAGAGGTTCCTTATCATAGGCATTGGGAGGTGGCTTCTGTGTGGCCCTTTTCCAGATGGTTCAGAATGTGGGTAGGGACAAGGAGGTAAGTCATTGTGGCTCCATTGCCACATTCCTGGCCCCTGAGTGGAACATTGCTAATGTTTGGTTTTTAATGGGACACCGTGGGTTAATCTAGTGGCCTGTGGAGCATCAATCACCATAGTGCTATATTTTAACATGGTATTAATAGGAAAATACTAGGCAATCCAGAGAAGAGCCACTTGCTGGAGTTAGCTGGTTCTAGGAACGATGCGGCGTAGAGAGACGCTGGGGCTCTGGTCCCATTGGCTAGTGGCCATCGTGCCATAAAGAACTTGCCTTGTCAACAGGATTTTTAGGAATGGGCTTCAGCAGTCCAGGCCTATCCAAATTTGCACATGTGTGAGTTTCTGTATAGAGGTTCGTGATCCTGCCAGTTCTGCAAAGGGTATGAGTGAATCCAGAGATGTGGCCATTAAGACTAGGAGAGAACTCTCTTCTCAGATTTACGTCTTGGAAGAGCAACTGGCAGTTTCTGTGTGGGACTTACAGCAAGATCTTTCCGGTATTTGGAAGCATGGGTATGCTTGGTGGAAGCTGATTTTATGAGCTTCCAGAATTATGTGCCGAATCGAAAGATGTTTTTGCTGACCTTTTGGTCCGACTTCACTGTTGTTGAAGGCGTACTGGTGTAAAATTGTGATGGTGCATATCTCTGTGGAAGACACTGACAACGGCTCCCCTTGTTTGGGAGTACAGGTTAACATGTGACTACATGGATGATGAAGGCACCATGCATGTGTGAGAGAAGTGCCAGGAGGGCATGCTGAAGTGTGGTCAGTGTGCTAGTGCTGAATCAGGAGGGTGACGGAGGTACCCCTCTGATAGGATGGAGAAGGTAGTTCATAGTAATGTGAACAAAGTGATGCGTGCCCCGGCCACGGGCACTGGTAAGAGCCAGAGAGACCATCCCAAACAGCCTGCAAGGGCCAGGGCAGGGCTTTGTGTCCCGGTGCCCTCTCATGAGGGTGGCTTGCCTGGAGCCATGGCCCTTTGCGGTGCTGCCCACTCTCCTCTCAGCCTTTAGTCCCAGGAGCCTACCTTGGGAGGCCTGGAGTGCTGGCCCCGGAGCGGGGTGGCAGGTTGGAGAGGTGGGGAGAGGGTTGGGCTGTGGTGCAACTGGAAGTTCAGCCTGGGTGAGGTCCTCACCAGGCTTACACGATGGAAATAGAGATGAAAGGTTAGTTTGGCAATGTGTGATGGATTGCATCCGAAGAGAAGCTAGAGGCAAAAAGTCAGGGGCTGTTGAAATAGCCCAGCCAGGAGGCTGTGGCGCTGTGGTGAGGGCAGGGGAAATGAGGGGGAAGAGGAAGGCCTGCAGTCGGGAGTGTGGTGCGATGAGGGTAACCTGTGATTCCCAGGGACCTGGCTTGGAGTGGGGAATGGTACCCGAGTGGGTACTCTGAGAGTCAGGCTCCCCGCCAACCCCAGGAAAACAGGAAGGAACCAGCCGGTCCTGTAGACGGGGAGAGCTTAATCCATCACTTGCAGATTGTGGGAGTAATTTATGCTGGGCTTGATGGTACATGCCTGTAACTACAGCACTGCCTGGGGTTAGTCAGAAGGGTCAGCCTTGAGCTGGAGCCTAGCTTAGGCTACATCGCGAGACCCATTCGTTCTCAAAACATGCAACCCCACAATTATTATTAAAAATAACCCTTCTCCAACCAAACTGAGAACATTTAAAATATCTTCTTCCAGAGTGTGATGAGACCTTGCTCCTTATAATTGCCAGAAGTTAAAAACAAAACAAAAAACAAATCCAAACTTTGGAAAGGCCATGTGTATAAGAAGATGTTTATAGATGGCCACAGCAGTGTGTCAGTCACCTGCCCCGAGAAGTGGTCTCAAGGCCTGTCAGCTGTTACAAGGGAGCGGCCACACTGAGAAGTTAAGCAGGAGTGGTTTAATTTATGATGTCTTGTGTTAGAATTTATTGTGTAGACAGTGCAGCTCACACTGCGGGAAAGGAGAAGGCTTCAAAGAGTAGAGCACAAAACACTATGTTAACTATGGTTAAGTCATAATTGTAGGAATCCCCCCTCTCCCCCAAAAAAAGTCAATTTAAAAAATGGATAGTTAAAATAAGGATGGTTTTAAGGACTTGGTGGCTCACTCAGCAGCTGTGACTGGAGTTGGCCAGCTCGGGTTTGAATCCTTATGAAGCTGTGTACGAGCTGTGGCTTTGGACAAACCACTAACTAGTTCCACACATGAGGCAAGTCACGTAATTCATTTAGGACTTTGTTTCTTCATCTGTACCTGGGAGTAGTGACAGTACATCACACGGATGGGGATTAATACAGCACTGCATCAAAATACTCTTACTCTGCCTCTTGCAGAGTTAGCACTTAATAAATTAATTGAGCTGCAGCAGTTTTTATTTTACTATTTATTTTCTCAGCTTTTATATTTATGATATGTTATATTGAGAGGATTGTAATATCAGAGAAGCCAAATGACACTCTATATGGAAGTTCACATTTTTAAAAAATCACTTTTGTGGTATAAACAGGGAATCTTTTGTTTTAAAAATAAGTTTAACTAATCATAGTCCTGGGGAAAAAGAAATCCAACTTTATCTTAAGGTTCTTTTTTTTTTTTTTGAGACAGGCTTTCTCTATGTAGCTTTAGCTGTCCTGCTCACTTTGTAGACCAGGCCGGCCTCGAGCTCACAGAGATCTGCCTGTCTCTGCCTCCTGAGTGCTGGGATTAAAGGCGTGTGCCACCACACCTGGCTTTAAGGTTCTTTTTTTCCTTTTCCTTTTCCTTTTCTTTTCTTTTTCACCCCTTAGATTGGTTGGCAGCATTGGAAATATTTTTCTTATCCGGAGAAATTTCCTTCTGCTGGTAATTGAATTTAAAAGACCTGCCTTCCCTGCTGTTTCTTCATCAAAAAACAAATATAAGTATTACCTTTTAAAGTTTCTATAGATGAGATATGAATTTATGTTATTAACTGCATTTAGCGCTCACGTTTCAGACCCATGGACTGCTAGCTCCTGTGTGTCTGCCTAACTTTAAGTATGTAAGCGTGGTTTTGATATGTGGGAGATGGAGAAACCCCTGGATGAAAGATTCACTGAGTCTTGGCAGAAGTCCGTGTAGGATGGGAGCAGAGGGTTCTTGTCTTTAGAATCGAGTCGTCTGCACTGGAGAAGCACCACAGAGTCTGGGGAAGTCATTGAGGGCAACACACATACACACAGGCGCACGCAAACACACAATTACAAGCGCCGCGCATGCATGCACGTTTGCACGCATGTGAGTATGCACTCATGTCTTTACGCACACATACTCATGTGCACACTCGCACATGCCACATACGCACGTGTACGCACTTACATGTACTTACACACACACACACACATGCAAGTCTTTTTCCCTACGTGGAGGGCAACAGCTTTTCTTTTAAAGTAGCTTCAGAGATTCTGTCTCCTTCAGAATGTTACCTCGGTTCACTCATTCACGGCCTCTGGTATCTTATGAGGGAAACAGGAGTACGGGAAGAGAGTGGTGACAGGTTGATGTTGACTTTGAGTTAATCACCAGTAACTGAGCCAGTGGTTGCACAAATCCCAGGCCATAGAGTCTAGATAAAAACAGCTGTTTTATTTCTGTATTTCACTAAGTTTAAGAAAGTGTCAATTGCAAGATGTGTTTTTTTCTGCTATATTAAAATATAAAAAAAATTACCTGTTTCCTTTTTTTTGTTTTTGTTTTTGTTTTTGTTTTTTTGAAACAGGGTTTCTCTGTGTAGTCTTGGCTGTCCTGGACTCACTTTGTAGACCAGGCTGGCCTGGAATTCACAGCGATCCGCCTGCCTCTGCCTCCTGAGTGCTGGGATTAAAGGCGCATGCCACCATGCCCATCCTTTTTCCCCATTTTTAAGTAATGATTTTTTTGTTGTTTATTTCTGTTTTTGTTTTTTCGAGACAGGGTTTCTCTGTATAAGCCCTGGCTGTCCTGGATTTGCTTTGTAGACCAGGCTGGCCTTGAACTCACAGCGATCCGCCTGCCTCTGCCTCCCGAGTGCTGGGATTAAAGGTGTGCGCCACCACACCCAGCTTAAGTAATGATTGATGTTTTTTAGTTTGCAATCACTTTATTTTACATTTTTGCTCAGGGCTAAAAGAAAACAAACCTGAATGCATCTGAAATCGAAACATAAGCCAACATGTGTGTCACTTTAGTCACACCTGGCATGGCTTCTTACCAGTCCTGTCAGACGTAGCGCACAACACGGTTCAGCATAGATGGGCTGATTTGCTACCAGACGACCCTGCTTGGCTACCAGACCTAACTCTGCCAGATGCCGTCAATACACCGAGTACCAAAGCAGTGTCACCAAGATTGTTTTGCCAAGAGTGATGCCAAACTATTAGAATTAACAGAAAAACAAGAAGCCGGGCGTGGTGGTGCATACCTTTAATCCCAGCACTCAGGAGGCAGAGGCAGGCGGATTGCTGAGTTCGAGGCCAGCCTGGTCTACAAAGTGAGTCCAGGACAGCCAAGGCTACACAGAGAGACCCTGTCTCGAAAAATCAAAAACAAAAACAGTAAAGCAAGAAATAAACTGCTAGCCACTGTGAATAAGTTATCTGACTGTTGGTGCAGGGCTTTAGAATTACCTACATTGTACATAAGGTAGGAAAACAGTTCCTGTCTGACACTTTAAAATCAATTACTCATGGCCAGGCGTGGTGGCACACACCTTTAATCGCAGCACTTGGGAGGCAGAGGCAGGATGTGTGAGTTTGAGGTCAGCCTGGTCTACAAAGTGAGTCCAGGACATCCAGGGCTCTGTTACACAGAGAAACCCTGTCTTGGAAAAAAAACAAAAACAAAAAACAAAACAAAAAAAAAAACCAAAATAAAACACATACGAAATACAAAGCAAGAAGGGGCCCCTCAGCTTTTGTCCCTTGGATAACCTGAGAGGACTGCTAATGTGTTAAGAACATAGGGTTGAGAGATGGCAGCAGCATGGGGACCTGGGTTCGAATCTTAGCACCTGTGTGAACCACCAGGCACGGTTGTTCCTGCCTGTAGCTTAGCACTGCAAGGCGAGACAGGTTGCAAGGCCCTGATGGCTAGCCAGCCTAGCTGACTTCTGGTTAGAGGGAGACCCAGTGAAAAGGCAAGAAAGGAAAGTAGTAGAGAAAGGCCCTGTCTTGCAGCTTCTGTGTGTGTCTACACAGGCATGTGTGTGTACCTGCATACTGATGTGACTATACCCCCTTAGAACAGCCCCACCCCATAGGGTAGCTCATTTCCTACAGACTCAAGTGTACTGTAGTAGTGGTAGTAGAATGCTTGGGTCAGAGAAGTGGCCACAGAGAATGATTTCATGTAGAACGATAGCCATTTGAAGATTTTTAAAATGTCTAATTAGAGGTTGTAAGAGAAAGCATGGCCTAAGTGCTGGAGCAGAAAGCTGCCTGGGCTCAAAGCATGAGCTTGGATTCTTTCTGCCTGGTGACTTTGGTGTTGTAGTTTGGCTAGTGAATAGGTACTGCCTTCCTCATGTCTGGCCTATGCTAAATGCTCATTATGTAAATTATGTATATGAATGTTCATCTATGTTGCATATGAGCATATATAGTAACATCAGTATAGCAACATATACTAATGCTCATCTTATGAGTTAATGTTCATTGGGCCGAATGCTCTGACAGTTGCCTTAGTTGTCAAGTGATCAGAACATGCTCCGTGGAGGTGGAGAATTGCTGGGCCTGTGTCCTCGGGAAGCCTGGAGCTTCTGGTAAGATGGCACGCTCTACCTGTCAGGCACTGACATAAGCAGTGCACGATGAGAGCGTTCTTGAAGAGAGTTACGAGTGAGCTTGTGCCAACTACCCATAGACCCCCCATGCTGTGAGCGTCTTTTGTCAAAGCCCATTTTCAGTTCCCCTTTTGTCTGGTGAGATGTGGAGTGTGCTCAACTAACCGGAGAGCTATGCCTAACCTAAGAGGCCCCCCTGCATCTCAGAGCCACATCGTAAGCCATAGAACCAAATGTTTAGTGCCACCCAAAAGTATGTCACCACTCAGATGAACGCAGAATTTTGGAGTGACTTCCAAATTGTGCCCACTGATACCTCAGGTTGGGCGCGGGGAGACAGGGGTTGGCCTAGAACTCTCTATGTGAATCAGGCTGGTTTTAAACTCAGAGGTCTGCCTACCTTTGCCTCCTGAATGCTTGGGTCAGAGAAGTGTGGCAACACAGCCAGCCTTACACCTTGATGTCTTAACTATTGTTTCTGGTTTATCTATGACATTCACTCCTTTTTACTTTCTTTCCTTCTTGTTTTGTTTGGTTTTTTTTTATCCTTTTTTTATTTAAGTAATTTATTCAGATTACATCTCAGTTGTTATCCCCTCACTTGTATTTTCCTGTCCCCCCCCCTTTCCTCTTTCATACTATCCCCCTCCCCTAGGTTGTGTTTTTGAGACAGGGTGTCTTCCTCTATGTCGTCCTGGCTGTCCTAGAACCCACTCTGTAGACCAGGCTGGCCTAGAATTCAGACCTGCCTCTGCCTCCTGAGCTCTGGGATTAAAGGCGTTCGCCAGCATGCCTGGAGACACTCACTCTTTTTGCCTGTGATTGACCTCAGCTGTAACCAGCTCTGTATCTTCTTGCTGCGGGATATGTGCATCTCCCTTCTTCCTGCGGGCTTCTCTGTGCCTCTGGGTGGGGCAGGCGAGGACACAGGAAATTAGAGTAAGAAACAGGGCCGAAACCTTAAGGACCTAGTTCATCACCTGTCCCAAGTGCCCTGACTCCCTCATTCCTCTTGAGGTGCTGCCTTCTTTCACAATGTGCTAGTGATGTGAGCTTGCTCATTGCTCTTGGCTTGACCAGGCCTCAGTAGACCCTTGCAGGCAGCTTCTCACCTTTGCAGTTTGTGTCTGGGTCTGCTGGGCGCTCTGTGTTGGTGATTTTACTGTGGCAGGGGTGTGGTAGAGCTGGCTGGCATGCATTACCCAACAAGCCTTGGAGCTCAGTGGCGAGTGCTTTCTGAGGCAGCACACTGAACGTTTAAGACCACGGGCCCTGTGTTGGTAGAACCTGGCTCTTAGCATACTTACTTCCTGTGTGGCTTTGGGAAAAGCTGCTTCATCTATCAAGAGAGCACTGGGCACAGGACCTTTCAGAAACGATGTCTGGCTTCACAGATTCACAGCAGTCTGTCTGAATTTTGTCTTAGTGTTGGATGAGAGTAAGTTTTGTGCATAATATGTTTAGGCTAAAAATAATCTAATGGAAGGTGAACACAATGTATTATTTTCCAACATGAAAGTGGGGGGTAATTGAGAATGTCATCTACAGTAGCAACGATTCAAATAAATCAGCAGACTACAGGTAAAATGAGGCCAGCGTTGGGGGGGAATGCGGATGAATGGATATGAATATATGAATGAGTGACTATGAATGTCAGTGAATGAGAGCGAACACATCTTTACAGGCCGCAGCCCTGGGCTAGTCCCTAGCTGCCAGAGAGAGTGTGCAGTGCCCGTGGGCCGCTTTGTATGGGACTCAGGAAGTAGGAACTCTGAGCCCCAGACGTTTGCAACGATGGTTTATGCACCTGCACCCTACAACCTTTGTGTCTTTTATTTTCCAACACAAGCATTGCGGTGAAGTGGGTTTTTCTCCGGGGCTCTGCTTGGGTCCTCAGTTAGGAATGCGTGGGTTTTCTTAGAGATTGTAGCATCTCTGTGTAGCTGGATGTGAACTTGGAAAGTATTTTCAAGCTTTTTCTGTCTTGCCTTAGTGCTAGTTTTCTAGTTCACGTTGTGGGCTCAGGGGTGGGGAAGTGCACAGGCTCATAAAAGGAAAACACGCCTCACTTTTCTGTTCAGTCTAAGCATCCTTTCCACCTTTCTTAGGTGCGTAGAGCAACTGAATTCAGATTGCCTGTGTGTTCCTGGTTTGTTTCAACTTCTTAGAAGACTGGACACCACTGAGTCCTTTGATCTGCCTATGCCAGGGCCCTCCAGCTTGAGTTCTGGGAAGAGAGAGACTCTGGGTTGTGCATTAAGCCCCACACGTTAGGCCAGCCCTTTTCCATTGCTGGTGAATGGGGCACAGGAGTGACAGGATTGGCTTCTATAGCAGGGACCTTAGTCCTACTGAGCCTTGCCAGGTTGCTGTGTGTTACAATTGGCCCTTAAGCTCAGTGCTTTAAACAGCAGCCATCCAGTTAGCTCAGGCTTCTGTGTGGTGTCAGTTTGTACTGATCTCAGCTACGTCTGTGGTCGGCTGGCAGTTGATGGCCTCTCCGAATTGGCTGTTGGGTAGCCGAGGCTGTCGGATGCGTGCGCGTGTTATGGACTGTGTCTATCTTGTGTTCCAGCAGAGCAATCCAGGCTGACTCACATGGTGGCGGGTGGGAGGGCAGCCTCTGCCTTCGTCTCTGGTTGGAGCATGTCACATGGACAAGTGGCATAGGAGGAATGGTTCTGGGAGGTAATGGATGTGCTCGCCCATCGTGGCACCACCGTTCACAGTGCATGGCCGTTTCTCTCACTCTCAGTTTGTATGATGGTAGCCCAGAGACAGTTTTAGCACCTTAACCGCCTCTGACTCTTCTTCAGCTCTGGACTAATGCTTCTTCTCTGTCACCAGCACCCACTTCCATCTTTTTTGGCCTTGTAAAACTGATATTCATTACAAAATAACGTCCTTCTTCCTTTTGCCCACATGGAAAATAACCTTTGGCCGGTGATGGGTCATAGCATTGACATGAATGGCCCAAGGGAGAACTTGTTCGAATTTGCGGTGTTCTCTTCCTCTCACTGGATAAGGTAGGGTTATGAGTAGGAAATAAAAGGGAAAAACAAGGAAAGGAAGCTATTTGGGCTTTCTTTAGTCTTCCTCAATACCACTTTCAATTTTGGAAACCCTTTTAGTGTATATTCTTGAAATCATATGGCTGCAATTCTGTCAATGAGTAATTATCGATGCTCCACTTCCTTCTAAGGTTAATGAACAGTCACAGGGTTTCAGTAGCTAGACCACTCATTTCCTTTAGACCCCTGCCCTAACTGGGGCAGGGTTGCTTCAAGCTCCCGGAAGGCCTGTCCCGCCAACAGGCTGTCCCCCAGGCCACTGTTTTTAGCAGCTGTTTCAGATCCTACCCCACCTCCGTGACTTTCCTTTCGGGCGGGGCTGTCAAGCCTGGGCTACTCTCCTGCTTATCTGGGCAGCCGTTCATGACCCCCAGTCCTCTGTGCGCCGTATCACTCATCACAGCACAGATCTCTCTCACGCTGTCTTTTACGACCCCTCTGCGCATGCGCTCGGCCCTCTGTCCTCCTTTCCTTCAGCTAGGCTGGCTTCAGCACACCAGCTCACGCGTGCTGTTACTGGGGCAGCCTGGTGGGAATTCCTCAGATCCTCTTGCCCTTTTCCTTTTTGCAGCGTACTTTTTTTTTTCCTCCTTAAACTCATTCACAGAAAATTCTCCCTTTTAGAAACTTTCTCTGTGCATAGTCATATATTGGTTTTTTTTTTGCCTCTTCAACCTTTTCCAAAAGCAACAGCAGTAGTGGATTCATGTTTATAAATGGACCTAAAGATTGCTTATCCTGAAGATATTCCTAATATCCCTGGGTTTGGCACCATTTTGAGTGTTGTGGGTAAAGAGATAAACAAGACAATACCAAGGGCTCAAAGTGTATGGGCCAAATGGTCATTTTTACTTACAGGTATGCATATGTGTCTCACTCTGCACGTGCATGTTGTGTGTAAGCCATGGAGCTCTGCAAAGGGCAGTGAGGCCCCCCCTGCCCCCCTCACACCTTCCTACCCCCACCCCCATCCACCCCAGAGCTGGAGCTACAGATGGTTGTGACATATCCAATGTGAGTGCTGGAACTGAACTCTGGTCTGATGGAAGAGCAATGTTCTTTAACCACTGAGCCATGTCTTTAGCCCCAGCTGTCCTTTAAAACATTTGATTTTTACATTTATTATGAGTGTGTGTGTTGTGTGTGCGCGCGTGTGCACGTGTGTGCGAGTCACAGCATACCCGTGGAGGTCAGAGGACAAGCCATGGGAATCTGTGTTCTCCTTCCACCACATGGGCTCTGAGGAACTGAACTCAGATTATCAGTCAAAAGCCATCTCACCAGCCCTCTGGTGACTGTTTTGTTGTAAAGCAAACGGAGCAGCAGATGGTGTGGTGGGTAATGGTGACCTCTGATTTGTTTGGGGCTTGCAGCAGGACCACCCAGAGGACCGGGAGCTGGTGCTGAGGCTCCTTCCCACAGCTGCTGTTGCTGCATTGAGGTCCTTGATCTGAACCCCAAGAGTCATGGAGAGCAGTGATTGCAGCTGAACCATGTGTGTTTGTTGGTGGAGGCCTAGAGAGAGTCATTCTTCCGAGACTGAACTCTGCGCTTTGTGAATACTGCTGAAGGCCGTGTGAGAAGTCATAGTGATTTGATTTTGTGTGTGTGTGTGTGTGTGTGTGTGTGTGTGTGTGTGTGTGTGTGTGTATGGCTGTAGCAAGAACTTAATGGTTGGATTAAATGTTGGTGTACTGTAGGGGGCTGGAGAGATGGCTTAAAGGTTAACAGCACTAGCCACTCTTACCGAGGGCCTGTGTTCAGTTCTTAGCTCCCACACAGCAACAAACAACTCTCTGCAACTCTTGTTCCAGGGGACCTGACACCCTCTTCTGTCTGGCCTCCGCAGGTACAGCACACATTTAAATGCAGGCAAAAACACTGTCCAGGCAACACAACAACAATAACAGTAAAGCCTGTAAGCACTGTAGAAGGAAGAGAGTATTTTGGATGACTTCTAGCTTGCTTCTTTGCCAAATAGCTAACTAGGCGCTGACGTTCATGGGGCTGCCCCTAGCACTGTGGTGTCTCTGAGAATGACAAGAGGGGCTCTGTCCAGGCACATGGCCTAGGTAATGCGGAGGACTGGCTGGATCCTGACTGACACCCGGCTTCTAGTCCTTAGGCATCAGCAGGGCTATCTGGTTACGCACGGAGCTATAGTGGCTCCTGGCCAGGCTCCCAGACGCAGGCTCACTAGATTTCTCTTTTCCGCTATAAGCTAGGTGAGGGTTGTCTCCTAAAAACAACAACATAAAACAAAAACAAAACAAAACAAAAAAAAATCCACAACACAAACACATGGCGGGGAGTTGAGTGTGTAAAAGCCAAGTAGGAAAAGTGCACTTGGAAGGCAAGCTATGAAATGCAATACAGGAAGGGAAGTTAGTACGCCGAGCTGTAAGAGCGCTGACAGTCAGGACGGATGAAGACGCACAGCAGGGGAATGGGCCTTAACCCGAAAGACTGTGACTGCTCTGTGGCCACAGGGAGGCGGGGCAATGGCTGGTTCACAGGTTAGTGGACACTTTGCACACTTAGCCATCGAAGAGGCTCCCCTTTGCTCTGCAAAGTAGAAAGAGAAATTACTTGTTTGCTGTCCCTCTTCAATCAGGATATAAATTAATTGGAAACAAAGAGGCATGCCTGTATAAATATGCACACTTATTAGTTCATGACAATAGTTCACAGTTATGTGGTCTTATTGAAAAATTGGACTTGTTGACAAAGTAGATTCACTAATTGAAGCTGAGTGTGTTATCCATGCCTCACTCCCACCTGATTGTGTGTGTGTCTGTGTGTGTGTGTGTGTGTCTGTGTGTCTGTGTGTGTCTGTGCACGTGTTTGTTAAACCAAAGCCTGAGTGTGTTGGGCAAGTGATCTACTGGTGATCCCATTCCCAGCCCTAAAAGATAGCTCACTAATTATGTCACATTTGAAAAATAATAAATACAGCAACTACATACCATACAAAATTAATCTTAACTACTTTTGAATGTATTGATTTTATTTATAATAAAAATTAGTAAGTTAATCTCATAGAGTAATAATGGCAGGAAATTATTCTTAACTACTTTTTGAATGTTACTGATTTTATTTATAATAAAATTAGTAAATTAATCTCATAGAGTAATAATGGCAGGAAATTATTCTTAACTGATTTTTGAATGTTACTGATTTTATTTATAATAAAAATTAGTATAATTAATCTCATAGGATAATAATGGCAGACAGTACGTGTCTAGGTTCCTTGGACTTCAGAGAAATGTGTACTACCTACCTTTTGAGATTTGAACTAAAGTAGAAAGATCCTGTGACACTCACAGCAGAGGAAGCAGGGGGCCGGGCTGCATGGAGGAACAGCTCCTCAACCCTATGCACGAAGCATCTTCATAGAGCAAAATATGCTGTACTGTTGCAGTTCTTGCCATGCACTTTAATGTGCAATGGCTCTGCAGTCTGTATGAGAAAAAGACAGAACCCCCTAGGCTATGCTCATGGAAAATGGGGAGATGTAATGAGTGTAAATCACTTGTCTCCATTCAGAGTGACCTAAAAATACCCACGAAGTGAAACCTTTTATTTTGTTTTTAAAGTGGGCCCTTGCAGTACAGCTGTGGAACATGGAGAGTCTGATAGAACCATCCCCCCTGCCCCCCTTCACTCTTATACTGTGTTGATTTGCTTATCTGAGCTGTGAGGTGATTAATACATTTTGATTTTTATTCTGCCAGTGCAAAATATTTTTCAAATGGCTTAAGCTTGAATTTGGGGTCAGACAGGTTGAACTACGCATGACTGGTTGTTTACGTTGGCAGCATTCAGGAAGTAGGAATAATCTGTATGGCACATTTTTTCTGATATTTAATATTTTTACACACATGGTAAGGGAGTTTATGATTCCAGGGAACGTTGCTTGTGCTTGACCAGAATTTTGCATATGGCCAATAAAATTATTTTTTTTAAAGAAGAGTACATTTTTTCACCTCACGGGCAGACTATGGTAGGTTCCTGTGGGCATGCAGTAAGGGCATGGTGGCATAATCGTGAAGCTCCCTGGAGCTGGAGGTGGGACAATCTCTAGTGCGCATGAGCCGCATAGCAGACCTGTCTCAAAACCAAAGCAATGCAAAGAGAGCTGCACTCTTTCTCCCTTCCCAGAAGCCCTATTTGTTCTCTGTCTGTCCCCCCTTCCCCCCATGCCTTCCTCCCTCCCTTTATTTCCCCTTTTCTTCTTTAATTTATCCTCCTTGTTTCTTTCTTTTCTTTTTTCTTTTTTTGGTTTTTTGAGATGGGGTTTCTCCTTGTAGCCTTGGCTGTCCTAGACTCACACTGTAGACCAGGCTGGCCTCGAACTCACATTGATCCACCTGCCTGTGCCTCCCGAGTGCTGGGATTAAAGGCGTGCGCCACCATGCCCAGCAACACTGACACTCTTTCAGTATGTTTAGACATAAAAAGGAATTGCTGCATAATACTCCATTATCAATCATGGTCTGCAATAATTTACTGTTTTGGTTAAGAATTTATTTTTACTTGCATGGGACTTTCATGTATATGTGTGTGTGTATGTAAGTGTACATATGTATGTATGTGTAATCTCAAAATGTATATAATGAAGTGGGCACCTGTTATCCCAGCACTCAGGGAGGCAGAAGCAGGCAGATCTCTGTGAGTTTGAGGCCAGCCTGGTCTACAAATCAAGTCCAGGACATCCAGGGTTACATAGAGAAACCCTGCCTTGAAAGACCAAAAAGAAAAAAAAAAGTATATAATGTGTTTTAGTCAGCCCCGTCCCCTAGCTCCTCATTTCCAAATATACCCATTAAACCCTTCCAATTTCATGTCTTTTGTTTTTAAACCCATTGAGTTCACTTAGTGCTGCCCGTGCGTGTCTCTTAGAGCAGGATAGCCTCTCACGGGCCGCATCTTTAGAGAAAACTGACCCTCCTTCTCCAGGCAGCCATTGGTTGCCAGTAGCTCCTCAGTTGGCGGGGAGAGCTTCGCGATCTCCTCCTTCCCTGCCATGCTATGATCTGTGTGGCTTGATCTTGTGCATGCTGTCATAACACATAAAAATATAAAAAGTCTTGAAAACAGATTCTTATTTTTTGCCGTGCATCATTTCTGGCTCATACACTCTTTCTGCACAGGCAGAGGATGAAGACAAAACTGTTGTCAGCTGCCTCTGATGGGACACTTCAACACATTGTAAACCTCTTCAGTGATAAGATTCCACCATTTTACAAGGTCAGCATGCTAAAAGTTAAATTTATATATGTAAATATCCATTACTAATCTACCTAACTGTAACATACCAATGTGAAGATTTTGGTTAAGAGTTGAATTTTTGCCGGGTGCCGTGGCACACATTGGTGGGGCAGAGTCAGGCAGATCTCTGTGAGATGGAAGCCTGCCTGGTCCAGGACAGCCAAGGCTACATAGAGAAACCCTGTTTAAAAAACAAACAAACAAAACAACAACAACAAGACAAACAAAAAAATTTGAAATTGTGATTTAAAAAAATATGGCAACTGTTATTAGGAGAGACATCACATTGCTGTCTAGTGTGCCATTAGAACTTAATTCCTGAATCCACAGAGGTGCAAATATTATAGATAGTGACAAAACCAGATTGAAAAAATACTTTGTAAAGAAAATATTTGTATGCATGTGTGTGGTTATGTGCCCATGAGTACAGGTTCCCTTCATGACTAGAGGCATAGAATTACAGGTAGCTGTTAAGCTACCCAACCCAAGTGCTGGGAACTGAACTTTGGTCCTCTGCAAGAGAGGTGCTCTCCTTAACTGTCAAGCTACTGCTCCGGCCCCAGCACAGGTAGATGTGTTGGTAGCGATTGCAGTTAAATGCTGTGCGTTGGGAAGACCAGCAGCGGCTCTTGAGTACAGTTTACTGGTCCTGCTAGGTTTGAAGATTGTCATTTACTGTCTTCTCCTCCTGTCACTCGCATTCCCCATGCAACAACTTAGTTAGGTTGACCTCCCCCTTTGTGCATGCTTGTGTGTGCACACACGCCTTTGTGGGGGCCGGCGAACAGCCTTGGCTGTTACTTGCAAGGCATCATCTGCTGGCTTGTTGCATTCTATCTAGGCAGGGCTTTGCACTGGCCGGAACCTCCCCAAGTGCACATCACTGGCTGGCTGGTGAGCCCCAGTAATCTACCTGTTTCTCACTCACAAACTAGAGAGTACATGCATCACTATGCTGGCTTTTTAAAAAAAACATAGGTTCTGGGAATTGAACTCAGATCCTTACATTTGCCATGTGCGTATCTTGCTGACTGACATATTTTCTCAGTCCCAACTTAGTATGTTTCCTACTGTGTCAGACATCTCACTTACTAATTAATAGGTCGGGTTAATGAAGGTAGCTTATATGTTACCTTCCTATAAGGACCTTCTTTGAAGGATTTTAATTGCAATTCTGAAGGAAGAATTACTAAAACAGGATGACTGTTAATAGATAACCCACTGGACATCTGTGTGCACGTAACAGATTTGAACCACATGCGTACCTGCCTCTCCAAAGGACTATGCTGGCCACTGTTCATATTGCAGCAGTTCAAAGTGTTGATGGCTTCCTGCACCAGTCATCTCGGGTGAGATTAAAGCCTTAAGGCGTAGCTGGACAGAGTGTATTTTTATATTAAGAAAATGGGAGAGTTTGGTGTAGTGAGCCGTGTGTTGACGGGCTGTTAGATGAATGAGTGCCATGCCTGCCTTTCCCTTAAGCCACCCCTCCCCCTCCCCTGCCAACGCCATCCAGGAATGCGGGGCCCATGCTAGCTCAGACTCTCTTGCACCCCTTCATTGATTGGTGACGTGGGCAAATGTTATCCCTCCGGGCGCCCACCATCAGTGTCTATGAGTCTCTGCCCACACTGCATCTCTTCCCACCTCTGTACAGCAGTGTTTGTTTCCCCGGATTGACTGTCTACCCCTGGCGTGTAAGCCTTCCATTCTTCCTGACTCCGTGGTAACTATTCTTTTTAGAACGTAACCCATAATCAGGCTTAACTCGCGGTCCCTAAATACACATTTGCTCCCCTCTTTCGTGTCTTTGCGTTTGCCTTGCCCTACTTTCACTATCATTCTATCTACCCAAACCTGCCTTTGCTCATCAAAATCCTCCTTGTCATAGATTCTGTTCCACAGAATCTCTTCAAAGTCTTCTCAGGATCTTCCAAATGACAGCAAGCTCCATGCCTTACTTGTGTTCTTTTTCTAGCTGTTGAGTGCACTTATATCCCTGCATACCCCCTGTGGAATGTTTAGCCAGTGTGAGGTGCAAGGCTACATGTCTGCCTGTCCTTAGCCTCTGTGTCCCCGTGTAGACTTTACTGATCTCCCTTCTCATGGAGACTTGTCACTGATCTCAGTGCTCTTGTCTACTCATTGATTGCTTCTTGGCAGAATTTCTTAACACAGTGTCCTATCTGTCCTATCTTAACTAACTGTCTGTCTGTCTGTCTGTCTGTCTATCTATCTATCTATCTATCTATCTATCTATCTATCTATCTATCACCTATTTATTTTGCTTTTCAAGACAGGGTTTCTCTGTGAAGCCCTGGCTCACCTGGGTCACACTCTGTAGACCAGGCTGGCCTCAACCTCAGAGATCCACCCACTTCCGCCTCCCAAGTGCCGCTATTACAGGTGTGCACCGCCACGCCCATTTTAGTTCCATATTTAATCACCCATGCTTTGTTTAAATTACAAGCCCATTGCAGGCAGCCTAGTATAGTTTAGTATTCTCTTGTAATATTTATCTTATTAAGGACTAGGGTCTGATTTCTAAAATATTTGTAACCTAGTCTCTAGCCGGGATGTTTTGGGAGAGCTTGTTGATAAAACAGTGGATTCTCTTGAAGGAGGGACGAAGGAGGGACATCCCCTTGTGTATGAATAGAACCCAGCTGAGAGGAAGGTGGGGGAGAACCAAATGACTGTGGAAATCGCCATACTCCTTTTATTTTTATATCGACACAGCAGACAGCAGCACAGGTTTTGGTGTAATGGAAAATAAAATAGAAAACTTAGCTAAAAGTTAACGGGCGCTAAATCACTACAGAGCTGCATTGTACTGTGATTGCTGTCCTCTGCTTTCTTGAGAGCATTTAGTTCATCGTAACTCTTTTGTTGACTCTTTATGCACCTAGCCACTGTCTGGCACATCCTGTGTGCTTTTGAGTCTTTAAATAGAAATTGAAACTGTATTTAAGGGTGAGAGGAAACCTTAGTTGTACCTTACTTATTTTTAATCTTAAAACTTTTTACCTTTTGTCTTAGGAAGGTGAAGGAATACTTGCTTGTACTAACTTTGTTGAAGTTGGTAAATTACCATTCTGACAGACAGATAAATTTTGTCAAAGGGTAAGATCAAAGATGATAGCTATGTTAATTTTCTTGACCATGGTAATCATTTAACCTTAACTTTGTTTATCAAAACATCACATTGCGTACCTTAAATATATATACAATATAAACTTCAATTTTTTTTTGGGTTTTCGAGATAGGGTTTCTATGTGTAGCCTTGGCTGTCCTGGACTCACTTTGTAGACCAGGCTGGCCTCGAACTCACAGCGAACCACCTGCCTCTGCCTCCCGAGTGCTGCGATTAAAGGCGAGAGCCACCACGCCCGGCTCAACTTCAATTTCTTGTTATTTGTAATAGTAATGATAATAGCAAAATGTCCCCCCCACCCCACCAAATCAAATGATCTTCCTAGCTTAGCCTTCTTAGTAGCAGTTCTGGAGCGGTGCACCACTGTGATAGCTATAAAAATGACAGTTAAGAGTTTTACAGCTGAACGTGGTGACTCATGCCTTTAATATCAGCACTCAGGGAGGCAGAGGCAGGTGGATCGCTGTGAATTTGAGGCCAGCCTGGTCTACAAAGAGCGTTCCAGACAGCCAAGGCTACGTAGAGAAATCTTGTCTTGAAAAACCAAGAAACAAACAAACGAACTAACAAACAACCTCCTTCCCCAAAAAACCCAAACCTCAAACCCAAGCCGAAACAAACCAGTTTTACATCAGGGTTGGTAGAGTTTAATGTGACACACAGCTGCAGTTTGGGTGAGTCCACAAGTTTATGCTTTGGTAGTGGCAGTGGGGTAGTTAAAGACAGTT
The DNA here is from genome assembly GCF_964271855.1 of Acomys minous. Taxonomy (NCBI): domain Eukaryota; kingdom Metazoa; phylum Chordata; class Mammalia; order Rodentia; family Muridae; genus Acomys; species Acomys minous. The sequence goes on from NC_140483.1 coordinate 118,523,470, forward strand.
GCAAATATGGATTGCTGAGGGTCTTGGTGGTCTTCTGACTTTCTAAACTCCAGCTGTAGTCACTGAGTTCTTAGTGACTGCAATCATTGTTTGTGAGAAATATTTTTTTCAGTACGATTTCATTTTTACATCTTTAAAAGTTATTAGGTTAATATACACAGCAATAGGTTTCATAAAGCGCTTTCATACATCATTATACTTTGTTTCTAATTTTTATTCTCTCTTTTTCTTCCCCAGACCCCTCTGGCCAACCTCCCTTCCTTCCCCTGAGATCTGCCTCCTTCTGCTTTCTTCCCCTGTGATCTGCTTTCTAGTGTCAGGACCTAAAAATACACACGTATAACTACATGGTGTGTGTGTGTTTTAAAATCTAGATTTTGCATTTAAGAAAAAAATATCCAGTATTCATTGACTTTGTGTGGCTTATTTCATTTAACCATAGTTTTTTTTTTTTGTTTGTTTGTTTTTTTTTTTTCAAGACAGAGTTTCCCTGTGTAGCCTTGGCTGCTTGGCTGTCCTGGAACTGACTTTGTAGACCTAGTTGGCCTTGAACTCATAGAGTTCCACCAGCCTCTGCCTCCTGGGATTAAAGACATGTGTCAACGCAGTACTCAACTTTCATTTAACATAGTTGATTCTTAACTGCAGTGTTGGTTGTGATGGTTCTCAAAGTGATTACAAAAATGGAGTACATTTTGGAAGAAACAGTTTTCCTAGTACCAGTCATCCTTACATCTCCTGCTCCTAAACAGGGAAGGGCCCCTGAAAGTAATTTTAGATGTCAAGATATATGTTCTTAATTGGCCATAAATCTCCTGTAGATTTTTCTGCTTAGGTTTTCCCCTTGCTCTGCCCGATGGGGTTAGTCCTAGCAGCAGCATTCTCCCCGCTGGCTTCAAACAGCCTTCACCTGGAAGCTGCAGTGCGCCATGGCTGCCGAATGCTGTTCCGTGCCAGGCACCTTTGGAAGCAGCGTAGAAGGCAGGCATCCGGGTACTGTGTGCAGCTCATAAGGAGGCGGCACATGCAGGATGTGCCCCTCAGTTCTGTCCTTTTGCCTTAGGAAGGTGAGTATTTGCTTGCAGTAACTTTGTTGAGGTTGGCAAATTACCATTCTGACATACAAATACTTTGTGTCACATTAAAAATTAAGTTCTAGTCACGGTTGAGAAGGTCAGTGGACTCACAGAAGCTCCTGAGTTGCGACGCGTTTGGACAGAGACAAGGGGTGGCAGCAGAAGAGGGCAAAGAAGCATATTGTTCGACTTGTAATTTTCTTTTCTTCTGTTGGATTTGTTTCCTTGTCACTTAGCTACTGCTTTTGCATAGCAACTGTATGACATTGACCAGGCGACAAGTGGTGAACATGGTGGTGTGTTGGCCCAGGGCTCCCTGCAGTTCTGCTTGCTCACAGGTCTGTGGGCTCCTGGAGCTGGTAACAGCAGGATCTTCTCTATAGTGTTATACTGATAGAGTGTAAACTGAATAACACCTCGGCTCGCACATAAGTGCTTTTCCTAAGGAGAGAGCTGTACAGTCTCACATTACAGCTTTCACGGAAGAGGAAGGAGTAACCCCGGAAAGACTCCTGAGGCCGATGGAGCCTTCCTCATGGGTAGGGGAGGTGAGAACCAGCCCAGGCAAAGATGGCAGCCTCACCAGATACTCCTGGTGGCCTAGTGACTTATAACGAGGGTGGCATGTAATTAGAAATTGTCCCTGTCTTTTCTGAGTACTGATGAGAACCCTGGCTCAGAGGTTAATTCAAATAGTAATTAATATGGTTCTCCGTCAGTACAGGGTGGTAATGAAATCTTTCCTTGTTTGATGATTTGGACTTAAATGTTGAGCGAGGAGTGGAAATGCTGTTGCTCCTCATCTTACTAATTGCGGGGGGCGGGGCGGGGGGGGGGGGGGAGAGGCTTCCACAGTTGAACTCAGAATGCTAAGCGGCGTGGTACTTGGGAGATGGGCACGGTTTCTTTGTGCCCTGCTGTTGCCAACAACAGAAGCTATAGCGTGGCATAGAAATGGTGAGAATTCCTTAAGGTGGGACATTTAAGGCTCAAGCGATGGCACAGAGCAGACTGAGGAGGCCGACTTGCCTCATGTTTTCCCTGCCGGTGGTGCCCATCACGGTGTGTCATCACATCACGCAGTCTTCGCATACTAACTTAAGAAGAAAACACCAGCAATCTTGAATGTTCTTATTACCTATTACTGCTACAACACATCTGATGAACTTGCTGCCTAGGTAGAGTTGGGGATCCCAAATGATAGAAAAATAGACAGGAGTTTGCGAGGGTGCCTGGGAAATGCCCGAGCAGCTCTTATCCCAGATCCCTTGAATCTTTAGACCGCTGCACATGCCTTTAACTCAAATGATTTTGGTTGGTGTTAAGGTAGAGCATTCTAAGAAATAATTTCAGCAGCTTCACTGAGTAAATTACTTAAAGTGGCCATTTAACTTTGAACCGTGTTTTCGCTGAGTGACTGGTGATGTCGGCACAGAGCGAGACTCTCTTGAGGACCTGGAGGTTTCAGACACAGCGCTGTGCAGAGTGGATGTGGAGCCTCATGCCTCAGGTGTACTCTTCAGGTTTACTCGTCTCTTTTATTGTCCTGTCGCCTCATTGTTTGGGCCCCTTAGAAGCCAGTCCCACGTAGCATATCTTATTTTAAAATACTTAACGCATGTGCGACTAAGAAGGGAGAACATTACTTCTTAAACTAAGTTGTTTGAGGTGCCTGGATAGTCATTTTGCAGTGCTCTGTTTGTTTGGAGTGGAGAAGGGCATTTCTGTGTTGGGGGAGCGATCTGCACACTTGTGCTCTTAGCTGGGACAGTGAGGACCACAAGCTGCTGTGGGACAGTCAGTATCGGTGGGCTTTTCATTTGGTTTTGGAGCAGTCACAGAATTCTAAACTGAGAATGGCAGGGCCGGACCCTCCTTTTTTTTTTTTTCCAGCAGCTGCATTGTCTCCGAGGGGCTGGTGTGCAGCTCTGTGGGAGGCTAGGGGCTCCAGGGACGCCACACCCAGTTGTGCGGGAGGACCACCACGCCGCTGCCCTGTGAGTGAACCAGCAGGTGTCCAGAAGAAGTGGGGAAACACGTTGCTCTGCCATCAAAGTGGCCTCCCCGCAAACCAGTCCCTGCCACTGTCCTATGAGTATTGGCCTCTCTCAAGCCTTCACGTAGGCCAGGAATGGCAGTATGACTTCCTCTCACTCCACTTCTTCATTGGTTCAGAACCAACTAAAATAGAGTCGTGGCTTCATCTCAGACCTCTTGCTCTGGCCCTTATGGATGTTCCTTGGTGCAAATTGGAACAGTTCAAGGCGGAGTGGGTCCAGGGAAACCCATAGGATGGCCGTAGTGGTGCCCTGAGGTTTTCAGAGTAAAGTCATGGCTGGGCTTGGTGTGTGGGGGTGGGTGGGTGGGGGTGGGGGGTATGGGAACTAAAGGCTGGAGAGAACTTATCAGGAGGGCCTCCTGATGTAAAGCACAGCAGGCTCTTCCCCATTGGCTGCACCCCAGGCCACTTACCCTAAGTAGCCTGTTTCTACCAGTGCCGGGACTTCCTTGTCTCAGAGTGACATGGCATGACTCTGTGCCCAGCCTTGTCAACTCAGAATTCCCTGAAAGGAAGGCCAAGCAAGCCATTGGATATCACGGTTGGGTGGGCAGCGTGTTGGTGGTGTTGGGGACGAGAAGCCCTTGCATTGTCCTGACTTGACCTAGGACACCCAGGAAAGTGTGTCATAAGGGTCACATAATGGTCAGAGCCGCCCACTACCCAGCATCATTGAGGAGGCATGGAGTAATTATTTCTGTGCGCTTTCTGCTATGTCTTTGTCTCAGGTGTACTGTGAGTGTGTTCTGTGTCTAGAGTCTTGCCCATCCTCCTTTCCTCCCTTGCTATCGTCCTGCCCTCTGCAGGGGGGCGGGGGGGATCTTATCACTTTCCCAGGCTGGAAGCCCTGGTTAGGCTCACGGCCACTCAGGCTCAGTGGGGTGTCAGTTGTCATAGCCCTCAGGGCACTTGTGACCACATGCTGTTGTGCCTGCTTGTGGGGGGAGGGGTCAGGAAGACTGGAGATGGAGGTGGGAGGTGGGGGGTTTAAGGGGGTGGTCCTATGCTCAGCTACTCCATAGAGATCAGGGGGATGGGGTGATTGAGGACCCTCGACAGGGCAGGGAGGGACCCCGAGTGACATTCTGTTGGCCACCAGTCAAGACAGAGATTCTGGAACATTGATTTCTAAAGTTGGTAGGGTAGTTCCAGATCTCGAGTAAGAGGCAAGGGCAGCTTTTGACAGGCCCTGTTGAAACCAGCAGCAGCAGTGGTGACAGAATTTGCTTCCAAAGTCAGGTCAGTGTGTAGCTGTCTGCGTGGAGTACACTTTTGACTGACAGGCATGTGTGAGCCATTGCTGTCCTTCCAGTTGTATGTATCCATGGAATCAGACACCAGCTCTGTCAGCGAAGGTCCCAATGTGCAGAGGTCCCTGGTATGTCTGGCTTCTACTTAGTCAAGGGAACTGCTCCTCTGGCTTGTCCAGTCCAGGTTAGCAAGCCTGGTGGCACAGGCAAGCCTTTCTGATGCTCCCTTAGCCAGGGCTTCCCTTTCTGTCCATGGTAGCTCTATGCTTTAAAATATGAACAAAACAAAGAGCAGCAGCCGTAAGGTGTAAGAGGAAAACACTCCCTTGAGATTGGAAGTCTGGGCTTTCATTCCCCCCCCCCCCCCATGCACTTGGTACTGGGGACAGAATCCAAAACTTCGTGCATACAGGCAACCCTGTGCTACCACTGAGCCACCCCACCCCCACACCCCCACTTAGGCTCTTGCTTTGTTCCTAACACCCAGTGCACACAGTAGACCTGCTGGCTTCTGTGCACTGAGAGTACCCTGGGCTGAATGGCCTTTTCTCTAGCCAGCCCTTCAGCAGTAGCCCCCTAACCAACCTCTGCTTTCCGTCTCTTCCCAGCATAGGGGACCTTCTCTGAAATCGTGAGGGAGAGCCTGCCCCTCAGCACCGTGGGACCCCTTCTGCCCCAGCCTGCACTCCAGGCCCCCTCAGGATGAGCTCTTAGTCTTAATTCTCCTATGGCGCTTCCTGCCCTTGGTCTGTCCTCCAGACCACTCTCCTCCTACACTGCACCCCAGTGTCCCCTTCCCAGCCTGGGGTCTCTCCACCATCCAGTTGAAGACCACAGCCCCTGCCTGGTGTGTTTTCACTCAGCTGTTAGCTACTTCCGTATACTTTTTGTTGACATTTGGCTAGGGTGTAATTAAAGTACATAAAGAGGGATTTGCCTGCAGTGTTTACTGATGGGTGCCCAGGTCTACAACAGTGGTGTATGGCTGGGTTGGCAGGTGCTTATTAGTAAATACTTCACCTCCGTATTCAAGTACCTGGAGGGGGAAAAAAAGAGCCTTTGGAGTTCTTTCTTTGTCTTTGTTTTTAGAGACAGGATTTCTCTGTGTAGCCCTGGCTGTCCTACTTCCCTGAGTGCTGGGATTACAGGCATGCATGCGCCACCGAGTCCGGCTGCCTTTGGAGCTCTTTTTCTGTGGGTCATACTTTCTTGACATTGCTGCTGATGAAACTTTTCAAGTGAGACAGCGAAATAACTGCCATGTTACAGGGGATTCAAGGCTGACTTTCGGTTTGCTCTTCAGTTTAGTCCTAATGGTCAAATCAGGTCCGCCCTCCCCTCCATACGTTTAGATGTAGCTTGCTTGAGCCTTTCTTTGGCTAGTAATGCTGAGCAAAGATAGCTTTTCCCAGAGTGCATAGCACCAGATGGTGTAGTGCCACTTCCTCCTGTTTCCTTGGGGTAAGTGTGATGGTTTGGCAAAGGTGATTCATTCTGTCTTTGTCAAGTCAGGATTGTGGTGGTTTGTATGGAAATTTATGCAACTGTGGTGCTTCACGTAGTTACTTGTTGAGTATAATGTAAATACTTTCATTGGTTATTAGACTTGGCAAGACCTCTGTGTGGAACTTTTCTGAGAACCCGGTTATCATTTCATAGTATTTCCAGCACTGTGTACTTTATCCACATGAAGACAAACCTAGCTAATACAGACTTGATACAAAGAGGGGTTTGGCCGTGGCATTGTACCAAACCCATCTTCTTTACCACGGCTTTCCACTGAAAGCGACAGGGCCTGGGTGGGCAGGACAAGCCGAGAAGTGTGAAACTGGGAGTCCTGAAGGGTTATGGAGTTAAGCCGGTTCTGTCCCACTAGATAGCACACTGCAGTTTGCTTAGTATTAAAGCTGATTGCTTATGGTAAAGAACATGTCACTTAGGGGTAGGGAGCTTGGCAACGATAGGCTTCCTTTTCTGATACAAATAAGTCAATTATTTCAGGTGACTGTGTTGAAAATACTTTGTGATCTTTGCAGAACACGAATATGAAAAATTTGGTGTCCCTTTTTATGTCAGATGTAGCGAGCTGTTGAGAAGTTTAGGTAGGGAGGTCAGGTCTCATATCTTTAGTGAAGCATGTTTGCAGATTCGGAGATGTTTGTTTTTTCCTCCCCTCAAATTCCCTTGGAAGTCAAGTACATATCAGCCTTGAACTGACACATTTTCCTGCTATTAGTATTGATTAAACAAGGCTGGGGCTAGTTTGTTTGGCTGGTAATTAATGGAGCAGCTGTTTGCAGCCACCACTGTGGAGGACGTTGGCCATAGCAGTGCACAGAGTCTCTGTATTCTGCTTAGGACACACCCACCCCTGGGGTCCCTCCTCACAGCATGCATCGCGTGGTTTCATGTGGTGCATGGTGAGGCGCACGAAGGGAAGGCAGAGGACCCTGGTGAGAGCAGCCAGTGCCCACAGATCCCCTCACCCTGCGAGTGTTCTGCTCACCTACTGGGAACCAGGGCTTCAACCTGGGCAGAGTCTGCAACTAGCTGAGCTTGGATCGAAGCCACATCTGGCTGAAATGGAAAAAAAAATTGTCATCCGTTATTTTTCTGACATCTGGCTGATTGTAAGTAAGCTTATTCCCAAATGTTCCCAGCCATAAAATGTGCCTCAAGTAGGCAGAGGGAACCCCACCCCCCACCAGCATAGGCACACCATTCTAAGGTGTGCCTAACAGACTCCCCACCGGAATCCTATGTCTGATCTTTTCATATTGATACAGAGAGCTCCAGTTTTTCCTTCAAGTAGTCAAACAGCTGTTCCCTGCTCCATATGACTTCGTGTACCTGTCCGTGGCAGGGGCCATTTAAATCAGCTCGGTGTTCACTCCTGAAAATGCTGCTGCTGTTCTCCATCCGTGTGGCTGGACTCACTGTGAGCATGCTCTGAGTGTGTGCATTGGCCCTGGAAAAGGGCTCAGCGGCTCACCCTACTGTAAGTGGTGTGGAACCTGTCCATTTTCTGCACCCACAAACTCTGAGCATTAGTGCACGTTGCCAGTTCGTTAGAGAAACTGAGGATTGTTGCTCCAAGCGATTCTTGCCTTTTGTGCTTCCTCAGGCCCATGTTGTCCATCACCGGGCCAGCTTCTCCATCGCTGTGTGACGGAAGGGCAGACGTTCCAGCTGGGAAGAGTAGTTTTAAGGCTCTGCCTCTGAGTACACTCATGGGGGAGTCTCATCACCTTCGCTGGCAACAGTGGCTTTTGGCAGGTTACTCAGTCTCCATTTCTGTCATGGTGGTGGTGATGAGGATTCAGTGCTTTGTGATGGGCCTGGGACATACTAACTGCCCAGTGACCACCACTGCAGTGGCAGCAAACACACTGGAAGTTGCTCTCCCATTTTGTCTGTGCGGATCCTGAGCCAGTTCAGCTGCTTTGGCTTTCCCCTCAGCCCTGGAATTCCCTGACGGGTGCTGCTCTGCAAAGAGAACCCCTTTTTCTTTGTCTCTTTGTGTCAGTGGCTCTGCAGGTAAAGTCCTGGACTAGTAGCACTGCCTTGACAGGTGGCCCGACGGAGCACAGACTCCTGTTTTTAGTGTTAGGAACTCAATTGTATATCCCTTCTAATTCATGTGCCAAAGCTTGTCCTATCCACACAGACACACCACCACGCTGTGTTTGGAGACTAGGTCTTGGTAATGCACTAAAAGCAAAGTGAAGCCGAGAATGGGGTCCTAATCCAGGATGATGGCATCCTTTAAGATAGGCAAAACAAGAGTTTCCTTTCTCCTAGTTTAGAAGAAGGCTGCCTCAGAGTGAAACTGACCTGTCAGGACCTCCACCTCAGCCAGCCCGCCTCCAGAGGCAGCTTCTGTTCCAGGCGCTGTGTGGGACTGAGTGCCCAGCTCTGGCAGAGGCTCATGGGAGACACCAACCAGGGCAGATGGGTGCCTGCCCCGGGCACTGTTGTTTCCAGGCCAGTGGTTCAGAGATTCGAGCTGCCTCGGCAAACATGGATTCTGTTTCAGGTTTAGGCTGTCTGGGTGGGCGTGTGGAGTCACGATTCCAACCGTTGCCACTGGTGCTAATGCTGCTGGTGCCGTAGGACACATGGAAGACCACCAGGCCAGGTAGTGTGTTGAAAGGGTCTGACAAGAGCTCAGCAGGCAGGGATGTTTTTACCAGCTGCAGAAGTAGTTTGTACTCTAGGAGCCACTGTCCTACCATCTGTAAGATGGGGACAGCGATCCTGTTTATAAACTGGTAAGATTGCTAAAACTAGATGCACGAAGAAGTCCACTTGAACTTCCTTTGCTCTTCATGCAGAGCAGTCTGGTGGAGCAGGGAGCGCATCATTCTTTTTGCCGAAAGGGAAGAACATATGAGCGCTGAAGTGTTGTGGTGTAAACCACCCGACAAAAGCCGCTGCCTCCCGTCTTCACCGGGCAGCCTGCTTCACTGGCCTCTGGGACTCCATGCTTATTTCTTTGCACACCCAGGATCCTGTGCTTCCTCCTCTCTACAACCCAGGCCACCTTTGTTTGAGAGTCCGAGTGCTGGCCTGGCAGCTGGGACCACAGTCAGAGGCTCCATGTTTGGGGCCCTCTCCGTCAGGGATGTCTGGATGTCTTCATGACTGTGGAATGGAGGTTAGGGGACCTCTAAGCGTGGCCTTGCTTTTTTGTAGATGTTGTGCCCAAAAAGATTCTGTTGTCTTTTGTTTTGTCATGCCTAAAGTGTTTTATGTTGTAAATATGTATGTATACAAATCTGTGTGTATGTGTGTATATATATATACTTGCACACTTAGGCAAGTAAAGTTTGAGACATGCTGCGTTTTCAGTGGTTTTGTCAGTCACGGATGATGCTGGCATTGAAGTGAATATCTGGGTCTTCAGTGAGCCTTTCCAGCCCACTGCATACTCTTAGGCCCCAATGAGCTTTTGTGAGTTCCTCTCTATTGGTATTTATCATCTAAGACACTAAAACTAGCAATTTTGGGAACCACTGAATTGTTCTTAAAACATTTAATCCCTTAATTTAAATAAACAATGGAAAGCATTTTCCAAGGCAAATATAGTCATCAAATTCCAAATTTCCCTCATAAGTTTATTTTGTGAGAAACAATTGTTTTCCAAAACAAAAGTTGAGCGGAGACAAATGCAGTTGCTGCTTTGTGTTCCTGTAAATCCCTCTGAAGCATGGTTCCGATAGTGGGTCTAGAGACACTGAATTTGGGATGTTGTGCCTTGTTGGTTTGATTGAAGAATATGAACCAGATATGGCTTTATATGGACATTAATCGAAAAGAAAGGACTTTTAAGATTAAGATTTAAAACTTTTTGTTTTTTAAAAGACAGGCATCTCACTATTTTGCCTGGGTGGTCTTAAAGTCCTGGGCTCAAATTCAAATTATCCACCTGGCTTAGCCATCCCATGCCCAGTGGACTGGAGTAGAGTGGGCCTTATGGATAATTTGTTATCATGCCTAAACAAACAAAAGACAAAACCTGTATGAGAGACAGTTACTTTCTTTCTCTCTCTCCTTCCTTCCTTCCTTCTTTCCTTCCTTCCTTCCTTTGGTTTTGGTTTTTTGACACAGGGTTTCTCTATGTAGCTCTGGCTGTCCTGGACTCACTCTGTAGACCAGGCTAGTCTTGAACTCACAGTGATTCGCCTGCCTCTGCCTCCCTGTGTGCTGGGATTACAGATGTGGGCCACCACATCTGGCTGAGAGGTAGTTTCTTAAAGGTTAGTTGCAATGTGAAAACCAGATCTGATCACTAACACTTACTGGTTTATGCATTTTGAATGTGTTTAAAAATTTTTTACATGTATAAATGTTTTGCTTTCATGTATGTATGTATGTATGTATGTATGTATGTATGTATGTGTATCATATACATGCCTGTGCTGGTGGAGGCCAGAAGAGGGAATTGTGTCCTTTCTAGAGTTATAGACATGTGTGAACTGTCATGACAGTGCGTAGAAGCAATCCTGGGTCCTCTGGAAGAGCAGCAAGTGCTCTTAACTAAGGAGGAATCTCTCCAGCTCTGTGTGTGTGTGTGTGTGTGTGTGTGTGTGTGTGTGTGTGTGTGTTTTAATCTGCTCTGGTTTGTAGCATCATTCACTGGCTAGAAAATACTGGCCCATTGAATTGTATAAGCCATCCAAACACTGACATTTCATTACGCTGTGTTTTAAAAACCAGAAAAGTCTTTAAAAAGCTATTGGAAAACTGTCAGGCTTATGGCAGTAGATACTGGTTTTCCAAAATTTTGATTTTTGCTTGAATGCTCAAATTTTATCATTGGCAAACAGAGCTGTCAATTGTTTTCCTTGAAGTGACAGATTATTTCGTTCCTTTCTGTAACGCCTGCCAAATACTTAAGTCTCCAGAACCGTAGTTTGTCAGTCACTTTTCTTCAAGTGACAATGGTGTTCTTAGAAAAAAGATTGCCCTCAGTCGTGCAGTCTACTTCTCAATCTGCTTTGAACCAAATGGCTTCTGACAGCGACGGGGAGGTTGCAGGTCCAGAAGGGGCAGGTCTGGAGTACCGGTGGGCTGCTCAAGGACGCGAGTGCATTGCTGCTTAAAGGAAAACATTCTCGCAGTACAGCTGACTTAACACTGCAGAAATTATTAGAATGAATGCTACTTCTTGGAACCAGTGACCTTGGAGAAACGACACGAACACCTCTTCATTTGGAAGCCCGCTGTAGAGAGCCTTGCCACATACTCTTTTAGGATTGGATGGCCTCAAAACGTCTGTTTGCAGTTGTGTATAAATGCGATTGTTTAGTCTGAGGGGCTCCGATTGCCAAACTGTGAACTGTGTGGGCATATGCTTTAGCAGTTTTGGGGAGGTGGTGACTGCAGTGAACTCATTCCTATGTGGAGCAAGCTGTGGCCCCTGAGTCAGGACTGGGCTCTTTTCCTGACTGAACACAGCACTTTCCCACTTCTTCCTCAGGTCATGCGCCGAGACCTTAGTTCCCGTTCTGTGTCCACAGATTTGAGAGGCGCTGGATCCCCTTCACAAAGACGATAGAGGTTCTGTGTGCTGATGGATGCCTTGCTTTGCAGCTTCCTGTCCCTTCTAGGCAACCTAGGTTCTGACCTCCCAAGGAACCCGGTAGCATTCTTTCTCTCTCCTCACCTGCTTCTCCAGGGCTGGATTTTGAAGCCTGGGCACTCTGTATGCTGGACAAATGTTCTACCGTTGAACCATGCCATTAGCCCTTTTGTGTATGTGGGCATACATGCATGTACATGTGCACATCTGTGTACATGCATGTGGAGGCCAGAGGAGAGTTTCAAGTGTTGTTCTTCAGCAGCTGTTTGCCCTGTTTTTGTGACAGAGTCTCTTGGCCTGAGACTCTTTAGAACAGGCTGGGCTACTTGATCATGGAGTCTCCAGGACACACCTAGTCCTGTCTCTTCAGCTTGCCTTTCTTTCTTTCTTTCTTTCTTTCTTTCTTTCTTTCTTCCTTCCTTCCTTCCTTCCTTCCGTCCTTCCTTCCTTTCTTTCTTTCTTTCTTCATCCATCTATCCATCTATCTACCTATCTATCTACCTGTCTATCTATCAGTGTGTGTGTGTGTGTGTGTGTGTGTGTGTACACATGCATACCACAGCATGGATGTGAGGTCAGAGGACAGCTTGGAGGAGTCAGTTTTCTCCTTTCACCATGTGGCATCCAGAGGTCAAACTCAGGTCATTAGGGTGACAAGCTCCTTTATGCAGGGAGCCATCTCACTGACTGCTGGCTTTTTTCTTCTTTCTTCTCCTCCCCCCCAACCCTCCCCCACTTTCTCCTTTTTGGGACAGTGTTTCTTTGTGCAGCCCCTGCTGTCCTGGAACTCACTCTGTAGACCAGGCTGGCCTCAGTTCTTTTTTCTTTTCATCCTGGCGAGGCAAACATGTTGTTGACTGAGCTAGCTCTCTAGCCTGGTGTTTGATTCTTAATGCACCACAAGAATTCTAATCATGGCTAAAGATGCTTGTATCTCCTAAACTGTCAGCCCCTCTCTGGATATCCTGTGTGTTTATGGGGCTAACCTGGGAGCGGACATGGTCAAACAAGTGCGGTAAGGCTGGTGCAGGACAGGGGAGAGAACAGCTAATATTTGCAGACTGCCTGCTGTGTGCAAGGTGTTCTGTTAGTGGCACCGTGACATTGCTTGAAGTCACTTCCAAGCAGCCTGTCTGTAGAGGCAGTGGAATGCTGGCTGCGACACGAGGCAGCTGTTTTGATTCGAGTGGGCCAGACCCTCTGCAGCGTTGTCTCCCTGGTCTCCCAGGTTCTAGGTGCTGCCCTTCCCCCAGCCCCCCCCAGCTGTGATAAGCTCTGTTTTCATTTCTCTGGATGGCTATTTTAAGCTCCTCTAAAGTGTTGAAGAGATGTCACAATTGGACAACATTAATCTTTGAGAGGCAGTGATTTCATAAATGAACTTTAACATTTATAAACTTAGCTTTTGGCAGTGGTCAGTAAAAAAACCAAAGATGAGACTGGCGCTAAGTCATGGCCGTGTGTTGGAAGGGGTCCTCAGCTGTTAGCTCTGCCAAACGCTGACAGCCCTCTCAGCCTCGGCCTGGGGATGGATTCAGAAACAAAGGATATGCATGGTGGTGTGCTGTGCTGATCTTGTACTGAAAGACTTTATATCTCAAAAGCCAGAAGCTCAAGTTTTGGTTAATTAGTGCTGATGCCTTTAATCCCAGCATTTGGGAGACAGAGGTAGGCGGATGTCTGTGAGTTTGAGACTAGCCTGGTCTACAAAGTGAGTCCAGGACATCCAGAACTACAAGAGAAACCCTGTTTTTTTTTTTTTTTTTTTTTTTTTTTTTTTTTTTTAAAGCGAAGGACTATTGTCTTTTCTCTTAGAGATTTATCTTATGTGCATGAGAACTTTGCCTGCATGCACGTATGTGTGCCACGCACATGCCCTGTGTCTATATACATCATTACAGGGCATCAGATCCCCTTAAGCCTGAGTTCCAGATAGTCAGGAGCTGCTGTGTGGGTGATGAGAACGGAATCTTGGTCCTCTGCAAGAGCAACAACTACTCTTAACTTGTGAGCCATCCCTCCAGCAACAAGGGCTACACATGAGCTTCTATTCCCTCAACAGGATGTTCACCCCCTTGCTTTATCTGAGTCACTGCCAGGAAGTGCAGAGGATAAAAGCTGGTCGGAGCTACCACCTTACAGGGGGCTCCGCAGCCTGAGCTTCTCGGAACTGCCCTCCTCCCCTCTCCTCTCCAGGGAGGGCACTGTGGGTTCCTGTACCCAGACCCTGCAAATGTGACCTCAGAAGCTGGCTCTAGATGTGGGGAAACACACTGATGGCAGACCCCTAGAGATGGGGATGTTAAAGGAACCAGTCAGAGTCTCCTGTGAAGGTGAGGTTGAGGATGCTGATATTAAGGGTGGCTTGGCCACGGAGCTTCCTGCTTTCTTGCTCAGAGCTGTTTCTTACACCTGTGCAATCAGGGATTCTGAGGAACAAAGTACCCAAGGTGGACCACCAGACAACCACAGTGGAGTGTAGAAATTTACTTATATTTCATTGTCCTGAGCGTTCTTACGGGTAGGTGTCCAAAGTGACTGAACCGTCTTCACAGCACCCCTGGTGACATTTACTTTGTTTATTCAAAAAAGAAATAGTGGAGTTTACTTGAAAGTATTTTATTTTTACAGCCAATTAATTGGAAGTGGATAAACTGTGTTTAGGATGTTGTTCTTGTTGGAACATTGTGAGGTGTGGAGTAGTTGTGTTCTGAACCCCGACTTGTCATGCTAACCCGAGGATGGCAGCTCGGGGGTGGGGTGCTTGCAGGGAGAGGGGGAATGGCTGCGAGTCCATGTGTGTTCACTCTGGTTGGACAGTGTAGCCCCACTGTCTCAGGACCCACATACAAAGGAGGTCTGACGATTTCTCTGCCCACAGGGGTCCCTTTCTGTAGGCGCCTGGGGGACAGGGTCCCTCAGGTGCCTCTTCATGGGCTCCTAAGGGGATGCACTCTGCGAAGTGCATTTACTTAGCCCCAGCAGCAGGAGCTGACGGAAGGACTAGCAACATTAGAATCACTAGTAGGAGTTTAGTAATTTTACTTACTGAAGCCTTTGGGGACAGAGAAGGTGGCTCAGCAGTTAGTTCTTACTGCTTTTGCAGGGGACCTAAACCTACACGGCAGCTAGTTCTGGGGCCTTCAACTCTCTCTTTTGACTGCCATACGCTCTCTTTTACATGCATAGTGGTGTGTGTGTGTGTGTGTGTGTGTGTGTGTATGTGTGTGTACGTATGTACATAGGTACATTCTTTCTCTTCCCCTTCCTCCACCTCCTCTCTGTCTCACACACACACACACACACACACACATATACACATACTAGTAAAAACAACAAAAATCCTAGGATTGAAGCTTCACTGAACTGATGTAATTTACATTTGATATGTCTGTATAGTCACTTTAAAAAAAAAATCAGTTTATCTTTGTTTCTCATTGCTGTCAGAGAGCATTTCCATCACAAACCCAGGCTGGTTAGCTGGCCTTGGTGGTGTACACTCTTAATCCTAATCCCAACACTCCAAAAGCAGAAGGAGATGGAGCTCAGTGAGTCTGAGGCTAACCTGGTCTGCATAGCAAGTTCTAGGACAGCTGGGGCTACATGGTGAGTGAGTCCCTGTTAAAAAAAAAAAAAGTCCATCAGCATCTTAGAGTGGCACTTTCTCTACCTTCTGCAGGTAGGGCCCTAAGACCTGGAGGCTCAGAAGCTGTGACCATAGATCAAGGCCACATAGACTTCCATGTTTACAATTTTCCAGTTAGGGGGTCAAGAGGTCAAGCACTGGCTGGTCTTGCAGAGGGGACCTGGTTTGGTTTCCAGCACCCACTTGACAGCTCACAGCCATTTGTTACTCCAATTGAGGGGAGCAGTGGGAGCCCGTGCAGGTAAAATACCTGTGTGTGTGTGTGTGTGTGTGTGCGCGCGCGCGCGCGCACGTTAAAAAGACATAAGAAAAACCCCATTTATTTTTCAAGTGAAAGCACAGAGTGTTTGTTTATACCGACTGGTGATGATGTGCTGAATTCTGTGGTAATAGCACTTTACAAAACAAAGAAGGTGCTAGAAGAGCAGGTAACACACCTTCTTGTGGTTCACAGTGTTTTGTTTCCTTTCCCCTCCTCTTCCCTCCCTCTTTGGTGCTCCACTCCGCCTGCCTTTTCAAGATAAAATCTCCCAGCCCAGTGGGTATCAAACTCACTAATATAGTCAAGGCTGGCCTTGAACCCAGATCCTCATGCCTGTCTTGAGCGCTGGGATTGTAGGCAAGTGCCACCATGCCTGGTCTACAGTCTCTTAAAACAGAGCCCATCTGCACCTTTCTGAGTTTGCCATGCCAACCGTGTGTACCAGACCTCCAGCTGGTCCTCTCCTGCCCTGGGCTCTCCTCTCCTGGCCCTCCTCTTTGGTGGCTCCTGCCTCCTTTTGCTCCTGGGCTGCCATGTGTTTGTATGTGTTATCTAACAGTGCTTAGAGTGCTAGCCAAAAGCTGGGCATCGTTGCCCCTGCAAATACTAATGCCCCCGCTCCTCCTAATTCTTCTGAAGTAAATACTGTTGCCATCCCATTTATACTGAGGCCCATGGAGGGCAAAGAAATATCCCAGGGTCATGTGGCTGTGGTCTGACCCCAGCTCCATGTCTTCCTTTTGAGTAGGTGAGTATTAGTTTTTCGATCAGCCTTCTCTTCTCCTTTTCAGCTGTTAGGAGCAATAGGTTTCCTGTTACTCTGCCTTCAGTGTCCTCCACTGTTAACCGTTCATTAGCCCAGTTGCCATTCTGGGCCCTTCTTTGTCATCCAGAGGCTAAGGGGTGTGCTTGGTGGCTGTCCATCTCTTACACCATGATGAAAAAGCTCTGTAGTTTTTCCACTTAGTTCAGTACATTTGACACGCTCTGGATGGAGCCAGTGTGACAGAAGAATTTGAATTTGTAAAGTTTATTTAATAGCTGAGGATGTAGCTCGGTTGGAAGAGCGCTTGCCTAGCACTTCTTTTTGGGGTGCTTTGGAATGTGGGTAGAAGGTTCCTCGGTTCTTTGGCCCCATTGGTGGGAAACACCCCAGGTATGCACCCTCTCCTCCCTGGGTTTGGGAAGGCCAGAGTAGGTCATTACACAAGCATAAGTTAGAAGAGTGTCAGAGCGTACTGCTCTTCTCAATGGCATAGGATTAGCGGAAACATTGGTGTTGTAATTCCCTCTTCAGTTTGTGCCCTTGTGTGAGGAAAGCTTTAAGTAGCCAGCACAGCCCAGGCCTCCTTTGTGCTCTTGTGCTGCAAAAGGAGGTGCTAGAAATATACTGAGATGTTATAAGATGGCAGCTTTCTGCAGTTGCTTCTTAGGCTCAGGCTGGCATTGAGACATGGCATGCCCAGCCCTTCCAGAATGTGCCTACCTAATGGGAGGACATTGGACATATTTAGAGATGAAGCAGGGTTATTCAAATAATTTATAGTGGGAGAAATATTAAAATATAGCCCATAGTCAGAGCTTAACCTTTAAAAGGAGGCTTTTATCCAAAAAACAAGGGAAGAATAGAAAAGATTCCATCATACTAAAAGAAACAGAAAACTCGAATTCATTCTGCAAGATGGCACGTGATTCTGGTATGTCAAAATGGAGTAATTACTGAGTTTGCATGTACTGAGTACAAGTTATCTGGGTACTGGTGGTAAAATACAGAGTGCTATTTTAAGAGTTTTACCAGACGCTGTCTCATTGCTTTAGATTAACGAAGTTTTAGGACCAAGTAGTGGAGTTCTTGGACAACCAGGACTACACAGAGGAATACTGTTTCATAAACCAGACCAACCAAATGGACAGAAGAAAATCTGAGATATGTGTTTGCTGTTGACACTGGTTTTGATTGGTGTGAAACCAAGTAAATAGTGAGAAATCTTTAGATACACTCTCATTTTTTTCCCCCTTTTCATTTTGTTCTGCATTTGCTGTCTGAGACAGGTCTCACTATTTAGCCCTGAATGTTCTGGAACTTGCTACATAGACCAGGCTGGTCTCAAACTCACAGAGATCCTCCTGCCTCTCTGCCTCCTAAGTAAGGCATCATACCCACCTGAACTCTTTGGGATTGTGTAATAGTAAAACCTTTTGAAATTACCTCCAGAGAAATGGGCATGAGGTAGAGAATTTTGTTTGTTCATAGACATCTGTAAAAGGAACTTTTATTCGCCTGCTTCAGTTATTATCTGGGAGGATTACTGCCTGTCTGCTAACCCAGGCTTAGTCCTGGAAGCTTCTAGCCTCTGTACAATCTAACCTAGGCCTAGAATGTTTTCAGCCTCTGAGACTCACTGCTGAGTAAGCTCACTCTTGTTCTTTCTGAGCTCTGGGCTGCTAGTTCAACTCAGCTGTTCTGTCTCAATCTCCTCTCCCAGCTAATTTATGTAATCTGGCTTCTCTCTTGGCCTGGAATTGCTCTGCTTGGCCTCAAACTAACTCAGCAATCCGCTCTAATCTTCTGGCTTCTTGTCATTTTCTGGCTCATTCTGTCTTCACCTGAGTTTTCTGTAATCCATCTCTCTATTACTGCCCTGGTTTATTTAAAACAAAACAAAACAAAACAAAACAAAACTGCCTCCTCTCTATATAAAGCTGCCTCTTAAGTAGCTTCCCTTTCTTCTCTCTCCTCGTGAGAGTTGGCCATATCCTATTCTGTCATATCTTCTCTGATTCATCACCTTTCTGCGACTCAAACATCACTTTCAAACATGGATGTTTCCTTCTACAAACTAATTTTACCTTCGTTTGGGATTAAAGGCGTGTACCACCACACCTGGACCTAAGATTTTCTTTAGCTGATACTTGCTCTATACCAGGTTGGCCTTGAACTGTTTGCCTCGGTCTCCTGGATTAAAGGCGTGGTGGTATTCCAGCAGGGTCACACAGACCTAGAAGGTCTTTGGATGCGATCTCTTTCCAGAACAGCCTTGTTCTGAATGAACATTCCTCTACAAATGACAGGATAGGAGCTTGAAATGCGGGTAGGTGGGGTATGCTATAAATCTGATTACTAAAAGTAATAACTTAGAATTTTAATAGAAGTCATAATTTAATTAGCAACTGGCATATAGAGTTAAGTTTGGTAAAATTAGGACTGGGTGAGTGCTGCCGTCTGAGGTCTTAATAGAGTCTGTATTTTAAAGTCAAGTAGGTGTCTGGTTGTTTTGACTAAACCAAGTACAAAATACAACTACAAAACTTCCCAGGCAGCCTGAAGTCACTGCAGGCATTCTCTCATGTCACGCCACACTCACAGTGCAATGTGACAAAACGAATACACTGTAGGCATTCGACAGGAGAAATGTGAGGTTTACCTACAAGTCATAGTAGTAGCACCATAGTTTTAGGGATCTTGCGCACTCACACATAAAGCAGAGAGTCAGAGTGGCAGATGAGGCAGAATCAAGTCACTACAGTCAGCTTTCAAAATAACATGCTAATGTGGAAAAATAATAGTCTGCTATGAAATGCGTCGTAATTTAAAAAATCAGATTTAGCTTGTGAGCAAATTTTCTTAGTTGTTAAAAATGTTTTATAAAATTAATTTTTTTCTGCAAAGGAAGCCTAGGAGATTGCTGCGGAATCATTGAGAGAGGCCTGCTCATGGTTGAACTATGGCTGTAGACGTCGGACAGTTTAAAGTTAGATATATGGAACTTATGCAGAAAAACTTTTTTAAAAATCACATGCTAATGTGAGCAAACATTTAATTGGCCCAAAGACATCAGGTGGGTTTAGCTGCGCGAAACTGGCAGTTTTGATTATTCTAAAACATACTTGTATATAGTAAATGTAGGTGTAAATGTATTACAGCTATGTTAAAGTTTGAAATGATTACGAAATAGTGGGTATGAAACTCTTTGCTCTGTGTTCCAGCCTTAATTCCCTCTTACTTGTCAACACAGTCTGTTTGAAATAAGAATCGAGCGCCTCACTTGTTGGATGCTTAGCTGTTTTCTGCCACTCTGGCTATGGCTGTGACCTTCTGAGGTTACCTGCAGTTTTCTAAAACACCTTCTTTGATACTCTTCAAATATCTCAATCCTTCTTTACGTTTCAGTCTGTTCTTACACTGCTTGCTTCTCTGGAAATCTGATCGTAAGTGATTCCCATGTATTTCTCTTTTGCATTAGTCTGGTGCCTAAGGCATCAGTCCGTTCTAGAAAGCCATCCGGCTTGCTGAGGAACTCCTGCCTTTATCCTGTGGCCTTTTCTTGCCTTTCTGCAGGCAAGGCTGCCCTCCACCATACAAATGCTGATCTAGCAAAGAGGACAAACTATGTTCATCTGTAGTGTTGCCTAAAGTTTGTTTGTCTTTAAGTAGGGATAAGGATATTACTGGCTAGTTTTGCTGTGTCAACTTGACACAAACTGAGAGAAGGAAACCTCAGTTGAGAAAACGCTTCCATAAGTTTGGACTGTGGGTCGTCTCAGGGTTGTATAATAAAGCAGGCTGAGCACGCCATGTGGAGCAAGCCAGTAAGCAGCACCCCTCCATGGCCTCTGCATCAGCTCCCGCCTCCAGGTTCTTTTGAGTTCCCGTCCTGGCTTCCTTCAGTAACGGACTATAACCTGGAAGCACAAGCCGAATAAACCTTCTTCTCCCCGACGTGTTTTTTGGTCATGGGGTCTCACTACTCACTAAGACAGTAGTGTATCAGAAACTGCCTTTAGTTGCCCTTTGTTCTGCCTTTTAAACCAGGTAGTATTAAGTAAATTTACGTTTAAAAAGATTATTTTGTGTGTATGGGTGTTTTGCTTGCACGTATATCCTGCACCATCTGTGCGCATGGTGTCCCCTGGGGCCAGAAGAGGGTGTCAGACCTCCTGGAATGAGAATTGCAGATCGTTGTAAGGCACTGTGTGGGTGCTGGG
Organism: Acomys minous; assembly: GCF_964271855.1. NCBI lineage: Eukaryota > Metazoa > Chordata > Mammalia > Rodentia > Muridae > Acomys > Acomys minous. Next base: position 118,543,833 of record NC_140483.1, read on the forward strand.
AATTGAAGCCAGGTACTCTGGAAAAAACAGACAAACACACACACACCCAGCCAGTGCTCTTAGCGGTGACCCATCTCTCTATCTCAACTGAATACACTTTTAAACTCCCTCTGAAATATGAAAAAAGATGCTTTGCAGAACCCCCCCCCCCTTTTACTGTAAAAGAATATAGGGAATGTCCCATTGTAGGTGGCTGGCTCAGCTGCAAAAACTAAACCCAAAGTACATTCTCCAAAATGCTAAGGCTGCCCTTGTCTTGCCTCTGGTGACCTCTAAGAGTCTGTGATGTCTGGGTACCTGGACAAAGGGTGGCCAAGGGCATCACTTTCCTGGTTCTTCTGTCTTGCTCCCATTTGTTAGCAGGCTTAGCACTCAGCTGGGTATGTATATAGGAAACCAGTAGCTCAAAATAGATTAAATAATGAACAAAGAATATTTTCTGAAGTTTTTTTTTTAAATTAGGCTGACAAATGTGGTGTCATTAGCTTTTGTTTATAATATCTCAGAATATCTTATAACATTAAATAAGATCAGCAACCAGGGAGTTTTAGAAAATTTATATTAGTCTTCTTACAGTTTGACAGGATGGTTAGTCCGAAACTTAACTTTTCTTCAGCTTAAATATTTTAATTAAAATTTTTATGTATTTTTGGATCTGCCTCTTCATTTTTTTTTCTCCTGTCTTCTATATTAAAGCTCCAATTTAAATTTGACTGAAAATCCCAGCACTTGGGAGGCAGAGGCAGGCAGATCGCTGTGAGTTCGAGGCCAACCTGGTCTACAAAGTGAGTCCAGGATAGTCAAGGCTACACAGAGAAACCCTGTCTTGAAAAACAAAAAACAAAAAACAAACAAACGAAAAAAAGTTGACTAAAGTTATTAACGATAAAAGTAACAAATTACGAGAGACACAATTTACAGACACATTTCATTTATATACAGATATGGTGTATAGTAATGTATATTGATGTGTTTCCTCATTTCTTTGTGCTGCTGAGTGATGACCACTGTGTCACGTAATTAGACCGCATGACCATCTTCTGTGGGGCCATGCTAAGTTCCATGCAGCATGAAGACCACGCTGACTTTGTCTCACTAGTATGGTCGCAGCTGCAGATGAGCTGCCTCTGGGATGAGGTCTGGGTGCCGCCTGCCAGCTCACGGTCTGTCTCCGAGGAGCTGGCTTCAGGGAGTGACAGTGAGAAGTGAGTTGCAGAGTACGAAGGCCTTTCTCTGAAGGATGTAATTTCTGATTTTGTACCAGAGTGGCACAACTTGGGGATCGGGTAATATGATCGTTTTGATCATTTAGAAAAAATGCCCTGGGCCTTCCATGTCCTAAGTTGTTAGCTTAGTGTTGTTTGATTTGTTGCCTTTAAAGCAAACACTGGTGGTGCTCAGTTCTTGGGGGCTGGGGGAATTTCATCTGAAAGGCAGTTTAGAATAGCCAGACATCTCAAGGTTATGTAGAAATAACTGAAAGAAAGGTTTCTGCAAGGAACCTGTGAAATAGTCCGTTATGTAACATAGCACTAGAATTTTGTTAACTGAATTTTTTTTTTCTTACCAAAATGATCAGATGGACATAGTATAACCCCCCTTAGATGTTCAGTGCTTTCACACTGTTAAACACTCAAATTTGCCACAGAGAACTGGTGAAACGTTTTTGGATGAAGTCAGCATTGTTGGCCAGTTGTAAATTCCCAGATGACCTTTTCTTTTTCTTTTTCTTTCCCCCTTTAGATGCTTTATCATTGTATCACTCCCTTGGTTCCCTGGAACAAGTGTCACTGTTATTGTTTGTTCTCACGTTGAGTGGTCCTCCATACTGAGATGAAGGAAAAACTCCTAGTCTGAGAGCAGGGTGCCCCTACATTCATATGCAGATTCCAAAGCGGGGGTGGGGGGTAGGGGGGTGGGGGTGGGTAGGTGTGGGGGGGAGGGGTCTGAGACTGTGTTTTGCATAGCCATCTGAGGTCCAGTGTCCCTGTCCTCAGACTTCAACTCAAAGGATGTGGAGGTTCTAGTCTCTAGGAAGAGTCAAGGAAAGTAGGAAGTGCAGCAGAATGCATGCTGCTTTGTAACCCTTGGCTGGGTGGCCATGCCAGGGAGGGAGGGAGTCCGGCATCATCAGGTGCTAATGAGGATCTGAGATGGAGAAGAAGCCAGGCTGCACAGCGAGGGGATATGGAGGCCAGAGAGAAACAGGTTGCAAGTGAGAAAGCCCGGGGTTGGCTGTTAATCTTTCAGGGTTTGATGTGCCTCAGAGGGATATTTGTGAGTGTTAGATCAGAGGAGAAAGATTTTGAGGAGTACAGAATAGAGGGGGGTACTTGAGCACTCGATGACAGCATATGTTTTGCCACACTCAAACATTTAGACAGGACCCTGAAAGCCAAGGGAAGGCCTTGAAGGATTTCACAAGAATCAAGACATGACTCAATCTGTAGCGCTACAGAGCATGGCCCATTGCTGGGTCTTGGGAACCAGGCCACCGTGCAATTTTATGTCCTTCACTAACCCACAGAGGCATGCCTCTATAGCAGTCAGTCTGAGGGAGGAGGGACAGGAGGAGGAGGAGGAGGAGGAGGTGGTACAGGAGGAGGAGGTGGCAGATGAGGCGGTGGTCTAGTCCAGTCACACCTGCAACAGGATGAGCAAATTGAGCAAGTTTAGAATATGTGAGGGGATTTTTCTAGAGCATTGAGCTGACTGATGATGGGGCCACATCTGTTTGGTTTATATGTGTAGGGTGTTGGCTAAATATGCTGTCAAGCTTGGTTATTATATGGTGAAAAATTGAACACCTTAGCTGCAGTCTTTGCTAAGTCTTAAGACTCACTTTGTGGTTCTGGGGATCAAATTTAGGCTTATATACTTGCCAAGTGGGTACCCTAACCTAAGTTGTGTAACCAGTCCCTCTCTTGTTACCCATCTTGTCTACCTGTCATCTGTCTATCTGTCATCCGCCATCATTTTTTAAATTCGGCGTTAGTAGTGTTTTGAGACAGGGTCTCGCTCAGTAGCACTTGCTTGGAATTTGATCAGTAGACCAGGCTGGCCTTGAAATCACAGTGATCCACCTGCCTCTGCCTCTTGAGTGCTGGGATTAAAGGTGTGCGCCACCACGCCCTGCTCCCAGCTTTAGTTTTAATACATTTGCACTAATGCAGGTCTTCAGAAGGAACTCCCATCTTTCTACATAATTTTCTGTATAGTTAATTCTCCTCTTCATCCTCTTCCTCCTTCTTTTTCTTTCTTTCTTTTTTTTTTTCTTTGTTTGTTTTGAGACAGGGTTTCTCTGTGTTATATTGGCTGTCCAGGACTCACTTTGTAGTCCAGGCTAGCTTCGAATTCATAGCAATCTGCCTGCCTCTGCCTCTTACGTGCTAGGATTACAGGTCCATGTGTCACCATGCCCGGCAGTTAATTATTCTTATCGCAGATAAAACGGTCAAAACGGAAATCTGTGTTAGGAAGTAGAGAAAGGAGGGATTTTATAGGTTGAAAGTATAGTTAAAACGAACATATCGAAAAAATGCCACATATTATATCACAAGGCATGATATTGGCCTTTGAAACAATGCAAACTTTTGTGGCCAATGTGGGTACTATTCAACACCGGCTTTCCTGAGAAGGACCCTCAGGAGGAAATGTGTAGCACTGGTGTCCATGGGCTTTCTGTACCGACACAAGGCTTGCATCTATGCTCTTGAGTCCTTGAGTGCGGTTTGTAAGAGTAAGAACGGCATTTTTAAAAAAATGATTTATTTAATTATTATTTCTTGTATATGAGCATTTTATCTGCAGAAGAGGACATCACATCACACGATAGATGGTTGTGAGTCATGATGTGGTTGCTGGGAATTGAACTCAGGACCTCCGGAAGAGCAGGCGGTGCTCTAAACCACTGTGCCATCTTTCGAGCCCCAAGAACAGCATTTTAAAATTTATTTAATTTAAATGATCTTAAGTGGCAGTATGTGGCTAGTTAGGCTTCACATTCGCAGCCTGTCAGCAGTAACCAAGCAAACTAGTGACAAGAAAATGTCTCAGCTGGAGAGTTCTGGAAGGGCACCCTTAGTCCAGGAGGCAGATCTGAAGCTGACTGGTCCTGCACTGATGTTCCGATGTTGCGATTTGGAGGCAATTCCCAAATCCTTTATCTGGACATTTGTCATGTGGATAGATGCCTTTTCCAAAGGCAAGCACTGGCCCCACTGGATTTTCCTTTTTCCAAGTCCGCTGTTGGAGGCCTCCTTGGGGGTGAGGAGGTGGCTGCCCATGGGCTCTGTTTAGGGCTTTCAGTTTGAATTCAAGCTCAGCAGTGAAGCCCCTATCTCCTGTGTGTCCACCTGTCACCATGTGGATTCCATTCTTCCCTTGACAGTGCTGTCTCCTTGGTGATGGAGTGATCTCTTTCTGGGCTGGGCTGAGGGTGGTGATGTGCTGTTCCAGCTGCTGGCCATGCCTTCGGGAACTCTGAAGGTTGCTTCCCTTGGTCCAGAATCTCTGCCAGTTCTCTTCAGGTCCGTTGGAGGTAGAGGAGAGCACTCGAAAGAGCCAGAAGAGCCAGCAAAACCGAAGCTAGCAGCAGCCAAGAAATTCTTAGTGTCCCATAGCCAATACCTCACAACTTCACACTTGCCAACGGCGTGCTGGACATTCACGGAAGAGCTCTGCCACCCACGTGGTTGAGCTAGGGGAAGTATTTGCATTTTGAACTCCCCTGCTTGCTTGCTTGCTTGCTTGCTTGCTTGCTAGGTTTCCAGTCTATGCCTGTGACGAGAAGTCTGCCTCATGGCACTACATTATTACTCAGATGCAGAAATGTCATTGTGCTTTCAAAATCACAGAGCAATCAGGAATTGGTTAAATTTTGTAAGGTTGGCAAGTCATTGCATTGAATAATCAATGTGATACCAGATAATAAAAATTAGCCTTTTTTTTAAAATTAAAAGTTTTTAATTAAAAAAAAAAAGTCTTGTAGTGCTAGGGATTGAGCCAAGGGTTTGTTTTTTGTACATGTTGGACAAACACTCGGCGCTACGTCCTCAGCTCACTGCTGGTTCTTCATGCTGTTTATTTGTTTAGATATGCCTATTTATTCCCAGGGAAATTAGCAGTAGCCCCCACTTTGTTCTCTTATCTTTTTGTCCCTAAACGTATACTCCGGATAGAAAAGTTTTGGAAAGGAACTTGCTTGTGCTTGGTGCAGAAGCACTGTGTTTCATGGGCCCATCTCTCGTAAAGCGGCCCTGCTGCTGGCCTTTAGTCTTTCCCTCTCGTGCAGCATGCTGCTAGCCCATCCATTCTTCACTTTCCACTTTGGGGAACTGTTTGCCATTAAAATGTTTTTTTTCCTGAGACACTTAGTCCCATTAACCTATATGAGGGTTTTTCATCCGTGAAAGGGAGCGTGGGGCAGAGGCTGCCAAGTACTCGCCGGCTCAGAATTGCTTGTAACCGGCATTGCGCTGTGCTCGTGTCAGCGCTGATGGCTCTCTTGGTTCTCTATCATCTTGTCTTGTGCCCTCCTCTTACCTCTGCATTGTGTGAACTCCTCAAAGAATTCACACTCCAGGTTTCATACTGTTCATAAGGGTTGAATGAAAATTATTAAAATGTACCTCTTTCTCTTTTGGCTACTTTTAATACAAAGCTACTAGGTCATCCAGTGCTCTTAACCACTGAGCCATCTCTCCAGGTCCAGTGCATAGCTACTAAAAGTGAATATTGTTTTCTGATTGTGACTCTTCGGGGTGGCCCACTTGACAGTGATATGTAGGCACAGGCAGTGTAGGCACTGAGTGTAGACAAGGGTGAATGAAGCCTTCAGAATGAAGTTTTATTTTAAACATGTTATAAAAAACCAGAAAGCTACATGTTGCAGCAGCTGCGACTTGGGAAAAACGGGCATGCAGATGGTCTAAATCCAATAAAAAGATGGCCAAAATCAATTAATTACTTCAGCTCCCACCGGAAGTATGGACCTAGTTATCAGATAAATTCCCAGCACAGTAGCCAGTTGGCCCTAGGGGTCCGAAAAGAAGCAAGGTGGCCTTGGTGGCCAGAGTGCTAGCATTCACTGATGGCTGCCTGCAGAGCCACAGGTTTTAAACTCCTCTCTGCCTGGGGCACACCTGAGTGTGGTCACAGCTGCAGCGGGCGACATGCTTGCTTGATGCCATATAATGCTGGCCTTTTTCATGCCTCCAGGAGTGGATTCTTAATGGGAGTGAGTAGGGAACCGGAAGGAAGGAAACAAAGCCAAGTGTCGGGTATGATTACTCTCAGCCTCAGCGAGCCTCTGTTCTGTCTTGTACAACGTCTTTCCCCCTTCTGCTGGGCCCTTAGCTGATAAAAGGCACGTATTGACTCCTGCTGCTGCTCCAAGCTGGCTCTGCAAAAGCCTGGGGCTCCCTGGTCCTGCAGGAAAAGGTCACAGGGGTCCTCTGTGTTCTCTTTCCTCCAGGGCAGAGGGGGGCAGGATCTGTCCAGGCAATGGCATCCCCTATCCGCACTCCCCGGTACTTGGTGGGCCCCAGCAGATGAAGCTGTTGGGATATGAGGCAAGGTTTTCCAGAACATAAAAGCAACATTACTTCCTTTACACTGATTCGGTAATTGGGCTTCATGGCTGTGACGCAGGCTGTTAGTAAGTCTACTGCAGTATTTATTTCCTTGAAAGTTAAGAGTGAGCCTTGAGTAAATGAAGATGGACTTTTAAAGCTTTTTTAGGTTAGGAACAAATTCAAGTTATCAATATTTGTTACATTGGGCACTGGAGATTTCTACCCCTTGCTCTGGATTTTTATTCATCCTTTGAAAAAGCAGCACATTTCCAGCAAAATGGCTTCCATGTGTACCTGCCTCTCTCCTGTCTGACCTCTGTATTTGGAGAAAGTAGATCAGAAAATTTATGGCAGTTAGTGGCAGAGTGAGGAGACCTTTGACGTTAGCTGACAGCTGTCACCTGAAAGCTACAGACCTAGAGACCCTCTTGGGTGTCACGTCTGTACTGCTGACAGTGAGCAGGAATGTTGTTCACATTTCCATAAACAGAGATTCCTCCGTGTTACGAATATGTTAGAGTAGGGCAGGTAGAAGCGGGTTTTATCTGTCTCACTGGGTGACTCCTCACAGAGTTGGTTATTTCCATATTCTTGTAGACGTGCCCGAGTCTGTTTGGAGCACTGCTGGAAATTCTTCACCATGCGCTTCCGGGCCCCAGGTGGGTCAATATCACACAATGCTTAATGTGCTTATAAGGGAATCAATGAGCTAAATTCCAAAGATGTCTAAGATTTTAAGTGTTTTCCTTATGTGAATTCATTTTTTTATTAGGTTGTTGATTCAACAAGCAGTGAACAAAAACACTAGTCTGTTTTGGTTGTTGAAGCATTCTTCAGCTCAAATTGGTTATTTTAATCTGACCCCGAATCGATCAGAAAGAGTTTATAGAGAAGGCAGCACTGGGAAGCGAGACTGTCAGCAGAGGAGGAGAGGGACGAGCCGGCCAGCCCCGCTCCCGCCTGCTGTGTCCTGCTTTGTCCTATAAGGTTTTTTTAAAAAAAGGGTCTGGTGGATATTTTTAACTTTTTCTTCTGTTAAAGTAACATCCAGTTTTGGCTAGTTTCTGAAGAGGTCTCTCTCTCCACCAACAAGAACCGTCACCGTCCACCAGCTGGCTTCGCTGAGTGGTCACCTGGGGTGCTTAGCCCTCACCAGAGCACAATGAAGCTGGTGTCCTGACCCTCTCCCATGCACCCCACAGTTCTGGAACGCGATGGGCCCAGAGCCACGAGTGGAATTGGTCCTCATGGAGAATGAAAGCTTTTCCTGTAGTCCCTTTCTGAGTCTTGCCTGCTCCCGCTATTAAGCATAATGAAATTATGAATTTATTGTGCTGTTCTCGGGCTTGCTTTTCAACCTCATTATGGGTGCTTTCTTGTTAGATGCCTCTGTTGCTGTTACACAGTCGTATGTGGGCTGTAAATATCTAATTTGTACAAAATGACTGATTTTGGGTATTTGTGTAATCCTCAGTCAATTTAACTAAGTTGGGCTTTTCCCAGCCCTCCGTGCTTGCGCTCATCTGATTACTGCTCAGGGGAGTGAGGTTAAGGGCGGCTGTTGGGAACCGGAGCATTTCCAGGGCTTTAGCCCAGCAGATGGGCTGCCGGCTACATTCATACATCTGCTTGCCTGCTGTGGCAGCTGCCGCTGCTTCGTGTTGTGTTCTTTTGTTCTGTTCCATCCAAGAACGGAATGTGAGGAAGTGTAGTGAATGGATTAATTTAAGGTTAAGGTTAGTGTTTTGCTGGCTCTCTACGTAACCGATCATAATGCTTCTGGTAGAAGCTAATGAGCTTCCCTTAAAGTGAACTAGATTTGTAGAATACAGCTCAGCAAGGGGCCCAGATTAGTATTGTTGATGGAAACTAAATTCAAATGTGTAAAATACTGGCAGCTTTTATCATTTGTTCCTAATTCTTTGTTTTCTTTTTTTCTTTCTTCTCCCTGCATCCCACTCCCTTCTAGGACCTATATCCAGACTTCGCTTGACACTGCAGGGTCCAAGAGAATTAAAGAAATTTAGAATGACATGAAGAAGATTAGTTAAGGATTACAGGTTTTGAGGACAAGCACCTCGGTGAAGTGAAGCACAGACAAGCTCCCAGGCTCTGTTTGGAGGAGCCGTGTGTTAGAAGAAGATGGCGGATCCAGGAATGATGAGTCTCTTTGGCGAGGATGGGAATATCTTCAGCGAAGGCCTTGAAGGCCTTGGGGAATGTGGCTACCCTGAAAACCCAGTGAACCCCATGGGCCAACAAATGCCCATAGACCAGGGCTTTGCCTCCTTGCAGCCCTCCCTTCATCATCCTTCCACTAATCAAAATCAAACCAAGTTGACCCATTTTGATCACTATAATCAGTATGAGCAAAAGATGCATCTGATGGATCAGCCTAGCAGGATGATGGGCAGTGCCCCTGGGAACGGCTTGGCATCTCCACACTCGCAGTACCATGCCGCTCCCGTTCCCCAGGTGCCACATGGAGGCAGCGGCGGCGGCGGCGGCGGCAGCCAGATGGGAGTCTACGCCGGCATGCAGAATGAAAGGCACGGGCAGTCTTTTGTGGACAGCGGCTCCATGTGGGGCCCTCGGGCCGTTCAGGTACCAGACCAGATCCGAGCCCCGTACCAGCAGCAGCCGCCACAGCCAGCTCCGTCGGGGCCGCCGCCGCCGCCCGCCCACCCTCAGCACGTCCAGCAGATGGGCAGCTATATGGCGCGTGGGGATTTTCCCATGCAGCAGCACGGCCAGCCACAGCAGAGGATGAGCCAGTTTTCCCAAGGTCAAGAGGGCCTCAATCAGGGAAATCCTTTCATTGCCACCTCAGGACCCGGCCACTTGTCGCACATGCCCCAGCAGAGCCCCAGCATGGCACCTTCCCTGCGTCACTCAATACAGCAGTTCCACCACCACCCCCCTACTGCTCTCCACGGAGAATCCGTTGCCCACAGTCCCAGATTCTCCCCGAATCCTCCTCAACAAGGGGCTGTCAGGCCACAGACCCTTAACTTTAGTTCTCGGAGCCAGACAGTCCCCTCCCCTACTGTAAACAACTCAGGGCAGTATTCCCGCTATCCTTACAGTAACCTAAATCAGGGATTAGTTACCAGTACAGGGATGAATCAAAGTCTAGGCCTTACAAACAGTACTCCAATGAACCAGTCCGTACCAAGATACCCCAATGCTGTAGGATTCCCGTCAAACAGTGGTCAGGGATTAATGCACCAGCAGCCCATCCACGCCAGTGGCTCACTTAACCAAATGAACACACAAACTATGCACCCTTCGCAGCCTCAGGGAACGTACGCCTCTCCACCTCCCATGTCACCCATGAAAGCAATGAGTAATCCAGCAGGCACGCCTCCTCCGCAAGTCAGGCCTGGAAGCGCTGGGATGCCAATGGAAGTTGGCAGTTATCCAAATATGCCCCACCCTCAGCCGTCTCACCAGCCCCCTGGTGCCATGGGAATCGGACAGAGGAACCTAGGCCCCAGAAACATGCAGCAGCCTCGTCCATTCATGGGCATGTCCTCAGCACCAAGGGAGTTGACCGGGCACATGAGACCAAATGGTTGTCCTGGCGTTGGCCTTGCAGATCCACAAGCGATCCAGGAACGACTGATACCTGGTCAACAGCATCCTGGTCAGCAGCCATCTTTTCAGCAGTTGCCAACCTGTCCTCCACTACAGCCCCACCCAGGCTTGCATCAGTCTTCACCTCCACACCCCCATCACCAGCCTTGGGCACAACTCCACCCGTCACCCCAGAATACCCCGCAGAAAGTGCCTGTGCATCAGGTAAGGGGATGGGGAGCCTGCCTGTGCTGCAGAGTGAAATTAAATGCTGTTAACTTGTCTAATGGAACTGTCCATTGTAGGTTGCCTCGAAATCAACTCTGCCCCCATCATTGCCTTTATGGTACTCACTTAATGGCTTATTCATTTAAGAGTTCTTTTTTTAAAAAAAATTATTTAATTTTATGTTCATTGGTATGAGGGTGTCAGATCCCTTGGAACTGGAATTACAGACAGTTGTGAGCTGCCATGTGGGTGCTGGGAACTGAACTTGGGGCTCCTGGAAGAGCGGGCCATGCTCTTAACCACCGGGCCATCTCTTCAGCCCCCTTCTTTAATTCCCATGTCCTGGGAATTGTTCTAGGTCTAAAGCCGAAGATATTGGTTGACTGGGATTATTTCCACCCGGGGAAAGATTCTTTTTGTTACCGTCTCTTTCCTCCTCCCTCTCCCCCTCCCCTTTTCCGTGTTTGAAAAGTACACAGGAGCTTGGTTTCCAGCAAATGCCAGTACGTCAGCCTCCCTTCCGTCTCCCTTTGTTTATCTTCTATGGGAAGCTGTGAAATATGTGTTTCTATAGTACTTAATTTACCAACTGTTGAGAGTGTGAATTTAAGTTGTGAGCTGTAGGAAATGACAGCGAATGGTAATTTGCAGGAGTAGGCTTGAGATTCGTGTGCCAGCACGGAAGGAGCACAGTGTTCTGTAAGTTACGATGTTTGTTAGCTCTGACAATTTATATTTACTTAAGGCATTCCCCCTTTGTGTATTTTGGTCTTCATGGCCTTGGCCTGTGAAGAGCAGTGTTCATGTAAAGATTTCCCTAAGTGCATATTCATCCCCCTGTGCCAACAGGCCTTTCTGGGATGGGGGCAGGGGCACAGTGGGTAATTTCAGAACTGTACGGCATCCCACTTCTTCCTGATGGGCTTAATCAGTTTGGGAAAACATGACCTGTGTGTGAAAAAGCAAAGCAGAGTGAAAGATCGTGCGCACTTCTGTGACAGATGTCCCGGAAGAGGAAATGCTTTTGAAGGAAGAGTGCTTGAAATTCCAGTAAAACTCACCTTAGGGGAGTGATCCCTGAAGATATTTCATGTGGTTGTGAAGCAATTTCCCCAAACGTACGCACCTGGAGTTTAGCTTTCAGCATGGAGAAAGAGCTTTGAGTAGGAAGACTCTGGCCAGGGAGAGGACTTTGGCATCCTGTGTTCTGTTGTAAGGGATTAGACTTAGATGAAGGGTTCGAAGTGGCGATCATGCCATCATAGAACAGATGGAGCAACGGGAAGAGGGAGCCAGCTGTCCAGGCTTGTGAAGACACTTGGGGTCAAGGACGGCTGGCAGGAGCAGAAGGGGTCAAAGCCATGAGAAGGAAAGGGCCTGCCCTCATGATGACTTCAGGACAGAGTTCAGGAGCGTGGTGCTGAGGTGGCAACCTGCCCTAGCAGCCAGAGTGAAGCCAGAGCTGCTCAGTCTGGTACACGCAGGGTCTCAGGAGCCCGACAGTGGTGGCACGTCAGACCCACCCGGTGCCCAGGGCCAGGGCGGACTTCCCATGAGACAGAATGGCTAGGCCTCAGGAAGGGGCTTCTAGACTCTGCCCTCACAGCTTCCTCCAGGGCGCTCAGAGGGGGATAAGAACCGGGAAGATGGCCCCCTGAGCAGCTGCCTTCAAAGCCGAGGGTCCTGAAGGAGAGCCAGCTTCAGAGGTGTTCCTTCCTGTCGACCTAGGCACAAACACTGATAGTGCTGTCCTAAGGCGGGCCAGCCTTGGCACCCCCAAGGCAGAAACGACTGCGATTTAGTTTTGGGAAAGTAAGGAAGGTATCATGGTGGGAGGTGGTAGAGCACACCCTTAGTCCCAGGCAGAGGCAGGCGGGTGTCTGTGAGTTTGAAGCCAGCCTGGTCTATAGGGCTAGTTCCAGCCAGGGCAATACAGAGACACCATGTATTGCAATATACCTCACCCCTCCCCCACCACCCGAGTTTTTAAAAAAAAAAAAAAAAAAGGAGATCTTTACAGTCTGGTTTTTTTGACTTCTCATCCCAACAGTTGGAAGATGAGCACCGTTTGTTGGGGCTCCCTGAGGATATCATGGTGGTCCCCAGAATAGAGTTGCTCTTTTCTCACATTCAAGGTTTTCAGAGGACAGGAACAGCTCTGGCTTCTGAGCTGGAGGCCAGTGCTCTGGGCTGTAGCCTGGGAGACCCCAAGGCCACTCACTGCTCTGTAAGCAGACATCTCAAACGACAAACTCCTCAGAGCTTTGCAAGTTTGTAGACATGGACGTTTGAGCTGCATTTCTTTGCAGGTGCAGGTCTGTCTGCGTTTTTCTTGGTATTTACGTTCCTGCTTATGCTCTTCAGATTGCGAGGCAGTTGGTTGTTTTGAAAATAAAGTCGGAAGGGTTTGAATCCCAGTTCTCCCTAAGCAGCTTGGCGATGTTGGATAAGTGATTTGACCTCGCTGAACCTGATGCCTCAGCGGAACAAGGAGAATGGCAGCAGTCCCAAAAGATCAGGTGGGGAAGCGCGGCCCTTCTTCTCTGGGCTGTAGCTCATGCCTGCTGACCCCCAGGCTTCTCTTTATAATTGTTATTGGATAGGATGAAGTTTTACCTAAGTCAAAAAATAGTAAACCTAATTTGTGCAGCTAGGCCCACCTGCTCATGTTGCCATGTGGAAGGAGGTTGGTTGTGTGGCTAATTCCGAATGCTCTCACAGTATCAACAGTCTCCTGACTGACTCACCCCCGGCTCTAGCAAGTATATCGTTCTGTTGGGCTTTGCTCTAGAAGTACAAAATCTATACTGAATCTCATATATGACGGAGCGGTAGGTCAAGGTTCCGCTGGCCTTCAGAGAAGCTAGTCTGCTAGTTTGAAATAAGCATATAAGTTGCCACCTGGATTACCACACTCATACAGGCTTGTTGGCTCATCTTGAGTTTGTCCACCACCACCCCTCCCCTCCCCAACCCCGGAGCCCTGGGTGTCCTGGAACTCACGCTGTAGACCAGGCTGACCTCGAACTCACAGAGTTCTGCCTGCCTCTGCCTCTCAAGAATGCTGGGATTACAGCCTACACCACTGCGCCTGGCAGTTTTTACACTTTAAGACCAAGTTATATTCCTGAAATTTTTCATGGAAAGAAAGTGAAAACTCAGTGTCGTGTACAAGTAGTTCTGATATCACAACCCCCTCCCCCCAGCCCTCACTCCCAGGGGCCCCAGCCATGGTATTTAGAAGCAGTGGTGTGAAGGCAAGTGCAGACTTGGAGCCTGCGCATTTGGCCATAGTGGCCCACACTGCTATCCCCCAGCCTCAAACACCTTTCGTGGCCTCAGGGGCTTCGTCTTGTTCCGTAAAGAAAGGGGTTTCTCTACCTTCTGTCTGGAAGCTCAGCGATATTAGCAGTAACACCTTGTAAAAGCACAGTGGGAACCCCAAACAATAGACTGCTGTGTAGTTAACATGTAAGTGGATTTCAGTGTCAAACACCGTGGCCGTGGCTGGGCTTTCTTTCCTTGAGTTCAGTGAGCAGTTGTCAAGCAATGCAGGCACCCTGTGTGCTTCTGGCTGAGGGAGAGGAAACAGCCTTGCTTTTAGGGAAAGAGAGCCCAAATGAAGATACGTTGTGAGAACGATAGAGTCTGGTCCTTTGGGTATCTTGTGGAGATGTGGAGGGTCAGTCTGAGTTGAGGGTGGGATGGATAGAGGGTGAAGGAAGCTGCTTAAGGCTGAGCAAGCTGCAAGTACAAAGCTGATGGCATGGCACAGGTCTCGCATAGCTCATGTACTGAAATGTAGCACTGAGGCCCAGGGCACATCCTGTAGTGCACGAGACTCTTTGCAACACAGAAGGTTGCAAAGGAGTGTGAAAAGAGTGAAGGAGGTTAGTCCAGAATAGACGCCTATCCACGCACTGTGCACCAGGATATGGCGCTGTTCATCTGAAGAGCTCATCGAAATGGGTCGTCCCTAGGGGTTGTTGCTCAGCAAGTTCCAAGTTGCTGAATGACTTCAGTTGCGCAGTCCCTATATTTCCCAGTTCCTGGGTTATTCTCTCAGATGCAAAGTTCTGGTGGAGTTTTTAGGATCTGAAACATTGTGTTCTCAGGTGAGTGTGATGTGGGTGCATTTGCGTTCCTTTCCTTAATTTGGCCGTTACATACATTCACCGTAAAGGAGATAAGAGCTGGGGTCTAGACAATGGCTGGTAATGTACCTGGTAATGTCATTTCCACGCCAAGGTTTCTTGAAATAAGTAAAAGCTGCAGACGAACAAATGTTGTTGTTGTTAATTTTTATTATCTTTCTGTTCCATCTTATAAACAGTTTAAAAGCCTTCTGGAAATCCTTCTGGAAACCTGTGTTAGTCCTCTACTGACACTTTGCATTTACCCAGAATGGTAGAATCATAAGCAGCCATTGTCCATCTGTGGGGAAAGTTGGCCATACATCTCAAGCCACATTTGTGGAAGTTATGATTAGAAAATGGAAAAAAAAAAGGACCTTTTTTTTCTTTTAGTGATAGGCACATGCACATCTGTAACTGCTACCAAGATGTTGCTTATTCTTTTACACCTTTAAAGTTCTCTGAGCATGGTTGGAAATAAAAGTCATTGTCAAGAAAGCCAGCTTCTAACGTAAGTGGCATTTATGGACGTTTCCACATGCACACACCTGCAGAGCGCAGGCCTCCAGCTAGCCTCCTTGGAGCAGCTGGCCTCTGTGGGAAGCACAGTTGCCCCACTTGCTGGGGTCTCATTACTGCTTCATGAACCCTTGGTAAAGCCTCCCCCTTCATTTGCCTGTAGCAGCCTAGAGGCTCTCATGAAGCCACTTCTGACTGGACCTGCATATACTTTGGCTTCGCGAGCCATCTTCTGTCACCTTTTCCTTTCCTGACATTTCTTCCTCCCCAAACCTGATTTATTCTAGAGGTCAGAATTTTCGTGAGTTAAAATATCAAGTGCCAAGTACACAGGTAAAGCCCACAGACTGAAAGCACGGATACCTCTAAGACACCTGTGTCTCTTAGATGCCTTCTATTTTGTTGGGAGGGATGAAGGGAGGAAGGGAGGGAGGGAGGGAGAGAGAGAGAGAGAGAGAGAGAGAGAGAGAGGCGGGGGAAATATGACAGATAAGAGTTTAGTTTTTCAGTTATCTTTAAAGTTGGATATTAGGCCCCTGCTAGGTGTCCCAAGGAGCCAAGTGACTTTTATTAACTGTATGCACTTGTGGGAGTTTATGTGCACCATGAGCATGCAGAAGCCCATGGCAACCAGAAGAGGACATCACATCACTAACTGGGGTTATAGGAGATCGGGAATCACCATGGTTGCTAGCAACCAAACTCGGGTCCTCTGCAAAGGCAGCATGTGCTCTAAACCCTGAGCCATATCTCCAGCCCCAAGTATCCAAGTTTTTAGTACTAGTCAGACAGGAGATTTGCTGTGTAGCTCAAACTGTCTCCAAACTCACTGTGTGTAGCCCAACTAGCCCCCAAAACATGATCAGATCGCTAACTGGGGTTATAGGAGGTTGTAAATCACTGTACTTACTGATGGAGCCTTCATGCCTGCCTAACCATTGTTACATACTGCAATTTTAGGGGGAGACGAGGCAAAGGCTTGCATCTAGGTAGGCCGACAGGCAGGGAATTTTGTCATTTCAGTATAGCGTCATGTCCAGCATTTCTCAAGTATGTATTTTGTTTTATAGCAATACTTTACAGTGGATATATATCAGAAATTGTGTGTTTACAATGTGCTTTTTGAGAAATTTCTAGTGGCCAAATTAAAATCAACAAAATATTAATAATGTGTTTAACTCAGCCAAAGTTTAAGATTCTTTTCCTCCAGTGTGTACTTAGTGAAATGTATTTGAAATCTAGTATTTTTCGTAGTTGCGGATGCTTTAGCTGTGCTTAGGGGCTCAGTAGATACATGGCTGCTAAGTGCCACACTGAACAACAGCACAGCACTTTTCTAACCAGGCCTTCAACAAAGTCTAAATAAACTTATGCACATTATAAATGGACTACAGATTGTTTAGTGTAATTATAGTATGACTTAGTTCAGCTTTCCATTGCTGTGAAGAGACAACATGACCGAGGCAACTCTTATAAAAGAAACATGTATTGGGGCTGGCTTACAGTTCAGAGATTTAGTCCATTATCATCATGGTGGGAAGCATGGGAGCATGCAGGCAGACATGGTGCTGGAGAAGGAGCTGAGAGTTCTCCATCTTGATCTGCAGGTAGCAGAAGGGGCTGTCACACACTGGCCAGACTTGAGCACATTTCAAACTTCAAAGCCCACCCCCACAGTGACATACATCCTCCAGCAAGGCCACACCTACAAATAGCGCCACTCCCCATGGCCAAGCATTCAAGCACATGAATCTCTGGGGGGCCATACCTAGTCAAACCACCACATGGTACACGTTCTCCACGACAGTGTGTCCCATATTTCCTAAGGACCGACAAGTAAAAACGTCGCTAGGTAGCATCAATAGATGCAAACCGAAAAGGCCTGAATCTGCGACAGTTCTCAGCATTGGTTCTTGAGAGGTAGGTAACCCAGAGTTCATTTGTTTGAACTTCTAGGAAGGCTGAGTGGTATCTGTCCTCTAAGAACAGCTAGTGTGTTTCTCTGGAAGGTAGCTTTCAGCCGTTTTCAAGATGTTTGTTTCAAGTGGTGCATGGACATTGTGAGCAGTTAAAATTCTCCGGCAGCATAGGCCTGTGCTCTGCTGCCGTCTGTAATACTATTGCTAGCTTCCTCAGGAAAGAGTTTCTTCAGGAGTAGGGAAAAAGCGTCACTTTAATTAGCAATCTTCCGCTCCTCTCTTCCTTCCATCCTCTGCTTGTTTGTTCTTTATTTTAGCCACTGCTTATAAGGGAAACTGTAGAATATAGCTGGTTGAGAAATAATTAATAAGTGGGTTGGGAGGAAATTAGGGAAGAACATTGGTAACCCTAACCTGACTAAGACCTTAAGTCTTGCCACGCCAACCTTACCTTGCAGGATCCCTCTTTGGAGTTGGAAATCTGCAGAGACACTCTTGGTAACCATAAGACAGGTGGTCCCGGCCTTCTCTTGCCACAATGTTTCCCTTCACCTCTGTGGTTTAAAATCAGTACCAAATGTATCAAAAATGTATACAATGTATCAAATGTGGGAGTAACTTGTGGTTTTGTCTGACAAAAAAACCCCACTTAGTTCTTGAGTGTAGTTGTCAGTGTAGCACTAAGAGTGAGGTCTCATTTTTATCTTCATTTTTTCTTTACTTAATACTAGAATGTTTTCCTTTTTTTTTTCTTTTTCTTTTACACTTAAGTACAGAGGAGAAATTAAGAGAAATTGGGAAAATACCAATAAGTGGGCAGAATTGTATGGAGTTGACACAGATATAGGGGCCACCATTCTACTTTTCTTCTGGTCCATTTCCAATACAATGAAACTGACAGGCAGGTGAGGCTACGAGGCATATGAATGCAAGTCATGACTCGGACTTGACTAAACATCCAGTTAACTGAACTAAACATCCTCTTTAATGAAGAGTGTACTGTTTCTGAGCTACTGTATTTGATTTGACCTGTTTTTCATACCTTTCTGTTTTTTTGTTTTAATTGCAGGTAATTTGGTGTCATAGGTTTCAAGAGATTCTCAGGACCTTAGTGAGAATTGTGTTAAGCAGAAGCCGATGCTTTAAGGCATGAGCAAGAGTTGCTACTTGCAGTGGCTTTTCCGTTTTATCTGTTTGGTCCACAGGGTGTGTGATGGGTTGCAGGATATGGTAGGGCAAGGAGACATGGTGGGACACCTATGAGGGTTTCTGAAGGACAGCTATCCTGAGGTAGTCCCCAAGTGGGGAACAGAGCTGTTTGCTGATAGGCTAGGTCCCCAGTTTGTGCAGAACGCAGGAATCCTGCGCTCACCCATTGTTTTCTCTGGGCTTCTAGCAAGCTGGCCGAGTGTAGGGGGTTAGGAGGTTGAGAATGTGTTTCCCCACTAGAGAGAACACAAGGAACGTTAGGTTACTAGATCACTCACAATGAAGGAGAGTAGGTAAACTTCAAATTCTTATTGAATATGAGAACATTTGAATTAAAGTTCAATTTTTAGATGATGTTTCTTGATAGAGTCTTATACTCTGAACATTCTTTTTAACTTAAGAAAAAACACAAATTGTGGGATTATTAATAGCTACAAAGTGTTTGGTTTTTTACCATTAATTTAGTTTTTTTAAAAGGTAGTTTATTTTTTATTTATATGTATGAGTGTTTTTTTCCCCCCTCCATCTATTCTGTGCACCACATGTGTGCCTGGTGCCTGCAGAAGTCAGAAGAGGGCATCGTATTCCCTGGAGCTGGAGTTACAGGTGGTTCCCAGCCACCAAGTGGGTGCTGGGAACTGAACCCACCTGCTCTTAACCTCTGAGCCGTTCTCCAGCACTTCACCAGTAGTTTAAGTTTCAGTCTACGAGAAGAGCTACTGAACTTTACTTGCCCTTTGGCAGTCCCAGAAGGTGGGCAGCGGAGAACTAACTTGGAGCATTCGCTTGTTCCCAGCATTCTCTGTAGTTGAAGCAGTAGAGCCGTAGGCATTCCAGGGCAGCACAGACGAGATGGCTCGGCAGGGAATGCGGAGGCGATGCCCACTGTGCTTTCACGGGCCCCTTCCTGGGCTGCCACATGCTGCCGCGACAGTCCATGACGGAGGCCTCAGAGGCTTTCCCTGAGTAAAGGAAACAGGTTGGAGTTCTTTAAGGAGTTAAACACTCCTTAAGGCACTGGGTGCTATTCACTCCCACCAGCCCTTCTTTCTCCTTTCTTTTTAAATGTGCTTGTGGGAACCTTGGGTCATATTAAAGGAGCACAGCCATCTTCACGCTGGGGCAGGGTGCTGTGTTTTATGTCTTTCCTATTTGGACACTGATGCCGTAGGGTATCCCTCTGTCTTGGAAATAAAGGTTGAAGACTTAGCTTGGTGAGGAAATATTTTAGAGTTTCCGTTTGAAAAGATCTGTGCTTAGGATAAAGCTCTAAGTTATAGCTTTAGGTTTTACAAGAGAGTTAAAAATCAATATTCACATAGAAGTAAAGCCCTACATTTGGAATGATTGGTGAAGAAAACAAAAATAAACTAAAAACTAGTTAAGAGACTACTTATAAAATAAAAATGATTCAAACTCATGAGTTGGTTTTAATTAGATTTCTACATGGAAGTCGGGCCTTCTAGGCCTAGTGCAGATCTTCTGTTAAAAGTGGATTCAAGTCTAAGAATAAAAGTACAAGAGAAGCCAGTGTGCTCCTTTTCTGTGTCACCTTACGCCCCTCTTATTCCATGTCAAGCCACAGCCGGTGCATCCCCAGCCGAGGTTGCTGGTGGGCAGGAGCATGGGGCTTTCAGGACACTGACTTCATGTGCACCAAGAGCTCCATTTTCATGGGCTCTTCAGCCTTTCGTTAAGTCATTTAGTATACTTCTTTCACTAAACTCTAGTTTCCTGAGGATAATAAATGTACCAATTTCACAGGGTTATTATGAGAATTAAATGAGATGATGGCTGTGGAGTTTTTAGCACAGCGTGTGGCAGGCGCTAAGTGCTCAGTGAGGGTTAAATACTTTTATCATCTCTGCTGCGGCAGTGTGTGGGGAAGCAGGCTCTTGGAATTCTCTCTAGTTCCATAGTCTACCCTTTCACCTTAGGTTATGCATACTTTATTTCAAAACTAAGACATTACTGATGCTTTAAGAATGAATCTTCAGATATTTTTTATAAGGTAAATGAAAATTCACGCTTTAGGGGAATATATGAAAATTACCATTATGTTTAATGTATTTTGTTTTTGTTGAATTTTAGGAAACAATGTATTTGCCTTCTCATGTTTTCCTGGTTTCGTGCAAGTTGAAAGCCACCCCTTTGAGTTTAGAATGTCAAGTGACAGGCTAAATGGGCATCCTGTTTCATACTGCTAGGGAGCTTTGCTGGCATCCCCCACACCCAGCAAGCTAACCCACTGAACTGTATGTGGGTCAGTGTGCGGCTGTATATAGTTCAGTAGTACAGAGCCTTCACTGTTCTGTGTACGGGTAAGCTCAGACAGCCTTAACTCCCATGATCTACTCCAGTCTGCTGTTGCTTCCAGTGTCTTCCTGTGTGTTCCCAGAAGCCCGCGATGACATTCCACTTTGTGTAGTGAATGGTTTCTTTCTAAGAACACTGAAGGGAGAGTTGTGAATTCACTGAAAGCCATCTGACTGTAGAGCTTTTTAATGCTACTTTAGCCTAAGCTTTTTTTTTTTTCCTTCTTTCCCTTAAAACGTAACTTCACTTGCCTTAAGACAAGACAAGTGAGGAAGGAGAGGAAGACCTGGCTGTGCTGTGTAGTAGCTAAGTTAAAAATCGCCACGAAGGCAGTTCGCATTTTCCAGACATGAGATTTCATTTTCAGAGGCAGCCTTCACACAGCTCATCATTGCCACACACATGGACTTGTATCTTTATACATTATAAGCTTTCTATTTGTTTGTTTGCTGTTTTTGTTTTTACGAGATAGTATTTTTCTGTGTAGCCCTGACTATCCTGGGACCTCCCTCTGTAGACCAGGTTAGCCTTGAACTTAGAGATCCACCTGTCTCTGCTTTATTGAAATGTAATATTTATATAATTTGTGTACACAATGCAATGTTTCCTTCATGTATAAAAATACAATAGAATGATTTCAATCCAGGCTGTTGGATACTTTTACTGAATTTAAGGTTTAAGAAAAGTAAAAATTGTAAAGTAATATTGTGACCTGAAACATGTCCTGAAGTTTCACGTGCTTTTCAAGTTGTTTTGAACAAGAGCGTGCCTCTTCTTTGATATCAAGCTAATAATGAATTTTTGTAGGATTACTGTGGCCTAGTCCTTTGAGAACTTTCTGTTGAAATGGTCTCTATCTATTATCCTGAGTTGTTGCCACCACACAGCCACTGTACCCTTCAAGCTAAATGCGACCAAAGTCCTGAAGCAATCGCTTTGTTTTAGTTGTTATTTTAAATGTCCACTTCCTCTTAGGGACCAGTCAAGTATAACAAAACAAGACAACCTTTTTAAACTGCCAGAAAGTAAGATGTGGATCACAGTTAACATTAGAACTTTAAAAAAATAAAAATAAATGGTTGTATAGATAGCTAAGGTGAATTTTATTTCTTTACTTTTACTTTCTGTCTGTAGGCCCCTGGGATAGTGCTAGGATACAGCCAGCAGCACAGTTTTACGCTAACTCAACTCGTCTTGTTACATTTGGATGACCAAGTACATCTTGCTGTCTCGTTCGTCACATGTTTAACACGGTATATTTCTTGAGAAATATGAGCAGAACATCTTATTTTGAGGTATGGGTGATACTCTGGAAGGTGACTGAAGGGGTTTAGTCACATGCTTAATATAAAGCACTTAAAATGAAGGCAGGTGCAAGTACATTGCTCATCTGTATTTTTGGTCTACTTAGGTCATAGAATAGACTTCAATCAATAGAAAGTAGTTTGACAGGTCTTTAGGTAATCAAGAGATGAACATTTTTGTGAACATATTGTACATGAACATGTTGTAGTTCATTGGAAAATGCTTGATTTTTATCTTGTGTGAATCTCATTTTTTTTTCTTCTGAAAGTATAAAATGCCAGTTTGTATCTCATTGCTGGAGAGGAGAACTGGATAACGATGCTATGAAGGCTGAGCTCCCAGCACTGTTCCCACCTGGGTGAAGTGCCCCACTTCCTGCCAGCCTCCTTCGTTGAAAAGTGACTCTGCTTTTTCTGCTGCCAGGCTCTGAGCAGCTCTCAGAGGCATCCACAGCGGCAGTCCGTCCTATCACGACTTGTTGTTGGAAAGCACAGGAGGAGTGCATTGAGAGTCTGCCCCACACTTCAAGCTTTAGTAAGCTCTTGTGTGGGGGAACAGCCGTAACTTGTGTCAGCACAGGGTCCAGACCTGTAATCGATAGAGCAGAAGTCTTCAAACTCTATTGTATGCTAAAAGGGTTTCTAAGAGGGTTTAAAGTCCCAACTTTATGCTTACATTAACATATTCATCTGCATGGCGACAAGGTGTCCACTTAAACGGCCTTTGTTGCCTGGATGAAGTAAAACCCGTTTGGATGTGTTTTTACTGCAATTCTGTTTGGCTCTTTTGAGACTGAGGGAAGTGGGGTGGTTATACTTTGGGACCATGAACTATAATAAGACTGGGGACACTGGAAAGGACATTTTGGTGAAGATACAGACTGGGGAAGACGGGGCGGCAGACAGGAGCAGCAGAGCCATGTCTTCTGGTTGCTATGTAGGCTTATCTAGAGCTTTCCTTATCCTGGATGGAAGGCCACAGAGAAAGGGCGCTGATGACCCCAATACTGTTTGTTAACGTCTTCATCTTCTAAAGACCTGTGTTCAAGCGTTTGGTTGGGAGACTCTTACTGCACTGGTGGCCAGAAGGAACTGCTGTGTGCCGACCCATGCAGAGCCTGGAGAACCAGAGTCTTCTGTGACAGGGGACAGCTGCAGCTGCCCTAGTGTGTTTCAGTAAGATGTGTTGGTAGAAACCAGACCAACGAAATGGCTTGATTTCCGCAAGAGCGTGTGAGCCTTGAATCCCCCTCTGCTCTTTTTAAGAGGTTACTCCAGCGGTACCCGCCGCTATTGAGAGGAGTGTGCGTGGATGTGTATTCTGCCGGGCTGTATACTGACAAAACGTGGCATGAGCAGGAGCGAGCATGTCCCCATTTCTCAGACAGCTGTGCAGTCAGTTCCTCCTGAGCCTCCCACGCACGGGACAAATGTCTGCAGGCAAAACTGCTCATTCCACTTGAGTTATGTTTAAGGCAGCAGTTCTTGGGTGTTTCAGTTGCAGGACCTATACGTTCGTAAATTTTGGCAGATCCCAAAGAGCGTCTGTATTTTTGACGGCTGTAGTTGTTATTTGCTACACCAGAAATTAGAACTTGGGAAATTGAAAACAAAACAAAACACATTAATTTACTTAAAATAAACATTACATCAACACAAGTAACATCTGAAAAATAAGAAACAACTGTTTTTCAACAAAAGATCTGAAAAGGAGAGGATCATTGGACATTTTTGCTAATGATTAATGTTTTATTTTCTAAAAGGCAGCTGGGCCCTGTGTCTGCTGCCTCAGGCTCTTGTTTGGTTGAAATATGTGAAAGTTATCAGCCCTCCTCACACACATATGTAATTATAAGAGGGAGGAGTGTTGCACTATCTTTGCAGATAATTATAGATATTCTAAAACTCTACAAGTGGTTGAGTCACCTGGACTCTTAAATGTCAGTGGGAACGTGGGGGATAAAGCTGTGTCAATTAAAAATTTATAGACTGTTAATTAGAATGTGTGGGCCTATACCCCCTGCCCTGAGTGCCTTTATACTGGCCCTGGTTCTGTAACACCATATGTTATTTTGAAAATATGGCTTCATTGGATTATGTTTATCTTCTGAATTTGTTGTACTTAAAATTTTTTTTTGTTGTTTGTACCATCACAGCTTATCATAAGTATTTAAAGATCAGGACTGTGTCAGAGCACTACAGAGGCTGAAACAGGAGGAAGGACAGCCAGGGCTTGGTAGAGAGAGACCAGGTTTTAAAATCATAAACAAAGAGTGGGAATTTATAAAGCCCGTGAGTGTTTGCAAAATTCTGATTTTTGTTTGAATATTGTAAGTCCACAGTGTCAGTTAAGTTCCCTGAAGTAAGAAGTTTGGGCAAACACCTGAGTCTGAATCTCTTTGGCTTGTCTTCCTTCCCTTCAAGTTAAAGTAGTGTTCTGTGAAGGCAGGGAGCCTGTGTGGCTGCAGCCAGGCATGGAGGTGTGGTGGCCACCGGTCCCCCGCCTAACCCCGCATCCCCAGCTCCTGTGTGTAGCTGCTCTGCTCGCATGGGCTTCCTTCTTCTCTACGCAGAAGATCGAAAAACATTATGAATAATAAAAAAGAAATCAACTTTCACCATTTTTTGTCAAGGACATCCTTGAGTCAGCTCACTTCTTTTTCTTAGTGCAGGTTTGTAGCCATAGGGATGTGGTGATGACTACCAGTCCACTTTGCTGTCACCGTGTTGGTGGCATATGCATCATTGTGTCAGTGCCAGCACAAGTGAACAGACAGACTATGCCCTTGTGTGTTATATAGAAATTCTGTTTGTTACAGATGCCCTGAAAGAATGTTGGGGAACCCCAAGTGCCTGCCAAGCATACATTGAGCTGCCAGCTGAAAGGGGATTCCCAGCAGCAAGCAGCTTTCCCCACGCCACAGGAGATGTATTTTTATCTGCAAAGTGGGAAGGTGACGCAGGATGGAGGTGCCCACAGTCGGGAAACCGAGGGACGAATGTTGGTGCTCCGCCCCCTTTCTTGGGTAATGCAGCTAGGAACGTATGCCCACGGGAGGGATGTTGTCACCCCACTCACAACAGGTCCTCTTAGTTAAGCCTTTCTGGAGGAACCCTATAGATACAACCAGATATGTGTTTCTGTGGTGACTCTGATTTCCATCAAGTTAACAATCGGAATTAATAAGCCCATCCATTGTCAACTTGACACCTAAACGGATCATTTAAATCATAGTCTGTGGCTCTCATAGGCTCTTGGCCATCTCATAATGCAAAGTGCACTCATGATTTCAAAGCTTCACCACAGTCTTTGATAGTCCTGCTTTGTTTGTTTGTTTGTTTGTTTATAAAGATTTATTTAATTGTATACAGTGCATCAGTTCTCATAGAAGGTTATGGGCCACCATGCAGTTGCTGGGAATTGAACTCGGGACCTTTGGAAGAGCAGCCAGTTATCTTAACCTCTGAGCTATCTCACCAGCCCAATTGATAGTCCTAACACTATTTAAAAGTCTGGGTCCCAGGGCCTGAAGATGCCTCCTCCCTCAATAAAGTGCCTGCCATGCACGCATGAGGACCTAAGTTTGTTGAATCCCAGAACTTATAAAGAAACCAGCTGCAGTGGAGTGTGTCTAGCTCCAGCATAGGGAACAGGGGGAAGGGACCATGACAAGACAGGAGGATTTCTGGGCTTACTGGCCAGCCAAATATTCAGTGAATTCAGGGTTCAGTGAGTGACCCTGCCTCCAACAAGGAAGTGGAGAGATGGAGGAAGACAACGTACATGACTTCATGGTCTCCAGTAGCGTATGCATACCTAAAGGCATCTGTATACACACTTAAATGAGTAAATTCACAATTACACACATCCCGTTTCTTCTGAGACCCAAGGCGGTCTTAACTGTGAGCCATAGAGAACAGTACACTTAAAGAACAGGTTGTGTTCCTGCAGTATATCATGGTGAAAGATGCGTGTTTCCACTCCCAAGAGGAAGGAGAGGGAAGGTAGCAGGAAAAACTGAACGAAAGCAAGCCTGGAGCCCAGCAGTGCAGACACTAAACCCTGCAGATGCATTTCTGGCCTTTGGGGCTTGTGATGGAATCCCCCTGGGAGTCAACAGCCTTAGGAAGCCCTGCTCTCCTGGCTCTGCAGCAGCTGCAAATGTAGATGGTCTCTCGAGCTAGTTCATTCCATGCCTGCGTCTTTTCCTGGTGGCATCCCCATACCCAGTCCACATTGCAACACAGCTTTCACCTCTCCAGCTTTAAGCAGGTGGCTCTCCAGACTTCCCTGTGGGGATATGACCCTGTGTCTGTCTGTGTCACAAGTCTCTGCACTTTTACTTCCGTCGTGCCTGCAAAACCAGTGCAGGGCACTGACTTCTCAGTTCTTCTGCCAGCTTGCGATGTTGCTGGCCTCCCTCAGATGACAACAGTGGGCCTCTGTGTGCCTTTCAAGATGACCCTGGGGAACCCTTCTGTAGGTGGCTTTCGGAACACTGAACCCTTCAGTGGCACCCTCATCTGCACCGTTAACAAGCTGGAGCTTTCTGTGTGGGGCGGTGCCCTCACGGTTCCTTTCCTGTTGTCCCAGTGCAGAGCTTGAGAGTTCTTTAAGCACTAGTTACACTACAATTACCATAGCTTTCTCTGCAAACGCGCTCCCAACCTTCAACCCCCCACCCCCACCCTCACCCCATCTCCACCCCGTTTACAGCTTTGAGCTCTGCTGCAGTCTTCCCTCACTAAGCCTCACACTGTCCGTGTTTTTCTGCTTCCCTTGCTGCTTTCTTTCACTTCAGACTTGGATCAGAGCAGTGAGCAGCGACCGCGTTAGGACTTGAATGTTACCTTGCCACGAGGTGTCCTCTTTCAGATGACTTAGTCCAGTACTTTTGGATTTAGTTTCACTGCAGTTCTCAGGACACAGGCAGAATAAAGCCAGGTTCTTCACCTGGAAGGTGCTGTGAGGGAACTCCTGAAACCTTTTGAGCCACGGCCTCCATTGTCCGTATTTCTGTCACACTCTGGTCTTTGAAACTCCCACCCAAACAAGCCTCCTACGCCCTGCTTACAGCGCTATAGGCTGTCTCTAGCCCCAGCTCAAAGCTCTCACATTTCCCCTATACATCAGTTCCCACGTTAGTCAGCTTTGTAACAGTGGCTTCTGGGTGTCTGTTTTCTATATTGGTTACTATTCTTGTTTTCTTAAATTAGAACTTTATTATAAAAGAACTTACAAATTAAAAACAAACACTACCACCGGGCGTGGTGGTGCATGCCTTTAATCCCAGCACTTAGGAGGCAGAGGCAGGTGGATCTCTGAGTTCCAGGCCAGCCTGGTCTACAGAGTGAGTTCTAGGACAGCCAGGGCTATACAGAGAAACTCTGTCTCAAAAACCAAACCAAACCAAACACTACCATCCAGAAAAATTTACCAGACTCAAAGTGTGTATCTCAGTGAACATCTTTGCGACTAGAAGAGAAGAGCCATTTTGAAACTGCGGAGCTTCGTATTTAGACTTTCATTATCAAATGCATTTTTATGCACTTCTCTAACACTGTTGGAAATTGAAAAACTCATCATAGAGATAAAATTAGAGAAACAATTAGTTTTCCATCTTAGCTCATGACTCATGTCCATTACCTGTAGTCAGTCTTGTGTCATCACCTACTGTTTACCCTTTCTTGTTCTCCTTGCTACGTGTAGACTGCTCCCACAGTTACATTTGTTTACATATAGCTAGGATCCACATATGAGGGAGAACATGTGTGTTTTTTCTTTCTTTCTGAGACTGTGTGACTAAATTAAATATATATTCTAACTCCATATTCCTGAAATGTATGTGACTTTTTTCTTTAGAGATTAATAATAGTATGATAGTATCTAAAATGGAATACCGCTCAGCTCTGCTTTTCTTGTTACTGTGACTAAATGTGTAGTAAGGGGCAGCCTAAGGGGAGAAGGCTCGTTTTTGACAGCAGCCACTGTGACAGGGCAGGCCTGGCAGCGGGTGTTCACATAGCTTCATAGCAGGAGGAGAGAGGGGTTAATTCTCAGAAGAACTTTTGTCTTTGTTTTAAGTCTATACATCCCATAGACCTTGCTGGCCAGATCACTGAAGCAGCGTTTTTGGATTGCTGGCCAGCCATGCCCTATCTGTTAATGCATTCTTATCACTTTGTACAAGAGGTTTATACAAGTTTGGTTATTGTACAACTTTTCGTTTTCCTTGTGTTCACTTAGCTCTTGACCCAGTTTTAGAAACTCAGGTAGCTTTTTACCAGCCTCACGATTGGGTACTTTGGTAGGTATTTAATATTCAAAATACTACTTTTGATTACCCTTCTGTGCCAACAGTTTGCCACAGGCATAGTAATGATCATAGAGCTAGCATTCTAGTGAGGCAGACAGAGTAAATAGTGTGTGTGGCTATTGTCACGTATCAATATGAGCTGGAAACATAGGGATGAGAGATGAGTAGTTTAAATCAAGAGGGTTCTTGATTTACAGAAGGATTTTTTTTTAAAAGAAGGTGACAGTGAGCAGAAAGCCTGGATGAAGTCTAGGAGTCAAGCACGGAAGTGTATGGGGAAGAATAGCCATGCATGAACCCTGAGCCGGGAACGCAAGGCCTATCCAAGGGGCAGCCAGTAAGCTGCACTGCGGTGCAGGGACGGATGGGAAGCGTGCTTGCCCCAGAGATAATTGGAGATCAGATGAAGCAAGTCACCATGTTTGAGGTCTAGTCAGGAACTTGCGTTCTGCCCTGAGTGAATTGCACACAGCCCGTTGAGTATTCTGTTGTTCTTTCTGAGGAGTGAGTAGGAAGAAAGATGCAGTTCCACATGGGGGCAAATTGGAGGCTCGTTGCTTCAGTTGATGAAGAGAATACTAGATACAGTGGTGGCCTAGTCTAGCGGGGAGTGTGGGGAGTGGTCTGCAACTTCACTGCAGCAGTAAGGAGCATTTGCGGGTGGACTGGAGATAAGGTTTGTGAGACATGAGGGAGGTTAAGATTTTCACTTGGATAGCCAGTAGATTGGGACAATTGTGGGAAAGTGCAGCTGGAACAAACAAACAAACAAACAAGCAAACATGGAGCTTCTATTTGCTAATCTCCAGATGCTTTCCAGACCAAAGTGGAACTTTTCAGGCGGGTGGCACATTTATAGCGATTTAGAATGTAAAGGGAAGTTGAGCTAGAGAAGGAAGTCACAGGCTGTCGTCATAACGATGGTGTGTGCTAAGGGCCTGGATGGGTTAGTTAGAGAATGTGGTTAGTGTGAGGGGGGGATGCTCTGGGACTTGGCTGTCCGCCCGTGGCTCTGCCCTAGAAGGTAGAGGAAAGCAGGGGAGCATCACTTGGTGGGGAGGTACGAAGGAAGTGTGTGTTTAGTGACCTGAGTGCTGAGCGGTTCCCAGGTTAGAGTTCACTTGTGTCTCAAGTGGTCCCTGCCTTTAGCGTGAAGACTGGTTTTTTAGCAGGGTTAGTTTTACACACCAGCCACTTCCATGTCCTCTCACATGTTTGTCGCTGTTGAATTGTAGCAGAATTCTGAGTCCGCTTCACCCACAGACCAAGCATGGTGGTTCATGCCTGTAATCCCAAGACTCAGGATGCTGGGGCCCAAGGATGTACATTCACAGCTGATCTGGCCTACATAGTGAGAACACTACCTTAGAAAAAAAAGAAAGAGACATGGTGGTAGTGGTCCCTGATATTACCAAGGCACAGGCTGCCGTTGGTTCCTGAGATACAAAGAGCCCTGTAATCTGCTTGCTGCTTATTGTTTAAACTCAGAGGTTTGTAGTCCATTGCTCATGATGAATTCCATTCAGAAGTGCATGATAAAGCAATGTCAGCTAGTTGTTGTTACGACCAATATTACAACCAAGATGTAGAGTCAGTGATAGTGCGTGCTATGTAAGCATCAGGGCCTGAGTTTAAGGTCTCTGTGTCCATGTAAAGTGCTAGGTGTGGTTACATGTGCCTGTCACCCTAGCATTGCAGCACAGGCACTCAAGGGCTAGACCACACAGCCAAACCAAGAGACTGTGGCCTCAAGGCACTGAGACAGAGCATTAGAGGAAGACGCGTAATGTCGTGCTCTGGGGTCTGTCTGTATGCCCATCTGCACACTGCGTAGGTAGATCACACACACAGAGGCCATCAACTTCGAATCTCCATTTCCATTCTTTCAACTGTTGAGTCTTTACACACCTGAAAGCAACCAGTTCCCCAGCCCCTCCACCCCCAGTATTTGTTTGAGCCAGGGTCTCACTGTTTAGCCTCGTGTTTAATCCATTTGAGTCCCACCAGCATAAAGACAGCCAGCAGTCTTAAAGTATGCAAAGGTATTTATGAGAGAACCACACTTCCTTACAAGGTACTGTAGGGGAAATCCTACCCCAGTATGAAAAACCAGATTGCCCTTGGGGGGGGGCGGTCTTAGGTCAGACCGCTGTTTTGTGCTCTGTGCGCCCCACTTACTTTCCTGCCATGCTACCAAAGTGAAGAATAACCTGGGGTGTTTGGTGACAGGTAGGGAGAGGAGCGGGGGCACTTGTGCTGGTTGGTGAGGTAAGAATTTCTTTTAAAATCTCACATTTCACCTTTGTGATAAAGGTGTTCTATAGTCTACTAGTGTTGCCACGTTTGCCTAGCCCTTCCCTTCCCTAAATCCTGATAGAGAAATTCTGATGCTTTAGCCTCTATGGCACCCCCCCCCCCCAGGCTTTCGTAACATTTTCTGCATTGCTTTTCTTGGCGGTGTGATTGAATAACTGACGGGAGACCCTTAAGAGGAAGGGTTTTTTCTGGCTCAGGGTGGGAAGGAGACGGACCCCAGGATGGCAGGGCAGCTATGGCGGTGGAAAAACAAGAGGTGCCGACTGCATAGTCCTCAAGCAGGGAGAGAGGCGGACGCTGGCGCTTAGACGACTTTCTCCTTTCCCCCTTTTCATTTAGTCCCAGTCTGTGGGACAGTGCTGCCCAGCACTCGGGGGGTGCCTTCCCTTCTCACAAACATGCCCCGAGGTGTGTATGTGTGGCTCTCTGGCGACTCCAAATCCTGCCAAGGTGACAGCAAAGATAAACCACTCACGATTTTCCTGAAATTTAGATGGACGCATGTGATAGGTGAATAGGCAGCGTCTTCAGAAGCCCAGCGCTGGCGGGTGCCCTCTGCGTAAGGGCACCAGTCAGAGGGACCGGGCCACTGGTGTCCCTTCCCACAAAGAGGTTAGGGTTGAGTTAGGACTGGCTGGGACCAGTAATGAGCCAAGCCCTGTCCTCCTCTGGCTCTCGCTCTTCCCATGTCTCCTTGGCCTGGTGAACCAGTTGTTGTTTTTAGAATGTTTTCCCTCCAGAGCCCTCAGCCCAGAGCATGCACCCCTAATTAGAAATCTCTCCCTCTGCAGTGCTGTGTCTGCCTCCCGGTGAGTGTAGATCTAGGCTGATGCCTGAGTCAGTCAGCACTGTCTGGGTAGTTACCAGGCATGGCGGCCTAACACGGGGCATGAAGAATATGGCCTTTGGAGCCCTGACTGTGGTAGAATTCCGTGGTTTTTCTGTTATCTCCGTTTCCCCCCTAAAATGAGAGCTGTCCTCGGACCTGTCTGACAGTGATGACGTTAGAGGACTCAGGTGCCGGCAATGTGCCCAGCCCATGGTAGCTGTCTGAATGCTGTTGTTGCAGTTAATGCTGTATGTATTGTCACGGCTGCTCTTGCTACTGAACAGCACTTCTGCTAGTGTTCCTGCCATTGTGTTCATGCGCACAGTCCTCACCTTAGTTCACAGGGTGTGGTGCGTGGAGGCTGCCTCTCCGCGGATGTGCAGTGTAAATGCGAGGTGCTCTGGGGGTGTGAGGAAAGCATGGCCTCGCGATGTCCTACTGCAAGGAAGGGCCCTTGCTGATCCTCGCAGTGGCTGCAATGAACCCGGAGCCAAACTACAGTATGAAAGAAGGCTCCGCAGGAGGTTGGAGGAGACAGGAGGGCTGAGTGGGGCTAGCACGCACTGGGAGTGGCCGTGGGTAGCGCTGTGTGCTCGAGCAGGATGTGAAACACAAAATTGTCCAGTCATGTTAAAACACAAAGTAACCGCCGGGCGTGGTGTCGCACGCCTTTAATCCCAGAGCTCAGGAGGCAGAGGCAGGTGGATCACTCTGAGTTCAAGGCCAGCCTGGTCTACAAAGCAAGTCCAGGACAGCTAAGGCTAATACAGAGAGACCCTGTCTTGAAATACCCCCCTCCCCCAAAAGGCACAAAGTTAGCTAATTTAATTATAGTATGTTTTATTTAGTTACAAATATACACAAAATATTTTAAACATGTAGTTTTGACCATCATTTCAACAAATAACATTTAATATAATTTTTTTCCTTTTTCTTTTTTGCACTGAGCCTTTGATATGTGGCATGATTTTATGCTGGTGTTATATCTTACTTTGGGCTAGTCTAAGAACTCATGCAGCCGATGGCCACTGTATTGAATGGCGTGGCCCTTGGCAAAAAAGACAGTGCCTGTCAGGGCGGAGAGACTTGAAGGACTGATGGCTGGACAGGGCAGAAAGACTGCCCTGCTTTTTGTGTGTTAACAAGGCAAGTGGCCTTCAGGTTGGAAGAATTCAGGCAAAAAGCCCACGGTTTATCTGTGTGTTCAGGAACGGAGGGTGGAGGTGAGTTACACTTAAGGTTTGGGGTTTTTGTCCACTAATGGGCTTCTTGGATGTAGCGCTTAACCCTTGGGGGCCCTGTGGTCTTGAGTCCTGGGAGAAGGACTTGATGTGCTGTAAGCCCAGCAGGACCTCTGGGCTGCCCCTCCCAGCCGGTCCTGCTCTGCTCCGGCCCCTGCTCTACCTCAAGCACGCTGCTGTTGGACTCCAGGAAATACTCGCCCCACCCCCACCCAGGGATGGTTGTGGCCAGAGACAGAGAGCAGCACATGTGCTCATTCTCACACAAGGCCTATCCTTTGGCTGCAGTGATCACGGAGGGCCGGAAGGGGAGGGATGCATGCAGGAGCCTGCTAGATAAGTGCTCTAGCGCTATGCTGTACCCGCCCAGCCCCTTTAAAAAAAAGTTCATTTTGAAGTCACGTACAATAAAGCCAGTCACGAGCCACTTTTGTATTAATAAAAGCATGTTCCTTTTGGAAGTGAAAATTGGAGACATCTTGGATCTCTGTCGAGGCAGAGTGTGTGGCAGTGTGTCTTCAGGAGGGAAGTGGTGGTGGTGACCATAGGAGCAACGTATCTGTCAAGTCCTTCATGCAAGGCGCTCATCTGCTCCATTTCTATGTATGCGTTCATTCGCCAGTCAACATAATCATTCATTACAATGTGCTATTCATTCTCTTTACAAGAACCAGAAAACACACACACACATATATATATATATATACACACACACATATATATATATATATATATACACATACATACATACATACATATACACACACACATATATATATATATACATACATACATACATATATACACACACACATCGTCTAGTTATCACTTAATGGTTGGCCTGCATGACAAAAAAATAAGTGCAGCCATATGTAGAAGTTGATATGTTGATATGCAACCAAATTATTGCAGGGCTGTGGAGAAAAGAGATGCGTGAGCCGGGTGGAAAGACACTGTAGCAACTTATCAGTACAGAGCGTGGTGCTCTCAGACTAGTCCAGATGCTGCAGCCCCAGCCGGTAAAGTGGTCTTTATTTTATCAACCTCTAAAGCCACCTCTGTGCTGGGCTCCAGAGGTGTAAAGAGCATGTAAGGTGCTATTGGGCCCAGAATGAGGGCCAAGATGGATCATCTGTGCTCACATCTGAGGGTGTGAGGCTTGATATTCCACCTTCAGCACTAAGCCTAGGGATGGTTCAGACCCTGCATTAGGTGTTAGGGATGGAGGTGTACACGTGTGCACACACAGACACACACACACATTCCCCTTGGTGTGCTCTATGTGTGTTCCGTGTGTTCCATCCTGTCCTTAGGGAGCAGAGCACCAGAGGATGTCAGTAGTCTGGCAGTATGGTAGGAGTTCCTTGGCCTTGAGCGGGTGGTCCTCGCCTCTGCCTGTACAGATCAGGGAAGGCCCTGTGAAGAGCCTGGGCTGCAACTGAGTGCTGAAGACTAAGTGTGGGCTAATGGAGAGGGAAGGGTGGAATGACCTGTCCAAGCTCTAAGTGCCCTGGTACGATATGAAATGCAGATGTGGAACATGGCAGAGCACGGTGAGGGTGAAGAGGCAGGTGGCCGGCCAGCTGGAAAGGTGGCAGAGGGAAGGGCCTGATCCCTTCATCTGGGGGAGTCTGACTTAGGGGCAGGGAGCCTAGGTGGACTGTGTAGTCTGTTTACACTGACAGTGATAGTTCAGAAAGATTCAAGGGGGCTTTGAAAACATGAGCTGAGAAGCAGTTGTGTCCCGGCCTGGACTGGGGAAACAGGACAGAGATGTGCTACCTCGAGCGCTTGAGGAGGCAGGCGGCTAATATGTGTAGCCAGGAAGGGAAGGAGGGTCAAGCACCCCAGGTGTGAACCCAGCTGTGGAAGTCAAGAGCTTAGCTGAGGGAGGTGACGGGTTCTACTCTGCAGGAAGCCTGGAGTCTTGATGGGAAATGAGTGCCTGGCTCTGTCCTGGGGCTCTGTCCTGTGGCTAGTGGACTCAGGAGTGCTGTCACAACCTAAGAGAGGAAAGAGACAAATCCAGGACAGTGTGAATGAGGGAAGACAGGTTGGGGACAGGATGCAGCTGAGGAAAATGGAGCAATGCAGCCCTGCACCTTGGGTTTTGAAAAATTCCAAATCTATAGAAATGTTGGGAAAATAGTATAATAAGCACCAGATAATTTGCATATATCCATGGTGTATGGGGTACGCGCGCGCGCGCGTACACACACACCAACTTCGTGGAGTTGAATCTCTTCTTTCACTTTTTTTGTGGGTTCCAGAGAGTGAACTCAGGTCACCAGACTTGTTTAACAAGCACCTTTACCTGTTGAGCCATCACTGCCCCCTTTAAAAGTTAATGAGTTTCTTATGACTGTGTCTGATGTCTGAGTGTGGGTGCGTGGGTGCCACAGTGCATGTGTGGAACAACGTTTGGGTGTCAGTTCTCTTTTGTGGTGGGATGCAGGGGTTGAAATCATGTTGTCAGGCTTGTACAGAAAGACAGGTCTATACCACCCTCCTAATCTCTCCCCTAAAACTGACAGTCGTCAGCATCCTGTCACATTCACTTTAGTGTTGTCTTGCCAAAGTTCCCTGCAAAGAAAGAACGGGGTAGGGGAGTAGACACTTACTGTATTTTGCCAGTTCATTATACTTCGGGAGGGCTGGGTTTCATGTGCGATGCCCCCCCCCCTTGTCTCAAATTCGTTATGTTGCCCAGGCTGGCCTTGAAATCCTGACCCTCCTGCCTCCACCTCCCAAGTGCTGGGATTACAGGGTACATTACCACACCCAGTGCAAGGGGCAGTGTAAAGAGCTCTAAGGGCAGAGGCAGCTTGTACAGAGACTCTGGAGTGGAGGGGTCTTTAGTTTGGGATGCATCTTCTTGGAGCAGCAAGGTAAGATGTGAACCGTGGAAGACAGTACCATCATGGTAGGAGGCCACACCACTTAGGGCCTCCATGAAGCCTTGAGAGTTGGCTGTGAATGAGATGGAGCTCAAGAGAGACACCCCACGATCTGATTTGTACCTTTAAGGGATCATGGAGACTCTACTGGGGTAGAGGGCGAGGCTAGAAGCGAGGAGATAAGCCGGGGAGGCACGCCGCTAGGCCAGGCTGCTCTCCTGGGAAGAGGCTGTTAGGGCGTGTGCCATCTGTGCTCAACGTGGAGTCGAAGTCAGCCACAGATGGCCGGGGATGGAAGTTGACTCCGTGAAAGGACAGGGATCATGCCAACTTTCCGGCCTGCCAGTTGGTTGAGTAACAACTTGGGGTTCTGGAGCTGGGTAGAGAATCAAGAATAAGGCCTGAGCTGAGGGGTGCCTTGTCCGAGAGGGCGTCAGACTGGACTGTTGGATAGAGAGGCCCACAGCTCAGGAGGGAGGTCGGAGCTGGAGGAAGGACCTCTCAAAGCACCCTGATAGAGGTAGAGATGAGAGGACTTCAGGCCCGGAGCACTGCAGGAATGACAGGTGGGGAAGATAAGCCAGGCAGAAAGTGCAAGGAAGGAGGGGAAAGGGTCATCCAGGATATGTCTCTGGTCTCCCGAAGCAGCAGCAGCAGCGGCGGCAGCAGCATCGAGTGAGCAGCTGTGTGGGCTGCTGCTGCTGCTGCTGCTAGGTCAGGTGAGCTGTGGAGCCTGCCGGTGGGGGTGGGGTCACCTTGGTGAGAGCAGCTCCGTGGAATATTAATGCAGTTAGAGCAGGCTGAAGAGCACTGGAGGGGAGGAAGTGAAGACAGCAAATGTCGTTGCTCTTTCAAGGACTCTTCTCTACAGGGGAACAGAGAAGCAGGGTGAGAGTGGGAGGAAGACGTGCCAAGAGGCTCAGTAACTATCTGCGACAGTTAGCGTGGGACCCAGGGTGGAAGGATGTGCAGGTGGGGAGGGCTGGCCATGCAGGAGGCACATTGAGAAGCAGGTGGGTTGGTCTGGAGGAGATAGCTATCTAAATTACTCCCCAAGGCAGGCTTCTAAACCACTACTTCAGTGTTGCTGCGAGGGTTCTCTGGGCTGAAGAGGCCAGAGTAGGGACTGCCTTGGCTGTCTTGAGGACTTCCAAGGTTCTGGGCACCTGCTGGTGATTATCAGTGCTGCAGTGCCCTGGTCTCTGACTCCTGGTTCACCTGTGTGCCCCTGGCTCTTCTGTGTGTGCTCGGAAGAATGTGGGTGCTTGGAGGCTTCCCTGTCCTGGTGTCCCAAGGCCAGTATCCAGCCTCTAGAGTTTCACTAGAACTTTCCCCAGTGAACTTTCTCTACCTACTGCGTTTGACTGCATCTGATGTCCTATGCTGTAGCTCAGGCTGGATGACTTCGGGGGCATCCTGTGCCTCCTTCTCCTCCCCTCTCTGAGTTTTATTTGCTAGGGATACATGCCTTCTCAGTTCACAGCCTGAATGAATTATGTCTGCCCACGTCTTGTTTTTCGAGGCACAATGGGTACCGTTTCATGCACATTGTGTTGAACTGGGACTGAAGTTCCCGAGGGAGGAACAGATAGACGGCGGGAGTCTCTCAGAGTTTTCCTTTTGCACCTTTGAGTTCTTCACTGTCCACGGCACCGTGTTGCGTTAGGACTTTTCATATAGCTGTGCAGTGCATGTTGAGCCTCTCTCCCTTGCCCTCTTCCACCCAAGTTTTGCTTCTGTCATTTAAAAAAATACATTTAGATGCCCAGTTTTGGTATATCTTAATATATCTTAGTCTTTATAGATCTTCAGATTAATTAGTTTTTGTTTGTTGGAGAAACCTCTGAAATTATCTTTGCTCCCCCACCCCATCTTACAAATGCTTTTTATTTTAACATCCTTAACCTGACAATGCCAAACTGCCTTGAAAAGATTGTGTAATAAAATTGATACATAAATATTGCAAAAAGGGAAAACCATCTTACTGAGAATAATTATCTTCTCTTCCTATTTTCTCTTACATTTGTATTTAAAGTGAGAACATTAGAACACAGGTGTTTGTATTTTAGGCAGAAGGGAAAATGCCCTATCAGAGGTCACCTGAAGTAATATATTTAATTCATAGCAGTGAAGGTAACACAGAAATAGATTACTCCATGTGAAGTGTTTTCAGACGGACACAGTATCTAAGTGATGCAGGGGCCGTTGCTGAGGGGCTGCTGGTCCTAAGGCCAGGCTAACTCACGCAGCTGTTTAAACTCCAGCAGCTTGGCTCGGAGGGTACTGCTGTTTTATAACCGTATTTAAAAATCTGTTCCTCTTTTACTCCCTCAAACTGAGCTCAGAGATATAATGGGTCCCATTATGGGTAAAAGGTCTGTGACTCAGCCATCGAGCTACTCAAACTCTGGGCTGTTTTAATTGCCACCATTAAAGCTTTAGTACTTTTATCTCATAAAAATAGATATCATTGATGTGAAATGTGTGCCTGTTGAAGATGCATGTGTACCTCTGCCCTCATCGTTAGCTAATCAGCCATTTCAGTTCCGAGTGAGTTGGGTTTTATGCAAATGGGAACAAGACATAGATCACAAATTTTGTTCCGAGTTAGTCCTTTAATTAAGAAGACATTCCTGTGGTCCTCAGGGCGGCATCTCGCTGGAGTCTCTGAAGGAGCCATACTGTAGCTATGGTTTGCATAGAAACTACATATACGTGATAGAACAGTGGTGGCCCCCCAGTTCCCCGAACCTGAGTCCGGGGCTTCTGGTTCAAGCACCGTGACTTCAGTGACTGAAGGGACGCACACAGGTTACTCAGCTGCCCCTAGTTGACACAAGAGCCTAAATTTAAATGTGGTGGCTGGAAATGTTTCCCCTGCTTGTCTGCTGGTGGGTTCTTGTTGCCAAAAATATAAATATTACGATGAGGAAATTTCAGAGTGTGATGGAAACTCCAAGAATTCATTGTAGTTCATTACTAAAATGTGAATAGCCAGTTTGTTCTGAGCTCCTTTTCTCCAGCGTGCTAGCGCGGCACCATCATTCATTATTCATATCGCTGTACACAAAGATGACACCTCTCTAGGTCTGCACCGAGTACATCTTAGCAAAGTTTAGCTGCCTACCCATTCATGCTCACATTTGTTTCTCGGTTGTAAAAACAGCAACTAATTAACGGCGCGCCTTTCTCCCTCTCCTGCGCTTATGGGGCTGTGTTCAGATAAGAGAACAGAATCTTGACTCTAAGGACTCAAATCCAAACAATTCTAAAATCCAAACGCACCCACACAGAACATTTGTGAGCCAGCCTTTCTACTGCCCAGCTGTGTAGATTCAATTATAATAATTTTCTCAGTTGCATAACATTGCTGTTTGTTTATTACTGCGTTATTAGTCAGTGAATGAACCTCCCTCTTTTTGACCCCTCAGCAGTGTTTATAAAATACTTAATTGCTTTGGTATCTTCTGTTTTGTGTGTAATTCCAGCTGGAAGTAGTCATAGGGACATAGTTCCCCGTAAGTCTTTAACAGTTTCTGATGTGCAGTAAACTCTCTTTTAAAAGTATGTTCTGCGTGTCTGTGTCTTTGTCTCTGTGTATCTGCTTTAACTTGGAAATGAAGGTTTTCTTTAAAAAAAAAATCTCCTGGTGACACTGTAAGTGGTAGCCACTGGCCTCCCCGCAGCCCTGTGCAGGAGGTCCTTACACACTGCCCTCTTTGCCTCTTGGAGGAGTTAGTGGGGTCCATGACCAACAGCGATGAAGCTTTAGGTACCATGGCTGAGAACATGGGCTTTGCAGAGAGACTGCCTGGTTTCAGTTCTGCCTCCCTTTAGGTGGTGTGGGGTTTGTCTTTTGTTTTGTTTTGTGACTTGGGATTGGGATAGATTTTTGTCCCCTTTGGATGCATTTGATTTCTCCATTTGTAAATCAGAGGTTGTATCATGGTCCTTAGTGACCTGGTCAGAACCCTGTCATTTACAGAGACACGGGGAAGCTCTGCCATGTTGTTTGCCAGTGTGTTGGTCACCTCACAGGGGAACAACAATCCTAGGGGGAAGGAAACTAAAAAGGAAAAAGTTCACAAGTGAAATGAGACTGTGAATGCTATGGGAGGTGTTTACCGAACGTGTGCATTGCTCTGTGACACGTTACCATGGACTTCATGGCTTACAGCCACATCCTGTTTCTCTTCGCTTTCCTTCGGTCGGGGTCTGGCATGGTTCAGCTGAGACCACTGCACTGCTCCGGGCTCCCCAGGATGTACCTGATGGAGGGCTCTCTGGAATCTAGACCACCAGCTCTGTGTTGGGTGGAATCACTTCCAGCCTACCTGGATCAGCTTGGCTGGTGTGATGCCACCCTTAGCTTCTAGAGGCTACCTGCCAGTCATGCCTGTGGTTTCTTCTCCACCATGACCACTGATTTCTTCGCAGCTTAGAACCTCAGTCTTCCCTCCTCTTTAAAAGCCTCCCTGACCTAAGTAAGGCTTATCTAGGGTAATTGCCTCTTTGAGATAACCCCAAACCAGTGATTTCCCACCTTGATCAGACCTGTGACACCTTTGCACCTTTGGTCCTGCCATACTCAGAGATAATGGGGCAGCCTTAGAATTCTGCCTCCCACAAGATGCAAGTGAGTTTTTATAGACCCCAGTAGTCTATCATTAAGCATTTATTGTGAACTAAATATGCTAGACTCCCAGTCTCTGAATCGTGGAGAACTTGCTTGCCTAGAGTGTGTAAATTAACTTTATCACTAAATTCCTTTAATTTTTTTCCCCTTTCAAAGATTGTTCTTGTCCCAGTTCTGCAAACCCCTGGGATTGTTCAGTGTTAGAGAGAGAGCTGGTGTCAGTCTTTGAAGTTTGAATTTTCAAAAAGCCATAGGAATAACAGAGTAAGTTGCTTTTAGCATTTTACTTTTGAAATAACACATATAAGCAGTGTTAAATTGTTTTTCCGGAGTCAAACTTTATACCTTTCCTCTTTAAAGATCCAACTTGCTGTTGAATGTACCAGTGATGTCAAAGCACACTGTCAGGTGTGCACCAGAAGCTTAGGGAACTGAATTAATTTTGTCTTCGTGGTCTGTGAATAGAATTCTTCAGAGTCCGTCTGTGCGTGAAATATTTTGACCCACCCGGAAGCTTTGTAGTAGACACATACATACAAGAGTATTTCACTGTATTTGATCCCTGGCAGCCAGGGTAGTTTGGGGGTGGGGATCCTTGTTCGTGGCCATACTCCAGCTTGACACAGGTTGGGGAGCAGCGAGGGTCTTGGTGCAGAAGTGAAGTGAGAAAGTGTAGTTCACACTTTTAGATGCCAAGGACATAGCTTTGCTAAGGAGGGCAGCAGGGTGGAGAAGACAAGGCAGGAAGGGGCAGGCTTTGGGGTTTAGCTGTAGTGGACCATGAGCCTGCTGTTGACAGTGTTGCTTCTAGAAAGCAGTGCTCAGAAGCACAGCATCTGAGGCCCCTGTTCTAGCACTTGGGAGATTCACAGTAAGGAGCTGAGTGTAAAACCGTTTATCGTCTGGTTTCCTTATGAGTGGCCAGAGGTACCTTGATCAGCTGTGGACCCTACTTTTTTCCAGGATGTCCCTCTTAGAACACTGGTCATGCCTATTGTTATTAGGACTTACTTGCTCTTGGGAGCCAAGCAACCCAAGGAATTATCCACTCTTACCAACCCAGGCCTTTAAATAATGTTTATTATTATATTGTTGTTAGAATGTGAACTGCTGAGTTTCCCATAGGCCTTTAATTGTGTCGAGTCAGTGGTTGTATTGTGTCTTCCCTGCAGTGCAGGGGCAGTTCCGTTGCCCCTGTATTCCTCCTGCTTTAAAGGGCCTTGTGTGGAGGGGATGGTCAGGATGGGGAGCATTCTGATTACCTGGGCACTATTTTTGAGCAGCCATCACGTGGGAGAACATCACTCAGGTTTCACATAAACAGCTAAGCTAATTTTTCCAAGCATTTATGAAGCCATGGAGACACATCAAAACATGTTGAGCTTAACATCAGGTTTCTTTGTACCCTAGGGCTGTGTGTGTCGATGAGCAGGCTGTCTCAACTCTCTGCTCCTTAAATGTAAGCCTGTGATGTTTATCTCCTGTTTTTTTCCTAAGAAATAGCAACCGACTTACAAGGTGGAAGGAAGAGCAGGTTTATAGAGTCTTTCCATTGCAGTGCATTGATTAAAATGCACGTAAGCCCAGTCTTTAGGACTTGGGGAAAGTTTTAAAGGCAGGGCAGGGAGGCATGGAGCAAACTTGTCTTTTCCTGGTCCTTACAGGATTGATCTAGTCCTTGGGATGTTCCATCTCGTTACTGAGTTGAATGGCACTCCCCTCTCCGACAGGGAGATCTGAGGGCAGTGCTGGGAGGAGTGTGTTACCTGCAGAGTGCAGTGGAAGCAGCAATGCTACCTCCCCCCCCCCCCCGCCTCCCTGACCCCGGTTGGTTCTCCATTCGGATGAAAAGTTAGTGATAGTCAGTGATACTCTAAATCTGTGCTTCAGAGCCGAACTAGAGCCCGCCCCTGACCCTGTGAAGCAAACATGTTAACTTTGTGCCACCCCATCCTGCAAGCCAGAGCTAGGATTTTGGAGTCCTGGTCTTTAATGTCTTGGGTTTGGACAGTGGCCACAGCAGAGCTGGGCTGTGCAACCACCTTTCTAGCTGAGGATCGCCGTCTTGGTCGTGACCATCATGTGTCAGCTCTTCTCAGGGGAGAATAGCAAAGCACAGTCACCCTCATCAGTGTTAAAATTAAAGCCTTATCATTTTCCAGCCTCATGAATTAGGTGAGTTGATTGTAAGGCTTCAGTCTGTCCCCCCCCGCCCCCCAAGCAACAGTAATAGCATCCACTGCACCAGCCTCAGAGGGCCAATGCAAGGCTGAAGACAGGAGGCATGTCAATGACTTGGTAGAGCTCTAAGCATGTCTAATTAACTGACAGCAAAGGATTGGAAGAGAAACTTGACTCAGTGCAGTGCCCTGGGATGGCTTCAAAACTTGCTATCCACCTCCCACTCCCCACCCCCCAACGCTAGGATGTGTCCCTAATGCCCGCTTTTCATCACTCCGGGAGTGCTGGCTGAGCATGGGGATAGGGCTTTGGGTCCACACCTGACTCTCAGGGACCCTGACAGCTGCAGGGGAGGACAATACCCAGCCCTGGGCAGGGGTCAGAGAAGCTGCAAGAAAGAGAAGAAAACCAGAGGTGCCACTAGGTGCTGAGTGAGAGCCGAAGAGCAAGGGACAGCGCTCTGCCTGCTCCTGCTAGCTCTGAGGGTGTTGAGGAAAGCTTCAGTGCTGCTGGCATCTGGCTCTGCTGTGTTTTAGGTCAAGCTAAGGGGACAGACACCACACTCTACAACTCCTTTTCAACTGCTCCCTAGGCCTGGCCCCACTCCCAGCTCAGTAGGCTCAAGACTGTACATCTGATTGCAGTGCTCACCTGTAATCCCAAGTACTCAGGAAGCTGAGGCAGATGGAGCACAAGTTCAAGGCCAGCTTGGGAAATTTGCAAGACCCTGTCCCCAAAATTAAAGTTAAAGAACAGACACACAGACAGACAGACAGACAGACAGACAGACAGACAGACACACACACACACACACACACACACACACACACACACACACACACACACGGGGAGAGACAGACTCAGAGACAAGCAGATATCTCAGCTTGAGTTCTGTGTTCAGTGTTCTCTCGTGCCAACATCCCAGCAGTTCTATTACTTTCTTAGATATGTGTTGAATGAATAAATTAGTTAAACTCCTGATAATAAATATATCAGCAGCAGCATCTTCAAAACAACAACAATACAAAGCTAGTTTCATCCTAAAAGTTTCAGTAGCACTCACTGAACCTCTGCTAAGCACTCTGAATTTTTATATACTATTTGGCCCAAAGGAAGAACTTCAGGTTTTTGTTTTGTTGTTGTTTTTTTTGTTTTTTTGTTTTTGTTTTTTGTTTTAACACCAGGCTTAACTTTCTTAGAGAGTGCAGAGGATCCAAGACCCAAGGTTGACTGGGAAAAAAGACAGAAACAAATGTTCAGAATGTCAGTAATAGAAATATATATCCAAGGTCATTTTTAGAAAACTATCATAGACTTATGTGACTAATTATGACTAATTAAAAAATTGTAATCTGTAAACCATTTAAATGTCTGTGTTGCAAAGCCGTTTTTCTTGCTACCTGAGTCCCCATTGGTGGGCTATTTCCTTAGCAGATGTCTTGTCTCTGAATGCTCTTATGGCTCTTCTCTATGTCTCCCTGTAGCTAATTTGCTGGGGTTAGAAGTCAGCAGAAATAGTTTATCTCTGGTCCAGTATCTCAGTAGCATCTCTCCCTTGATGTCAAGCATTATTCTGAATCTCTACTTGTTTGGATATGTGTAAATTCAGATAGTAAATGCATACTTGTTTGCAAATAAGGCATCCTGTATGTGAAATACTGTGAGCTTTAGACATTGTACATATTGTATATTGGTGATGCGCCTCTGTGTTGCTTACAGATTCAGATGGAAGGAGTGGAATTAAGGCAAAACATGGAAAAGAAGATAGCTTTTTTTTTTTTAAGCCAGAAAATACTTAGAAGAAAAGCACAGTTGAGACAGCTAAGACCTTGCTCCCTCCGCTGTCCCATCTCCTGTGATGCTTCAGAGCACTGTGGGTCAGGTTTGCTTAGGAGTAGCAGAGGAATTGTGCTTGCTTCCCCATTGGCTCACTTTTGATAAAGTGCATCTGGCCCCTCTACAGGTCTGCCTGAGAGCGTACTCCTGCTTGTCTAATTGATGTGCTGTCAGCAGTAGAGTTAAGGATAAAAACAATACAAGGGTTTTCGTTTTTGTTTTTGTTTTTCTTTTTAATATACAAAACATAGATATCTTCGGCCATTTTTACTTATCATTTAAATGTCAGCCAGCTGTTTTAAGTCCCAAAAGCCCACAGCATACTTCTTACAGATATCATAGTGTGTCAGAAGGCATATGGAATTGTGGTAGAACTGTGCCATGTAGAAAGTTCTATAGGGGGGCGTGTGAAATACGCTTGGTACCTACAGTTCCTCACATTCGCTTTAATAAACGAGAGGCTTTAGGAATGGCCTGTATGGTAATATCAGATGTTAATGGCATTGATTACCTGTCAGGCAGTGGCGATTGATGGGAAAATGTCCGCTGTAAAATTAAATAGCATTAGAGAAGACCGTACCATGCGTCTGGTGGGGGTAGCCGG
Source organism: Acomys minous (assembly GCF_964271855.1). Classification (NCBI taxonomy): domain Eukaryota; kingdom Metazoa; phylum Chordata; class Mammalia; order Rodentia; family Muridae; genus Acomys; species Acomys minous. The sequence continues at coordinate 118,588,469 of NC_140483.1, forward strand.
GCCTGAGAGACTTTGTCAGGGTATTAGTGGGAGCTCCGGCTTTTTTTTTCCCCCACATGATTAAGGCAGACCATCTGTTCTTTGTTAAATGTTTACAAAAACAGCTTCCCTCTAAAAGAGTCAAGGAGAAGTAGGTCTGGTAAACATTCGTGTCTCTGAGCACCTTTTCCGCCCTCCTTCAGATAGTACCAAAACAGTCCTGTGCATATCAAACAAGGTTAATACTTTTTTTGGTGTTCAGTCTTCACTTTCTCCCTCCTCGTGAAAGATTAAATTTTTTCTTAACCGAGTCACTAATTTATGGCCTCATTTATTTCTAAAAGAAGCATCTAGAATGATTCGTATGCTACAGTGTAGAGATGACTTTTCAGCTTTTTTGTGTTGTATGAGATGCTGTTTTTAATTCATAAATGTGTGCTGGAAAGGCTCTCAGAAGACGCTGGTATTATGTTACTGTAGTGGATGCCATGTGCAGGTTGACATTGGCTACACATACCCCATAGTAAGCGATGTACTGTTCTAAATTGCAGCCATTGTTCTTACTTTCCCTTGCTTTCAAAGAATAACTTTCCTGACTTTTTTTTTTTTGAATATCAAGTTCTCCCAAAAAAGGTTAATTTTACTTATTTATTTATTTATTTATTTATTTATTTATTTATTTGTCCTGTGCAGAAAAGCTATGTCTTTTTCCTTGTCAGTTGCATTAGGGACTGTAGTAATTAACTGAACTGGGGCTACTAGCATGTAGTAAGAGTTCAAGTCAAGTCAACTAACGGCCCTAATGCCTGGGGCCGAGGTTTGTGAGGGAACAGTGTTTGGTCCCTTCAGTGCCAGCTCCACTGGTTTCCTTCCCAGAAAGATGTCCCTATATATGGCGTCCAGGGAGAGGGATGGAGTCAGAGGGATTCCAGGCTTAGGAGACCTAGGTTCACATTTCAACTCTTTCCCATATGTGGCTTCTGGTAGCTACATGGCCTCCTAGAACTTAACACTTCCTGCCTGAGAGATGGGGTAAGTATAACCACTCGGTCCTCCTTACGGAGCTGTGTGCACACGGGTGTCCGTGCGCTCCTCCCCCCACCGTGTTCTCACCTTGCTGTCTTCTGGCATGCCTTTACTTTTCAAAATCCATTCCCTCTTTGCTGTGACCAAGAAGGAGCACTATGTATTTTTAAGACAGGTCTTAATACCAATTTGCTGCTGCCTCTGTTTACGGAGTGGTGGGCCTCAAACCTGTGCGTGGCAGGCACACCCTCTAACTCTAAGCTGCCTGCCTAGCGCCCGGCCCCCCTCCTCCCCCTATTCCCCTCCTCCCCCTCCCCTCCCTGCCCCCTGCCCCCGGTACCCAAAGAAGTTTAGCAGGTGAAGAAGCTGAGCTTCAGTTCATTGGCATGCTTCTCCAGGGGGTGGGGCCTGGACTAGAATTTTAGTGTTTCAGTGTGGGGACCCGGGACATTTCTTTCCTGCTGGTGTGGCTGAAGAATTGAATGCAATTGTCTTTGGAGTAGCCAGAGCAGGTTTTGGAGGGAACAGCTAGCTACCTCCTTCTTAAGCTGTATTTCAGTTTATAAAATTTCGTTTTGGGGATGGTCGCAGAGCCCTTGGGAGATGGGATGAAACTTGAAATATTCCTGTAAGGTTTTAGGACCCGGATGGAGTTAGAAGACACTGCATGAAGGCACACTGCCTTCATCTCTCACCTCCAGCCCTTCTGTGGCCGTGGGGAGCTATGTTACCTTCTAGAACCCTTAAATTTCTCTCTGAAGGATGGAGATAAACTACTACAGTTTTCTTGTAGATTCAGGTAAATGGACACACAGACTCAATATAGGGCATGAGATATGCTGAATAAATGTGTTGTATTGAGATGTGATGTCTATTGCCTGTTCCAAACATGGTATTCTAACCTTCCTCCTTTGCCCACAGTAATATGTAGCTTATCCTGTGTTTGTGCTCAGCCTGCATGGTGGCTAAGCCTGGGCTCTTCACAGCTCTGCTTTTTGGAGTGTACGGTATATCAGCTTTGACATTGGTGCCGTTATGATCTGTGTTTCCTCAGACAGGTTACCTTATGTTAGTGCATCATGTCTCCAACTAGGAAAGCAGAAGGTTCCTCATCTTAGTCCAAAGGTCTCACGTGGGGCTTTGGTGATGTTAGGTTGTGAAGCCCGTGCAGGGCACATCTGGAAGATCACTCATCTCACAGGAATAGGAAAAAGGCAGAAGATGACTGAGAGTTGCAGATGGGATGTTTTCGGGTTTTTGGTGAAATGTGAAGGTTCCTCAGATGGCACAGTTTGTTCTGTGAATGGTGTGTGTGCGTGCTCTGCCCTGTTCTGGGTCGTGGGCTGTGAGGACGCCATGTGCAGGTGTCGTTTTTTTTTTTTTTATCTCAGTTGAGTTCTCAGCATCCCATGCCACTCCGTCAGTGTTCGCTCGTGTGCACCGCCCTCGTCTGTGTCAGAGTTTCCCTCAACAGCATCTCACACCCACTATTTGATGTCTCTTTTTGTCACTTAAAAAGTATGGCTTCAAGAAGTTAGAGAAAATATTGTTCACATCCCATATTACTGCAAGGAATTCAGCCAATGCAAAAATCATTCTTTCACCAGACATTTTAATGTCATCTAATCCAGAAATGACCAGTATACTGTATAAAATTTATGTTGTACTTAACTCTACCCTCCCCTCGTACACACTTTCTAGTACTAGAAATTTTCAACGTTGGAGATACCTGCTCTTTTAAAAAGCAACTGTGTTCTGTGTCTTTGGGCACCCCTACCCTGTACGTGGGGAGAGGACTCTACAGGCTGGGCCTATCTTTTACTCTTCATCCTGTGTTCTTTGCAGTTGAAGAGGTACAAAGTGCCTAGCTCTGTAATAGTTTTCCCCTTCCTGCACTACTGTTTTTGTTTTGTTTTGTTTTGTTTTTGTTTTTTGTTTTTGGTAGTAATAAACTGATATTTAAAATGTAACATTTTCCTTATTTAAAAACACTCCACTTAAACATAAATGTTTCTGGGCTGAGAGAAAAAGGCAAATCGGTGGCCCTGAGTTTGTAGATGTGCGCCTCCCTGTACAGAGTAGAACCCCAGAAGTACCAGCCGTTGACTTACAGTTCCTTTCTTTACCTGAAGAATGAGAAACTAATTTCAGTCCCGTTTGTGTTTCTCAGCACTCTCCATCGGAGCCCTTTCTAGAGAAGCCAGTGCCGGATATGACTCAGGTCAGCGGACAGAACGCACAGCTAGGCAAGAGCGACGATTACCTGCCGTCCACAGAGCAGCAGCCACAGCAGAAGAAGAAGAAAAAGAAAAACAACCACATTGCTGCAGGGGATCCCAGTAAAGGTTTTGGTAAAGATAACTTCCCCGGTGGGGTTGACAACCAAGAACTAAGTAGGAACTCACTGGATGGGTCCCAAGAAGACAAAAAGAAAAAGAAAAGGCCGAAGATCAAAAAAGATCCGAAAGAATCGAAGGAACCGAAGGAGAAGAAAGAGCCCAAGACCCCGAAAGCCCCGAAGATCCCCAAAGAGCCAAAGGAAAAGAAAGCAAAAACTGTCACGCCAAAACCCAAATCCAGCAAAAAGTCAAGGTAGGCTGTGGGTGGGGTCAAAGGCCATAAGGCAGACCAGCCTCAGGCTGCGGCTGTCTGCAAGGGGGCGTGGGATGGCTGGTTATTTTCATATCATTCGTGAGCATCTTCGCTCATACGGTGCAAAGCTAAGGTTTTTGTATATTCCAATCTTGAGGACTCCACTGTTATGAACTGTTGATTTAGAGTCTTTACTGGATTAAAAAAAAAAGTATTTAGCAATTGGCTTCTTATTTTAAAAATCACAACTTCACTTGGCTTTCTTTATAACTGATAGGAAAAAGCAAGGCTGCTGTGTGGCTGTAAGCATTTCAGCGCCATCTCCAGAATTTGAATGAGAATTAATTGTATCAATGGCAGGGTAAGTCTCCCACGGCAGGTTGAAGGCCTTGTGGGCAGCGTGGGAGAAACTCACGGCACTCGTCATTAGCTGTGGCTTCAAGAGCAAACAGTGTGGACTCTGGGTAATAGGAAAGCCCCTCGTGTGCTCTGTATTCCCCACCAATGCTCTGACCCCCTAGAAGGCATATTTATTCAGTAAGAAAACCTGAGAGAAGACATTGAGGACTAATTTTTTTCATTTGTTCTGAACATTTCTAACAACTGTTCTGAACCAGTTCCAAACATCTGAATCTATTTTTCAGAATATGGCTCATGTTAGAAAATATCGTTTCCAGATGGAAACACGGCTAGACCTGCTTAATCCGAGCCTGTTTGCACACGCTGATAGAAAACACACTCCACCTTCTGTCCTATGTGCACGTGTAAACATTTGTGTGCACACACACTCAGTTGTGCCTTGGCCTTGCAGTGTCTGTGGCTCGAGTGTAGCTGTAGCCCTCGTGCTGGAGGGCTACACTAGGCGTACATGTGCGGGCACGCCAGCACGAGGAGGAGATGGTACCTGTGCCAGAAGAGCAAAAGGGCAGTGTCCTTCTTCTGTGACCTGCCAGCCAGGTGACTCAGCTCCGTGGTTATGCTGTGTGTTGTTGATGGTGTGAGTCATCATCATTTCAATGTCTTTGTGCTATAAATGCCTTTTATGGTGTCAAATGACTGAGTCCATGCAGCAACTAAAAAGTTACCAATAACTTCGTATTTACAATTGAGTGTTCAGTCCTCAGTCTATAGTCTCTTTATTGAAAGCAATCCTTTTTTCTCCCTATGAATATTTTTCTAAGCCATTATACAACCTTTATATTTATTAGAGAGATATTTTATGAAATGCTTATTTATAGGTAGGTGTTGGGACATCACTATAATGATGAGTAAGTAAAATGCAACTAAAAATTACAGTCTGCCAGTGTAAGTTTATTTTGAGAAAACAATGACCTGAATGTAAATATTCTGCTTTGGTATGAGGAAGTGCATACTTACGTCTCTCAAAGAGATGCCAAGTCTTAATCTGAAACAGAACGCGCCCTTTCTTCTTAAAGTGTAGGTGTGGGTACTAAAGAGGTGTTCTGGACTTTAGCAATACATTACCAACACTTTTAGTACCAGAATAATTTGCGTTCAATTTTCACTATAATTACTTTGACTATTGTTGTTGCTGTTGCTATTGTTGTTGTTGTTATTATTATTATTATTATCATTATTGTTGTTGTTATTTTAACTTAATGGATAAACTAGCTCTGGGATCCTGGCATAAATGTCCAGCTCTCTTCTTGAGCCTATGTCTGATAAGGCAGGCCCTGTGCTTACAGCTCACTTGCGCACACCCCTACCTGCCATGGAGCGCTCGGACGCAGACCCTGAAATGCTGAATGTACAGTGACCCGCGTTGTAGTCCCTGACAGCCTTGGGTCTCCGGCCAGGGCAGCACTGGGTGTGCATCTGCAGACTTCAGGTCAGGCTAGCAGCTGTCACCCCGAGCATGCGTTTGGGTCTCTGCTCAGTTAGTGTTGTTGAGCACGGCTCTTTGAGTGGAGCCTGCACCTACTCTTTTTGTAGGAGCGGGAGGGTCTTTTCACTCAAGAAGGAAGTGTAGTTCTCTCCTCCCTGTTGGTCCTCACTAGTTGTCTCCCTGTGAGCTGTATAAGCGAAAGTTGTTTTTAACCTTAATGGTTTGAGAGTCTTTGACTGGACACAGTGGTGTATGTGGTGATGTTCAGGTGACAGGAAGCTGACGGCATGTGTGTCAAAGACGTAGCAGGCCATGTTTGGAGGTGGTGTTGGGGAGTATGTCGAGAGTTGGTAGCATTCGGCCACTGGCTGATTTACAGTGGAGTGTGTCAAGGACTGTCCCCAGAAGTTTTCCTGCTGTTGATGGTCTTCCAAGATTGGCTGTCCAAACACAGGATAATTGCACTGGGATGTTAAATAAATTAACAAAACCAAACCATTATTTTGTCAAACCACATTGTTGCTATTGGTCAGATGAATTGAGTGTGTCAATTGTGGTCTCCTTGTTCAGTTAACATCTACAAGGAAATAGCATCCTTGAATCAAGGGTAACGAGAATGCATACAACTACATGTAAATTCTGAATAGCATAGCAGAATAATTATGTAAATTGAATATGCAGTGATGAAGGTAATAGGGGGTTTGGGTTGTGTCAGTGCTGGGGCTGAATTGCCAGAGCAGTTTGCATCTAGGCGGTGGAATACAACAGTGGCAATTTTGTTTTGCAAAATGTTATGTGATACCGGTTATTTCCATCCTTGAATAAGTTAACTTGATGAATTTGTTTATACAGAAAATAATTTTCCTACAGAGGGCTGAAACGGAGGAAATAAACAAGTGAAACGAGAAATGTAGACTAGTAGCTCGTCCCTTCTTTCTGATGTTAGGAGCCGCCTTGTTGTTGCTGTTCTACCAGCAGACACGCTGCCCTTTGAGCGAGTGAGGAAGAAGTGACCTGCTGGTGGTCTGCGTCACTTCACACCACATCCCGTGAAGGATGCCTGGAGGTGGCGGCTGCGCAGAGCAGGCCCTCCCTCCCTCCGGTACCCGAGCAACCTCCTTGCCCCCTGGAGCCCACCTGGTTCTGTTAAGTCGGAGGCTTAAGTTTGTGTATGTCTACCCTCCCCACCTCCCACATTGGCAACCAAAATACAATCACACGTGTCTCTCCTGTGCTGGAGACGCTCGAATGATCTGCCTAGAAGCAGTTCCACAGAATGGTGGTGAAATGGAAAAACAGTTGCCCAGCATATTATCATAAAGACACTTTGCATCCTAACACTGATTTAAAAAAAAAAAAAAAGGCTACTTCTGGGCCATACTCCTCTAGAAGAACCATGTTCTTTCTTTCCTTTTATTTATTTTTTCCTATTTTTTACTTGTAATATATTTTCCTGTGCCTATTTTATTGCTCTCCCCGGGTGTCCTTATAGCTTTCAAATATTGGCTGTTAATATTGAAAATAAAGCCAGGACCTGTGTGGCTGGAGAGGATGCACTTTGCATGTGCAAGGATTCTCTTGAGGATTTGCATTTCCCTTCAGTGGTTTCTGTTGTGCGTGCATGGGCTCTGTGAAGTGAGAGAGAAGCTGGAGGAAGTGCTCCCTTTGAATGACTCTTGAAGGATTTAGTGGTCCATTTAGCTACATAAAGATGCTTTGAATGTACAGAAAGAGAGAGACTTGGCCAAAGCTTGTGACTTGACTGCTGAAGCCTGAATTAAATGAAGCAGTGTGACTGCTGCTAATGCAGTTTCTAGGAACACATTGGTTCCTTGCTCTACTCCCCACCCCCGTGTTAAATTTAGCAGAAATGAAAATGTTATTTTTCAATTGAGTGAAGATAGCATTTTATTTTAAACCACAAAATAAACCTACCACTCTTTTTTTTTAAACACACACACACATACACACGCGCACACACACACACACACACACACACACCAAAGACGTGCGAAGTGTGCTTTTTGCAAACTCCTGTAATTATCGTTAACAATAGTAGTTAATATTTACTTGGCAGCGTCCCGTCTGAGGAACTCGTTTTTCTCAATTATGATCTTACAGAGCTAAGGTGTTGTCACCCAAGAAATACTGACTCAGTCAGCAAAACCAGCGTCTCCATGTTTGTAAAGCTTTTTGGTGGGGGTCACAAATAAAAGCAGCTCTTTAATATAGCCACGATAGTGAGAATAAAACAGCCCCCCCCATTTCAGGTATCGTCACAATGGATGTGAATTGAATTAAGTGCTTAGCTTCTTTTCTCTTCCATTCTTCTTATTCCTCCTTTTGCTTTAAAACACTCATGTGCTGTGATTTAGTTTGGTTCAAAACATTGGAAAACCAGGAAGATTTTGTTTTGGCTCATGCCTGCCAAGGAGGATACACACACATGTGCATACACATGTATTTCAAGTGTGCAGATACAAAGTGAAGCTTTGAGCCCTTTTGGTGCCATAGAGGAGGAAAAGAGAAGTACTTTCAGACCATGGCTGTGTGTCCTCGGAACCTGTCCTGCCAAGTCTCCCATTGGTCAGGTCAAGTGAGAGGCAGGCAGCATGGACCCACCTGCTGTCCAAGGCTAGCCTTCACTTCCGCAAGGCACCCAGCAGCTATTCCCTTCTCCCTGTGTGGGTAACCACCTCAGTGCTTGCGCTGTGCTCTAGAAAGCCATGAGCTGCTACTGCTTTGGTTTCTGCAGAAAGGGACAGTGTGGCCAAGAGCAGCACTGCTTGGAAGAGGAAGGCCTCCCCAGAGACATTGTTTTAAAGTGTTCCTTACGCAGAATGTTAAGGGGTGTGTGTGTGTGTGTGTGTGTGTGTGTGTGTGTGTGTGTGTGTGTGTCTATTTTGTCACGGTAGATGTATGTGACTTTGATGTTATCCATGAGAGAAAGGGACAAAAAGGATTGCAGGGTGATTTTTTTTTTTAATTAAAGCCTTTATTATGTGAGATTGCTTTGGAGGAGTATGAAAATCTATACAAAGCAGTGTTTATCTCCTGTTATAATGATGTTTGGCAGGTTAGCCTGGGCCTAGCTGAAGCACTCCTAGGCTCACTGGATGACAAGGAGAACCAGGTAGCTTCCGTGCTGGCTTTTCTTCAGCTGTGTCCTAATGTGGCTTTAGCTCTGAAATGGTAGATAAGGAAAGCCTGTGAGTTAAGAAAAAAAGTTTAAACTCTTTAAAAGTTATAATCACAACGCTCATAAACATCCACTAGAGCATGGTATTATTTTATTTCTGGTCCTGAAACATAGAGGAACAGTGTGGCTCACAGTGATCTGCTTTCACTGCACTTTTACTGTCTAATTCTCATCCTGCGGGTTGCAGCTGATTGGAACCCATGGGTGGCTGGCCTGTATCTGTTGTACAAGCCACTCTGGTAGGTCAGAGAAGACAATTGTGATGCCAGAGAGTGAGATTCTGAGTGCCAAGGTGACCCTCTGTGGAGTCCTGCCCCTAAATAAAAGCGGCATCTCGGGACATGGCACAAGTGGTCAAATGTGCATCTAGCAGCTTGGCACTAACCTGTACATCTGAGAGGCTTCTGAATTAAGGCTTTGGCTTGCATCAGCACCATCGCGTGGAGGGTTCATCCTTATGCTGTGATGCAGGGTCAGATGGTGCCACATAGCCAGTGTGGTTCATGTCTGTGTTGGGTTTTGGTGAAAACCAACATCTTAGCTGACTGCCCTTCCTTTCCATGTTCCCTATCTTAATTGAATAAGAAAAAAAGTTGTAGAAGTTCACTTGACACTGACTACATAACAAAAATCTTTGCTATAGAATATGTTATTGTTAAGGATTTAATTCTTTCAGGGGAATTTTCTGTTGTTCTGCCACATAAATGAATGAATGCATGAATGATGTCCTTCAGAAAATGACCAACACCTTAGCAACCCTAAAGACAAGGTGTTAGTGGCTTAAAATGACCCAGGGCCGACACCAAGCAGAGCAGATGTTTATAGGAAAGTTTGCTGGGACCTGACAGATGCTATACGAGACCAGGAAGCCCTGGGTCTGTCACTCTGACACTCACACGTGGGTTCTCAAGCAAGGCACGTTTGCATCAAATACTAGGCTGCCATGCCTGGAAGTTTAAGTGTAGAATGCAAAGATGACCCACGTATTCAAAACATGAATTAGGCATGGAGATCTCCTCTAATTTTCTTTGCTATTCCTTTCTTGAAAATCTAGCACTTGAGCCAGATGCAGTGGCACACACCCGTAATCCCAGCACTTGGGAGGGAGAGGCAGGTGGATCTCTGTGAGTTTGAGGCCAGCCTGGTCTACAAAGTGGGTCCAGGCCAGCCAAGGTTGCACAGAGAAACCCTCCCTGCCTTGGAAAAAACAATCTAGTACTTGGGGCTGGAGAGATGGCTCAGTAGTTAAAGAGTACTAGCTGCTTTTCTAGAGGACCAGGGTTCAATTCCCAGCACCCACATGGCAGCTCGCAACTACCTGTGACTCTAGCTCCAGGGGATCTGACACCCTCACACAGACAGTCATGCAGGCAGAACACCAACACACATGAAATTAATTAATTAAATGTAAAGATCTAGTACCTGCAGTACCCAGGAAATACCTTTTCTACAGTAGCTACACCTTTTAAAGTAACAAGTTCAAGGGCTGTTTTCTGGGTGTTTTATATAACCACTTTCATAGACGTTAATGCTAGTAGTTTTCATTCACATCCTGTGTTGTTTCTGGTAAACCCAAGTTCTTTCTTTCTCTTTCTATCACAATTGTCGTGAAGACACTGTTGGGGTTCCAAGGTGCCCAGGTCAAGGTGAGGGTGGGGTGTGGGAGCTAGGGTCCCAAGGCACGGTTATGGAGTCAAGCATGTGGACGCTTCAGTGAGTGAGAACACAAGGCATCAGGTTGCCTGATCCCAGGGCAGACATTAGGGCATCTGCTAGAGGACAGATTAGCTGTGCTGATGTGTTATTTGCCACTCAATTTGCACTGCCTCCCTTTTTTTTTTTTTTTTTTTTTTTTGCTAGTTTATTTTGTTGCCTCCAGTTAATTATGTTACTAGTTAGATACATTGTAGTAGTAGGACTTTAAATTTTTTATTTATTTTTTTTAGGGCTGATTTTACTTTTTGATACACTACATTTCATGCTCTTTTAATTAATCTTTTGAAATATTTGTGCCCCCTCCTTTTTTTTTTTTTCCCAAGACAGGTTTCTCTGTATAACAGCCCTAGTTGTTCTAGAATTCATTTTGTAGACCAGGCTGGCCTTGAACTCACAGAGATCTGATTGCTTTTTCCTCCCAAGTACTGGGATTAAAGGCATGTGCCACCATGCCTGGCTTACTTTTGCACTTTTTTAAAATTAATTTTTATGTTGCATACAAAATGGGTTCAATTAGGATATTTTCATAGCTATATATCATTGTATTTGCCCCAATTCCTCCCCACCCATTCTTTTTCCCAAAAAGCGCCCCTTCCGATTTCTCAAATGGTGTGTGTGTGTGTGTGTGTGTGTGTGTGTGTGTGTGTGTGTGTGTGTTTTACATGTGCATAGTACATGGGTATAGGTTGCACATAGGATAGAAAACACGAAGCGTTTGTCTTTCTGCCTCTACCTTATTTTGCTTAACATGGTGTTATTTAGTCCCATTGATTTTTCTGCAAATGGCATAATTTCATCCTTATGGCTGGATAGTATTCCCTTGTGTACATATATCTCATTTCTTTATATGTAGTGATGGGCATCTAGGCTGCTTCCATGTCTTGACTATTGTCAATAGTACTACAGTAAACATGGATGTGTGCATTTCTCTGTGGTGTGCTGACTTAGATTCCTTGAGCCATATATAGAATCATTTGAAATTTCTACTTTTAGTCTTTCAAGGAAGCTGTGTAGTGATTTCTACAGTGGCTGCCCCATTTTACACTCGCACCCACAGTAATTAAGGCTCCTTGTTGCCCACGTTCTCTCCAGCACTTGTTATTGTTGGTTTTCTTGACAGTGGGCGTTCCTTCATGTATTTAGTAGTCAATGCATTTCTTCTTTTGGGAATTGTTTGTTCTGTGAGTCTTGCCCATCTAATTGGATGGTTGTTTGGGGCTGTAGAATACAGATGTTAACCTCTGTGAAGATTTTCTCCCGTTCTATTGCCTGTCTCTCTGCTGGTTGTTTCTTTTGCTGTATAGAGATTTTTAAATTACTTGTAGTCCCATTTGTCACATTTTGGAATTATGTCCTCAGCTGTTGGAGACCTCGTCAAGGAAAGTACCATTGCTTAACCTGCATTGTGTTTTTACAATTAGTTTCAGAATTTCAGGACTTAGAATAAAGCAGTGCTTCTCAACCTGTGAGTCGAGACCCCTTGGGGGTGTCAAGAGAGTCTTTCTCGGTGGTCACGTATCAGATATCAGATATTTACATTATGATTCATAGCAGTAGCAAAGTTACAGTTAGAAAGTAGCAGCGAGAATAATTTTATGGCTGGAAGTTGCCACAACATGTCACAGCATTAGGAAGGTTGAGAGCCACAGCCGTAATGTCTTTGATCCATTTTGAGGTGGGAGTTTGCAGGTTGGATACCTCCTGTTCCTAGTACCAGCTGCTGAAGAGGCTGTCTTTTTCTCAGAGTATATCTTTGAGACCATTGCCAAAAATTAGGTACCGTAGCTGTGTTCGTTCATTTCTTGGTCCTCTCTTTTATTTCATTGGTCCATATATATATATATATATATATATATATATATATATATATATATATATATATATGTCTTTTGTTGTTGTTGCTGCTGCTAGGGCTCTGTAGTACATTTTAAAATCAGTTATTGTGATATGTCCAGCAGTGCTTTCTCTGCTCTTCATTGCTAGGAGAGGGAGGGGGAGAGGAAGGGGAAGGGAGGAGGAGGGGAGAGAGAGAGAGAGACAGAGACACAGAGAAACAGAGAGAGACAGAGAGAGACAGACAGACACAGAGAGAGACAGAAACAGACAGACACGGGGGCAGGGAGGGAGGAAAAGGAAGGAGGTGACTTAGAAATTACTTTTTCCCCATGAAGAATGTCATTAGAATTTTTATGAGGATTGCTTTCAGTAATATAGCCATTTTCACAGCATCTATTCTGCCAAACTATGAGTATATGAAGTGTTTCCTTCTAGTGTCTTGTTCATCACCTTCAACATCTAAAAATTGTCTTTTTACTACATTCGTTGGGTTTATTCCTAGTTGCCCCCCCCCCTTTTTTTTTAATTAAAATTTGGCATGGTGGTGCACACCTTTAATCCCAGCTCTGGGGAGGCAGAGGTGGTTGGAGCTCTGAGTTCTAGGCCAGCCTAGTTTACAAAATGAGTTCTGGGCCAGCGGGGGCTACACAAAGAAACCCTGACTCGAAAAATGAAACAAAACAAAAAATTTTCTTAATGCTGTCTTGATTCCTTTACTATAGTTTTTTCTTGGCATACCTGTTATCAATATGTATAAAAGCTACTGAGTTTCATAGGCTAATTTTGTATCCCATTACTTTGTTGAAAGAGTTTATCAGTGTTAAGAGTTTTACAGTGTTGTCTTCCTGCTCTTTGAAGATCGCATCATGTGCACGGAGAGATAATTTGAGGTCTTCCTCCCTTGCAATCTATATCATTCTTCTTTGTTTTACCTTATTGCTCTAGCTGAGACTTCAACAACCATATTAAACAGGAGTGGAGAGAGAGGAGCCAGGCATTGCCGCACATGCCTTTAACCCTAGCACTTAGGACAGGCTAGCAGATCACCCAAGTACCAGGCTAGCCAGAACTATATAGTGAGATCCCTGTCCCCAACACACACAAACACACACACACACACACACACACACACACACACACACACACACACACACACACACACACCCCACTACCACCACCACCCACCATCAAATGAAAGAGACTCTTTCAAGTTTCACCATTTAGTAGAGCATTGGCTATAGATTTTTCATAAAGCCTTTATTATACTAAGGTAAATTTCTTCTGTTACTAGTTTCTGTTTTTGTTTTGTTTTTTTTAATGTTGCTTTTTATTCCCACTATTTAAAAACTTACCAAGTAGGGGCTGGAGAGATGGCTCAGCGGTTAAGAACACTAACTGCTCTTCCAAAGGACCCGGGTTCAGTTCCCAGCACCCACATGGCAGCCCACAACTGTCTGTAACTCCAAGATCTGACACCCTCACACAGACATACATGCAGGCAAAACACCAGTGCACATACAATAAAAATAAATAAGTTATTTTAAAAAAATAAAAAAAAATAAATAAATAAAAACTTACCAAGTAGTAAGGGCTTAGAGGGATGAGCTTTTTCATCCCTGTTGAGGTATAGACTCTATCAGCAGACTGTTCTGTTCTGGCAGCCTGAGTCCTTTTATAGTTGCTGCTCTGCTTCTGTCCCGCATCCTATGTGGCGGTTCTCTTAGCGGTTAGCTTCAGTTTGTTGTAAAGTCTTTGGTTGTTGTTGTTGGATGTGTTATTTCACACCTAATCCAAACTGTCCTGGGGGTTGGGACTGGAAGGCAAGTTCAAGGCCAGCCTGGGCTACAGTGAGATCCTGCTTGCTATGCAGGTATGGAAGCCAGAGTTTGGATAGCCAGGACCTGTGTAAAAAGCTGGGTGTGGTGGCATGGACTTACAGTTGCAGCTCCGGGGAGGCAAAAACATGTGTGTCCCTAGAGCTTACTGGGCAGTCAGTCTAGCCAGCTGCTGAGCTCCAGGTCAGGGAGAGACCTGAAGTTGATCCGTGGCACCGCATTCGGGCACGCCTGCACGCACGCTCTCTCGCCCTCCCTCCAGCATAGCAATTTTAAGAGCATGCCAAAATGGTGATAGTGTAATATTTTGGAGACACTTGAGTCCCTAATAATGTTGCTGATTAATCACCCTGACCTAGTCTCAAGGTTGATTTCCCCACTATAGCGAGAATTCTCCTTAACTTACTTCATCCTAAGGGCCCACTAGGTTGCTAACCACTGCCCACCTTTATTAATTGACTTACTCCTCATCACATTTGGTGTCACAATGTGGCTCCTTCTTAAAGTTTCTTCTGAGAACCCAGGTCCCTAGGTTGACACTAATGACTATTGAGCTGCATCCTGTTTTATCGTAAATCATACGAGCCCAGGCTTTCTGGATAAAGCCTTGCTTTAGAAGGCCTGCAGTTTCCCAAACAAGAGTTGCTCAACTCTGGTGCACCAGCCCCATCTTAGACAACAGCCCTCACTCTGTGTTTATGGACCATTATGCCTTCAGCTAAATAGGAATCCTTCCGGAAGTGTGGAATCCCGAGAACATTCCCCCACACGAAATGGCAACTCTGAATGTGGAGTCCGTGTGGCTCCACGCGTGGCGGCTCACGCCTTGACGGCATTGGCATAACCATAGAACTAGTGAGCTTGGTTGGTGGTCTGTGGACCCCAGTGGTGGCCAGTGTGATTCTGCTCTCATAATAATGTGTGAAACAGGAGGCTGCAGGAGCAACAGTGGCCTTTCAAATTTCCAGGGATGTCACTGGATTTATGTTTGCTTTCCAGGGCTTGCTAGCAAGAGTGGAGGCTCTGTGTCTGAGTCTGGGTGGGGGTGGGGGTGGGGGTATAGTTAGATGTGTTTGTATTTGGTCATATTGCTGATTAGGGAGATGGAATAAAGGACTTTCACTTGGGGATAAGAATTTATAAATGGCATTTATTGTATTGCTTTTTAAATTTTCCTCTTTCCCTCAAGGTTGTCATTATTTTAGTCACATTTCATACTGTCCTTTTTTTTTTCTTTCCCTTCTCCTCCTCCTCCTCTTCCTCCTCCTCCTCCTTCTCCTAAGATGGTCTCAATATCTCAGGCTGGCCTTAAAATCCTGATTTTGATGTTTCTACCTCCCATAGTCTGGAAGTACACTGTATCCTGGGCCCTGTGTCTTAGACAGGCGCTCCGCCTGCTGAGCCTGGCTTGCTGAGTTCCGATACTGAGCTTCATAGATGGTTCATCTGAGCCTAGATGGCCTTCGGCTTTTGTTTATCTTTTAAAAGTATTTATTTTCATTGTGTATGTGAGCACACCCCACAGTGTGCATGTGGAGTCAGAGGATAATGAAATGTAAGTTCTTGGGATCAAGCTCAGGGTACTAGGCGTGTGTGGCAAGCGCTTTCACCCCCTGAGTTGTCTTGATGGCTCTGTCTTGTGGTCATTTGGTATTTTGTTGTTGTTGTTGTTGTGTGTGTGTGTGCATGTTAGAAAATAGGAAAGTATCACCACATTGTGTGTGTGTGTGTGTGTGTGTGTGTGTGTGTGCGTGTGTGTGTGTGTGTGTGTGTGTGTGTGTGTGTGTCTATGAAAATGTGAAAGTATCAGCACGTAGTAAAAGCCTTGTAGGCAGGCAGTATTGGTGCACACCTTTACTCCCAGCACTCAGGAGGCAGAGGCAGGCAGATCTCTTGAATTTGAGGTAGCATAGTCTACCGAACAAGATCCAGGACAGCCAGAACCGCACAGAGAAAGCCTGTCTTGGAGGGGAAAAAAAGCTTTGTCCTTATTATTAAACCGTTTAATTAAATATGGAAAAAACCATAAATAGCCTATAAGCTTATCCAAGTAGGTACTAGGAATTTAATGATCTTTTTAGCTCACAGGATAGTTGATGAAAGATAAAAAATACTTTACTTTTAATATAGCATGGTAATGTCAATACTGATTTGTGTATGTCTTAAGAATTTACATGTTGTGTGACATATGAATAGGCATTTGAAATCATACCCAACCTAGACTGCTGCGCTCTTCTGACAGTGTTTTTTGGAATGAGTGATTTGTCAGCTACATCTTAATGGCAAGAAGGCAGATTCCAAGGTACCAGAGGCCAGAGGGTGTTCGGCACTCATACGTATGCAGGCAGAATGCAGCTGCAAGGAGCACGCAGGAAGCGAACATTGTGGGTTGTGTAGGTTGGAGAGGGCTGGTACCCCAGAACTGAGATTTGCAGACGGTCCATGTTGGGGCTTTGATTTAAGCGCTTCCTTAGATTTTACGTCAGTCACCTGTGGAGGTGCGTTTGCAGGTGGTGTTCTGGCTCCACCAGGGTGCTAGTCTAAGAGGCACTGGGGGCAGAGCAGATTGAGGAGTGAGCAATGTGTGTGCCTGGCTTTTCTTGTGGTCCTACTTTTAGACTGCTAGGTAACATGGTACTGAGCAGGCATCACTGCAGCCGTTCCATGTACACCGAAGCTCCGCAGCTGCGTGGTACAGCTCAGTGCCTTCATTCTCAGTGTCATAATGCCGGTTTAAGGGATGATGTTCCTGCCAGTATTCCCATCCCTACAGCCGGGGCAGATGTCCTGTTTGCATATTCCAGCTTTGAATATAGTTTGGAAGAAGAATGTCTGTATGGCTGTGTTTGGGGTTTGGCAGTAAAAGACCAATTTGAACCGTACAGATACATGGACTCTGTTCTTTCTTCACTGGTCTCATGCTGGGGACCCTTCCCATGGGACAAGAGGATGAAGGCGGTGACTGTTGTGGTCTAGGTTGGTATGACAGGTGTATTGAAGTAGTGGCAAGGGCATGAGGTGAACGTGCTGTCTGCTCTTTTAGCTAGTGACTGGCGTTGGTCATCAGTGTTCCTTCACTTATGTTGTTGGAGGTGACCGTTGATGCTTGTGGGGTCCTCTCTGCGAGATCTCCTGTTGAGTTTGCATTGGTGGATCTGAGTCCCAACTGGTGAGCTCCTCTCAGACACGCTGCCTGTCCTCCAGGGCTGTGCAGAGAGTGGCGGTCTCCGTCCAGCACTGCCTCATTTCTTCCCTCAGCTCATTTACACCCATAGGAGCACTAGCAATGCAGATGTTAACCTCATGCCATAGATGAGGACATGGAGGTGTCGGAAAACTGTGATTTATCCAGAGTCCTAGCTGGAACGGTGGCAGCTGTCTGATGGCTACCACCATCCTCTAGTACTTCTGGTAGAAGGGAAAAAAATTGACATCAATTTTACTTCGGTCAAAGCAGTTTGAATATTACACCTCATAGGAATCCAGATTGGCTTATTTCAAAATCATAACGAGGGCAGTTTAATGTAAGTAATTGAACTTTGTCCTGGACTATAAAGCCTTTGGGTGGCCACTGAAGCTATCTTAAGTCTTTTCGGACTTCTTAGAGTGCTTGACTTGTATACTGGTGGGTGGGGAATGTCGAGAGGTCTAATGAGTTTGCCTCTTGCAGTAATCAGATCCTAAAGTGCTTCCCTGGGCGGTGAGGTTTTTGTCTAAGCATTTGGAGAGGTCTTGTCTGACTTTCAGCCATCTTGGAGGTTCTGCACAGCTCATCGTCGGATAGAACAGATGGAAAGTCATTAGTGTTTCTGTCCCCCCAGCAAATAGATGTTTCCTCAAACCTGGCTCTGGGCAGTATCCAGGCAGTCAGCCTTTCGCTCCTGCAGGATGGTGCTTGCAGGGCCCGAAACCCCACGAACTTGAACTCCATCCTTCGCTCTGGTTGAGCGAGGTCACCATGGAAAACGCTTGCTGCCAGCTCAGTTTACCTGGCAGTGGTTCAACTCTTTGACAGACCTACCTCTGATTTAAACAAATTCGAGAAATATGTAAAGTTTTGGAAGCAGTTTTGCACTGATTTGATAAAAGAAACCACAAAACACTGCAGCGCAGGTGTTGAGAATGTTTGAAAGCTGATTGAGGGAAGCAGATGGCTTTAGTCAGTGGCATCCAGCCAAAAGAGCAGGTGCTGGTCATGTGACCGCTGGTTACCAGGGTAATCTGATTGCTCTTGGCGTGCAGATGAAAGGAAAGGGGCCCAGTGTTCAGCTGTAGTATTGTATAATTTGTGGCAGTTAGAGCGGAAATAAATGCTGGAAATGGAGCCTCATGGTAGGGGAGACTTCTGTCCGTGTGTAGCGTAAACACCAGGACACTCGTCAGGAACTGCTGCATGAATTTTTTAATTTAAAAAATATTATGCTGTCTGTGGCTCTTTGACTTAGTCACACTACTCCTTTTTGTAAATAGGATCAATTTTCTAAGCGTAACTGCTATTTGCGATAGTCTTGAATTGTTTTAAGTTGTTTCCTGATGGAGCTGTTTGCTATGATAAGATGCTCGTGTATCAAAGTAAGCTGAGTATATAAAAAATAACAAGTTTAAGGTGATCAGAACCTTATTAGTGGGAAAACCTGCCTTAGGTGTGTGCTGGGAACGCTGTTGGCATACACAGGACGTGTTTAAGGTGACGCAGCTCTACTCAAAACCATTAACTCCGCAGCCCCTTCCTAGTGGCTTAACAACATGTTGTTAGTGCTCCTCTCGGTGTGCTTCTCTGGGACTTCATAACATTTAATAAATCTAGGGCTTTGAAATATATTTCTTGGCTGTTAAGCTACTTTTAAAGATTGAGGCTCCCTAGAAATAGTAAAAACAAAACAAAACAAAAAAAATCTTTGCTGGTGTTTGGATTATTTTCTGTGCTGTATATGTAACAAATGATAATTGGGGTTAAGAAACCTCAGGCCCAGAGTATAGATTAAAAAGGAGCGCTCCGTGTTTGCTCTAACAGAACGGTGAGGAAGGGTTTTGGGGGTGATGATAACCCAAGAATTTTATTTTTCTCAGAGTGTACTCATTTGATGCAACATTCAAATCTACTGATGTTTTTCAGTAACATTTGGAAAGTGAGCTTCAGGTATTGTTGAGAAACACAAACACACACATGCACACACACACACACACACACACACACACACACACACACACACTTTGAAAGACGGAGCTTTTGGTAGAGATGCTAAGTGTGGGGCTGATGGTGTCCTCAGTGGTAGGGCTCTTGCCTAGCACGTTCAGTTGTTAGCACTGGGGGAAAATGAAGACCAATTGTGATTATCCAAAATGCTTAGCACCAAAACAAAACTTGCTTGTAAACATGAACACTGAATTAGATAAAATCATGTATTTCTAAGAAATGAATTTTTATTAAACACTTCTAAGTGGGATATATATTTTAAAAAGACACTATTACTGGTCACTATGGGTATTAAAAGAGAGTGTGTAAAAATCTATGCCAGCGAAATAATGACATGGTCATTAGATTGTATCCCCCCCCCCCTTTGGTTATAAAAGAGGTATCTACACCTTATGTTTTAGCAAAGAAACCACATCTTCGTTTTTTCATCATGGCTTGGTATATTAGGAGGAGCCATCAATGCTCTGTGCAGTTTTATATTCAGTTCTATTTTAATGGGTGAGAAATTTGCTGAAGGTCATTAATTAGAAGTTTCATTGTCAAACCTTAATTAGGAGTACCATCTAATGAAACTCTCCCAACCACACTGACCTAGCCTTTGCTACCAGTGCCTTTATCAATGGAAAGAGAAGGTTTGGGGCATGTGGGCAACCACACTGAAAGTGAACACTAAGCGATGTACTTTGAATTCTAGTAATAAGAAGCCGGATCCAGAAGCAAGTGCTTTGAAGAAAAAGGTCAACAAAGGAAAAACAGAAGGTTCTGAAAATTCAGACTTGGACAAAACACCCCCACCATCCCCTGCCCCTGAAGAGGACGAAGACCCAGGTGTTCAGGTAATGCCATTATTCCCTCCTGCGCTCCAGCCGGGGAGCAGGGTAACTTTAGCCACATGTAAAGCACGCATGCTTTGGCTCAGCTTTGTTGTCAGGTGTGTGTGTGATGTCCTTATTGTTGTCTGGAACACGAGATCCACCATGAGGAGAGCCGGGGCTCAAGGTGCAGCAGGGCTGCTGAGCTTTGAAATTAGTAACACAAAAAGCTGCCCTTCATTTCCATGCTTGTATATTTAGATTTTCGTGTTTAGCATCGTTACTATATCGCTTCATTTAAAGTGTCAGTCAGACTTGATATTTTTTTCTAAAAAAATTTTTTGGTCAAGTTTTATTTGATTTCTCCCTTGCCCCCCTTCTGTGTGTGTGTGTGTGTGTGTGTGTGTGTGTGTGTGTACACATGAGCACACATGTGCCATATGTGCACATTCATGTGGAAACAAGAGGCCAACCTCAAGTGTCATTCTTTAAGAGTCATCTCACTGTGACTATGTGAGGTGTGCTAGCCTCGGCTAGCTTGTGAGCGCTAGAAATCTTGCCTCGACCTCCCCAATGCTGGAATTGTAAGCATGCACCCCATTCCTTGCATTTCTGCTGTCCTAAGGATCAAAGTCGAGTCCTCAACATTTGTGCGGTGAGCACTTTGCTGACCAAACTATCTATCTTGCCCTCATTATGATTTTTTTTTTTGCAATGAAACCAAAAACATACGTTGCAGCTTATTGACATTAGATGGTTGGAGATGTGGTACATCCGTGGGAGACTTTCCAAGGACAAGTCAGCGATTCCCAAATAACAACTCTGCCGAATGGTCCAGTGTTGGAGTCTTTTGAGTTCTAGAAGTAGATGGTAGGAATCTGAGTCCTGTGTGTGAAAGTTTGTTGCCCTCACGGTTTGGACTGAGAGAGAACTCACGGGTACACATGACAGTCAAGAATCACTTCCTTGGTAGGCTCCCTGGAAGCATGCCAGTCTGGTCCTTAGGGATGGCTGGGAATGCGGCTTGTGCAAGTGACATCTGAGTGATCAGGGAGCAGGTACTGTTGAGTCCCATTGGAGTAGGCAGCCAGCCCTTGCGGACTGGTTGGACTTCCTGTGACCTTTAGTGTGATCCCAGGTCTGCTTACGTGAGGCCCAAGGATTTGTAATATGTGGCCCTCTTAGGAAGAATTTCAGCTTTGATGTTGCATTTTTCTTGAGTACAAGAGACAGAAAGAAGGACCTGAAAAGGTAGAATGGTTAGAGATGGGTGTGGTCCGCCACGTGGGTGCTGGGAACTGAACCTGGGTCCCCCGCGGAGCGACAAGTGCTCTAAGCCCCTGAGTCTCTCCTCTTAAAAGTTGGTTAAGAAGTTTGAAACTGAAAATTTCTAATGGAATTGATTGTATCCTTGAGGATGTTTTGTCTTAATTTGTCCTTAAAGTAGGAGCATTAAAACAAGAATAGTTGCACCAAATTATTCTGACAGGCTCGGTGTGGTGACACACGCCTTTAATCCCAGCACTTGCAAGGCAGAGGCAGGCAGATTTCGGAGTTCGAGGCCAGCCTAGTCTAGAGAGCAAGTTCCAGGCCAGCCAAATCTACAAAAGGAGACCCTGTCTCAAAACGAAACAAAATAATTGTTTCCCAAGTTAAGTAAGCCCCATCATTACTTTACAAGCACAGCTTTTTTTTTTTTTTTTTTTTTTTTTTTAAAGTCTGGATTCTGACTAAAATGGATGCTCTGAGTCCATTTGAAATACTGATTTGGGGTAGGATTTTTTTCCTTCCCACGTCTCTCCTTCCCTTCCATCCTCTTTCCACTTTTTCTTTTCCTGTCTGTATTTCAGGTACAGAAAAGTGTTTAACAATTCAAACCAAGCCCAGTGCTTTCTGTCTAATTGTCTAGACCCAACAGCAAAGCCAGGCAGCCACAGAGCCTGCCTGGAAGGCTGTCTTCCTGATGTCTGACACAGGAAGTGATGCAGGCTGCTTGTTTGTTACGCTTCTTCCTGTGGTGCGTCTGTGAGTGGCTCGGAGTGAAAAGTTTTGAATGTTCTGGTTGGTCATCAAAAGTAAATGACATGTTAACTCTGACTCGTTCATAAGTTGTGACCACAGCGAGGCCACAGAGACACACTGACGTTTTCCCTCAAGACACAACCTATTTTAACCAAAAGTATCTTTATAAAGCAAGTTAAACCGCATCATTCTCAGGCTTTGAGGTGCTGTGGTGGAATTAGTCTTGCCCTGAGAGACGTCAGGGTCTGCCTTGCCTGCTTCATCCTCATGATAAGTGCTTTGCTTTTTTGTGTCTTAATGTTGGGCTGTAAAATTGATGAAGCTCTTTTAAAAAATCACCAGTTCCCAAATCTTAGAAAACTGTTTGTATGCAGTATTGCTCAGTGGTGTCTTCATTCTTTCCCTATGAATTTTGATTTTTCAGCCCTTTATTTCTTTAAAAATTTCTAGGATTTTTCTTTGAGGATGAAAATTTCAATGTCCTGCCTCCCCTGTTCCCTTGTACCCCGTTATTCGGAGCCTAGCACCTAGAAACAGTTTGTATTTCTTTTAAGATTTTTTTTTTTCCTGTTAGCAAAAGCAAGACTTATTTTCTTACTGAGTATCTATTGAGAAGTAGGCAAGTAAGTGAACATGATACGCAGCCTCTTCATCTTCAGAGCTGTGTCATCATCCGCACACCAGGTAAAGAAACAGTCAGTATTAGTCTTAAGTAGAGTCTGAACCTACTTAGTGCCCTTCGGTTTTCTTTCATCCACCAGTTTACCTTGGACAGATTTTCAGATCTATCATGTGGCTGCTGGAAGTGGAGCTGCTGGGTCGGGGGGTTTGCGTAATTGCATTGTCCTGCAAAGGGTATGCTGGCTTATATTTTGACCACAAGCGTAAAAGCATACGTTTTGCCAACAGCCATACTGATGACCGGTCTTTTATAGTTTAAGCAGCATGGTAAAAATGGTGTATTAAAACTAGAACTGCCAGGCATGGTGGCACACAACGTTAATCTGAGCATCTGAGAGACAGAGACGCATGGACCTGTATGAGTTGGAGCCCAGCTTAGTCTAAGTGTGAATTTCAGGCCAGCTCTGGCTACATAGTGAGATTCTGTCTCAAAACAAACAAACAAATAAACAAACAACAACAACCAACCAACCCTACTATTATGGCCACTCATTATGAGCTGTGTATTCAGTTCCCACTTCTTCTTCACCATCCTCCGATACTAGGGATTAAACCCAGGGTCTTGTGCATGCTAAGTACGTGCTTTATCACCGAGGTGTACGTCCATAGCACTGAACTATTTCTTTTAGGTCCAGAATTAAAGTGTATTGGAATACCCTGAGAAATATCAGTATAATAATATTTGTATAGATCTTTATAGCCTAGAGATCATCTTCTAATGCATTATTTTGGGGAGTTTTCACATTAAAAATTTCAGTAACATAAAAATAGAGAAGAGCATGCTGGGCTCCCGTAGGTGTGCTCCCACCACCAGTGCTGCCACGGCTTTCGATGGAGAACGGACCAGTGAGTGACACAGTTTGCTGTTGCTTGTGTGCTCTTGTTAAAGAGACTATTGTTGGAGACAGCAGAGTGACAATGGTCCCAGGAACCCAGATCTCCAGTTTATTGCTATGGTCGCCACAACAATCTTTTCACTTGTCTTTCAGGATTAAAGTTACCAATTTTTTCTTTAAAAAAAAAAAAAAGTTTTATCCCTATGTGCCACGTTATAGAGCACCAAAGGCTGCTTTTGAAAACTCTTTGTTGGGGTTCCGTTTCAGAAGAGGCGGTCCAGCAGGCAGGTGAAGAGGAAACGATACACTGAAGATTTGGAGTTCAAGATTTCTGATGAGGAGGCAGATGATGCAGATGCTGCTGGGCGAGAGTCCCCGTCCCACACCGCGCAGGCAGAGCAGCAGGTCGGCAGCCAGGCTTGCATGGTTTCATGTGGGCTCTCAAGGTGGACGGGGAAGTTTTGTACCTGGAATCTGAGGTGTTCAGTGGCAGAGGTGGACTTTGAGCCGGGGCATGTTCTGCTAATGCTGGCTGATGTGCCCTGGGAAATCCATTGTCTAGTAGTATCTTAAGAAGCTTTGCTCACTCAAATGACTTTTTATACAAGGCCATGATGTGTAATTTGACACAATTTTGGAGAATTAATGGTCTCCGCTGAGGAAAAGTCGGAGCTAGAATATGAGCCACTGATTTACCTCTGAGAACTCGGGGCTCCAGCTCCTGGAGCTGTAATAAACCACTCATGCTCATCTCCTGCTGTTGGACACTGTAAGAACCCCTTTATGAAATTACCGCCTTGGAGTACCCAGCAGGGCACACTTTATTCTCTGTGCAATGTAAATGACGGATAAAATAGTCAGTGTGAGACACGGGTAGTAACGTAGAGTTGATTATTGCCAAGATTTTATTTATTCATTTTTTTGCTATTACTGTACGTTAGTTAACAAACTGGTAGCCAGTTGAAAGGCCTATTAAATGCAGCTTTGTGCTTAGTTGGCAATTTTTTTTTCTCTGTTAAATAGTTGTTCAGTGTTTTACACCACTTCTGTCGGAAGGAGCCTCCTGTAGTAACAGAGTGGAGGGAGTATTTGCCCTTCCATGCCTATAATGCAAAAAGTTGCTTTTTGACCTGCTGTCATGCACAGATTGCTTTTCCTTAGCAGCTAGAGTGAATGCTTTGTGGCTTGAGAGACCCATGCTAGTCTCTGTAACTAACCACACAATCAGGAAGTCATAAGCACAGCTCTTCCTTTTGCCTTTCTGTAGCGTGAGGTTTTTCTTTTCTTTCTTTC
The DNA here is from genome assembly GCF_964271855.1 of Acomys minous. Lineage (NCBI taxonomy): Eukaryota > Metazoa > Chordata > Mammalia > Rodentia > Muridae > Acomys > Acomys minous. The sequence goes on from NC_140483.1 coordinate 118,613,339, forward strand.
TCTTTCTTTCTTTTTTTTTTTAATGAAAGTTTTCCCACTGGTGACTTAGGACCAAGAGATGTAAAGGATGCAGAGGCACAGGCAGAGAGGAATGGTTCCCTGCTTGCTTTTGTGGCACAGGTCAGATGTTTTTCCATTTGGATCAGTTGACGCCACTTTCTCTTTTTCAGGAATCTGTTGATGCAGAAGGCCCAGTGGTAGAGAAGATTATGAGCAGTCGGTTAGTGAAAAAGCAGGTGAGCGCGTTGTGTGGAGATGGAAATCCATGGGGTGTGACCGTCCAGGCTGCTTGCTGCATAATGAATACTCTGTTAAGATTCATTACGGAGCTGGGTGAGGTGGTGGGTGCAGGAGGATCAGGAGTTCGAGGCTAGCTTATTCTGCATGTGACCATATCTCAAGAAAACCAAGAAAATCTCAATGATTACATTATTGTAAGTTGGGGGATGGGTACTTAATCTGGAATGAAATCAGAACTGCATAAAGCAATGAATTTAAGACGTATCAATCTTTATAACACTATATGGAGAAGGCAAGAAACCCAAAAGATGCCAAAGAAGTGTTTAGGACTTACAGAAGTACAGACTGCCTTTTTCCTAAAATGTGTTCACAAAAAAGACCTCGCTTGGGAGCTCCCCTTGGAAAAGCCCTCGGCAAGGTCTGTTTATTTTGGGGCAAGTAGATGTTTCATCAGCCCTCTTATATAACTTTTTGCATATATGCCTAATGTGTTCAGGCTGTTTTTATTACCACTACAAAGTTGATGTGGCTAAGCAAGAGCGCTTGCCAGTGGGCAGCAGGTAAGCTTGTGACCGTGGACGTCAGAGCTACGAGTCCCCGTATTTCCTGTAACCTGTGGGAAGTCTCTGCTCCATGTTGCTTGGCCTCTTACCCAATTTGGGAAATGCTACATTTGTGTCTCTAGAAAGTAGCTACTGTGGATATGGATCGGACAGTCAAACCTCTATTGCCCTTTTTAATATTTCTTTATGTTGAATGAGAATCCACATCCATCTCTTGATATGTAGAACAAATGTGGTTTCTTTTAGTAAAATGTATGCAAGGCATAGTTTCCCAGTGGCCAAGAGGAGGAAGAGCAGAGCTATGGGACTTAAGGTGCAGCTGTCAGATGAGGGAAAATAAAACAAGCCAGCCAGCCAGAACCACCACTACCAGAAACCTAAGACCGGAGAGCACCAGCACTTCTGCAAGTACTGCTGTTAAGTTGTTGTTTGTTGGGGCTGGAAAGGTAACTGAGCAAGCAGGTGCACTTCGTCTTCCAGAGGCCCTGAGTTCAGTTCCCAGGGCCCTTTGTGAGTACTCCAAGGGATCCAGTGTCCTCTCCTGGCCTCAGTGGGCACCTGAAGTCACATACATGCACACATATAAACACATAAATAAAAATAAATCTTTTTTTAAAAGTAAGAAGCTGCTAAGATACTGTTGCACCAGCAGCAGACTTGTCTGTGCTTCCCACTATAGTTTACTTTTTTTCTTATATATAGTCAGGATGTGCACTTTCATCAGTTTATACACCACATGCTCGTATAAGAGCTATCAGGAGCATAAAAGCAACAAGTCAAGATCTTTCAAATTGAGTATGAAGATAGGTTGTGTAGAAGGCTTTGTGTGTGTGTATGTACATGTGTGTGTGTGTGTACGCACGCGTGAGGGGAGGGGAGGGAGAGAGACTTTGAATATGCTGCAGCTTTGTGCCCTGATGGATTAAATGATAAGAACAAGCCAGATTTGGCACCTGTTAAAAGAGACACGAGCGCCGCTTAACTCATTAGAAAGGTTGCTTTTCCCCCTAATGGCTGTAGAACTGTCAGTTTCTAAGTGCAGACATGGTGATGCTTCAAAGAATGATACCCTTCACTGTGTTGAAGTGACTTGCTTGAGTAAGTAGCATATTTTTGAGGTGGGGGGTGCACTGATTTCTGCTGAAATGATAGTACTTCAACAACCATACTCAGAAGGTTTGGAGCTGCAAATTATAACTAACTCCATTATTCATAGCTAGTGAGATCATAATTGGGGCAGGACATGGTCTATCTTTCTGTTTTGCCTGCTTCAGAGAACTTATTTTTTCCTTCTGCCCACCTTTACTGGCAGGTACCCATGGATTATGAATAGCTATTACCACCATCTATGAACATCCCCCGCACCCCCCACCCCCCACCCCTACCCTGCAGCTTACCATAAGGCATTAGAAGTCACTACAGATGCATATGAGGACAGAGCATTTATGTCATGGTCCTCAACCTGCCTAATGCCTCCACCCTTTAATACAGTTCCTCTTGTTGTGGTGACCCTCAACCATAAATTTTTTTTGTTGCTACTTCATAACTGTAATCTCACTACTATTAATGTAATGTAATCATAATGTAAATATCTGATAAGCGGCATGTCTGATATGTGACCCCTGTGAAAGGGGTCATGACCCACACAGGTTGAGAACTACTGATTTATTGGCTTGGTGAACCTGAGAATGGAGAAAATTAGTGGGCAGAGTTCTCAGGAAGAGAGAAACTGCCTGAAAGTTGGGGAGAGTAGGGTGCGCGCAGCTGCTCATCCGCTGCTGCTGGCTCGCAGAAGCTCGTAAGAATCCGTCAGAGGATACTGAGCATTAACTGGCACTAGCTTCTTAAAGTGCTAATGTTCTCAACTTAGGTAAGTTATCAGTCTTAAAAACACCAGGGGACAATGTTGTATGTGGAAACAAAAGGAGATTTGAGATTTTTCTGTGGGTCCTAGCTATGCTTCCTGTTACCATGAGTAATTTGCCTTGTCTGTTAAAAGAGAGCTAGTGTGTGCGCGCTCTCTCTCCCTCCCTCCCCCCGCCCCCATGTGCACACATGCATGTATTTCTGTCTGTGGCTCTATGTTGTCAGTGCTGAGGAAACTGCTTGTGAAGCTCTCAGGCCTGTCCTGACGGTGCTCACATAGTAGGAGCCCAGTGCGTTCTGAAGTCAGTCACCCCTGTTCCCATAAACCCAGAAGGCTCCCTGGGAGAGCCGCCTCAGCTTCACATACTGTGATAATGGGCGTGGCTTGGCATTTATATATTGTCCTGAACACAAGTTAATACACCTGAGACCCATGGGAGAGGCCTTGTATATGCGTACATAGCTGTTCTCCACATCCAGTCACCACACTTTCTAAATGCCGTCCACCTGCAGAAAATAATTCCAGTCCTTTTTGGATCATGAGGTCAGAAGTACCTTAAAGGTAAATTCTGGACGAACTATATTCTATTCCCAAAATCATTTTGTTTTTCTTTATTTATATGATATATTTTCACCATAAGAAGTTAACTTAAATTCTATGATAATTGAACCAAGCAATAAAAAAGTAGATTATAAAATTAAGGTCTTAACCATATCCCCTAGAATGTTCTTATTTTCTCAATAAGTAGACTGTGACCTGATGTCTCCATTGGAGTATAAGGTGTAATAGACCAGAAAATACCTGGGGTGCTTGTTGGGGGTGCTTTTTCAGTTTTTGTTCATTATTCAATAATATTTTTGCCTTTGTTTGGTACAGGATAGTTTTGAGTAGGGGAGCTGTCTAATTTAGAAAGGTCATTCCTCCTTTCAGAGTGTGGGGCCATCATGTATTGGTGGCTATTTCAGGCCAGGTTAGAGAAGTAGGCTCCTTGCCTCATGTAAAGTTCTTTGTCACATGAACAATAAGACAAATAAATTACTACATCAAGTTTCAGGTAAACTGCAAAGATTTCCTTATACTCATTGGGGAATGAAAAGAATACGCATTTTTCAGATGTCTACTGAACACATGAAAGTGCTCAGAGCACTGTCAGGTTAAACAGGAGCAGCCAGGAAGTAAATGTCAGTGTTGCATGTATGTGCAGGTGTGGAACTGTAAGTAACTACCCATCATTCACTGGGTCATTCATTATGGTAGTTTCTACACACTTGTAGTGGTAGCGCGGTGTTGGAAGCCGGACAAAATAGATGTCTTTAGTAAATTCTTGAAGCAGTGCTTTGGAGGCTAACAGCCACACACTGTGAGTAAAGCAAAAAAGGTCAACACACACACGTGTGTGACATGTAAGTTAACGGCTGTAGTTGAAGCTGTACAGCAAGAGTGTGCCTACATTACATGTGTGGCCTGTTAAACAGAACACAGTGTTTTGTTTGCTTGGGGACATTTAGAAGATGCAGGCCCCGTGACAGTTCTAGGTGCTGCTTGGAGGCCGTTCCTTCTCGCAGACAGCTCTATCATCTTGGTGGGCTTCGGCGCATTCTTTGAGGAATAGGGGAGTCATGACAGGAGAGTGGGTCTTAACGGGCTGCGGACAGATGGCTTCCTGGGAGCAGAACTGAAGTAGGATGCACCCCATTTCCACTCCTGAAGGTTCAAGCCCGTGTGTTTCAGTGACAGTTAGACTTGGGGTTGGGGGCTGAATCCATTAAGCACAGGAAGAAAAGACAGGGTGGAAGAGAAGACTAGAAAAAAGGAAGTGAGAGGAAACGATATGGCTGTAAGTGATGGTCTGTTTGACCCCACCTAGAAGATGGGTCATTTTGAAAATTTTATGGATTTCACCCCACGCTTGTAAGAGCATGGCTACTTGAGATCCACTCTCAGTTGACTTAGGGCATGCTGTGAGACCTGCCACTTTTCCTGGTTGTCTACTTTCATCTTAAGCTCTCTACCGGAGTCTCTAATTCTGGGTAGACCTACTACATCTTGAACAGGAGTAGGCTGAGAAAACACTGTGGTTAGAAGTGGTGTGTCAAGTCCTAGGTGGGTTGTCACTTGAAGTGAAGAGAACAATGACGTAACCCAGCTGTTGTGCCTCCTCTGGAGGCGGAAGCAGGCCCTTCTTGTCATTCTGGATAAATAAAATCTGAATATGTCAGTTTAAAAAGCCATATTATAGTAAGGGCCTTTCATAGGCCTACTAGGGCCAACCCAGATGTTGGTAGGTGTTGGCCATACTCTAGAATATACAGGCTTCTCATTGGTGAGAAACCATTTAAAATGCGGGTTTAAGTGGAACCTATGAAAATTTTGAGAGAATTCTAAGCAGATTGTAGTCTTTAACTGTGGTGTGACTGTTAGAGATGGAGGCCAACCGAGTGCCTTTGAAGGATGTGTGCCCCTCTGTCATCCTCCATGCCTGCCCCACTGTTTGGCCTCTACCATGTTCCTACTCACCTTCAGGTTCTTCAGAGATCTATGAGGCCACACAGCACCCAGGCACACAGCACCCAGGCACACAGCACCCAGACACACAGCACCCAGGCACACAGCACCCAGGCACACAGCACCCATGCACACAGCACACATGAACACAGCACACATGAACACAGCACCCAGACACATAGCACACATGCACACAGCACCCAGACACACAGCACACATGCACACAGCACCCAGACACACAGCACACATGCACACAGCACCCAGACACACAGCACACATGCACACAGCACCCAGACACACAGCACACATGCACACAGCACCCAGACACATAGCACACATGCACACAGTACACATGCACACAGCACACATGCACACAGCACACATGCACACAACACCCAGGCACACAGCACACAGGCACACAGCACTCAGGCACGAGCCTCCAGGCAGGCTTGGGGGCTCTTGTAGGAACATAAAAGAACTTCGTAAAAACATGGGTAAAAGATGTTTATTATTTACATCTCAGCTTTATATGCTCAAATGTTTGTAAGAAAATGACAGTATAAATTGTTGGCCAGCCTAACACTAAAAGCAAAGCAGAAGAGAGAGAGAGATGCCTAAACCCTGCTGCTATCAGTGCTGTCTTCGGTACCCTCGGGAGGCGGCCTCACCTCACTGAAAGCTATCGACTTGGTGGATGTGCATCGCAATTTTAACCCACCTAAACGTGGGATTGGAAGTGTTAATTTTATTTGGCTGCTGTGTGTGTGAGAGACGTCTTGTCTGAGAGATTTTAATTGTTCCACTGAGTAAAACTCAAACTATGAATAGTGATGCACTGAATTACACCATAAGAACAAGGTTTACTTTTATATGGCTTCTTGTTTAGAGTTATTAACTATATGGAGAAATAAATGTCTTTTAAATATTTTAAAACATTACAAAACCCACAATGTAAAGTTGCCATGAGGCAGCCAAAAATAATACATATGGCATTCAGGAGAGCAGTTGCTAATTGGCTGCTGCCTGAGAAAATGGTACACTTGGCGTCTACTTAACACTGCGGGTTTGGCAGAGAGCCAGGTTTGGGGTCAGGTTGTTGTGAATGAAGCTGCCTGTGGTTAGGGAGGAGTTAAAGTGATTCATGCCGGAGAATCTGCGAGCACGTTGAACGGAGCCGGCGTGTATGTGCCCCAGTGCGTCAGCCTCCATGGCATAGGCTGCCAACACTTCCTGTGGTGCTCATCTTTCCAGGAAGGCCATCTCAGGCATCGTGTCCCCGTGTGGGAGTGTGTGGCTGCCTCTAAATATTCCGGTATATGATTTTAAGTGTGTACCTCAATTTTCTTTTGTTGCAGAAAGAATCTGGAGAGGAGGTGGAAGTTGAGGAATTTTACGTGAAATACAAAAACTTGTAAGTAAAGTGTGACTCTTTTCAGTGGACTGCAGAGCTTTTTAAGAACTGTGAATATGGAGACTTTGATACTTTTTTTTGGGGGGGGGTGCCTCAGAAGTTTATTTCCTACCTTTGTTATTTTTGCTACTTTGTACATGTTTTTCTGGAAAATATTTCATGTATAAAAGTTTACTTTCTTATATAACCAAGTTGGTCTTTGTAAGTAGAAAGAAACTTAAGATGTGATAATAGCAAAGTAAAGTAGAAGTTCCCTGTCCTCCAAGAGTGGCCCTTGCTCTTCAGGGTTGTTCCCCTCCCTGCGTCTATGGAGTGAGAACTCTAGTCCCTCAGGGGCCCAGTGACCCAGGACACCACTGAGGCTTTAATGCAGTGAGCTATGGCTTTCTGTGGGTTGGTTTCCAGTATTTGTTTAGTGGGTTTAATTTTTTTTTTTAATCTGCGTGGAAAAACACAGATGCCCTGAGCTTTGCTGTGGGGTCCGTGTGCTTGTGTCAGCCAGCCAACATGGCTTTGGGGATTGATCATCCTGAGATCCTTCCTAGCCAGCCAGTCAGCCAAGGACAGATACCCTCACTGATCACAGTGCTTTGTCTTTCTGTGTGACTCAGTCTGAGGTTTTTAAGGAGGGTTTTAGGAGCTGCTGTGAAACTGGCCTAGGAAACTACATTGCCTAGTGAAGTGAGACCACTGGGTGCCATGTGCTCTAGTCCCTTGTTAGCTGGCATTGTGTAAACACAGGGTCACACTTCTGGAGAGGTAAGCAAAAGATTGTATTAAGTGAAAAGACAAAGGAGTCTCTCAGTCTTACAGTGAGAGTCAGTGAAATGGAGTCTGCAGGTATAAAATAAAAGCATAGTTAAGTGTTCGCTGCCATCTTCATTGTGTGCTCACGGTGACTTTACATCCATGCAAATTGTCCATATCACGTGAATTCCTGTGGGAGAATCCTTGCGGAGAGAAAGGACTAGGCCAGGAAGAGATAACCTAAATAAGCTGGAGGGGGAGGATCGAGGTTAAGTGCTTATTGACATGTAATGGCACCACCAGACAGGCATCAAGGCAGAGTGGCAGTGGGACCCAAGTGTTGCCATCCATCCCCCTGTGCGAAGTGCCAGAGAAGAGCGAGTGCAGAGAGTACAGACCCCATACCAGGCACTGCTGCCAAGCCAGGAGAGGAGATTCTAACACTTAATACAAGTGTAAGGAGTCTGCAGCTAGTTTTCTGTGCACTGTTATGGCGCTAGAAGGGAAATTGAGCTTTCTATAGAGATTTTTGTTAACTTGTTTTGATGGAAATTCAGAAAAACTGCAAAAAGAGTAGGAAGGGTGTGTGTGTGTGTGTGTGTGTGTGTGTGTGTGTGTGTGTGTGTGTGTGTGTGTGTGTGTGATGAATATATATCTGAAATACTTTGAGGTTGTTAAATGTGGTAATGTTTGCCGAGTCAGCCCATCATTCCTTGTAGGGGAAGTATTTGGGGTTTTAACCTAAGGATGACCTTTATTCTCTGCTCTGGATAACTGATAGCTGCATGATCCTGCTCACATCACTCCAGATGTGGCCCGTGGGCATCCTTTCAAGCTAACTTTCTGTCTTGTCCCTTACCCATTTCGGAGCCCTGATACCAGAGGGTGTTTATTCTCAGCTCATCCTGCCTCAGCAAGTTGCAGTTGTAGAATCAGTTTGTTTGTCCATTTATTTATTTTTCTTTTGCTTGAGAGAGTCTTGGTGTTTCCATGAGATGAATAGATGTATGTAGGAGCCAAATGTGGGCTGTGATCATGGTCAATGCTGCAGAGAAGTCACCGTCTATAGATTGTATACACCTGCAGACACATATGCACACATGAGCTTCAGGCTCTCACATATGTGCTCATTTTACCTATGTACCCACCTGCCTACCTAACCAAAACAAACAAACAAACAAACAAACAAAACAATGCTGATAATTCCAGCACCATCCAACACTTCCATACGGTACCTCTGTCTTCCTGTCAGCGTTAGCAACTCCTCTCCTCAACTATAAGAAATCTGGCTTTTGTTGTCTGTATTGGCTTCTTCCCCCTGCCTCCCCCCACCTTAAAATATACAGGAAATTAATTAAGAACTACTAGCAGAGAATTCTGTGAACAAGAAGCCTTTCTTTGTTTCCTTCTTTAGAACATTTTGTACTTAGTTTGATAGAGTAGAGGTTAAATGCTTTTCTCAAGATTTCCCTAAGTTCCTAGGTCCCCGTCATTCTGTTACCTACCACACACAGCACTGGATTTACCAGTGCCAATTTGTGATTTAATTTCATGGTAGCCATGTCTTTCGGAGTTTTAAGTTGGTGAAAATATTACCATGAATCTAAAGTCAGAATTATATACAGAAACATGTACTTGTGTGAGACGTGTTCTCCACCCCCCCCCCCTCTTACGTACTACCCTGTTTAATACCAGCTTCTCCTTCCTATACTTTTTGACATAAGTATGTGCAGGTTTGGGTGTTTTTTTTTCTTGTTTTTGTTTTTGTTGTTTTGCTTTCTCCCTGACCCCCGCCCCTGCCCCCGAGTCCTGTTCTGACATCACTACATCAGTATATGTGGGAGGTGTGTTTACTTTTTCTTACAGCTGCCCAGGGCTCCACTGCATGATGGTACTGCAGCTGTTCAATCTCCCCTGTCTGAGACCTTGTACTTGACTTCTTGCGTTTTGTAGGGATACACAGTGAGTGCTACAGTGGTTATTTTTGTGCGTGCCTGTATATATTTTCAAATTGTTGAATATTTACTGTCAGGGTAAATTCCTAAAAAGTGAGATGGTTACACTAAGGCACACAAAAAACATGTAGTTTTTAAAAGTCTGCTAATTTTTCATTTGTTTTTTTTTTTGTTTTGTGTGCACACATGTGACGGTGCATGTATGTATGCCGGTGCACATTGGTGGTAATCAGAGGACAATTCTTGGGAGTCATTGAATAGCCCAGGACCAAAATCAGCTTTCTACGATGGTGGCAGAAAGCATCTTACCCTCTGAACCATCGTGTTAGCTCCAAGTGTATAGTGTTGAGAGTACCAAACTCTCACGTACAAAAGATCCTCAGCCTTCCCAGCATGCTATGCTGCCTTCTCAACCTCAGTGACATTTACTTAATGTTTTCTCTTAAAGAAGAGCACTGTTCTGTATTTTTAATGACAGTACCTTGTCACTTCCCTGTGTATTCGTTTTGTACATTTTCCTGTCACATGTCCATTGGCTTCTGAGTTGTTTGAAACATGAGAGTTATCAGTTCTTTCTTTTGGCCAGAAGCTGCCACTGTGTGGGCAGTCCTGTTGTTTTCTAATTTTCCCTGTTTACTGTAGTATAAATTTTAAAGCTGAGATGGCTCAGCACTCATCCGCAAACCCAGCAACTTGAGTTTGAGCCACAGATTACACAGGTTTGCAGGGGAAAATCAACAGCAGGGAGTTTCCCCTGACTCCACTGTGCTCCACCTGCCTCCTCCGCCCCCAATAGACTCAAGCTGTCTGTGGTTTGACGGATCAGTCCTTTCTGGGATCTGGCTTTCAAGTCATACTTGAAAGTCCCTCCCCGTATCATTGACAGTAGAGTTAGTGCGCACTTTCCTCTCTCGTGCGGGCGTGGTTTTTCTTGCTTCAAGGCATGATGTGTTTGGTGTTCACTCTTGTCAACAGCAGGGACCTTCTGAGAACCACAGCATCATTTACTTCCCTTGTTGTGTGGATGTCCCAGTGTATCCTTAGGTGACTTAGGTCAGTCAGTCAGCGTGATGCAGTGACACAATCAGAAGACAGGGTAGAGATGAGCTGTCTAAGTTGCTGCTGTAGTTTGGCTGTGCGTAGAAGTTCACCCTAAGTAGTAATAAGGATGTGCACTAAATGCACAGCCGGGAACAGGGCTGTTGTCAGCATTATGATTACTGTTAATTGTATGCGCTGCACTTTCAGGCAGTTGGCTGTGCAGTAACTTTCCATTTGCTACCAACATATGGGTAACTTACTGTTCTCTGGCATTCAGTACCTACATCACCCAGCCATGGGAATTTTCTAGGTCTTTTATAAAATGATGGGACCACCATCTGCCTTACATGTGGTCTGTGGTTAATCAAAATGGTAGCTGGCATATAACCTGGGTAATCCCAGCACCACCGTCAAGTTCGTCTTTTCCACAGTGACTTGAGGTGTAACCATTGCCCAGCATGCCTATTTGTATCTCTTATCTCCATATCCCGTCTTCTTTCTTCTCTCCCATGTGTCTGCATGTGTGTGTTTGCATGTAGGCACATGCATGCATATGGGTATATCTGCGCATGCCTGTGCGTGGATGGGCACGCATTGGGAGTCTCCCTCGATCTCACTCTACCATATGCATCGAGTCAGGATCTCAGCTGAACCCAGAACTCCCCAGTACAGCTTCTGGCTGCCCTTGTCAGGAAAGCCATTGCCTGCTGAGCTCGGGAGTGACACTCGGGCCTCCGTGCCCACCTGGCACTTATGTGTTTCTTAGAAATCCAGACTCCAAGCACTTAGGTCTTAGCTAGGGTTCCTGTTGCTGTGATAAAGACACAAGGGAAGTCAGTGCAGGAACTCAAGCAGAGCAGGGGTCTGGGGCGGAGTCTGCAGCAGGAGCCATGGAGGAACTGTTTACCTGCTCACTCCCCATGGCCTGCTCAGCCTGCTTTCTTACATAACTAGGTACCATTAGTCACAGTGAGCTGGGCCCTCCCCCATCAATCGACCAAGGAAACCACTGCAGGCTTGCTCCCAGGCAATCTGATGGAGGCATTTTCTGAAATGAGGTTCCTCGTCCCAGATAACTCTATAGCTTCTGTCAAGTTGACAGAAACAACTACAAAAGTCGACCCCCTTCTTAACTTGATAATATTACTCACTAAATCATAACCGCTTACTTCTTGTTTATCCCCTAGTTCACAAAACATTCCAACTGATAAAGTCCCACAGTTTATAACAGTTCAAACACTTAGCCAGGCATGGTGGTGCACACATTTAATCCCAGCATTTGGAAAGACAAGCAGGTGGATCTCGGACTTTGAAGCCAGCCTAGTCTAGAGTGAGTTCCAGGACAACCCAGGCTACCCAGAGAAACCCTGTCTCAAAAAACAAACAAACAAAAACATCAAACACTTGAAATGTTCAATCTCCTTCACAGATAAAAGCCTCTCTAAAATATACATCGTATTTCAGAAATCCCAATATCTCTTAACGGTTGATTCCTGTAAAATAAAAACAATAAGTTACATACTTCTTATTTTAAAAAGGTAGAGCTATGGCACAATTAAAATCAGATCAAAGCAAAACCGAAATCCAACAGTATGATAAGCCCCGGGTCATACATCTGGGATTCACTCTAGGCCAGTGGCTCTCAACCTTCCTGATGTTGCAACCACTTAATAGGGTTCCTCATGTTTTGCTGACCCCCACCCATAAAATTATTTTTGTTTCTATTTCAGAACTTTAATTTTGCTACTGTTAAGAATTACAGTGTAGGAAAGTGGGTCAGAGGGGAGGACATCCTATTGAGACTTTAAGTGAGAGAAGCATGGGAGAATGAGGAAATAGAAAGATCCAGAGGGTCCTGGAAAACTACAAGAGGAACTGTATGACAGGCGGATCTGGGCCCTGGGGTCCTCCTCAAACTATGGCACCAGCCAAGGAAAATATAGGCAGTAAACTTAGAACCCCTACCCAGACCGAGCTGATGAACAGGACATTCTCCACCGTTAAGTGGAGAAGGAGATCTGATTTTCACACAAACTCTGGTGCCCCATATTTGACCATGTCCCTTGGATGGGGAGGCCTGGTGGCACTCAGAGGTCACCAAGAAGAGACTCGATACCCTATGAACATATACAGGGGGAGGAGGTCCCCCTCAGTCACAGTCATAGGGGAGGGAGGAATGGGAGGATACAAGGGATGGGCTAACAATTGAGATGTAATATGAATAAATTAATATAAAATAAATAAATAAATAAATAAATAAATAAGAATTACATTGTAAATATCTGATATGCTGATGGCCTTAAGCGACCCCTGTGAAAGGATCATTTGACTTCTAAAGAGGTCAAAACCCATATGTCAAGAACCACTGCTCTGTGGTCTTCTGGACTCTAAAGGGCCTCAGCAGCTCCACATCTGGCTGTGCCATCTACAGTGTGCTCAGTCCTTGGTGGCCCAACCCGCGGTACTGACATCTCTAAACTGCTGCGGTCTGTGCTATAACTGTGCTACTCCTTTACCAATAGCCTTTCTTAGGCTTTCTTCACGTACTCTGACCCTGCCACATGATGCCAAGGCCTCGGTTTTGCTTTTGGGGCTTCTACTGCAGTTGAGGCTGCACCTTCACTAACGTCCTCTTCTGGCTTCTCACAGTGCTCAGCCTCCTCCATTCTCCATGTATCCTTCTGAACTGGTACCTCACTGGAGATTCTTACGCACTAGCATCACAGTTGCCAGCATCACATACATTCTTGGCCCCTTCTGGACCGCAGAGTTTCTGTGTGCTGACCCTGAGGAAACACTTCCCGGAAGATTTCACCTCAGTGATGCTGGTCTCTTCTTCAGCGCCAGCTGACCAGAACCAGAACATCTCAACTCAGATACAGAGCAGTGCAATAGTGTAAGGGACTCTTGAAACGTCTCAAGCCAGGCCTCCATCACCTCAGCTCTCAGCATTCTTACCTTCCGACCTCCCATAGGACAGCCTGTTGAACTCTAGAGCACTCTGTGGCTTTTCCATCCCATAGTACACATGTCACAACATTCCTCCTCCAAACCACATGGCCAGGTCTTCACAGCAATACCCATAGACTGGTACCAGTTTCTCTCTTAGTTAGGGTTTCTGTTGCTATGGCAAAACACCATGACCAGAAAGCAACTTAGAACTTATTTGGCTCACACATTCCCAGTACTATGGAAGCAGAAACTGAGGCAGAGGCCATGGAGGGGTGCTCCTTACTGGGTTGCTCCTCAAGGCTTGCTCAGCCTTCTTTCTTATAGCACCAAACCATGGATGGCATTGCCCACAGCCCAGTCTTTTGGGGAATTTTTTTTTCAACTGAGATTCCCTCTTCCCAAATGATTCTAGATTGTGTTAAGTTGACGAAAAACAAAACCAAACAACTGACCAGATTGTGTGACGAGTTAATGCACTAATCAGAAGACTGCTGTGTTGATCAATTGTCTCTTCATGAGCCAGCACTGGGTTACTTAGGTGCTCTGTGGTGTGTGTTTTAATATCTGTTATGTTTCCTAGTTGCCCCTTGTTTTTAATATTTCTGTGGGTATTGTTGCATACTTATTTTTGTACAAGCAGCCCTGTGTGAATTTGCCTAGTTCCGTGAGAATGCTTACTTACATTTTTCTCCACATTGAATTACACTTATAAGTTTATGGTTTAGGATATTGACTTTGCACTGTATAGGAACTCGACAGTCCTTTTAGTTGGTTCAGCTTTATGTCTGTGTCTTTTTAAGAGTGTAAGCATTTCATCATGCACATTTGTACATCTTGTGTTAAACTTACTGCTATCTCCTTTGTCTTTGTTGCTGTAAGGAAGGAAGTTTTCTGCAAGCATAGTGCCCTCTTGTTGGCTGTTTTTGTGAATGGCGACTGCTTCCATGTGCCAAGTTTATTTCCTTCTGCATTACTGCATTGCCTTATTTTTCTAATTAGTTTTCTAACTGGTTCAGTTGTGTGTGTGTGTGTGTGTGTGTGTGTGTGTGTGTGTGTGTACACGCGTGCGCGCGCATATAGACATATAGTCTGCAAATAAAGACAGTGTGCTTAATGGCACTGGTGAATACCTCAGATATGGTGTTGCGTAATAGTGGTTTCCAAGTCTTCCTTGCTCCTGATCTTTGTGGAAAAGTCTCAGTTGCTTCTCTTGTCTGATCAGACCTGACTTTATGACTAAAGCCTACATATTAAATTATGTTAATAAAATACCAACCAATTCCTAGTTTCCTGAATTTTAGAACAGCCACTACAAGTGTTGAGTTGTGTTAAAGCGGTGTTTGGCACCAGTAGGACTAGTTGTGTGATTTTCTCCTTAGACATGTATTAACATTGTATGCTTTAAAGTTGTTTTTCTACCATTAAGCCAACTTTGCATTACTGGAGTAAATCTTACTTCTTTTCCTTCTCTTCCTCTCTTTTCCTCATCTGGAGATTCGGGGAGCTGTTTGTCTGTCTTTCAGATGGCAACTTGCAGGAGTTGGTTCTTTCCTTCACCATGTGTATTGTAGGGATTGAACTCAGATCTTTAGACTTGTGGCAAGCATATTTTTACCACTGGGCCTTCTTCCTGGCTCATCTTCTGTCTTCTTAAAGCATTAGGGGATGTTTGCTAACATTTTATTGTGACCCTTTTACTAACATATAGAAATCGGTACAATTAATTTTGCTTTTGTACCATCTTTGTCAACATGAGGTATAAATATTAAACTCATTCCTTAAAGAATAATCATGTCTTAAAATTTTGTTTTCCAAAGTAATCATAAGCCATGTTCTTTGTAAGGCTTCATTGAGATGACTTCCTGGTCTGTTTTGCTTATATTTGACCCTTCGATGAACACTTGCCTCATGTTTTCAGTGCTAGCTAGTCTGTCAGGAAGACCTTTTCTTATTTGTTGCCTTAATTATCTAAGAGACAGTAGCTAACCTTTGACTCTATTACTTTCTTTCTTTCTTTTCCAATTAAGCCTTTATAATGAGTTTCTAATGTTGAGGTAGAAAGAGGAATCATTGACCAAAATTTTCAGATTGCAGGTGGCAGAGCAGGGCCAGATCCACTAGTCCATGCACTCGTGTCCATCCTGGAGTTATTCTGGTGGCTTCATGTGTGTTTGTCTCTTTCTCAAGGCAAGACTTTTAACTGCCCGTGTGTCTTTGCTATCAGTTAACAAGAAGGCTAGAGTGGGTTTCTTGGTGTTTTCTAATTATTCTTGTATTGCTTACTATTTACCACAGATTTGTACTAGTTGAAAGCAGAAAATACCATATTTGTAATCTTACTACTCATGATAAAATTGCTAACATCTTGATGCATGCACATTTGGTCTGTTTTCTATCTGGGTGTTGGAGGGTTATATGAATTCATATCTATTTACGGCATTTCTGTTTAAGATATTTTTTTTTCTTTCACTCAACTTTAGTATTTAATCAGTGCTGCATCTGAAAATACATATTAGGACATAAATATCAGTAAAGAATTGTTTTGAAAGATTCTTTAATTGCCACTTAATCTCTATAGAGCAGTATCTTGGTGCTAGAAAAGTTATAGACCAAGTGTCTCCCATTCCTCCTCTCTTGGTGATGCCGGGGTTGGAGCCCTGAGCCTTGCACACTCTTGGAATGCACTCTGCTGCTGAACTAGCCCTCTCAGCCGCGTCACCAAGGCTGATTGTAGACGTACTCCCATCTCACCTCTGCCTCCCAGGCGCCATGATTTCAGGCATGAACCACTCACTGTGTTAGCAGCAGAGTTTTAGTGTCATCACCAGAACGAGAAACATGATAATGCTAGCTTCTGGGGACGGGGTTGGGGGGCCGGGGGGAGGGGCGATGGTACAACAGGGTACCAAAATGTCATCCAGCACAGGGTCAAAGGCATCGTAAAACAAAGATTGCACTTTTGGGTTGTGGAAGGAGAAGGGAGGGTTCAGAATATGTTCAGGTGGAGTTGGGCAGTAGGAGATTGCCCGGGGTGCGTCGGAATGGAAAGTCTTGAGGGACCTTGTTTCAGGCTCTAGAAGAACACAGGCTGGTAGCATAGGAAGGAATGACGGTGGCGCTCCGTCAGAGGGGCACGGGCCGCAGCCAGTGCTGTGCCCTCGCTCCCGGTGGCCTCTGGATAGGCTTGCCATGAATGGGCCACACTCTGCTCCCCTTACCCCAAAGGAGCTGAGGCTTTAAATTTAAATTCTTTTAGCTTGATAAAAACCTCCTATTTCTCAAATTTAAAAGGTTCAAAACATTTCATAATTAAGGCCACCCTGAAATGCTAATTGATACTGACATATAATCTGTTAACTTGGGAAATCCTTCTTACTGGGCTGTTTTGTATTTGCTTGTTAAGTTGGTTTTACCCTTTACGTTTTTATAGGCTTGGTAGATAGCAACTTTTAAGTACTATGATATTATTTTATTTTATTTTCAAACATAAGTGGCCATATTGAATATTTCTTGGCACCATCAGTGATCATTAAGTAGATTGTATATGTATGTGTATGTGTATGATCTTTTTAATGATTTTTTAAAATAAGACATAAATTTAATGACTACGTTCTACATGTTTCAAGGATGCACTTTTATTCTTTCAGCTCTTATCTTCATTGTCAATGGGCATCAGTAGAAGATCTGGAAAAAGATAAGAGAATTCAGCAAAAGATAAAACGGTTTAAGTCAAAACAGGGCCAGAGCAAATTCCTTTCAGAGGTATGGAGCACTTGATTAGTTTTTGAAATATTTTCTTTATTAAAATACTAAGGTTTGACTTGTAGGACACTAAATTGTTAGCAAAAACTGGTTTGCCTCATTTGGTGCTGTTGCTCGTATATTGGTAACTGGTATTGCTAAAATTTGTAAACAGGAAATTTCTCATTCTTCCTGTTGGTTTCATCTAGAAAATACTGGTTCTTATGACATGTGGAAATAGAAGTGATGATGTGAATAATATTTTACCATGAGCACGCAGCTGAGAAATGAACAAAGTAAGCAGACAGAAGTCTGCCGAGAATCGGTCAGCAGCTCCAGCAGGGTCATGCTGATGGGCTATGTGGCAGATGGCCGCGGCTCAAGTTTGTGCTTCTTACAGAGGTCATCCAGCAGATGCTGTGAGCCACCGCAGTCTCCTACCCTCCTTCTCCTTTCCCTAGGTTATCAGTTCTAGATAGACAGAGACAGCTAATCTGCATTGGGGAGAGGACCAGCTTGTCTTAAAGGATGCTTTCACAAGCTGCTTAGCTGACTGTCTGGACTCCAGATCACCAACTTACCATCACATACAAGACAAGAAAGTGTTAACAAACAACGCCTCTCTAACTTTGAAAGAGATTGTTTGATGACTTTCTTAGCTGTTCTCCTGAAAGAGTTAATGAGGGCCAGGCGTGTAGCTCGCTAGTAGACTAAGTGCTCGCAAGTGTGAGATTTCTGAGTTCACTTCCCCCACACTGACCGGGCAAGAAGCAAAATGCTAGACGTGTGCCCCACACCAGGACATTATTAGTAAGAAATGTGATGCCCTAGAAGTCCCCGAGCAGCGGAGATTGGGGGGTGGGGGGGTGTTGAGGGTGTGCTGTTCTGGACCCCCGAGTGCTTAGTGCTGCTCTCTCTGGTCTCACCTTCCTTTTCTGCTGTCTCAGTGACAGCAACAAGTGCTGATGATACCGAGAGGTTCTGGCTACTCAGTGTGACTCAATGCTCTCACCTAAGAGAGTTCTGGGGTGTTTTTTCTTTGAAAGAGTGGTCTGGAAAACAAGACAGAGCCATGAGTTTCAATTTCTTGTGTCCTTCCTCCATGCAAATAAAGTTAACTTTTTGAGCCACTGGGTGAAGAACAGCATCACTAGGGAGAGGAACCACGCATCCAGTCGACCTTTTTTGTGAAGTTCTGCAGGAGGGGAAAAGGGAGAGCACAAGGGGAGCTTGCTCACCCTTAAAACTTGGACTCTGCTTCCTGTAGTTACACACTCCTCAGGGAATCACGCCTGGCTAATATACAGCCTGTTCGTCTGAACCTGTTGTCCATATGAGTCGCACTCAGGATGCACAGCATTATCTTCCTGGTAAAATGGCAATTGGAAAAGTCTTTGTTCTATTCTGAATGAGACTTAGCAGAGAAGAATAGAATCCTGTCCACCCCTCCTCTTTTACACACGTGCAGACCCAGCTGTGATCATGGCTTCACACGTGCAGACCCAGCTGTGATCATGGCTTCACACGTGCAGACCCAGCTGTGATCATGGCTTCACACACTCCCCAGCTCTGTTCCTTGAGGATTCCTAGCTATGGCAGCTTTTGCATTCTTTGCTGAAGCTTGGGCCCTGACTCTCCTTCCTGGATAGTCTGTTCAGAAATAACACCCAGGCCAGGAAGCCCGTCATGTACGTGGTGCCACAGAGTGCTCCCTCACTGGGAAGGGATGCTGCGAAGGCTGATTGAGCATTGACTATGAAAGCTCGAGCTGAGAAGGAAGTGGTCTTACAGAGAGCCTTTGCCATCCAGACCTTGTTTGTGGAACATTTTACTGCTTATCTTGTGTATAAAGAATACGTACATGCTATTTGCCTAAACCCAGGCGCTTTGGCAAAGCTAAATTCATCTGTGAAAAAGCCAAAGGCAACAGGAACACAGTTTTGTGTCTGTGTTGTTTGTTTCATAATTCACAGTCCAAAGCCCCCAAGTTGGACGCTTTAAGTGGATACAAATAGCCAGAATGTGTGTCTTCTTTGAACAGAGTGTGCGACTGACAGCCCACTTTCCAAGGGATGGAGAGTGGCTGACTCCAAGCTGCCTTTTGCGTGTTAGCATTGAAAGATGTTTCTAAGCTAATCTATAGCACATGAAATGGTGTGTCTTCTGACTCAGATGAGAAACTTCACACACTTCCTAAGAGTATGACATGGCCTAGAGCGCCCATGGTAGCCACAGTCTGTTCTCTCATATTAACTATAATGGGTTTGAACCGTATCCTATTCTTGTATTTTTTTCAAACAAGCAGTATCATTTTAGTTAAGTAGCTCTACTTAGGGTTCATTGCTTTGGATTATTTTACTCAAAAACTCAGCATTCAGTACGAATAAGATATTGGAATGTTTAAGATTAGTGGGACGACTGTTATTCTAAATGTGGTACTGATATCAGTTGATAAAGGTTTCCAAACACCCAATGATGCTCACAGACAAATGGAAAACCTGCTGGTTTCGGGGTTAGTGGCTTCTGCTAACATTCTGTGCATGGCGCTTTACAGCCTTCTGAGACACACTGGCACGTACTGTGTGTGGCTCTGACTCCTCGCTGAAGGCTCTACTTTCAAGAATGCTAAATGTATTGCATGCCATAAGCCTTTTGGATTGCTCATTAGCGAATTGTAATTTCACACTTCATTTGAAATATTCTTAAACATTCCCTCGTAGTAAAAGGTTTCACACAGTAATTAAAATACCCAGTTAACAAAGTCTGAGAAGTTTGATTTCCTCACTAGGACTGTTTTTTTTTTTTAATTGTACCATTTCAATTAATGTAATAGAGTATGTCAAATACAAATTTTGTGTTGCTGTGACCCAAAATATTATTGCCTAATGAAAAGTGAAATAGTGTTCCTCTGGAAGAAGTGAATGAATACTTTAACCTTTTTCCTTCTTTGGAACAGATTGAGGATGATCTTTTTAATCCAGATTATGTGGAAGTTGACCGGATAATGGACTTTGCCCGTAGCACAGATGACCGGGGCGAGGTAACAGGAGCTCATTTGTGTTACCCAGGGGGGTTCAGGCAACTCACATGTGTTGACAGAAGGGACAGAATCCAGGCCATGCTGCTCTTTGTGTTTAACTGAAACTTAGTGGTTGTTATTAGTTACTGTTGTTAATTGGGTTAAATGTTGCTTATGTCTCCCCTGAATAGTTCTACTGCTTTCAATGTGAACTGCATAAAAGTTTTCACAATTCTATGCTGATCAATAAAGACCTCAACAGATTTTTGTATGTATGTATCACAGAGTCTCCTTGTGGAATTGACAGCGTACCTGTAGCAGAACGGAGCTTAATGTTAGTTGGCAGTGAACAACTTCAGGCAGTGAGAGAAATAGGAAAGACATATTTTTGAGGTCCCAGACTTGACTTTCTTGTGTTGCTCTATAAACCTCTGATATGATAAAGGAATCCGATAGGGAAGTGAGGTTGAAGACAAGACGTCACTGTGTGCCTCTCTGCCATGAGTTCGGCATTCCTGGCCTCTCCGTGGAACTGAGCTTTCTGTGTGAACACTTAGCTCTTGCTCAGGCTGGGAGAGCCCCCGAGGAACACTTTCCTTTACTCTAAACTTTGTGTAATGAAACTTGCAGTGTTTCAAAGGTGATGTCTGTGATGCCATCTTCACCTTCGTTGTCTTGCTTAGTTGTACTTTAAAAAACTGTCCCATATCCAATTTACATTGTCAGCAAATAGTTTTGACAAGTCATTGAACGTTGATCTTGAACTAAAGATCAACAGACCCAATTCTTTTCTAAAGGGGACATAAAGGAGAGTTCCTGCTGACACAGTTCACCCAGAGTGCCTTGCCCTTCATTCTTCTAGAACTCGAGTTCATTATTTTAAATATGACTTAATTTCAAACAGTATCATTTTCCCCTGAAGGAAAAAGTAGATTGGTCTAATAAATTTGTCTGTCTTTTACTCTTAAAGCAACTATTCAGTTACATAAACAAATGTGTGAAGACTATTTATTTAACTATAATAAACCCAAATCATGTACTTGATGAATAATTAGATCAGATAAAAGAAATGAGCCTTTGGTTTGGTTTTTTGCTATTCATTAGCTATTCCTTGGTATTCGGATATGAACCAATGGTTCAGATAAAAAGCTAATTTTTTTTTTCTGTTAATACCCAGTAATACAATTTCCAGGGTACACTGGAGACAACTTTCAGCGGTCATAGTTTTAGAATAAAAGCAGTTCAGTGTTCCTGAAGCTAGGGGTTGCACTGACCAATCAAGCAGGGCTCATGTCTCTTCCTTATGCATAGTTCCTGGTCCAATGACTCTAGTTCTGCTCTCTTTAACCCTGCACAGCCTGTGACTCACTATCTGGTGAAGTGGTGCTCACTCCCTTACGAAGACAGCACATGGGAGCTGAGGCAGGACATAGATCAAGCGAAGATCGAAGAGTTTGAAAAACTCTTGTCCAGGGAGCCGGAAACAGAGCGCGTGGTGAGGACTGGCCCATGGTGAAGGGTTTAGCTTGGACATAGCACAGTGGCGAAGTCTTTGAGAAACCACTAATGGGATTCACTCTGTTTGGAACAGGAGCGACCTCCTGCTGATGACTGGCAGAAATCGGAGAGTTCCAGGGAGTATAAAAACAAGAACAAACTCAGGGAATACCAGTTGGAGGGAGTAAACTGGCTACTTTTCAATTGGTACAACATGTACGTAAACACGTTTCTCTTTACTTCCAATAAGTGCTATAGCTCCTGTCCTGTGTAATATTAGAAATATTAGTCTTAAAAAACATAAATAAGATTTAGTGCTGCAATATGTTTTTAAAATTCAACTGTTGGAAATCATTTAATTTATTAATCAAATAAGATAATGCAGAAATTGATAGATCTATGTTAAAATAATATTTGTTTCTTAGAGAATTTTCTTTGAAATGTATTTTGCTGAACGAAAAAGTTAAAAGTCACATGCAGTGTACGTTTGTGTGCAGTATATATTTTGTGAAAAGAAAGCACTAGCTAATGCTCATTAAGTTTTCCTGTCTTTTCCTTTCCCAAAGGCGAAACTGCATTTTAGCAGATGAAATGGGTTTGGGAAAAACTATCCAGTCCATTACATTTCTCTATGAGATATATTTGAAAGGGATCCATGGCCCTTTTTTAGTAATTGCCCCATTGTCCACGATTCCCAACTGGGAAAGGGAATTCCGAACCTGGACGGAGCTGAACGTGGTTGTGTACCATGGGAGCCAAGCTAGCCGTCGGACCATTCAGTTGTATGAAATGTACTTCAAAGATGCCCAGGTACACCTTGGTGGGGTGTGACCCCTATGCCTGCTGTGTATGTTTTGGAGGGCTGAAGACTCAAATCTCTGTGACATCGGGATGCCTTGAGCTTGCTAACTTGAGAAACTTCCTTAAGACTTCCTATCCAACACATCTTTGCATATTCTTTCTACGACTGTGAATACTGCTTTTTATATTTTAGCATTTGTCATTGTGAACACTTAATTAGAAGGAATAACTTTTCTTAATATTTGGTGACCACAAAACTCTATAATAGCTTAGTTGTATTTTGTATACACCAAACAAAAAATGATGATACTAAAATGTGACCAGAGGGAACAGTTTATTGTACTATGACCAGAAGTGAAAAGATATTAAGTATTGTAAAAATTCTAATATACAAAAGAAGATTTAGTACTCTGTTTTAATAAGAATTGCTCTAATTTTATCTTGTTGTAGTTACCTGCTTGTAATTATTGCCTAGTATTAGCAGTAAAGTGTTATGCATACGTGATACGGAATGATACGTGCCAACACATGTGTAAGTTTTAAGCAGTAGATGCTGTCCTACAGTTGGAAATAAGGCAGTTTTATATACACATACCCCTTAAGTAGAAAGTGTGACCTACAGTTAGAAAAAAAAAATACTGAACTCTGTATTTATCTTTAGGTTTGAGAAATTATAAGTAAGGTTCATCCTCTTTGGATTTTTTTAAAATTTCAAATACTTTGGCATTTTACAAGAAATGTTAATAAAGTAAGGAAAAAAATTGAGAGAAGCTTTAAAAAATTCAAAACTAGCCTGGTTTACAAATGGAATCTAGGACAGCCCAGACTACACAAAGAAACCTTGTCTCAAAAAACCAAAAGAAGAAAACAAAATCAAAGTTACCTTAATACTTAATTTCCTTTTAGATTCTGTGGGCTAGATTAGACTGGATGCACTTAATGACACTTTACTACATGTGATCTGTAAGATCATTTGACCCCATATTTCCTGGCACTTAACCCAGTTTCTTGTGGAAAGAATTTTCTTTCTTTTTATTTTATTTTTTATCTTTTACTTATTCATTCATTCACTTATTTATTTATTTATTTTGCTTTTTTTCTTTTGAGACATGCTTTTTTTTTTCTTTGTAGTCCTGCCTGTCCGGGACTCGCTTTGTAGACCAGGCTGGCCTTGAACTCAGAGATCTGCCTGCCTCTGCCTCCCTGAGTGCTGGGATTAGAGGCGTGTGCTACCACACCCGGCTGAAAGGAAATGTGATAAGATTCTGTTTTAACCAAAATAGCTGAAGCCTTAAAAAAAAAAAAAACCAAGAAAATAAATAAAAACTTGAAAACAAAATGTGCTACCTAGAATACAGAGGTCTCCAAAGGGTTAACATATTAGCAGATTTTTAAAATCCTCAGAGCTACTAACATAATCACTCCTGCGTGATAATTCTGGTTTGTACCCTTAGGGTCGAGCGATAAAGGGGTCCTATAAGTTTCATGCCATCATCACTACGTTTGAGATGATTCTGACTGACTGTCCTGAGCTGCGCAATATTCCCTGGCGTTGCGTGGTCATTGATGAAGCCCACAGGCTGAAGAACAGGAACTGCAAGCTGCTGGAAGGCCTCAAGATGATGGACTTGGTTAGTGACCTTGCTGCCGCCGCTGACCCTCCCTCTGCTCTGTCACGTTAGCCTTCGCATGTGCCGCCTGCGAAGGGCACCTGCCAGGCTGTCCGTCACCCAAGCGAAGCTCTTAAGAAGTTACCTTTTCCGTCTTCATTCTTACCCATCCCCTGGTATCTTGGCAGAGTATAGTCATGGTATTTTTACCAACATCAAGTTCATTGTTTGCCGTGTTATTAACTGTTGAGCCAAGCATTGCCTCAGTGACGACAGTCCAGCTAACGTTCCCAAGTGTGTGGTTTCACTTCACTGGGGCCAGTTGTTATAGGCATGCTGTCAGTTAGCTGGCCAGAACCTCTGTTCAAGTTTATACAGATGCTGAAAAGTTTGGGATATTGAAGACCTCACATTTGTTCTGGGGTGTTAAACCCTGCTCATCTTATTTTTCCAAAGAAATTGCCACATCTTCCTACTTTGGTGTTCTAAGACTTCTAAGAATAATTACCAGTAGCATGTTGTAAGAGTGACAGAATTTGGTTGTTTGTCCTGCCTGCTGCTGTGTGTGTGATCCTCTGACAGAACTTGCTACAAGCTCTACTGTCTCTGAATTCCTTCTCACCCTGTAGTTTTCCAGATGGCATGACCGCTTGTTCGCCCCTCCCTTACATTTATCTGCTCGTGTGTCGAGGTTGCACGCCTACCGTGGTGGTGTGCAGGTGGCAGCGAGAGGTCAGCTTGGTTCTCTCTACCGTGTGAGTTCTGGAGAGTGAACTCAGGTTGTCAGTCTGGCAGCAAGTACCTCTGAGCCATCTCACCAGCTCTGCTTCTCGCTTTTAATGTACATCTGAAAAGAAAAGTTGTTAGTCATTTAGAATGTGTTCACAGAGTTGATGAACTTTAGGAAAAAAAAAAACTAAAGAGCTTCTGTAAATTGATAAGATCTCTTGTTATTGAGAGTGGAGGTTCAGGGCTGTACACACTTACTAAAGACCGGAACCTGAGAGCTTTCTGTCACAACTTTTGCAAGGGGTAGAGCTAACCAGCCATTGTTTTAATTACAAACGGGTGAAATCTAATTTTACCTAAAGGTAGATGTCTGAACATCAGACTGATTTTTTTTTCTACTTAGGGTAGCATTTCCCATTTTCTGTCAAATAAACAGCTTATTAGCATGGTTCAAAGAGCCGGGCCTTAATCTTAGCACTCGGAGAGGCAGAGGCAAGCCCTCTGAATTTGAAGCCAGCCTGGTCTACACAGTGAGTCCAGAATAGCCAGGGCTACACAGAGAAACCCTGTCTCAAAAAACAAAAACAAAAACAAAAAAAACTAACTAAAGCCAAAACAAACAAACAAGAAAAAAATCCAAAAATATGGCCCTATCTTTTTTAATCAGTTCACCCTTTTTGATGGCCAGTCTGAAAGGAGCTTGAGCATTTAGAGAAACCAAGAAAGGCCTTGACGTGGGATTTTTGTAGACGAATGACTCCCCGCTGTCTGTGGTTTCCCTAGGTGATTCTCCAGCCATGCAAGGAAATAATCCTCTCTTTGGAGGTAAATGCGTATGTCCAGGACGTCGCTAACTATCTTCAGAGCAGGGGTGTGCCTTCATGGTGACCCACTAAGAGACAGTCGTATGCCCGTTTCTGAAGACTTAAAGTCTCGTGGCTGAGTTTGTCTTAAGTTGCGATTTATTATTAGTTTCTAAATCTTAAAACAGTAGAGTCTCATTGTAAACCACTCCATTGGTGAGAAAAATTTATTTACCTCTATCAACTTCAAAAATGTACTTGCCTTTGACATATTTGAGAAATTAACATTTTATTAATAGATTAGAATCTGGCATAGAAATAACTTTTCTGTTACATATCACAATATTTACTTACCTTTTATGCATAATAGAATATAGGTAAATACTAATTTTCCTCACTGAGCTAGGTGGGGGGGGAGGTGTCCTTTGCACTGGGAGACCAGTTGTGAGGGTTCTGGCTGTGACACCCAGTGTGCCTGTAACATTTTGGATAATGCACTGGAAATCTCCAGTGACCTATCTCAGAAGACATGTCTTTAAGGTTGAAGATATTATTGTTGTTCAAAGTCAAAATGTCCTTATATTGATGGAGTTGAGAATAGCCAATTGCTTGGTGCTTCAGTCCTAACTTCAACATGACTTGAGCCTGTTCTCTTGCCGTAGTTGCCTAGTGAGGAGGAGCCCTGTCCAGGCAGAGCTGGAGGTCTTAGTGATTGCTGTTACTTGCACTAGACTGAGTTAGGGTTAACATGTGCTTGATGAAGATGATCTCCAAATGAGAAAAGAAGATTCCTGGGTATGTGCCTCTCCTCTGTGACAAAAGAAATGGCCATGTGGAGGGGGTAATCATGGTTGGCACAGTCCTCGGTAGAGGCTCTGAAAGTAAAGCCCTCACCAAAGAGGGGCTGCCATAAGGCTGCTATAGGTCTTCATTGATTCTGTTGTCTCCTCATGCATTGACAGGAAGCTCCACATAAAAATGTGTTGCTAAAATGAAATTAGGTGCACATCATCCCTCCACTCTAAAGAGAGCAATCGTGTTGTCAAGGCAGTTGCATCTCCACCTGTCCATTGAGACTGGAGGAGACAGTGCCCAATAACCCAAGATGGCGCCTCATCTCAAATACACTTACTTTGAAATGAGCATACCTAAAAGTCTTTGCCTTTTATGTTAAATGCTCAGAACTTAGGTCAGTAAGAGAAGGTGTGAGAAAGTTTGGAGACAGACAACACAGAATGGCTACCATCCCTTCACCTCAGTGATGCTTTCTTCACTCTGTGATTTCACTTTCAAACATTCCTGGAAAAAGTCATTCAGGGCTTTGGCGAATCAGTGATCATGGTCCATGAAACTCACCAGTCTAGAAAACCTTAAATTCATTTGCAGATTGTGCAAGCTTTAGGAGCCTAATGATGATGGTCATCCACCCATAGTCTTTAGTCAGAGACTTCTTCGAGGGAGGAAGAAAACAGAACAGAAACACGGACTTGCTTCACCTCACTTTTTAAGAGCTTCATTGACAGATAGACCTGACAGATCTTGCCATCACTTAGATGACCTCACTAGGGCTGAGTGAGGAGATGGTCTGCGTGGTCAGATTTCAAGTCAATCTGAGTCTTACTTTTGAAATCACTACATGGTACAATCAGTTCTTAAAATAAATTTGTTATGCCCCAAATATTCAAACAAAGAAGAAAATACTAAGGCTTTTAAAATTCATAAGCTCGGGCCTAAGCGCATAGCTCAGTTGGTAGGGTCTAACATCCAGCAACCTTAGATGTTTTTGACCCTGCCCCCAAAGCACTGTACAAAACCTGGCACTGTGCAGTCTCAGCACTTGGAAGGTAGAGGCAGGAGGATTGTAAGTTTAAGTCCACCATCGGACACATGAGACCCTGTCTTAACTCGTGTGTGTGTGTGTGTGTGTGTGTGTGTGTGTGTGTGTGTGTGTGTGTGTTTTAAGGACTGGGAGGGGGTGAGGGAGGGGAAATTGCAATCTGGATGTAATATATGAGAGAAGAACACTTAATTACTAATTTACCATTGTTAATCCTGATCAGTCTAGAGGGCATCTCTGTTGCCTATTGGAAAGAGAAAAAGGAGGCATGGTTGCATGGAGAGCTGGGGGGAGGAGCCCCCAAGAGGAAGACTGGCTGAAGAGAACTCTAGTGTGCTTTAAAGACACACAGTTAGAAGTAGCAGTGAAGTTTTATTTTTTTAATGATTGTGGTATTTAAAACTAGGCTGACCTCTTTGGTAGTTGGAACTTTTCGTAGAACAAAATCGTTTTTCATGTGCTGTTGCATTTAGAGGCGCGTCTTTTGTCTCTACAGTGAGTCATGCAGGAAGCAGATGGAAAGGTGAGAGTCCTGCTGTTCAAGAGAACAGAAAGGGGCATGTAACTGAGCCTGCGGACTTTAGGAAAAACTAACTACAGTGTAGGGGAAAAAGCACGGGGACCAGGGGACTTAGAAAGCCATCACCCTTAAATCTCCGCCTAGCAGACTCAGAAGAACCAAGAGTGTCAAGGCACAGGGCAGGGGTCTGCAGGGTTTGCCATGGCGTTCCCTGTGTCCGCGGTCCCACGCAGTAGGGACCACGTGTGCCTGTGTCTCTTTCTTTGCTCTAAGTTCTACACCTGGTGTACGGCGGAACTTGGTCCACCACAAGGAGCAGAAGTAAGAGAGTCTAGATACAGAGAGAAACGTGTTACGTTAGCTTTGGGAAACTGTTGTGTTCCTGTTTGGCGAGTCCTTTTCCTCGTGTTCTTACAGGAACACAAAGTGCTGCTGACTGGGACCCCGCTGCAGAACACTGTGGAAGAGCTCTTCAGCTTGCTTCATTTCTTGGAGCCAAGTCGCTTCCCTTCAGAAACAACCTTTATGCAAGAATTTGGTGATCTGAAAACGGAAGAGCAGGTACTTCACCCCTCCGCTTTGCCTTTTGTGTGTTTGAAGATGTAAGGCTTATGTCTCAGTGTTTGCCACCCTGCCACGTAGCCTTGTGTATCCTTCTCTGGGGACTGGAAGTCATCAGTACAAAGATGGTCTTGTTTGTCCCTTAGCCAGCCACACCCCTCCCCTCCCACTCCCCCACCCCCCAAAAAAGCCTGTTGAGTTTTTCTAGGCTGCTTACTTTACAAACCAGACTTTCAGAGATTTCTGTGCCATACGGGTGAGTGTTTCTTCAGCGTGTACTTCAGGGCTGGTGTCAGGAGCCCCCAGGGTTTGTAGACCCACCTGTCACTGGAGTTTCGGGTCCTGAACCGTACTGCTTCAAGCCTGTTTATTTTCATTTCAACATTAGAAGAATAACTGGCCCAGTGGACTTATGGGAGAACGCAAGGGCTTGTGAGTGTGAAACACTTGGCTACCGTAAGCACCATAAGAGTCACGTGTGTGTTAACCCGTGTGGGGCCTCCTGCCGGTGAACCGGCAAAGACCCGCACCCCACTAACTTTGAAATCAATGCATTAATAAGCTCGACATCTTAGACGTATTTGCCCTCTCTCCAGCCTACTGGCTCAAACCTCTGGTCGAGTTCAGAGTGTGGTCTGTTTTGTTGCTCTTCCGTAGGATAACAACAGTATTGTGCCAGTTGGTGCAAAAAGAGAACCAGAGAGCTCTCTGCTTGGTTTGTCCATTGATGCAGAGTGATATTTCTCAGCCCCCTTTCATCCACATTTGTCATCTCTTTTCACAAAGGAAGAGAAGCACAGAACCCTCTGGCGTTGCTCCTGCCCTCTTCCCATTCATCCCCATGGCTAAAACAAAAAGGGAAACTAACTAAATAACCTCCCCCAATACCTTCTCTGAGTTTTTCAAGCCCTTCAAACTATTCAGGAGCTCTGAGTAAGTGAAGTTCTTTGACACCAGCCACGCAACCTTCTTGTACATCTCTTATGACAACTCAAAGTTAGCTCCTTTATGTTCTTCTTAGGCTTTGAGAACTTAAAATGGATATTAAATAAATAAAATAGTCTTCCCTTCCCTTTTCTTTTTCTTTTTTTTTAAATGCTAGAATGTTTTAACACGCAAGCAAATGGAGATACCAGTATTGACATGAGGTCCTTTTTTAGGTGCAAAAACTACAGGCTATTCTAAAGCCAATGATGTTGAGACGTCTCAAAGAGGATGTAGAAAAGAACTTGGCCCCCAAAGAAGAAACTATTATTGAAGTTGAGCTAACAAACATTCAGAAGAAATATTACCGAGCCATCCTTGAGAAGAATTTTACATTTCTTTCCAAAGGTGGTGGACAAGCTAACGTACCTAACCTTTTAAACACTATGATGGAATTGAGAAAGTGCTGCAACCATCCCTATCTAATCAATGGTAAGCCTGCCTGCCTGGAGCTTGTTAATGTGGAGGTTGGTACAAGCTTCAGAAGCTTCCCTCGGCCCCTGTGCTGAGGCTCTCGTGTGTGCTGGTCTAGCCCTTTCTGCTCAGTGGGGTAACTTATGGTTGCTGAGGCTAGTGGCCAGTGCTCCCTAGAAGTACCATGCCACCCTGCCTGTTACCAGTCCCCTGTGTCTGCTGCAGGAACAGATGTCAGCAGGCCTGGGCTGGCTGCTAAAGACAGGAGCCCTGGGAGGTTTTCAGGGTTTGCCTGGGGAGTGAGTCCAAAGCACTGAGAACATCTCCATGTGGTTAGCCACTGCCTGCTACTTCAGGTATATGGTGCAAAGTGGCCTTAGATCTCTTGCAGGCTCGAGGCTTTCAGCATGTGTCCCCTAAAAGTGGGAGGGATATTAAAGTTTTGTTCATTATATTGTCCCTGTTACTGATGGAAACTTTATGGCCTTGCTGTTTTCTCCTCCATAGAGAAATGTGACTGACTCAAGTGGGTAAATGCCTTACATACTTCCCAAAATTGTTAAGGAGACAAGTGTGCCATGACCGTGTGAGCACGGCCAGTAGGGACTTAGAAAGGGCCACCAGGATGTGGAGGGATTGAGATGAAAGTCTCAGAGGAAGATAGCATTTGAGACAAGGATGTTGCCACACAGGACTAGAAAAAGGAAGGACGCTGAGGCTGAAGTCCCGACACAAGCAAAGACATTGGACCCTGCTATGAAGCCTCAAATGGGGTCACATGCTACTTTGGCTCCAGACTGTAGGTGGAGGAGGAAAGCCACGGCTGGTGTTTGAGCTGCGTGAGCACTGCTTCGAGATGTGTCTGCAGGGCTGAGGCTGTGTCTCAGATGGTAGCGTGCTCACCGAGCCTGCCCAGAGCTCTGGGTTTCATCTCTGCACATAACAGGAAGCCAGGCAGGAGGAGCAGAAAGTTCAGGATCCTTGTAGCAAACTTGAAGCTAGCCACTTCAAGGGGGGACGTGCATGGGGTTCCTGAAAGCCTGCCTCAAAAATGAAAAGAAAAGAGGCTGATCTCAGCCCACATCATATTGAAAAAGATGGAATGAAGGACAGACAGACAAACAAGCAGAAAAAGACCTGGGCGGTTTATGCTGTGTAGGCAAGGCTAACCTGGGGTACTGTGTAACAGGCCAGCAGTGCACTGGGGAAGAAGTGACAAAGCCTCTCTTGTCTTAGCCATTTGTGAGAGTCAAGGTCACCTGACCTAAAGAGTTCCTCTCCTTTCCCTGTTGTCACAGTGCACACGTGCCAACCACCCTTGATGTCCTTTTCACTGTAGGAGAAAAAGTAGTCTCTGCCTGGAAGATAGGCTCAGAGCATAGGCCCTGAGGCCGTTGTTCTGATTTGACATCTTCAAACTCCTTTTTGAAAGTAGTGTTTTTAATTTTGTTTTCTAAGGAGAGTACCCTGTGTGATAATTACACATTTATTATGCTAGCCTCCTAATCGCACAGTGCTCATGAGCTTGTAATCCACAGTGGTGTCAAGCCAGCCTGTGGGTGAGTTGTACTTAGGGAATGTACTTGTGTGAGTAGAGGACACACTTGAGTGTGCACACACACTTTATTGCACAGCTTATAGAAAAAATAGATAATAACATTCTCTGGTGGGAAGGGAAAGAGTGCTGGCGGGGCGGGGCCTGGGTCACAGGAGCTCAGCACCATGATAAGATGGACGCCCCAGTGCCTCCGTGTCCTCAGTGCTCACCCAGCATTGCCAAGGCTTTCCCCACAGCAATAGCTGGTGGGTCTTTCCTGTGCCTGACTCTTCTCTAGCCTCTCCTACGTAACTCCTTCCAGAGCATCTTAGGACTCCCTGAGGTATTTGTAGTCATTGTCGGACCTTGAGGTGAGTTCTTCTGTCCTTAGAGCAGGTAACAGTGTTAAGCAGGTGTCCTTATGCCACTGTTTCTTGCAAAGTTTTTTTTTAAAAAGGTGGCGCTCACCTTTAATCCCAGTACTTGGGAGGCAGAGGCAGGCAGATCTCTGAGCTCAAGGACAGCCAGCGCCTCACAGAGAAACCCTGTCTCAAGAAACCAAAAATAAAAATGAAGGTGCAGATGAGCACACTGGGCACACAGCTCCGGGAAGACTTGGGGGGAGACGTCATAATCTCATAGAGACCGTCTAGGCCCTGACTCTACATTCTCACCCAGGGTCTGAAAGTATCACTTCTCATGGAGCGATTGTCATATACAACTAGTTCATAAAGAAATGTTAATTGTATATATTAAATGGTGATGAACCAGTTGTGAGCTAGTACCCCAGTGGAGCTAAACTCCTACTCTGCAGAGCACACCCTCTGAAAAATAGGAGCAATTCTGTGCGTAGGTGGAAGCGGTAAGGTGAGCATAGTGGGGGAGAGCGCTGGAAGGGGGGTAGCGCACAGAGGCGGGTGTGGTTGGAAGGGTGGCCAGCATAGGGCGGTCAGTCAGTGCTGCCAACAGGCCAAGTAGAGTCATTAGTACTGACCTGAGCACGGTTTGGATAGAACTGTATATCCTGACGCGAGAACAAGAGTGGCGAAAGCAGGTCCGAAGGCCCCAGGCGGGTGGAAGTGATTGTTCTTTGCAATGCTCTGTAGGAAGACTGTAGAAGGTGGGAGGCGATGAGGAAGCAGAAACTAAGATTTACCTGGTGGAATGTCATTTAGAGGGGGAAAAAATAGGATGCTGTTTATTTTATTTTACTTTTGTTTTGTTTTGTTAACCTTGAGGAAGCAGGTGCTTTCCTGCTGATGGCTAGTAGACACAGTGGCATTACAGTCGCTGCCCCAGGAGCAGCTCTCTGTTGAAGTGGAAAGACTACTCCTGTTTCAGGTTGCCTTCATCGTGCACACATGATGAGGGCAGCACCAGCCACACTTTAATTTAGGGCAGTGCCAGCAAGGTAGTAGGGTTCGACATACCCCATATCCAGTTAATTAATGTTTTCAAATCTAACACCAAAGGAAATCTTTAATTGCTAATTTTGAGAAATTGACTGTGATACGTAGGGCAGAAATTGCTACTACACACGCACGCACGCA
Source organism: Acomys minous (assembly GCF_964271855.1). Classification (NCBI taxonomy): domain Eukaryota; kingdom Metazoa; phylum Chordata; class Mammalia; order Rodentia; family Muridae; genus Acomys; species Acomys minous. Next base: position 118,646,223 of record NC_140483.1, read on the forward strand.
CGTACGCACGCACGCACACAACCTTCCTCTCTTTTCATGTTACTATAATAAACATAGCACTAGAAGAACTGTAAAGGGCCCGTCCGTGTCTGTAGTTAATGAAGGATTATTGGTATAAGCTGCTCAGGAAGAATTTACATTCCCTATAAAATCGATCAGTTTGACATATTTTGGGGAAAGAAGGAAATACTATTTTCTTTTCTACTTGTCTTAAGTACTTAAGTACTTAAGTACTACTTGTCTGAGTAAGAAACCTCAGGGACCGGAGAGGTGCTCAGTGGTGCAGTGCCATCTTACTTGGAGCAGGACCTGAGTCTGGTCCCCGCACTCACATCGCATGAGGATCATCACTCACACCACAGCTGCATGTAAACTCCCTCTCTGCAGGGATCTGACCCCGCCCCCTCTGCCCACCTCTGGGGCATCTTTGCTCACATGCACGTGTCATGAACACTTTAAAATAATTATAAAAATTTAAGGATAAGACATTACTGGTGGCACTGAAAAGGCAGGAGAGTTCCTTTGCTCCTTTTTAATAAATTTAAAGTTTTATAATGTAAGCTCAGTTTTCTCTTTGAATTATTTATATTTCAATTTTATTCTTTTACTAAAATATTTCTAGCCTGTTTGACATTTGCTTTCTCAAAGTGAAAATTTCATTTTTGAAAACTATTGCTTAAGTTGGTGTGGTGGCACATACCTGTAATCCCTGTACTCCAGGAGGCAGAGGCAGGTGGATCTCTGAGTTAGAGGCTAGCCTGGTCTACAAAATGAGTCCAGGCAGCCAAGGCTGCACAGAAAAGTCCTGTATAGAAAAACGAAAAAAAGATGGGTGGTGGTAGCGCACACCTCTTATACCAGCACTCAGGAGGCAGAGGCAGGCGGATCACTGAGCTCGAGGACAGCCTGGTCTACAAAGTGAGTCCAGGACAGCCAGGGCTACACAGAGAAACCCTGTCTCGAAAAACCAAAAAAAAAAAAAAAAAAAAAAAAAAAAAAAAAGAGAGAGAGAGAGAGAGAAAAGAAAAGAAAGAAAGAAAGAAAGAAACTATTCCTTGGTCATTAACCCATTTTAGACTACTTTGTATTACATTTCACTTTGATTATGGGTTGTATACCTCATGGACAAAAATGCTCACACTATAAAGGTAAAAAATCCATTTCTAAATTGTAAGCATCTTATGATGCATTATAAGTTAGAATAAACTTTCTAATGACCTACTGTGGTATTTTACTTTAAGTTTCTCTTCCGCCGATAGAGAGCTTTCTGAATCCAGAACCTGGATTTACAGATTTCAGGCTTGGGAAACAGCACTCACCTTTAGTCAGAGACACTTTGGCCAGTGTCTTAAAGTGGCATTTTGTTCTTTATCCTTCCTTGGTCTGTTTCCACACTAACAGGGAAAAAAAAATCTGAATCTTAGCTTTTTGTTCTGGTGGAAGGGGGAGTGAGGGTCAGGCTGTTCCAAGACAGTTGGCATTTCCTGCCAGTCTCCCTTTGTGAAAAGGTCATGTGCTGTATGGAAAGCCTGGCACTTGTCTCCAAACATCAACTTTAATCTGTCCTTTATGATTTTAACTACTACGGTGTTCTCCGTCCGACCTCATAACAACAGTCTCACAGCCACCTTAAATGGAAATGGGACTGGGCTTTATTCACACTGTGTTGCCTGTGGGGGTGTCAGTGCAGTGGCCTGTCTGACCCAACTTTCAAAAGCCTTTGGGAGGTTTTCGTATCTCCATCTTGTGCGTCACTAATTTACGTGTTTCTGAGGCTTTGCTTATTGTTTGTTTGCTTGTTTTGGTGGTTGTTGTTGGGTTTTTGTGGTTTTTCAAGACAGGGTCTCTCTGTGTAGCCTTGTCTGACTTGCTTTGTAGACCAGGCTGTCCTTGAACTCACAGCTAGCCGCCTACCTCTGCCTCCCAAGTGCTGGGATCAGAGGCGTGCGCCGCCACCGTCCCGGCTAGGTTATGTGTTTCTAAGAGTGGTGGAAGGGTTAAATAGGTTCCTGGCACAGTATAATGGTAGGAAATGACCCCTTTAGGTGAAGTTTGGTGTGCTTTCTACAGAGCAGCTGTGGCAGGAGAGGAGTGAACACAGCATTATGTACTGGGGAGCCCCAGAGACCAGGGGGGAGGCCAGGTCGCCTCTGCTTACAACAGCCGAAGTACCTGAGCACTGAAAGGGCCTTCACACTGCTCCGAGACCCCACACCAGGGTACGGGAAGTCAGAGGCCGCAGCCATGAGCTTTCATCGTTGGGTGTGTGGTCTTCTTCTGAGGCTGCTCTAATGCACACAGGTGTTTGCACCGTGAGGTAACAGTGAGGAAAAGGAAGTTAGCTGGGGAGCCTTCGAGTTGGCGCCTGTTTTAGCTTTAAAGGGTTGACGGAGTTACTGTCTGTTCTGCTTAGTGAACAGCCTGTCCCTGAGTACCTCAGGCCCTGCAGTTCCGTAGGTATCTGGCTGGCCTTTAGCTTGTTTTCTGCCATTTCTGGCCTAACAATCTGCTGTTGAAATTTGAGTGTGTTTTTGCTTGTTTTGGGTTTCGTTTTGTTTTTTCATATAGTCAGCAAACATTTGGTTGTTGAAAAAAAAAATGTGGCTCTCTCCCCAGATGCCTCAATGTATGGAACTTAAAACCTCAGTCCCTTTGTAGGCCTGTAGTTATGTGTGCGTCTAACTTAGAGTAAGCTGGTCGCTGCCTGCTCTCAAACGTGAATGGGATATTCTGATTTTGCCAATTTGTTGTGGGTTTTGAAAGCAAATCCATTGTTTTTAGTTAAAAACAAAACAAAACAAAACAAAAAAATCCTTCTGCAGTATTCACGTCATGCCATCCAATCTCTGCAGGTGCTGAAGAGAAAATTTTGGAAGAGTTTAAAGAAACACACAATGCAGAGTCTCCAGATTTTCAGCTCCAGGCGATGATCCAGGCTGCTGGCAAGCTGGTGCTGATTGACAAGCTGCTGCCAAAGCTGAAGACTGGTGGCCACAGGGTGCTTATCTTTTCCCAGATGGTGCGCTGCTTGGACATCCTGGAAGACTATCTCATTCAGAGACGGTGAGGCCACCGCACACAAACAGCAGAAAGGAAGCACTGGCCCCTTGAGTGGGTCACCTAGAAGTGACCTTTGCCGCAGAGGTGGTTGAATGGAAACAGTGCATCACCTCCTTTTTAAAGCCAGTTACACATAAGGGCGTCTTTACTTGAGGACTCGGGGGGGGAGGGGGTGTTGTTGAGACAGGGTTTCTCTGTGTAGCCTTGGCTGTCTTGGTACTCCCTCTGTAGACCAGGCTGGCCTTGCTCTCAAAGATCCACCTGCCTCTGCTTCCTGACACTGATTAAAGGCATTCACCACCACCACCACCTGATATTTCTGTGTAGGGGTTTTGTTGCTGCTTGGTGGTTTTTTGTTTGTTTGTTTGTTTTGTTTTTATAATGTCACATACTTTTGTGGGCAGTTTTCCCCTTATTCTTATTTCGTTCAACTTGGGGAGAAAAGTTCTTCCTTAAAATTAAAATGTATTTTGTCAGCTATTTTTAGAATTTAGCTATTTCCTTAAGAGGAAGTAAAATAAAACTTTTGAGTGTTAAGGTGATTGTATGGAAAACAATTCTGACCTAAAATTATTTATGGTAAATCCTTCCATTGTATGAGTGCACATTCCATAGTGGAATACTTACTTTAAAGCAAAAAGGAGCGAGCATATGGGAGCTGTTTGTCAGGCTTCCTTGTTGTATTTCCAGGTACCCATATGAAAGGATTGATGGCCGAGTCCGAGGCAACCTCCGCCAGGCAGCTATTGACCGATTCTCCAAACCTGATTCTGACAGGTTTGTTTTCCTCCTGTGCACAAGGGCAGGAGGGCTAGGCATTAACCTCACCGCTGCTGATACCTGCATCATCTTTGATTCAGACTGGAATCCCCAGAATGACCTCCAGGTAAGTGGGGGCGGGGCTGCCACTCTTCCTCCTCCAGTGACAGACTCGTGAGTCACACCAGTCAGTGCTCAGCCTGGGTCTCCTGACCTTGCAGATCAGCTAGTGATCACGTGATGAGTGGAAACCCCTTAGTGGGTTAGTCCCCTTCTAAACCACACCTTTAATCACGTGTGGTCTTACAACTGACCAAAGAGCTATGGGTTTCTCAAAGTGTGTGTTGATCACTTCTGGCTGCCATAACAAAATGCCATGATTGGGCAGCTTAAACAGTACCCATGCCTTTCTCAAGGGTGTGGAGTTGGAAGTGTGAGATCTGGACACCAGCATGATCGGGCTATTGCTAAGAAACTGCTACACACACAGATGTCTTCCTCCTGGCTCTTATAGGATGCTAATCCCGTTCATTAGGGCACCACCCTCTTGACCTAATTACCTAAGTACCCACCTCTAAATCCCGTCACACTGAGGTCAGCTTTCCCATATACGGATTTAGGGAGAATACAGCCATGTATTCCATGGCAGCAGCCGTTGGCTTTCTTTTTCTTCTAGGCTCAGGCTAGATGCCACAGAATAGGGCAGAGCAAATCTGTGAAGATCTACAGGCTGATCACCAGAAACTCCTATGAAAGGGAGATGTTTGACAAGGCCAGTTTGAAGCTGGGTCTGGATAAAGCTGTGTTACAGTCTATGAGTGGAAGAGAAAATGCCACCAATGGGGTAAGATGACACTGCCCAATCCATGTGTTCATTCCAGCTTCTTTCTGTATTCATCTGACTGTAAGAAATTATTTGGTAATTGGTTTTTATTGTTTGTTTTCTTGAGATAGTTTCATTAGGTAGCTCTGGCTGGCCATGAACACACAGAGATCCACATGTCTCTGCCTCCTAATTTCTGGATTTAGAGGCGGCTGACACCATGCTCCACTGCCTGTTTTTGTTTTTGTTTTTGTTTTTTTAACCTCAAAATTTTAAGCATATTTTGTTGCATTTTCTTTTCTTTTTTTATAAGTAAATACTCTTAAGATATTTAGTGTCTGTCTTAATTCTAAACGAGTTTGAATAATGAAACCTTTTCCAAAATAGGTACAACAGCTTTCCAAGAAGGAAATAGAAGACCTTCTACGAAAGGGGGCTTATGGTGCACTTATGGACGAGGAGGACGAAGGATCTAAGTTTTGTGAAGAGGATATTGACCAGATTCTCCTTCGGCGGACCCACACTATTACCATTGAGTCCGAAGGGAAAGGTTCCACATTTGCTAAGGTTCGAGTCCGCCTAGGGGGCCAGGCCTTTAGGGCAGCATGCTAGACAGAGGAGTCACAAAACAGATGCAGAACATCGGGCTTTCATTATGAATTACAGGCCAGTTAATAATTTCCTGGCAACTCCAGCCCACAAGTGGTTCTCTCTACGCTGGGTTCTTTTCTGTGGCCGCCATGGTCTTGTTCTCAGGTGTTTTTTGCCCGTGCTTCCCTCTTAGCAATCTAGTTCCCTCATCATCTTCTCTTCTGACCTCGATTCCTGAAAGGACCTGAAAGGATGGTTGGGTCACTCTGTAATTAAGTCTTGCTCGTTTTCCCAGTAGCTACCGCTCCACGCATCCCTGCTCACAGCTAAATGGTGGCCATTGCCTTCTATTCCAGCTCTCGCCACTGCCTCTGCCACAGCTTGCACCATACAGCCGTTCACCTTATCCAACCTGCTCTGGCCAAGGAGGCTTCCAGTCATCCACACTGAGGCTCACTCTGCTCTTTAGTTTTGCCGTAAAGTGTGAGATTCAGAGCCTTTGACATGCTATAGGTTTGCACAACCATTAGCACAGTCCTAAGTTTATAATGTTCCTCTTGCTTCAGAAATACCTGTTAGCAGTCAGTCTGTCTTGTTTCACCCAGTCCTGCAGACCATATGTACTTTCTTAATAGCTTTGCCTGTCCTGGAAACACCATTATAAATGGAATTATACAATGTGTGGCCGTTTGTGTATGCCTTCATACACTTACATGATTTTCTTGAGGTTCGTCCTTGTTGTAGTATGTATTGATAATTTGTTTATTTTTAACATGGCTGCTTGCAATGTTCTACTGTACAGTTATCACTCAATGACCAGGTGACAGTAGACATTCCAGTCATTTATGCATTGCTAATGGATGGTGAAATGTGGGCTGTTTCTACTTTGGGACTTCCGATGAACACTTTCATGGCAGTTTTTGCTTGGACACATACGCTTCTCTCTCGAGCGTCTGCTGGTAACAGAGCTGCTAGAGGCTGGTTTTCACTTTCTCAGCTCCCCAACCAGAACTGAACCTCCGGCCTCGCACATGCATGCTTGTCTTTTAAGAGACTAACAGGCTGTTTGTTTGTTTCTGTTTTTTCTTTTCAACAAATTAGAAACATTTAAAGTTAGCATAGAAATAATGGGTTTCATCCTGGCATTTTCGTACATGCATCATTATGCACTGTAAGTCCTCTCCCCAGTGCCCTCCATGCGCTTTGCATCCCTCTGCTGGTCCCCTGCTACTCTGCAGTAGTTCCTCCCTCTGCCTTCATATCACGTGTCCCACTATTCTTTATCCTGTTGCTTAAAAATCTCTTCCTGTAGTTCTATGAACACACACACACACACACACACACACACACACAGAGTTTAGTTCATATATGAGAGAAAACTGTGGTATTTGTCTTTCTGAGCCTGCCTTATTTTGCTTAACATAATGGTTTCCAGCAGTGTCATGCAAATGTCATGATTTTGTTTTTCCTTGCGGCTAAATAAAATTCCACTGTGTATAGACAGCATTTTCTTTATCAGTTCATCTGTCACTGGGCATCTAGGCTGGTTCCATTTCCTGGCTACTGTGAAGCAGAGGTGTGTAAGTGTCTCTGAGGTGTGCTGACTTAGGGTCCTTCCTTCAGGAATGTGATCTAGTGGCTGGGTTATATGACAGTTCTATGTTTAGTGTTTTGGGGACCCTCCACACTGACTTCCATAGTGGCTCCCTGAGTTTGCGCTCACACTGGACAGAATTCACTGTTTGCTCTCCTGGTGCTACTTTTACCTTCCGTTTCCTTGCTGGCTGAAGGTGTTGAGCCCCAGCTCCTCCATTGCCCGAGCTTGTGGAGGCTCTTCTGGGCTCTGGACCCTCACAGCTTCCTGTTTCTTTCCGGATCTTTCCTCACACGCACACTCAGTATGTGCAAGACTAACACACACGCAGCAGGCACACACGCTGCATGCCCAGACAGTCCCTCTGAGTGACATGCGGCTGCCAGAGATGGACATGGCAGTTTCTCTTGACTTCTTCTCTTGTGGTGTTTCCTGTCTGTTTGTTGTCTAGCTCTACTAACCGGGCTTTTTGAAGACCGTCTTTTTAGGAAGTCTTGTTTTCTTCCTTTAGTGATTATTTCTTGTATAAACTCCTAAAGTGGCGAACTCTAATCTCCACAGTAGGCTGTGCTGCTATCAATCCTCCACCATGCGGCTCTAGGCACAGTGATGACCATCTTGAGTTTACCCCTGCTTTCAAATAGTTTACGCTTCCCTCTGGGTAGAGGTCGGTCAGTGTACAAGGCCGCCTTGCTCTGGCATCTGTCCTTATCAACCTGCCCATGGCTACTTTTACTAGGTTTTCTCCTCTGGACCTTTGCACATGGGCTCTGCTGTGAGCGTTTCTGCCAGCTTTCTTCTTTTAATGAATGCTCTAAAATGTGGTCCAAGCATTTTCTTCTAGAGGAAACTATTTTTATTTTATTTTACTATTTTAGATCTGCTCCCAGCAGAACCTTGCTGGAGCCATGTGGAAGGCCTTTCTCAATTGTTTGCACTTTACCACACCTGCTGTGGGTATGGAAAGTGTACAAGGGACACTTTTCATCTCTCTCCCATCCATTGTACTGTCTTGCACAAGAGGATGAACACACATATTCGGTGACTAGATGAATGGAGGCTGCCAGCATCCTGACTCTGAGAAACGCATCTCAAAGTAACGCATACATTTCCTTCCTTTTAGGCCAGTTTTGTTGCATCTGGAAATAGGACAGATATTTCTTTGGATGACCCAAATTTCTGGCAAAAGTGGGCTAAGAAGGCTGAATTGGACATCGATGCCTTAAACGGGAGGGTGAGTGAGAAGTCCCACCCAGACGGCTGCCTGTCCTGACCTGAAGGTTGGTCTGACCCTCACTGCATTTGCTTTCCTGTTAGAACAACCTGGTTATTGACACGCCGAGAGTACGGAAGCAAACCAGGCTGTACAGCGCAGTGAAAGAGGACGAGCTGATGGAGTTCTCCGACCTGGAAAGCGACTCTGAGGAAAAGCCTTGCATAAAGCCGCGGCGCCCCCAGGATAAGTCGCAGGGCTACGCCCGGAGTGAGTGCTTCAGGGTGGAGAAGAACCTCCTGGTCTATGGGTAAGGCTGGCTCACTGTACAAACTCACATTTATTTATCGACAGGTAGACATCTCAGTTGTTGTAGGAAAACCCTGTTTTTGTGAATCTGTGTGGTTCCTCTTTAGTGTAGCCACACAAATGCCTCCACATTAATTTTCTGCAGCCTGTGGCTTCCTTTAGTCAATACGACCCACGTTCTAATCCTCCTGGGTATACAGAGAGAGTTCACTAGAATTTATGAGCGCTAGCCAGCACCATAGGAATATTGGCAGCTCCAATTTACTTGTAGATTATTAAAAACTAAGAATGATATAAAATTGCAAAATCTCTTGGCACTGTAATGTCACATAAACTTTATGACCATAGTTATCTGTTAATAGTTTTCTGCTGTAAAGACTTAGCAAAGGCAGAGAAAGCTATCAGGTACTTTTCCTCCCAACTCGTCCGCAGCATGAGGCCATTTGAACTTCATGAGTCTATGGGATTCCTTTTGCTGACTGCCAAACCACCATGACCCACATCCACTTTACATCTCATGCAACATTGGCACCCACACAGCACCTTGAATGGCAGGTAGATAATAAGAATTTGCTCAAACATGCCTGCAATGCCCACACTCAGGGAGGGAGGCAGAGGCAGGCGGATCTCTCTGAGTTCCAAGGCCAGCCTGGTCTATAAATCACATCCAGGACAACCAAGGCTACACAAGGAAACCTTGTCTCCAAAAAAACAAACAAACAAAAAAAGAATTTGCTCACAGGTTGTGGGACTGAAGGCAGGTTCCATTAAAATAGAAACTGCTGCCAAAGTGACTTTGACTGAGGCAGTGCTGTCCTGCCTGTGGTGTTTCTTCTAGCAGCGAGGAAGGGGAGGGAGGGTTCTGCGTTTGGCTCTTGTCTGTCATGTGGATTCTTTCCTGTGGGTAGACCTGAGTTCTGTTTTGGAGCTTTGCTTCCGCTTACTCCGCTGTTGCTCCTGCCCTTCTCATCCCCGAGTCCCTACCTACAGACCTGATCGGCCTTACGCCTGCCTTCCTTGCAGCACTCCGCACAGCTGCCCCCTCTGCACTCTGGCCTGCCTGTGTCATCAGTCTCTCTCCCGATGGGAATCCCAGTCAGCATTTCATTGAGGATGGGAGCTCTTTCGGTATACCTCAGTGCACGGGCACGGAAGCACAGTGCTGCACAGATATTTATTTGAAATGCACAAATGCCAGCCGAGGCCTATCCTGTATCTCAGCAACTCTGTTGGCACTCATCTGTGCACACTGGGCAGCTCTCCTGCCTCTATGCAGGACGGACACTCTCCTAGCCTCAACCCTTTGCTCCCTGCACCTGCTTTCTGCTTTTGTCTTGACAGTTAAAATTTTTCATGGAAACCTTAGGACTGGAACACACTAATAACTCCTAGTTCTAGAAAGGATGCTCAGGGCATTCTGTCTTTCAGTCAAATCTCCTCCTTTTCTCACTCTTACTGTTGTGGTGTGAGCAACCACCATGTGCTGGGGTACCGGACTAGAATACTCTCAGACAACAGGACTACCACTATGAACAAGGCACATGTAGCCCAAGGCAGGCAGGTAGGAAAGCAGAAATGGGAGTAGCGGTGAAGATAATGTGACAGGCAGCACTCTGCTAAGAGAGCAGAGATGCTCATCGTGCACCGTAAGCAGCACCCTCCTACTTCGGGCACAAGGAGAGCTCACAGAGGGAATCTGTGGCTGCTGAACATCAGAGATGCACAAGATGTGATAATAGGAAAGAGGAGCGAACACAAGCCCTGGATAAGAGAAAGATCAGAACAGCCAGGAAGAGCGGTGGGTTGGCAAGAGGCAGGCTATGGCAGAGGATTTTCTCTCTATTCTCAGAGCACGACTCTGAGTTACTACAGAAGGCAGTGGAGAAACTCTGGCTGGTGGCTCTGTCTGCTGCTGCCCTGAGGAAGGGACAGCTCCGGCAGCCTCTGCACCCTGCACCTGTTTGTTGTGTAGTAGGTATTGCCAAGATGGAGCAGTGCAATGGCTGTTTGTGTAATAACGGCCCGATGCGTTGCCTGTTTCCCTGTGCTTCGTCCTGCCTCCTGCCCTTTTTCTGGGAGGACCTGAGTCTTGGTCCAGCATCTTTCCAGAGTGGGAAGTAACCATTCCCTGTTGAAAAGGAGCCGTAGGACTGTTAGCACTAAACCAGGTAGTGTGGCATCTGTTTGTGGTGGGTTGACGCAGTGGGACTTCTCCGGCATTGTAGCTGTGATTTCTAGTAGGCACAGTGACTTTAAGCCATCGATCATTTCAGAAGCTTGGTCACCGTAGCAATCATCCGAGTCACAGTTGGAGGAAGCACAGCATGACAAGCTCCAGTTCCTCTGGTGGCATGCATATCCTAAAGATAGCAGCCATAGCCACCAACAGCCCAGGGAAGCCATTAGCCACACAGGGTGTTTCAGTGGCTTTGTCGTTCCCTCTGTAAGGAGGTATTCCTCTCCTAGCTCTAGAGGTGACCAGTGCCATTGTGGGTCCAGGATTTCCCAGTACTGGGGCCTGGCTATCAAGGTCATGTCACGGTCATAGTTAGAGACCCCTGTCTGAATGCTGCCTCTCTGCTTTCCAGCTGGGGCCGCTGGACAGACATCCTGTCCCATGGTCGCTACAAACGTCAGCTCACCGAGCAAGATGTGGAAACCATCTGCAGAGCCATCCTGGTGTACTGTCTCAACCACTACAGAGGGGACGAGAACATCAAGAGCTTTATCTGGGACCTGATCACGCCCACCGCCGACGGCCAGACTCGAGCCCTGCTCAATCATTCTGGTGGGTCTGCCTTGCGTTCTTTGTGCTTCCGGGTCACAAAAGACTGCCAGAAACACCCACTGTTTGGCAAAGGGCGGCAGCGTAGATTCTCGCTTTTCCTACCTGCCCCTTACAGTATCTGCCTCTTGACACTGTAATGTGCACTGTGAAGGCATCTGTAACTGTGGCCCTGGTGCTTGTAGGTCTGTCGGCCCCTGTGCCAAGGGGCCGGAAGGGGAAGAAGGTGAAGGCGCAGAGCACGCAGCCGGTAGTGCAGGATGCTGACTGGCTGGCGAGCTGCAATCCGGATGCCCTGTTCCAGGAGGACAGCTACAAGAAGCACCTGAAGCACCACTGCAACAAGTAGGTACCGGGCAGAGGCAAGCGCGCGTGCGGAGTGCGTGGGGTGTACAGGTCCGAGCGTGTGCCGCTTGAACCCCTTTGTAAGGGAGCACTGTGCTGCGTGCGTAGTGCCTGGTGCTCATCACCGTCATCTAGTCCTCACCCCCAACAGGCACCGTGTGCCCCTTAAGCAGTGGCTCCTCCTCGCCCTGCCCTCAGCCTCTGTCCTGGTCACTTGTCCGCTCTCAGCCAGCTGTTTCAGGGGTTGTGTTCTGATGATTTTATTTGGTTGCAGTGCTCAAGAGCCATCCGTGTGGTAGGGAGTGTCAGGATCCTTTTGAGGGATGAATACCATTCCATCCCAAGTGTGCCACACTCTGTTTATCCTTCCGTCCACTGGCAGACATGTGGATTGTTTCCACATTTACCTACTATAAGCAGTGCCACTGTGGGAGTGCAGTGACCAGTTTGGAGATAATATATAGACAATTATGGTTCGTTTTACAATGACTCCACCCTTATTGACTGCTTCCATTGGGGGCTCTGGGGAGTTTACATAGTGCTTTCGCTTTAGTTTTATCTCTGTTGCTGTGTGGACCCAGCTGGCTTCGAGTCCCAGAGCTCCTCCTGCCTCAGCCCCCTGAGTAGCTAAGACCCCACGGTTTTTCTTGGCAACTGTTCTGTTTTATTCCCCCACATAACCACCAAGATGCAGGTCTCCAGCCAGAGTACCTTACCTGAGTTTCTCAGTTAAGAACGGAGTGGGATCTGGTGACACACTTCCTCTCACCCACTCAGCCGCTTCCTGCCAGACCACGGAAGTCGGCCTCTTTGCCTCAGGCCTCTTGAGAGGCTCCCAGTGGTCTTTTAGAGCATTTGGTGCCTTTGGAACTTGGTACTGTTGTAGCGTGGCATTTCTTGCTAAACCTGTAGCCTGATCATCATAGCTCTCAGATAATATTTATGTCTTCATGGCTTATCTTGACTTTGGGTTAGTTGCCTCCTAAGTTCTGGATTCACACAGAGGAAGGTACATGGTTTAATGTGAGAACAGTGGCTCCTGTTCCCAGATGCTAGCATGCCTCCAGTGGTTTTTAATTTCTATTCTTCTTTCAATAGCAATCTTCCATAAGGAGCCATCCTCAGTACATGTGATGAAACTGGGGTGCCTTTCATTCTAGCTCAGAAGAACGTTGTTGATACCTTCCAGCTTTTCTCTGGTGTGGAAAAAGCGTGTCCCGTTGCCCTCTGCCTGTAGGCCATGTCTTGAGATTAAATATTGTCAAACATGAGGTACTATTGGTGTTAGGTAGAAAAAATGAGTCACAGTTGAAGGATATTCTAGAAAAATAACTGATCATTGCTCTTCACAAATTTGAAGATTGTGAGACCAGGCAGAGGGCAGGTTATCGAGTACTGTGTGCAGTCCTGGGCTTCGGGCTAGAGTCACTACCAAGATGTGTGAGAGAGTGTGGACAAAGCCTGGGGGCTTGTTGGCTTCCTTGTTCGCCCATCACAGAGTGAGCTCCTGGAGACCAGGAGCTGTGTCCTGGCCATCCTTTCTCTCCCTGGCTTTCCCTCTAGAAGAGAAGGGGGTTTTCACAGGAGTCAGTTCATAGAAAGCTCCACTCTACTAAACCTGCCCTGAAATGGAAGTCTGTGCTTTCTACCAAATGCAAAAGGAACCTTTAGGCTCCCTGCCTTCAGTCAAGAGTCCAGCCACAGGCAGAGGAGACTTCCTTGGAAAATACCGTTTCTGAGCATCTGGTATAAGAAGACACTGGCCTGCAGATTCCTTAGCCTGAGGAAAGCAGTGCTAACCACAGCATCAGTTTTTCTCTCTATGTGGCAAAGTCACTATCTGACTTTAACAAGAGAAAGAATATTGAGATAATAAGACACTCCCCAAAACAACTGCTTATCTTGGCGTACATTTTGATACTTGCAGCCTGAGTCCACCCAGGACCCACATTGGTCGTGAGTGGATGACTCTCAGGCTAGGTGATTCACAGCATGTCTGCTGGTGCCTGGGCAGGAGGAATCTGCTTTAGTAAAACTGCCCCTGCCTGTCATTCCGGTGTTTTAGAGGCAAGTCAACCACCACGTCTTGGGAGACATAGTTCTGAGTTGCTGGTGCTCCAGGTGTCTCTGTGACCTTGGATTTATAGCTCATTCTCTGTTCCCAGCAGTGTTCACATCTGTAATGTGGAAATGAGGACTTGCCCCATTTCATCACAGGGTTACTATGAAGACCAAATGAGCCAGTGGTTATAAATGAGAAATGTTGGTCCAGGGGTGATATGCAAATATGTGACAGGCTCATTCAGCTAGGGAAATAACACTGGAAGGTATCAACCTTCACCAAAGAGGGTCATCTTCAGGTGTCAATCCCAAATGCACATGTGGGCTATCTAGCACAGATGACCTATGGGGTATATCAGGTAAGTTTTATTGGGGAGAGAAGTCACATTTTAGCTACTGAGGAAACACAAGCAAGATGGAAAATCTGGTGCCCTAAAGATGTCAATGGTTTTTAATGCTGATTCATTAAAGGTGATTATCAATGAGTTGGCTACATTTTAATCTTGTAGTGTTTATTATTTTTAAACCACAGCTTAGGTCCCCTGATAATATAAGGTAAAAGTAATGTTCCCTGAGTAGGGTAAGGACCCACCTCCTGTGCACCCCCACCGCCATCTTCCTTTCTCGGAAGCAAAGTTGTATAATCTGAAAAACCTGACATTCCATATTGAGGGTTTATTGTAAGGTAGTAAAACCAGATTTTATATCTCGTTTATTCCTACAACTTCTGATGTGCTTCCAAAAATGGTATTAAGGCAGCAGCTGAGGAAATTTTATGAGATAATGAAGCAGAACAGTTACTGAAAGCCATCTGCTCGGTTGTTTACAAACTTGCTTCAATACTTCAGAGGCAGTGGTAGGGTACGTGTCTAAACTCCACAAGCTGCACTAGGTAGAACTAAATGAAGTGCGCCTGGGCTGGGCCGAGCCCGCTCCCTCTCTGTGCAGCGTGAGCGGTTGCCAGGCAGGCCTGTTGGAAGCCAGCAGAAAGCACCACACAGAGGTGATTATGTGCCACCATCTGTCACGCTTCAAGCCTACCATACAGCATGGCTAATCAGCCTTGGCAGGATGATGGATGAACGGCAGCAGCTGCCAAAAGCCACTGTTGGCAAACAGCACCGAAGTTAAGAACTTTTCCCCCCTCTGTCTTCCTCTCCAGGGTCCTGCTGCGTGTCCGCATGCTGTACTACCTAAGACAAGAAGTGATAGGGGACCAGGCAGATAAGATCCTCGGGGGCGCCGACTCAAGGTTGGTGCGAGTGCACCTTTGTTCCAGCCCTCCACAAGGCAACCCCCGGGGTGGCTGGGCAACTCCATGGGTTGTGTTTAGAACCCTCCAGGCCATCAGTAGCTCACCTCCTTTTTGTGTCTTTAGTGCAAGTGTTTGTCCTCTTCTGGGCTTGGGGATATGAGGCGAGCACGGGCGGGGCGGTTGGCATGTGCTTGTACGTAAGAGCTACTGATCCGAGGTGCGACGCCGTGGGATGAGGCTCACTTCTGGCTACTGACCGCTGCCCCTGGTCTCACTCACTGTTGCTGCTTCCTCCCCACCATATAAGATGCGCATTGTGAAAGAGGACACATGAGTGTGGCCTCAGCACACGGGACTAGGACGCATCTTAAGTCCTCGTAGTTAGAGTGCTTGCATCCTGTCTTCCAGTGAAGCGGACGTGTGGATCCCCGAGCCCTTCCATGCTGAAGTTCCCGCTGACTGGTGGGACAGGGAAGCAGACAAATCCCTCTTAATTGGAGTGTTCAAACATGGTAAGGGCTGTTTCTGTTTGAATGCATCTTGACTGTGCGGCTTCATCTTTATTTAGAACTCCTCGCGCACTCTTTTCCAAAGTCATAATATTAATGCGGCTCGTTCCAAAGGACTCTTGGCGTCTACCATTTTTCTGTGCTAAAAAATCTAATATGAACTGTAAATATCAGATGCTGTTTTTGAATGTTTGTTGAGCGTTTGAGAAGAAAACATTTCTTTCTTGGCTGTAAACAGAAGCCAAACCATATTTGTTTTAGTAATAGCCAAGTTGTGCCGTGGCTTTCCCCGAAACTTTGCTTCCAGAACGGCTTCCCTCGCTAACTCTGCCAGCCAGTGTCAGAGTGGACGGTGGGCTTAACCTCTGCTATTAATCTGTACAAGTGCCTCCTGGGCTTTGTTCCAAGCAATATTTCACAAATGTCAGTGCTGAGGACTTGCCGCTCCCCCGAGTGGGACACAGCCTTGTTAACTTTGAAAGGCTGGGGATGCAGAACTGGCATGGTCTATACAGTGAGTGGTGTCTGATTATAATCCCAACTCTCCGGAGGCCGTGGAGGTATCCTCAGCAGCCCAGCCTGACTAAAGGGGAGAGTGATGGCTTATAAAACCTTTCCTGATTACAGTTTGGCTTGCGGCTCTACAGCAGTTAGGAGCGGTGTGTTGTAGTACACATCCTAATTGAATTGTGCCGCTCTGCCTGTGTACTCCAGCCGTGTTCTGTGAGCTCGGCCTCAAAATCATTTTCCCCGCAGTGCACTGTTGGGATCTGCCATTTTCCATCTAGTCAACTTGGGCAGTCAAAAAGCAAATTGCAGTTTGAAAACCAGAGAGAGAACAGTGTCATCTTACTGACATGCATCATCCTAAACCTAATAAGACAGGTTCGCTGGCCTTACGTAGATGGGGATTTTTCAGCTAGCCATGTGAGTTCCTAGAGGACCAAACCTCCCGAGGTGGGGGAGGGTGGTGAGAGTAGACTTGGAGAGCAACCCCTGCAGAGGTCATAAAGAAACGTTACGAAGCCTTTTAAATGTCAAGAAAAATTAGATGTTGGGGTCGGGGTGGGGGGTAGATAGGGTCAGAAACCCTCCCTGGCACCCTGCACTTGTCCCGACCCCTTTGTTTGTGTTTGTGGTCACTCGTTCAGTAGCATCTCCCAAGCATAAGTTGGCCCAACAAGAGCCTCCCTAGAATGCACAAGGTCTGACTAGTTCGGCAGCGATGATGATCTTTTCCGGGAAGCAGACTGGCTGTGTGGTGGCGGGGCTGCGGTTTCTGACAGTGATGGGGTCTTCTTTTGTTTCTGTGCGTGTCCTCTGTGTGCTGGTGGGCACGGCCCAGGCTACGAGAAGTACAACTCCATGCGAGCTGACCCTGCACTGTGCTTTCTGGAACGAGTCGGTATGCCTGATGCCAAGGCCATCGCTGCCGAGCAGAGAGGGACAGACATGCTAGCAGATGGTGGTGACGGGTAAGAAGGACATTCTAAAATTTTAATAAACTTTATGTCAGTGTCACATCTACTGGCAGGGCTTAATTCTTGGGCTGCACTCTCACTGTTGTGTCTGGTTTGAACTTGATGCTCACCAGTAGAGCCTGTTGATAGAGCATAAAACTATTTTAAACAAAGTACATTAAATATATACACATATATATACATACATACATACATACATACATACATAGTTGTGTCCCTTGGTGGGAGACACCCTTGGTAACCATGCATTTTAAATACTGGTAGAGTCATTTTTCAGTGTCAGATCCAGACTCAAAAGTAGTGTTAGGTTGACTGTTGCTCTTCCTCTCTCACCACCTTATACACTGATGTGATTTAAGCAATTGTTGGTTTATTGTTTTTGTTTTTGTTTTTTCCTTTTTACACAGTGGAGAATTCGATAGAGAAGATGAAGATCCAGAATATAAACCAACCAGAGCGCCATTCAAAGATGAAATAGATGTAAGACCTTGAGTGTGTTGGCTTTTACAGTGCTGGTAACATACTGTATACCCGCTTGGGACTTGTTCGGCTTTGTAGATAATGGCCTTTCATTAAGAGAGAAAATAAAATCAAACCCCAATTGAAAATAGCTCTGTTTCTTGCATTGCTTTCAAGGAATTTGCGAATTCTCCCCCAGAGGATAAGGAGGAAGCCATGGAGGTGCACAGCACAGGTGAGGCTCGGGACAGCTGGCAGGGCTGGGAGGACTAGCTGTACAGCCCGAGTTCCAGCAGCTGGATCCTATGCCATGGCAAGATGCCGTGTCCCACAGGGCAGTCTTCCACACGGACCCTTCCCCTGGGAATCGTGTTGATCCTTACTTATGGCTTCCATTACACTAATTTCTTTGATAGAACTTTTTGATTAATATAATTGACCCACGTCCTTATGGTCATTGTTTAGTGGAGAATGTTAAAGTCCTTAAAACATTTTTTAGTGGGAGGAAGGCATTTGTTTTCATCTGAAATGTTTGTGTGGACTATTGAACCCTGTACCCAGTATAAAATAATTAGATGATAATTATGTGCTTGTTATAGCCAAGATTATCATCGTAAGTGCATTCATAGGAGAGACTGGTTTTCGCTGTGTAAGACCGATAAACTGCCTCCTCCCCTGAAGGGGTTAAAAGTAAATAGTTTATAAATTATTTATGCTATTACTGCTTGTTTGTATTTGAAAATCTGAGTGTGGCAGGATGGCCTTTCCCACCCTGTCTTCTGAAGGCTGATGACTCATCCTTTTCTGTTGGAAAGTTGCCTGTGTTGTGAGAGTGTAGGGCCATGTTTCAGATTTTTTTTTCCCCCCACTTCCCCAGGGAAGCACAGCGAGAGCAATGCTGAGTTAGGTCAACTTTACTGGCCGAACACATCAACCTTGACCACGCGTCTGCGCCGGCTCATTACTGCCTATCAGCGCAGCTATAAAAGGCAACAAATGCGGCAAGAGGCCCTAATGAAGACAGACCGGCGCAGACGGAGGCCTCGGGAGGAAGTGAGAGCGCTGGAGGCGGAAAGGGAAGCTATTATATCCGAGAAAAGGCAAAAGTGAGTTCTTCGCCTTTCTCTCGGTGTCCCCACCCCATCCTACCCACCGTCCCCGGTGCTTTCTCTTCCCTTCTCTGATAGGCCCACAAGAAGCAGTTGGTCACACCAGACAGTAGCAACAAAGAAAGGCCTGGTGCCTGGAAGGTGTCTGTCCCTCAACCTAAATAAGTCCCGGAGACATGCTCTGGAGGCAGGGAAAAGACAGAGTTTCCTGGATGCCCGTCTCCTGAGTGTGGTGTGAGCCAGGTCTCCTTTCCCACAGGTGGACAAGAAGAGAAGAAGCTGACTTTTACCGCGTGGTATCCACCTTTGGGGTTATTTTTGACCCAGTGAAACAGCAGTTTGACTGGAACCAATTCCGCGCCTTCGCCAGACTAGACAAAAAATCCGATGAGAGTTTGGAGAAGTACTTCAGCTGCTTTGTGGCCATGTGCAGGCGGGTGTGTCGAATGCCCGCCAAGCCCGAGGACGGTAGGTACATGAATGACAAGCCACACTGTGCTACGGAAGTCAGGGCCGTCGCGGGCAGGTTAGAGAGGGCCTGGGGGCTGTCCAAGTGACCACCACGCTTCCTGTTACAGAGCCACCTGACCTCGCCTCCCTCATCGAGCCCATCACGGAGGAACGAGCATCCAGGACGCTGTACCGCATTGAACTGCTGCGCAAGATCCGAGAGCAGGTCCTCCATCACCCGCAGCTGAGCGACAGGCTGAAGCTCTGCCAGCCCAGCCTAGATCTGCCTGAGTGGTGGGAGTGTGGACGGCACGACAGGGACCTGCTGGTGGGTGCTGCTAAGCACGGGGTCAGCCGGACAGACTACCACATCCTCAATGACCCCGAGTTGTCCTTCTTGGATGCACATAAAAGCTTTGCTCAAAACCGTGGGACTGGTACCGTCTCTTCTTTGAATGCTCTGGCCGTGGGCTTTGGCCAGACTCCTCCAGTCATTTCCTCAGCTCATGCCCATGAGGAGAAGGTAACGGAGCAGGCTGACGGCAAGGCAGAGGAGTGTGAACACTCTCCAGCCAAAGAGAGGTCAGACGGGAAAGAGGACGAAGAAGAAGCTGGCGGGGCCAAGGACAGCAAGCAGGAATGCGAGGCCGAGGCCAGCTCTGTGAAGGGTGAACTCAAAGGGGTGGAGGGCAGTACAGAACCCGGGTCCAAGTCTGTCTCGGAGAAAGGCTCAGAAGAGGATGAAGAGGAAAAGCTGGAGGATGATGATAAGTCGGAGGAGTCGTCACAGCCAGAAGGTAATGCCCGGCTCCTGTCACTGTCCTGGTCCTACTGTAGCTTACCGTGGGGCATAGCCTTGGTGTGATGGCATACCTTTTATTTAAATTGAGAAATCCAGGGTCTTACTTTGTAGCTCTGGCTGGCCCAAGACTCGCAGAGATCCACCTGCTTCTGCCTGCAGAGGGCTAGGATTATGGACACGTTACCCCCATGCCTGGTGCCTTACTCAAGCACTCTTTTGTAAAGGTCATTAATGGCTAGGCATGCTGACATGCACTTTTAATTCTAGCATAGCTTGGCTTATATCCTGATCTCCAGAACTATGCAATGACACCCAGCAATGTCCCTTTTCCTCTGTGAAGCAATAGTTTCAGTTTTGGGTACCTGTGTTCGTCTTCATACTTTAACCTGCAAACATACTTCAGAGACTGTAAACTCAGAGCAGCTGTGCACACACCAGTCCCTTCCGGGGTAAGGACAGAAGTTAGCTTCGTAGTCAGGTGTGCTTAGAATTCCGTGCAATGTTAAATTTGGACAGATGAAGAGAGTCACTGAGCAAATACTAATTATTTCAAAATACATGATGATTGATCAATAGCACATTTTCCGTGTTACAGATTGTGCTAACCAACACAAAGTAGAAACGGCACCACCACATTGGACCTTGTCCTGTATCATAGACAGAAGCTCTTAGGTCAGAAACACGGCTAGCCTTCAGCACCTATAAGATTTACATAGTGTAGTGGCATGTGATTCCTACTTTAACACCCGGGAGTAGACAAACAGAGGGATCACAGGTTCAAGCCCAGCCTTAATGGTATAATGAGTCGGAGAACTTCTTGGGCTACATAAGACCCTGTCTCTGTGACCACAAAGAATTTATCAACAAGATAGAAGCACCATCTACATTAGTGGGCTATTGTAAGCTTTAGGCAACACAAGCTTGAAAAAGACCCTGTGTCTTTGTAGGTGTATAGCGGGCAGTCGATAGAGTAGAGCTGAGTGGTACTCCTGTTTGGGTCGCCGTCCTTTCTAAGCTTGGGCTTCCGTGTATTCTGGCTGTGAGTGCTGCACATGACTCATCTCTCAGCAGGAGCTGTCTCCAGAGGGAAGAATTTTGATGAAGAAAGCAACGCTTCTATGAGCACTGCTCGGGATGAGACTCGAGATGGCTTCTACATGGAGGATGGAGACCCCTCGGTGGCGCAGCTCCTGCACGAAAGGACATTCGCCTTCTCCTTTTGGCCCAAGGTTGGCACGATTCTGTTGCTATGATTGCTTTGTTGACCGAACGAAAGAGCAGGAAGAAAAGTCTTTGTAGCTAGATTTTTCAAGTGATTTGAAGTAAGCATTGTTGGAGCATGTGAAGAGTGGAGAATTTTCCTTTATTTTAGAATTGGCCGGGAAAAGCCCAGACGAAGAAACACTAAGAATACTTCTGTGATGAGATTTTTTTAAAAAGATTGTGTAGTAGATAGAATAAACAGAGCCACTGATCCTCTTTGGTCCTCAGGGTGCTTCAGTCTGTCTGTCGTGTTGTCTCAGAGAAGCTATGGGTTTTCAATAGATTTGACGAAATGGCAAGTGTGGAACGTTGAACCATGGTAACTTTTTAAAGACTAAGTAAAGCTTTTAGATTTAAAATGATGTATTTGAAAACCCACTGTGTTCTCAAGTCTAGAGGAGGGTGGTGTGGACCTTTTGTCTCCATTCATCGTGAGGTCACCCCAGGTGTAGCTGTAACTCGAGGCAAAGGAAAGTTGCTCTTCGGTTAGGGAGCACAAATCTTTAAAGTGTTCTCTGTGCCACTTAGGTCTGTGGCTCTCAAGGCAGGAAGTAGTCATCCTAAGCTCCAGGACAGGGCCATGTAGGCTAAAGCAACACCCCACATGGCACACTTGAGGTGACTCATCCCAGGCCACTCTTCATGGTGTTAATGTGGCTACCGAAAAGGTGGCATTCTTGTCTGAAGGGTGTGCTGTCAAAGAGATTTTTTTTTTCCCCTGTTCTCTGTGTCCCCTTGGTTCCTGGCTTTACTAATTCCCCACATTGAGTCTAGAGAGGAGTGTCTCAGCTAGGTCAAAGGGCTGGAGTCAGAGGCACTATTAGTCTATGGAAACTTTGTCTGCAGAGCTGTAATTAGAAAATTCTAATGTGCACGCTTCAATGAAATTTGGTGCAATAATAGGTGGGGAGCACAGACTGACATCCATTAGGTGTTTCTAGGTTGCTGCCCACTTCATAACACTGAGCTTTATTAATAGTGACGCTAATGATGTCCCCGTTCCCGGGCCACACTGCACTCTGGCCTGTGGATCTGAAGGGCCAGACCCTGGCATGCTAAGTGCAGGGGCTCCATTGAACCCACCGTGTTCTTGGAGCCTGACTGGGTTTGTTTTACAGTCCGAGGTTGTTCTGAAGGTGTTGTTTACTTGCTGTGCTCCTTGTTTCATGCCATTCAGTGTGCATTGTTGAAAGTAGTACTTTTTCTTATTAGAGCAGCTAGAACATTCCATCAAAACCAAACCATTTTGATGGATCTTGTCGGTTTACTTCTTGCCTGGCTACTTAAGTCACCAAATCGTTGGCTTTACACCTTTCATGCCCTTCAGCATCTCAGTGGACGTGTTTATCCAGTAATTTAAAATAGGTCTTTGCTATAGATTTCCTGTGACTCTTCCCCCCTTTAGGACCGAGTAATGATAAACCGATTAGACAACATCTGTGAAGCTGTCCTGAAAGGCAAATGGCCAGTAAATCGGCGCCAGATGTTTGATTTCCAGGGCCTCGTCGTCCCTGGTTACACACCCGCCACCGTGGACAGTCCCCTGCAGAAGAGGAGCTTTGCGGAGCTCTCCATGGTCAGCCAGGCCAGTGTCAGTGGCAGCGAGGACATCACAACTTCTCCTCAGTTGTCCAAGGTGAGCCACCGTAGTCTGCCTTTGTGGTTGAAAGGAAATTTCTGGCTTGCTTTTTCCTGACGCCAGCCCCCAGAGCAGATAAAGGTTTGGCTCATTGCAACTCTATTTTCTTGGGACTTTTTAATAGGATGATGCCCTCAACCTGACTGTCCCTCGGCAACGGCGGCGGCGAAGGAGGAAAGTTGAAATAGAGGCCGAGAGAGCTGCCAAGAGGCGAAATCTCATGGAGATGGTTGCCCAGCTTCGCGAGTCTCAGGTGGTCTCAGAAAATGGACAAGAAAAAGTTGTGGACTTATCAAAGGCCTCAAGAGAGGCAACAAGTTCTACCTCAAATTTTTCATCTCTTACTTCAAAGTTTATCTTGCCTAGTGTTTCGACACCAGTGTCTGACGCCTTTAAGACTCAAATGGAACTGCTCCAAGCAGGCCTTTCTCGCACACCTACAAGGCACCTGCTCAACGGCTCCCTGGTGGATGGAGAGCCCCCCATGAAGAGGAGGCGGGGCAGGAGGAAAAACGTGGAGGGCCTCGACCTACTCTTCATGAGCCACAGACGGACGCCTTTAAGTGCAGTAAGTTGGGCGTTTACCCCCACTGTGTGTGCCCCTATTGACAGCCAGCCCTGGGCTGCTGACCGCACTCCTCTCAGTGACGTCACACTGAAGCTGGCTTCTTCCACCAGAGAAACAGAATTCCAATGAACAGAGCCATGGTTCTGAGCCAGGGAACTGTGTTGATCGCTGGTACAGATCACTCGGCCTGAGCCAAGGGCAGCATGAAGATTCAGTCTTCCCAAGGTTCTGACATATCGATTACTCCAGAAAGAATAGCACAGGGCAGAAACATGTTTTTCTGAACATACAGTTGTTATCTCTGAATTCTGCGGAAATGGTTCTGCTCTCAGAAATACTGATGTTGGGGGCCGGCATCGGCTAGGCTAATATAAACGCTTCGTGTCAGGTCTCTGATTTGTACTCATATACCTAACTAGTGGCTTGGAATGCCCTCCACCAGTAACTAGTTGTTTTAGAAATCTGAGTCTTGCTAGTTGGAAGTCCATGGAATTTTAATTAGAAGGAAAGAAAGTGCAGTATAATAAATTCTCTTTGCCAAACTTCCTCAACCATATCACCCCAAAAAGGGAACCTCTGACTCTGATGGCAAGGATTTCACCCTGAAGATCTCTGACATGTGCTCCAGGAAGGGTCGGGGACGTCATATCCTGAGCTATTGATTCTGAAGCTCCAATCAATAGAGCCACATTGCACTGGGCCACTGTGAACCTCTCAACGGGCAATGGGGCTGCTTTGGAAAAAAACCAAAAACAACTATGGTCTTAAACGACAGGGCACTGGCTGTTCTCCTGGCCTAGCTGTTCTAGCATTTGCATGCACACGCCTCTGTCGTAAGATAGGATCCCACTGCAGCCCAGGCTGGCCTGCGCCTTACAGACATCACCTGCTTCTGCTGCCCTGAGCACTGGGATTAGAGGCATGTGCCACAGTGCCCGGAACCAGTTACTTGAGGCTAGAGAGAGGCTTAATCATTTAAAAGGAGGAAAAAGCATACTTGGGAAATGGGAAAACAGTAGTCATTGAAATTGTTAGCCCCATAGTGGGGTATTAAAGAGACATGTCCATACAGGTTAAGAGTTAACATTAATGTCAGTGTAAATCTAAGAGAACTCTTTTTTTTGTTGTTTTGGTTTTTGTTTGTGTGTGTGTGTGTGTGTGTGTGTGTGTGTGTGTGTTCTATTTTGTGTTTCTGTGTAGCCCTGGGTGTCCTGGAGCCAGCCAGGCTGTAGACCAGGCTGGCCTTGCACTGAGAGATCTACCTGCCTCTGCTTCCCCAGTGCTGGGATTAAACGCGTGTGCCACCACCCATCAGGAACTCTCTCTTTTTTTTTTTAATCTTTTTTTTCATATACATTTATATTATTACATATATATACAATAAACTACCTATGGCAAGAAGGACCATGACACAATCAGGAATTATATAAATGTTACATTCTTAGTGTTTTGGCTTTTTGTATTGGCAGCCTTGAGGAAAACATCTTTCCTATCTTGGTGAGTCTAAAATTCTGAATGTAAATTAATATCTATCCTATCATCATCATCAACTTAAAACATCTATCTAGACCTAAAAACATCTTAACTCCTAAACAGCTAAGCTTAATTGTAAAACGAAACCATCTAGTCTTCAACCCCATCAGAGACCTGGAAAGGAATAAAATTGATTACCTGAGGATACCGGGAGTGCAGGTTAGTAGCTTTCCAAATGAGAAGATGACTGAGACAGTTTTCTACCTGAATAGTCACCCAAAACTCTCTGTAATATTGGAGCATCTTCTTCAGCCTTCTGGCCCAATATATCTGACAGACACATTTGTGAGGCAGGAACTAACTGTCTTGGCAGAATTTGGCTGTCGACTCTGCTTGCATGCAAACTTGCCCTTTTTTAGGAGGAACTCTTAATAGATGTTAGGAAATGTATTTTTAAGGACTGGTTTTTTTTTTTTTAAACTGTCAGATTCTGTAAATTGGAGATTCCCTCAGTTATTGAGGCTGGCTTGTTGTATATGAACAAGAGATGAGGAAAATGTGGAGTTGGCATAGGTGTGAGGACCAGCAGGGTAAAGTTTCCTGTCCACATCGCAGCTCCCACTGCTGTCACAAAGGACCAGGGTGCCTCCAATGGCATCACGAGTGCTGACTGATTTCTGTGCCAGGCATTGGGATTTGAAGAGTAAAGTCCTGATGAAACAGGATGTGCGTAGAAAAGTCAGTGTTGGGGTGAGATGACAGAAAGCATAATTTTGCCTATTCTCCAAGTAAAACATTCAAAATGCTCCAAATTCTGAGACTTTTGAATACCAACAGAATACAGTAGCTAACATCCCACAACTGACTTCACATGAAGGGCCACTGTTAAAACATAGCTGCAGAGCAGGCAGAATAAGAATGACTCAGTGGGGAAAGGCACTTACCACCCAAGTCTGGTGACTTCATTTTGACCCTAGAATGGAAGTGCATAAAGGTGGAAGAAGAGAAGCAGCTCCTCAAAGCTGTCCTTTGACCTCCACATACATCATGATACATACATGTGCACATTTGCACACACATATACACATCAATCACACGTGCATACTTACAGTCAATGAAAAAAATTAAAAACACAGTTGCATTGAAAATATTGCATCAAGCCAAGCAGTGGTGGCACACACTTTTGATCCCAGCACTTGGGAGGTAGAGGCAGGTAGATCTCTGAGTTTGAGGCCAGCCTTGGTCTACAGAGCGAGTTCCAGGACAGCCAGGGCTATACAGGAAACCCTTATCTTGAAAAACAAACAAATCCATAAAATCTGCTTAAGGCTATGTGGTAAAGATGTATATAATCATAAAGTGAATTCCTGTTTAGACCTGAATGCCAGCCTCAGGATGGCTGACATCCTGGTTTTAGGTGTCTTGGTGACGTGTCACTTCAGTGATGTGTCATAGTTATGTGTGTGTGCTGGGACCAAAGCAACGCTCCCAGGGAAGGCTTGGAGGGGGAGGGAAAGAGGTTGGGGCACCCGTAAGGAAATTTCCCCAAAGGTAGTTAGTTACTTGCTGGAGCAGAAGTCCTGGGGCAAGAGAGCACCTCTCACGTCTTCGGTGGGGAGTTTGATGAGGAAGTCACGAAGATGTGAAATGGTTATAAAGTAGGATGCAGGTTGTGGAAAGCCTAGAGTGCCAAGTTGAAGAACATGGGGGTGTCCTGAATGTATCGGGGGACCTGTTAGTGAAGTAGCCTAACTAGGGGACTGGCTTGATGGCCGCTTTTGAAACCAGGCAGAGGTTACTTACTGCATTTTAGAAAGCACACAGTATGGTGGAGCAGCATGGGGGGCAGACTGAAGAGTCTTGGAACCTAGAATGAGGGAAGGTGTAATAATACAGGAGAGAAGGGAAGCCCTGGGGATGGAGAAGCAGACGTCTGAATGTTGCAAGGACAGCATTTAAGGACCAACGGCAGGATGAGGGTGGGGTGTTAATTTCTGATATCCCTACATCTGCCTAACATGAATTAGTGCTCTCCCAACAAAATCACACTCCTCAGAGTACCCGTAAGTCAGTTATGAACTGGTGCTTGTTGGAGCAGTACCCAGGGATCCTGGTGAGGCCACTTTTCACACACCTCTGGCTCACACTGCCACATAGCAGGTTGGTGTAGTCCTAGTGGCTTGCTTGGCCCTTTGGACTTTGGGGTTCCTACAGAAGAGTAGGTTCCCACCTTGTGAGAGACCTAAGTGGCATCTTCTATTTTGAAAGCCATCCTAAAAGGGACACTGTTTCAGATAGCGTCTCCCTTTCTGATGAAAGATCCTTTGGGCTAGCAAGGGTACTTTCCTGGAGTGGAGCACTCTCCGGATGCCATCACGTGACAATTCATATCACTGTCCACTGCCTACAGGAGGATGCTGAGGTGACCAAAGCTTTTGAAGAGGATATAGAGACCCCACCAAGAAGAAACATTCCTTCTCCTGGACAGCTGGAGCCCGACACACGGATCCCTGTGATAAACCTTGAAGATGGGACAAGGCTGGTGGGAGAGGACGCGCCTAAAAACAAGGACTTGGTTGACTGGCTGAAGCTGCACCCGACTTACACTGTTGACATGCCCAGTTACGTACCAGTAAGTACTGCAGAGTCGGGCTGTGAAGCCTCGCTGGGCCTGCCTACCTGCTTCTCATCTGAGGGAATTGTTTTGTTTTGTTGGTTTAGGTTTTTGTTTTTAGAGACAGGGTTTCTCTGTGTAGTCTTGGCTGTCCTGGACTTGCTTTGTTAACCAGGCTGGCCTCGAACTCACAGCGATCCGCCTGCCTCTGCCTCCCAAGTGCTGGGATTAAAGGTGTACGCCACCACGCCCGGCTCTGAGGGAATTCTTGACAGCTCCCTGCAGCCCCGTCTGTGGCTCAAGTGTCTCTAGGTTCACACATGTTCCAGTTTTCTGCTGCAACTTCTACGTTAGAGGAACCAGTTACAGTCTGTCCTACTGAAGGACACCCGCCCAGTTATTTGTAGATGTTTGTTACTCGCTGTCTAACTTTCTCAGCATGATTTTCTCACTTGCTCCAGCTTCCAGATGTCTAGGCTTTGGGGTGACAATCTTGAGTGCATTTCCCTGGGCTTCAGAGAGTTCTTTTAAGCACCTAAGCCTTGTGTTTTATGCTAGACGTCACGCACTGTCTCCATGTGCTGTGTCTTATAGACCACTTTCTAGCTGGCAACACACATCTCTTACATCCTATGCTTTTGTGATTGATATTTTTTAAAACATTTTATGTTATTTCATTGGGTTCAGGCCAGCTCCTCTCTTGCTACTAAGAGCTCACCCCCAGCCTCTGCACTTACAACACCTCAAAGACAAAAATCTCATGTCGTCATTTAGGTTATCATCTCTGGGTTCACTGACTAGAAATAAGCAAAGGCCCTATATAAAGTTTCTCTCAAAGTACTATGAGTTGCGTAAATATTTGAAGACACTCCTCCTCCTCCTCTTCCTCCTCTTCTTCCTCCTCCTTCTCCTCCCCTTTGTTCTTGGTGTCAGGGATTGAACCCAGGTGCTCAAAAAGGCTGTGCTAATATTCTGCCACCTAGTCACACCTCCATCCCTTCACAAAGACTTGAAGCGAATGTCTCAGTTAAGTAGATTCTCAAAGACTGGAGAGTTGGCTCAGTGGGTAAGAACACGTGTTGCTCTTGCAGAGGACCGGAGTTCAGTTCCCAGCTCCCCTATGGTGACTCACAACCCTTTGTAACTCAAGTCCCAGGAGCGCATCAGGTCCTGCTCCTGACCTTTGAGGCACTGAGCACATATGTAGTGCACATACATACATACAAGCAGAACACTCATATGTAAAAATAAGTGAATCTTAAAAAGGTTTTAGGTAGATTCTCAGAGAGTTCCTTTTTGATAGACCAGTCAGTGTTGAGAGATCCTTTCTCTGAACAGCACAGTTTCTGCTAAGTAAAACAATTGTTAAAACAATACCTGAACCTGTTTCCCTGGGCATTTATTTGTAGGAGGGGCCAGTACTAAACACAGCCTCATGAAATGCATCTTTTCTTTTGCAGAAGAATGCAGATGTGCTGTTTTCCTCGTTTCAGAAACCGAAACAGAAACGACATAGATGTCGAAATCCTAATAAATTGGATATAAACACTTTGACAGGAGAAGAAAGAGTTCCTGTTGTTAATAAGCGAAACGGGAAGAAGGTAAATGCTGGGGAAGGGGCTGGTGAGGATGAGGAGTCACGTTTCTTCTGGAGCATGTGTGTGTTCCTGTGGACCCCTGAAAGTGGGAGATGCGGGGAGTGGGGAGGGAAGCCCCTGTGGTGTTCAGATGCTCACCTGGTGCATCTTCCCAGATGGGTGGAGCCATGGCCCCTCCAATGAAGGACCTGCCCAGGTGGCTGGAGGAGAACCCTGAGTTTGCAGTCGCTCCAGATTGGACCGATATAGTCAAGCAGTCTGTAAGTATAAGGTGCACATAGGACGGTGCCTGAGTGTGTGCTGTCCTTTTGGCTAGTGGCTGTCCAGTTGTAGCTTAGTCTTAGCTTAAAAGAATTGTTATAATGCATCCTTTCCATACATCATTCCATGCATAATCGATGTGTCATATTTTACACACATCACTAATTGGAAGTGAACCGATGTGTCAGCTGTGATTTAAAAATACTATGCAGACACCCACTCGCAGCCCTGGAGGTGGACCTGCTCCAGCTGAGCGCTGATTCCCAGTTTTAAAATAGGCACAGCAATTCTGCATAAAATTTTATCACTATTAGTTTCTTTTCAAGGCAAATCGATGGCGTGTTTGTTGGGTTTGTTTACTTAAGTAATACAACAAAATGGACTCTTGGCGTAGAGTTCTAGCCATTGTGTTGTGACCCAGCTTTATGAACTGGTACCTACCTAATCTCCTCTGTGAGGTCCTTGTATAACTGACTCCACCGCTGTCTCCCTGACTACGGCTGCCCTATCTATCCTCGGTGCCCTAGCCTTTTGGCGCTGCATAAAATGGAAGTGGGAGCTGTGTAACCTGAGACTGGCCTTCACTGAGCATTTTCCGGACACCCAGCGTGGAGGATGTGTCAAGGGGCTGCTCCTTTGTGCTGCCCAGCATGCTGTTACATGCTCGGCCACCTCCTGTTCCTTCACCCATGGCATGCCCCTGGGGTTTTCTACACTTGTGAAATTATTAATAAAACTCCTGTAAACATTTACATGCAGGTTTTGGTGTAACTTCTCATTTTTCTGAGGTACATATTAACATGTTCAGTCTTAACTTACTCAATTTCCCCCCATTGTTACAATATATTTTTCTTATTCTTACCTATATTTGAACTATCCAGAAGGCACAGTGTATGGTACTTCTTGTTGTCTGTGCCACTCTCTTTTGTGATAGTATTTTTGTCATTTTCTCTTCCATACAAAACTTTTTTAAATTGACAGATATCTGTTTGGCAGTTAGTTGACAGATGCAAAGTTATTTGTGCCTGATGCTTGTGATGCACACATGCCTATCACGTCCTGATTACCCTAGTCACTCAGCCACTGTCTGGTGTGTTGATTCTTAAAGTTAATTATGGACGCAGCTACCATCCAGCGGTGGAGTAGCCTTGAACAGTTTTTGGTTTTGCTTTTGTTTTCTCTGCAACTGAGCACAATTCAGCAAGGGAACATAGTAGTGAAAAACAGAACCTGTAAGTTCCCAAGTTCTCACGTTAAGCATTTAGAATGGAAACAGTTGCTCCCACATTTAGAATGTTGGTTTGGGCTGGAAAAGGCTCACGTTGACACTGGGCACTCTTCCCCGGCTTTACAGCTGTTGTCTGCCTTTCCCTGTCCGCCAGGGTTTTGTTCCCGAGTCAATGTTTGATCGTCTTCTCACTGGCCCTGTGGTGCGCGGAGAAGGAGCCAGCAGGAGAGGACGGAGGCCCAAGAGCGAGATCGCCAGAGCAGCCGCTGCGGCTGCTGCTGTCGCCTCCACTTCAGGGATCAACCCTCTGTTGGTGAACAGCCTGTTTGCCGGGATGGACCTGACAAGCCTTCAGAATCTCCAGAACCTCCAGTCCCTCCAGCTGGCAGGGCTCATGGGCTTCCCTCCAGGCCTGGCCACAGCTGCCACCGCCGGAGGCGATGCGAAGAACCCTGCTGCCGTGCTGCCCCTGATGCTGCCGGGAATGGCGGGCCTGCCCAACGTCTTCGGCCTGGGCGGGCTGCTGAACAACCCTCTCTCAGCTGCTACTGGAAACACCACTACTGCTTCGAGTCAAGGAGAGCCGGAGGACGGCGCTTCCAAGGCGGAAGAGAAAGGAAACGAAAACGAGGATGAGAACCGAGACTCTGAGAAAAGCACAGACGCCGCCGCCGTTTCGGCTGCTGCTGACTCTGCAAACGGATCTGTTGGTGCTGCTACTGCCCCGGCTGCGTTGCCCTCCAACCCGCTGGCCTTCAACCCTTTCCTCCTGTCCACCATGGCCCCCGGCCTCTTCTACCCATCCATGTTTCTACCTCCAGGACTGGGGGGATTGACACTGCCCGGCTTCCCAGCGCTGGCGGGACTCCAGAACGCCGTGGGTGCCAGTGAAGAAAAGGCTGCTGACAAGGCCGAGGGAGGCCCCTGTAAAGATGGAGAGACTCTGGACGGCAGCGATGCCGAGGAGAACCTGGACAAGACTGTAGAGTCCTCCATTTTGGAAGACGAGGTTGCACAGGGTGAAGAGCTGGACTCCCTCGAGGGCGGGGATGAGATAGAAAACAACGGAAATGACGAGTAACAGCCCAGTTCCGCTGAAAAGTGTTGAAAACTGTTGACAGGTGGTAGTCCTACTGTTTACACTCACAGTTAATGTTCATACCTAGTTTTATAAGCTGTTCTGTAACATAGTGTAGCAAAAAAAAAAAAAAAAAAGGAAAAAAGGAAAAAAAGTCCAAGTCATGTTATGCAGGTGTGTCCGAAGGTATCTTGGTCATTAAGTATTGTGCAGTGCATTATTTATTATCCCTAGGACAGATGAAATTTGAGAGGTGATCATGTCTTTTTAAGGAAACTTACATAATGCTCTGCTTTTTTCTTTGGGTACCGCTGGTATTATAATAAAGAGCAATTTGTAATAGAGTGGCACTAGTGGAAGGAAGTGCTGCTCAAAGGAAGTATGAAGTTATATATTTAATTTTTTTAATTTTAATTTTTTTGCTGTGAAGGTCAAGATGAAATTTACCGTACATATCATAACGTGTTCATTCGTTTCCCTTTCTGACTGTTTGGGGGTTCCCACATTGCGCATACACACACATCCATACACTCTGACAATCTCCACGTTAGTGTGAACGCCTCCATCTGGAGGTGCAGCAATAAGAAGGCAGCTGTTGAATGTGAAGGCTCCCTTGGAAAATTAGCCTACTGGGAGGGTTCTAGCCAGACAACTGCGGTTCCATTGGCTTGTGGTCTTGTGATGCACTGGTATAGACAAAATAAATAGAAGAATAAATAAAAGAGTGAGAGAAGTGAGAATCAGGTACCTTTTTTTTTTTCTTTTTAAATTAAAGGACTTTGTTACTTTAGCCACAAAGCTAAAACAGCATTACCTCAGCTCTAAACTAGCCTTGAAGTTTACAGACAGGACTTTGTAAATGTTTTTCTTTGTTGTGATGTCCTTTTATTTTTTTCTCTGAAAACTGCTATCATGTAAGATAAATTGTAAATTTCTGCCAACTGTAGTAATGATGCTTTTAATAAAAGTGACCCATGATATGCAGAGACGTAGTTATAGAATACAGTGTGTAGGGGAACTGGTGTTCACTCTTTTTTTTTTTCTGCAATAGATGCAAACACAGCATTCTGGCTTTCATACAGTTGCTTACTTTACCTTCTTATGCTAGATTAGCTGTTTATAGCACACTCTAGCTGTCTCCAAGACTAGATGCAGAGGAGAACCTTTAATTGCCTTCACGTAATTCCACACCAGATATCTCAGCAGACACACACACACACACACACACACACACACACACACACACCCCCCTCTTATTGCTCCCCTGAAAGGGCATCTGAGAGTAGGAATCCTGAAAATGTGTGCAGCCTGTGATACTGTGGTACACAGTAGACAAAAGGGCAAAAGAAAAATGAGGCTTTAATAGGCATACTATCTAGGTCATTTATCCTTGGATAATAGGAGAAAAACACAATGTCGTAGTGTCAGCCAGGGACACAAAGGCTTTCTGGTGTCCTGCCGACCAGAGCTTGGTATCAGGAACCAGTGTGTGGGAAAACCCGTGTGCTACTAAAGTGGACCCACTTAAGTGTGCGTGCGTGTGTGTGTGTGTGTGTGTGTGTGTGTGTGTGTGTGTGTGTGTGATGTGCAGGTATGCGTGCACATTCGCCCAGTCTCGAGAGCTACTAATCTGTTGAGTCTCTTATTTTTTTTTTTAAATAAGGTTTAAATTATAAGACCTGTTTTCTATGTCATCTGCACAAACCTTATTTCCATCCATCTGAAAAAAAAAGGTGATGTGGGTGGAACTGTGTGTGTCTCTGACCTTCCTGTGCCCCTTTCACATGCCAGTGCAGACACGGGTTATCCTCTATGTGTACGAGTTATCCTCTGCGTGTGATGGGACAGCCTAGCTAAAATCCTTTTGGGCAGTGAGGTTCCAGCTGACTTGTATCTCCCAAGATGAAAATGTGCCCATATGACTGGAAGAGGGACAACTGGAAGCTCCCAATTATGCCTAAATCCTGAAGGTTAACCAGCCTGTGCTTGGTAAACAAGTGCCTTGGAATGCCTTCTGAAACATGGAAATAAAAGTAGGCCTGCACAAAACAGAGGGACCTTAAATATTTACCTGAAAGACTTTAGTAGGGAGAGCTGGTTTAATAAAATGCATTCTAAAAGGGTCTATTCCTAAAATTGTTTATTTATTGGGAAGTTTCTTGTTAACTTCTGTCAATAGAGACATGAGCGTGACTCTCGTCCCCGTCATCATCAAATGTTGAGAGTGATGGCCATCGTCAAAGCGGAGGTGTCCGTTGCTCGGAGGCAGTGAGAGCCCTGAAGCTAGAAGTCAGCTCCATTCTATATTACTCAAAGGCATTCAAATGTCCACATTGGAAAATACATATTTTTTTTCAATGGCATGGAGTCTTGATACAACATCCTGAACCTGTCTTTAAAATATCTGCAGTTCAGCCCAGCATTTATTGTGGTATAAATGATGCACCGAGGTACCGGTGCTTTTACTGCCCTGCTGCATGACTGGTGAGGAAAGCTGAGAACTCCCTGAACCAGAGCCCTTCTCAAAGCGCAGTGCATTGGGGTTTCAAAAGAAAAATGATACAGCATGGTCTAAAGCTTTGGATGTTACTATATTTTACATATTCCTCTTCATAATTTCATATTATAGTTGAGGCTGAGGCTAAGAAGCTTGTTTGTTTGAGGCAAGGTCTCTTTTATATGCAGACCATGCTGGCCGTGCACTCACTCTTCCTGCCTCAGCCTCCCGGGTGCTGGTGTCATAGGTTTGGGCCATTGCATAGGAAAGGACCCCTGTGAAATTAGATCCAGAAACTAAACTTGACTAAGCAAACTGGGGTACCACTTAGTGTGTTTAAATTTGAATTGGTGTTGCCTGACCAGTATTTTCTACCGCATAAAGAAACCCAGTCTTTGAGAAGATTAATTTAACCCTGATATAGCCTGGTACTGGAAAGAGCTTAGGCTTAACACTGTGCTAATGAAGTCAAGACTAATGAGTTAGCATTCAATGATGTTGGAATTAGAGAAATGAAAACCCGAAACAAGACCGATCCCCTGCTGTTGCGGTGCTAGGCTTCTGGAAGGGAAAAGACTGGTGGCTTTAAGTTTTGGCAGAGCAAGGAAGGCTTATTAAATGAGGTGGTAGGTTGGTGAAGGTGAAAGGTCTCAAGAGGGCCCTGCTGTACTCACCTGAGCTATGAAGCACAGTAGGCAGACTTGGCTGCAGGATCTCCCAGTTTAAAGACCTTAAGCTGGGACTGCTACGGAGCAGGAAGGCGTATACCGTGTCTGGCTGTACAGCACGTCGGCCTTAAAGAGTTGGGGAGCAAGCGGGGCTTGATCGTGTAGGGTTTCATTCTAAGCACTAAAAGTCATTGGAAGGCCCCACCCAAGGAAGCGAGATGCTTATGCCTTTAAAAGATCAATATGGCAGTAGCATATAAAAAAGAGCTTGCAAAGGAGAGTTAGGAATTCCAACTGGGAGATGGATCTGGCAGCCCGGGTTCTCGGGGTCTCCGCAGTGGACTTCGGAAAAATTTCAGATGTAAAGCCTCCCGTTCAAGCAAACCGCCCAGCCCAGTGAATACTTTCAATTAAGTCTTCAGAGCAATTGCCACTTGAAGTATACCCAGAGGCAAAGCCCACAGATAAAGAATGTTCACCATGTTTTGTTTTTGTTTTTATTTTTATCCCCAACCCCTTTTGCTTTGTTTCTTAATGCCAAGATTAATGGTTTAAAAAAAAAAAAAGATACTGGGAATTGAAATATTTAGAAATTTTTTTCACAGCACACTGAAAATTATGCTCTGAGTTATCTTTAGAATTCAAATCTTATGAGGGCAGAAGGAAGCAGAGAGTGTGGGCCCTTACAGAGGTGGTGCCGATGTGGTGTGGGCAGATGCGGTGTGGGCCTCTACAGAGGTGGTGCCGATGTGGTGTGGGCCTCTACAGAGGTGGAGCAGATGCGGTGTGGGCCTCTACAGAGGTGGAGCAGGTGTGGTGTGGGCCTCTACAGAGTTGGAGCAGATGCAGGGGGCAGGGGGGAGCTCTACAGAGGTGGAGCAGATGCGGGGGGGGCGGGGGGCCTCTACAGAGGTGGTGCAGATGCGGTGTGGGCCTCTACATACAGAGGTG
The DNA here is from genome assembly GCF_964271855.1 of Acomys minous. Lineage (NCBI taxonomy): Eukaryota > Metazoa > Chordata > Mammalia > Rodentia > Muridae > Acomys > Acomys minous. The sequence continues at coordinate 118,681,666 of NC_140483.1, forward strand.
AAGCAGATGCAGCGGGGGACGGGGGGCCTCTACAGAGGTGGTGCAGATGCGGTGTGGGCCTCTATAGAGGTGGAGCAGATGCTGTGTGGGCCTCTACAGAGGTGGAGCAGATTCGGTGTGGGCCCTTACAGAGGTGGTGCAGATGCGGTGTGGGCCTCTACAGAGGTGGAGCAGATGCGGTATGGGCCCTTACAGAGGTGGGGCAGATGCAGTATTGGCCTCTAGAGCTCAGTGGCCTTAAACTGGGAAGCAGAATAATGTCAGCGGCCCCTAACAAGCACTTGAGAGTCAGGAGAGCTCTCGTTCATTCACTACGACTCTGAAATAAGTGGTTTTATGTATTTTCTTAGCTCAGGTAAGATTTGCCGGTTTTATAGAGATACTAAACTCAACTGAAAATTACTCTGGACTTTAGTCCAGCCTAGACTCCTTCAGTGTGACATTCATCAGTCTTCTTTTGAGTAGATGACTCCCCTAACTTGGGAATTTTCTGTGGTCATGGAACTGTTAGATTTTAGTGGGTAAAAGCAGTCCCGGCTCTCCTAAAAGGTCTCTTGATCTAGCTTTGGGTCTTCCCACATAGAGCTGGATTTTAATTTGATCTTAATCATGCTCTCATTGTGTGGTTTAAGTGAAAACAGAACAGGACAGTGGCAATTGCAGATATTCTCACTTCTGACATCTTTCTGTTTTGAGTGCTTGGCTCCTCAGCGGGCTGAAGCTTCCATCACTGGAGCAACGGAGGCAGCATTCCATGTCTGTGCTCACGAGCATGTCATGGAAGTGTCCCGGGCCTCCCCACAGCCTCGGCCTCTGTAAGCAGCCTTTCCCACGGCCTTCCTGGCCCAGAGAGAGGTCTATCATGGTGGATTTGGAGTTGTAGCGAAGCAACAGCTCAATAAGGTTTCTAGTGTGTAAAACGGAGGCACTTATTCAAAAAGTCATGTATGTAGACTTCATTGGGGACTTTCACCGCCTCCACATTTAGATATGAAAGCTTAATTTCAAAATATCTGAAGACAGAAACCTAATGGGAGCCAACTGATGCTCTGCCTTCATATGCTTTGCAGCTCAAAACCGTCTCACTACCGTCCGTGTCCGAATTAAACTTCAGATTGGATGTGGCTCTGCATTTAATGGTTTGGGGTAGGCACATGCATCTGAGAATGGCACACAACTCCTGTCCAACAGGTTTGGCCATGCCTCCCTGGGGAGGGAGGAAGGCCTGCTTTGTAGATTTCGTTTCTTTGGTTTGTTTCTATGTACTCATGAGCTAATCCACACCACACCCCAGCCAGGTAGGCCCAGGTTGCTGTTACTCCTCTTCTGCATTAGAGATGGGGTCATTTGCCCAAGACCAAGCATGACAGGAGTCAAATGTGAACTTCTCTCAGGATCAGTGACTGTCTTGATTATAAGCTACCATTAACATTAATTTAACCTGTGGTCTTAAAATACTAAAAGTTAAAATAGATTGAGCTATAAACTATAAACTCTTTTTATAAATCACCAATGGTACAATCTGAAGACCATAAAGAAGTTTCTAGAATGAATCATATGTTCCTTACATGTCAAAACTTGAATAATGAAGGCTAACAAAGTCATATATATATGTACATAAGTATGTATGTATGTATGTATGTATGTATGTATGTATACATGTGTGTCTGTGTGTTCAAGCAATTTCAAATGCTTAATATTCCTGATGTTTATAATGTAATCTATGCAACTAAGAGTCTAATTTTTTAAGATGTATTTGTGTATGTGCATGCCACAGTACATCCAGAGGTGGGAGGACAGCCTTCAGGCATTGGTTCTCTTTGTTGACTTAGACTTTCTCCTATTTGTGTTGCTACGGTGCTTAAAGGGTCTAGCTAGCCCATGAGCTGGTGGGTTTTCCTGTTCCCACTTCCTGTCTCACCTCAGAAATATTGGGAGTACAGGTGCTAGCTATCTCATCCAATTTTTTTTTTTACTTTGTGGTCTAAGGGTGGAGTTTTACTTAAGAAAAGATTTGTTTGGCGATTCCTGGACAGTTAATATTGCCTTTTTACCTGTTGGTACAACAGCCCCAGTTTGGAGAAGCTGACTTGAGAAGCCTGGCGCATGGCTATGACAGAGAATTATTGCACTAGGATGCTGTGTCTTCCTGTCTCCCATATGCCCTCTTCTGGGCTGTTTTGTTTTCATTATGGTTTGCACATCTGTAGTTTCCTCTGCGGGGGTTGGAGACCTCCAAGATGACTCCATGGTCCTTTCCTTCTTGCTATGAGAAGCTGGAAAATCGGGGCAGCTGTTGCCTCCTGCCGTGGCCTTGGTCAGCCCCAGTTTCTGCTCCTTCGTCTTTCTGAAGGGCTACTATATTAGCTCACAGTAAGCTAAGAGGTCCCGTAAAACCATCCTTTAAGTCGAATTTTGCCCTTCACTCTCCAAAATCTAAAGATTTAGATAATGTTGTCCTCTTCCATATAGAGCTAGTGTGTTCAGAGTCACCAAACAGAGGGACACTGTGGTAGCAGCTCAGTGACAAGGTGGTTGGCTTGGACTCTCTGCCCTTACCGCCCCCCCCCCCTTGAGTAAAGGGCTCTATAGACTGAATGGCAAAGGAGGAAGAATATGATTAAAGCTGAGGACAGTCTTTTACATTCCAATCAAAACACTTGCATAAGGGGCGTATAGGTGTCAGTTTTCCCCTTAAAATCTTGCTTAGGCCCTTGGGATGGTTCAGTGGGTAAAGACACTGCTAAACCTGGCAACCAGAGTTTAATCCCCCAGACCCAGATGGTAGAAGGAGAGAACCAACTCCTGAGAGTTACTCTCTGATCTCTGCACACGCCGACATACACATACATACTATATAAATGCAACGTGTTTTTAAATATATATTTAAAGCTTTCTGTTAGGGATGATGATGATCCCCAAACCTGAGTCATGGGAAGGGATAATTATTTGTGTTTATGTTGTTTGTGCCTTCCTGGTTTTCCTCTCAGGTTTTGTTGTTTTGTCTTGTAAGAGACAGAGTTTCACCATGTACTCTCAGTTCTCCTGCGTCAGACTCTGAGTACTGGGACCACAGGTATGTTCCACCATCCCTAACTTTTAATTATTTTCTGATGCGACTTACAACTGGCCAGATGAGTCAACAGTGGCTTCCCAAAGGGATTGAGAAAGCATGGTATGGACTTCATGTATGAAGAACATTGACCTTGGAGATCACTGCTTTCTCCTTATATTTTGGAGCCTAAATGCACCCATAACTAAAGGCCCACCCCTGCCTCCCTTTCTCCTTCCCTTCTCCCCTGTGCCCCAGTTGCCATGATGAGTGGTGTAGGGGAAGCAGTATCAGAAACACATTACCTGGAGCTTTCACAAAGCCATTTACAATGCTAGCCAACATTCTTGGCTAGCTTGGTACACCCAAATTGTAAAGGGGTAAGGACACATGGACACTACTAAAGCCCCATGACACTGGGCACATTAGAATGCCCACAAATGTGATACGTTTATCCACCAATGATGCCATGCCAGAAGCATCTCTCCCTGCAGTCAGGGAGTCACTGAAACCCACCAGAACTCGAAGGTCAGGCAGACACACTGTTTTAATAACTGATACAGATACAAATGACTCCAGCTCCTTGGTTGGCAGTCATAGCTAAATGTATTGAGTTAGTAAGAAGTTTCTGAGCCCAGAGATCTGAGGAGAGACATGTGGCTTCATCATTTGTCCTGGCTTCCAGAAATTTTACCTCATCTGGCTTGTTTTAAGGAGAGCCCATATAGGCTCCTAAGTTATTGGGATTAAGACAAAGCGACCACCACCAAAGTTAAAAGTGGTGCACACATTAATTTACCTGGCCTTAGCATGGTCACATGCTACACTAAAGTGTCAACTATGGCCCAAGAATGTGGCCATAGCACCACTGGCCGATTCTAGAAAGTGGAACACTTGTTTGGTGAATTAAATGCATCTTTTCACATTTCTGGTTTTACTTTGGGCATTCATATATTAGCACTTTTTAAGAATAAATATTACAAAGATTTTTTTTCTGCATTTAGTAAGGATACTTTTTTGAAAAAAATAGTATCGTGCCAGGCAAGATTATAAACTGCACATTTAGCCTTTTGAGGTGGTTGATTGACAAAAATTTAACGTGCGACTGGAGAGTATTTTGGGAAGTAGGGGTTGAGGGGAAAGGGTGTAGCTTAGTCACATAGCTGTAGGTTGTCACTGAGATGGTTAACTACATATCCCTTGTCTGCCTGCCAGTAGATAGAGCTTGGAAAGGATGTGTGCAGGTACTGTCTCAGCTGATACTTGCAGCTTTGAAACAGGCAAGATACTCATTATATTCAACCTTTGGGGAAAAAAAAGTAACGTTCAGGCTCTCAAGGTTAGTAGTGGGCTTGGTTGGACCTCACAGACTGGTCCTAAAACCCTGAGTTACATACATTATCTTCCTACTGCACCCAGTGCCTCCTACTACACTGTGGAACAGGAACTTGGGCCATCACAGAGCTCTCTTTCTCATTTGTTCGCTGGGGAAAAGCAATTAAGTGATGCTCCAATCTCCCCTGTTATAAGATGTGGAGTAGAAATAGGACTATCAGAGCCATGTGTCTGAACTGGCGCTGACTAAAAGGTGACTTTGAAGCCACCGCTATCTGATGATGAGTTTCAAAGTGGCTCAGAAGACAGTGTGAGAAACCCTGGGGAAACGAACTGTGGTGTTCGGACTTGTAAGGAGTAGAGCTGGTGCGTGGCCTGGAAGAAAGGCGCTCTGCGGTGATGGCGAGTCAGCTTTGAGCCTGGAGGAAGGGCCAAAGCTGCTCCAGAGGTCTTGTCATACCACAGCCAGAGGAAGGGATGGCTAGCTGCCACCTCAATCAAGCACCTTTATACTTACATAAGGATGTTTTTAAGCCTCATAAAACAGGCCAACAAAGAGGCTCAGTGGCAAGACTATCCTCAGTACCACACATGTAAAAAATAAAAAAAAAAAAAAAAACGGCTAAAACTTCACAAAATGGGTACTTCCTCCCTCTAACGCGCTCTTTTCTGCTACCTTCTTGTCTACTTTATTACAATAAGGAAGTGGGCATCACACAGTTCTGTGCTGATGTATGACCAGGTAATGATTGGTGTCCTGAACTTTGAAACATCCCACAGAAGACCAGGTTTTCTGCCCTAAATTTAAAGTGAGTGCCTCCAAATTTCCCGACCTTACAAGTACAATTGGGTGTTTGTTTACTTATGGCAAGAGGGTTCTTACATGTATCCAGTCTTCAAAGGGCCTGTGGCCTCTCTCTGAGAGCAACAGTATGAAAAGAAGAGATGGGTATAGAGGCCTGCGCTTATAACCCCAGCACCTAGGAGACTAAGACAAGAGGACCATGAATTCCAGGTAAGCCTGTGCTTCATAGAGAGAGCCTGTCACAAAATAATAATAATAGTAACTATTATCATTATAAGTTATCTTACATCTTATTAACTTATAAAGTGATTATAAATAGTAACAAATTATTAAGATATTTATATTACATTTATATTATAAACTATTAAATGTAAACATAATGAATTGTTCTTTTATCATAAATAAAGTAAGCTGGCGAAGGGGTTTAGAGATAGTGGAGTTTGCTTTCAAAAATCCACCCAGCAAATGGAAAACAGAAGCAAGGTCAGCCCTAGAAGAAGTAAAACCACGCCCAACTGACTCCATTCTCCATTGTGTCGCTAAGCAATGAGCACATCTCCCCTCTCTTCCCTAAAGCAGGGGGGGGGGGGTGCGGCGTGGCAGAAGCACCCTGCATGCCAGCCTGCTGCAAACACTGAATGAGGTCATGCTTAGATCTGCTTGGCACACTGGCACACAGCACACACAATGTCCACTATTGTGCCTACTGTCCCAGCGCGGTGACAGGAGTACCACAGGGAACTCTGTCCCCACTGTGTCTGTTCAGTGCTTTGTGAATGTGTATTTGTTTTGGGTGGGACGAACGGGTTTTCCTCATACACTGAGACTGGGAGAAATTCGGGCAATCTACTAAGCCGATAGCCTCTTCCCTCAGAACTCACTCAAAACTGCAAGACACAGTTTTGTCTTTCTTACCAGGCTGGCTTCTGGCAGCTGCAACAGGATGTGCATGGTGGCCTTGCCAAGCTAACGCAGGTTCCTAGATGCCCAAGGTGTGCCTGCTCCTGCCAGATGGCAACTAGCACCCACGTCACCACGCCCTCCGCCCTGGCATGCTCAGGGCAGAGCTCCTGTCCCTACTCGCCTTTCAGTATGAAAATCGAACCAAAACAAAACAAAATAGGCTCCAGGGAGCTGCCCTTAGCCTTCCTTGTGTGGGGAGAAGGTGAAAAGAAACAGCCTTTTCCATAAGAACCGCCTGCCATTTGAGCACTCTGAGCTTTTGCCTTCTTATTTAAATCCTAACATTCTGTTTGCTGCCATGCTGTCTGGCCCTGAATGTCAGCCCTCCTCCTGGCCAGGGCAAAAGCACCCCTGGGTGTGATGGAGTGCAGGGAGTAGGGGACTCCAGGAAAGACAATGAATATAGGGTGTGTCCAGACATCTGCCACCAGGCACTGACTTGGAGTCCCCAAACTCAGTTATTTTTTTTTTTTTTACTTTATTATTTTGAAACAGGATCTCCATACATATATGCCCCAGCCTGGTGTTGGCTTTGCCACCCTCCTGCTTTAGCTTGCCAAGTGCTAGGATAATAGTTGACCACCACATCTGACTCAAAAACTGAGTTAAAAATGGTCAGCTAGCCAGGGTGTTTGCTGCCAATCTTCACAACCTGAGTTCCCCCAGAACCCTCATGCCAGCCGGTTCCAGAAAATGAACTCTGAAAGGTATCCTCTGGCCCCATAGGAACACTGTATCCCACGCATTCCCCACTTCATACATACAAAATAAATAAATGTAAAAAAAAATTAATAATAAAGAGACACAATGACAAAGGGTTTTCTGGTTTAGCAGTTCGCCTCTGACAACAAACGAAGGGCTGGGGGACTGGGAGTGTGACAGTGAGTACAACACTAGCCCAGAGACCAGAGGTTTAAACACATATGGCAACTGGACCTGTTTGGTTTTAGTCAGTTTTTCCTAAGTAGCTTTTCCACCTTAAAAAAAAAAAAGCCCACAGGCTGTTGTGGCTGAGTTTTGCCTTCATTGTTGCTCTGAGCATCTCTGAGGATGGCTACACTCAAAGGTAAGGTTTCTGAAGAGATGCTGAAAGTAAGTCAGGTCTAACTGGGCAGGGCACCAGTCCGACCTAAGGCATGTTTAGGAGGAGCCGTTAGGGCACAGATGCTCAGGGGGAAGATGGCATGAGAACACAGAGAGAAGACAAACACCTGTTCGTGGGGGAACAGGCCCTCCCAGCAGAGACCCTGCTGTCCCTTTGGAGTGGGACTTCCAGCCCCTGTAGCTGAAGCCACCCAGTCCAAAGGGCTTTGCTAGGCCTACCTGGTGGCCCACAAACTGTGCCTTTTATGAATTCATATCCCTACTACAGTTAGGAGTCTGGCCAACCACCTTGGAAAAGGGAAGTAGGAAACCACACATGAAGAGAAGGGCAGCACTGTGCTGTGGTTAGGATGGGCTCTGTCAACTGCAGGCTCTGTGTGCCCTGCGCAAGCTACCTCACCTCTCCGGACATTTACCTTGGATGAAAGTTGGCATGGTGGTCAGCTCACAGACCCTCTCAGGACTGGCAGTGATGATTTTACCAGGCCACTCATGCCACCCACTGAGTAGTGAATGTGCACTTACTAAGACCAGTCCACATGGTTATTTGCTTATTATTAAGGGCCTGAAACATGGGTTCAAACCTGGGACGTTGTCCTTTCCAGATGTGTCAAGAAAGCTGCTGCCTGCAGTGCAGGTGACTCAGCTGTGTGCAGGCTTCAGTGATGCTTATGGCACTTTCTGCTCTAACTCTCTCTGTCTCTCTCTCTGTCTCTGAGTCTCTGTTTCTCTATCTGTTGCTCTCTGTGTGTCTCTGTCTCTCTGTCTCTCTGTCTCTGTCTGTCTCTGTCTCTCTTTCTGTCTCTGTCTCTCTGTCTCTCTCTCTTTCTCTCTCTCTCTCTCTCTCTCTCTCTCTCTCTCTCTCTCTCTCTCCAGCACTGGGGTTACACAGGCATGCACCAACCGTCATACCCTGGTTTTTCATCTGGAATCTGGGGATCCAAGTCAGGTCTTCCTGTTTGACAGCAAGAACTTTACCAACTGCGCCGTGTCCTCAGCCCACACACTAGTTTTCTTAGAACGTTGCTATGAGGAGGCATGATTGTGGAGAGCAATGGGACATCTTGGTGAGTTACCAGGAAGTAATACTTCTTGAGTTTCTCTGTGTGTTCAGGACTGACACACTCAAGCAAATGGCAGGTGCCTTTCAAAGAGAGTTCTTTAAAACAAAACAAAAATTGCAACCTTGGATTCTGTAGCTGTTATCCTGAAAACAGAAAAGGGGGGTCGCGTGGGGGAGTCGGCAACTTCTACTTTCAAGGAGCACAAAGTGGGACAGTAAATCTGTTTAGGTCTCATCATGTTTGACTTTAAGAAAATGGCTGAGCTGTGGGCAAGGTAACTCAGGAGGATATAAATGGCTGCATTATAATAAGCAGACACCTATTTTAAACATGATCTATGTTTTTGAGAAAATTCATTACAATAAGTCTTACAATCCCAACCTCTTCAATGAATTTTTCATGTCTGCATACCAAGATATATATAAAACGATCGTAATCATGCACCTTTGGGGCGCTGCTGAGCGCCAGCTGTTTCGAGCATGATTTATAGGTTGCCACGCTCAAGGTTAATAATCAGGAGAAACAGGTGACAGTGCGCAATGGATTTATGTCAGGGTAGAAGTTCAGTTAGTGGAGATAGCGTGTTATAAGGAAGCACATACTTTTAATTATTTTCTGCCCCTCCCCCATTTGTAATAAACCAAAAATAAGTGGTGTTTTACATAGGGAGGCCTCTGCTAAGCACAACTTCTGGTTACTTTGGGCTGTATTCAAAGGGAAGCACAGCTAGAAATTAATTATTAGCTGTGCATATGAAAACACAGCTTGAAGGTACTTAAACATCTGTGCAATGGGTCTGTGCGGAGGGCTTGATGGAGCTCAGACATCATGCTAATTACGCCCTGGCTGAAGTGGAGCATTCCGTGCTAGCCAGATGTCTAGAAGGATTATTAGAGATGTGGTGCACATAGCCACAAGCCAGCTTCTAAGGGTGCTGACATGTAACTTGTCTCCCTTTGGGGACAGAGTTAGTGCATCAGTTTTATACAAATTCCTGAAGTGCCCCCTGACATTTGAAATGAGGCAAAACATGTATCTTGTAGGCCTAGTGGGATTTTTAAAATATACAAGAGAAAATTTCAAATGTTTTCTTAGCAGATCTCTTAGTTTTACAAGTCTTATTATTTATACAAGTTTCCTGTTTCACTGTTTTATTCTCCTTTTATCAGATTGAGTATCTCAGCTCTTGCTCATTTGGACCATGATAATGCTTCCTAATGTACTTATTATACACACACATACACACACTCACACACACACACACACACACACACACACACACACATACACACACATTTTTTAACAGAGTTGTGTCATTCTCTGTATATATACTTTAATTATGTAAATAGTGTTGTTACATAATCATCTTTTTGTCTATCTTATTTCTGTTTGTGTTTGTATGTTTAAGGATTTTGTGTAGTGCAGGCTAGCCTCGAACTCCTTATCTTCAGGCCTCCAGGTCCCAAGAACTAGCAGTTATAATACGCATCACCGCGGTTTGCTTTTGTTATTTGTTTTGGAGACAGTTTCACTCCACAGCCCCAACTGGCCTGGAACTCTCTGTGTAGACCAGGCTGGCCTCAAACTCATAGTGAACCTGCCTGCCTCTCGAGTGCTGTTATTAAAGATGGGTGCCACCATGCCTGGCCAATCCATAATTGACCTATGTCAGCCGCCAAGGGCTGATTACTAATAATGAGTGCTGCAAAGAGCACCTTGTTTCATGTCTTCTTATGGACCCCTGTGCACATTCTTTAGGGTTTGTGTCTAAGGATGGATTTGTAAGAACGCTATTGATGTGCACCCATATAATGTTATGGGTACAAAGCAGTGAGTCCCCCAGAAGGCTGTGTGTTTCAGACATGGTTGCAGCTAACAGCGCTGGTGAGGACTGATTGAATCAGAAGTTACAGCCTTAACTCAATAGGCTGACATTTATTGAAGACTACGATATCTGAGAGTGGGGCCTTGTTGTAGAAAATAGCTTCCCCAGCATGTGCTTTTTCTGTTCCTCGGCCCTGCTTCCTGGCTGCCTCGAGAGGAGCAGATTCACTCTACTCTATCCTTGCGACATGACACTCTGCCTCACCTACGCCTATAAATCAGCTGTGCGGGTTGAGTGTGGACCGAAACCTCCGAATCCGTGAGGCCACATTAACCTTTTCTCCTTGTGATTGCTTAGCTAGCGTGTATTTTGTCTCTGAGTTGGCTAGCATACCGGCAAGGTGACTGGCTGCTCTTCAGGGAAGCTAAAGCCGCCTAATTTCCATAAACCAAGTGCAGGCATTCTCTCTCCAACCCCCAGCCTGCATTTGCCATGGCTTGTCTTCTTTCGCTGTTGCTAGATATAAAATGAGGGTTTTATTTCTCATGTCTCTAATTACCAGTGAGTGTGTGTCTCTCTTCACGTCCTTGCTGGCCTTTTTATTTTGTTTTCATAAACTGCTTAATTAGCTCCTGTGCCTATTTTTCTACTGGATGAATTTTCCTGGATGTTATGTTAAAAGCCAGTCCCCTCCCCCCCCCCAAAAAAAAAGAAAGAAAGAAAGAAAAAGAAAAAGAAAGCCAGTCCCTAGATCTCTGTCAGGGAGGGTGTGTCTAGAGATGTAGCCTGGTAGAGAGCTTGTCCAGGATACACAAGGCCCTGCGTTCAATACTCAGCATTGTAAAATAAATAAACGATAGATAGATAGATAGATAGATAGATAGATAGATGATAGATAGATGATTCTATCCTAGGTTATTTTTACTTTATCATTTTTTCTTTTTCATAGGGTTTTTTTTAATTTCTCTGATACCAATTTTATATATGCTATCATAGGAATGTGCAGTGTTACATGGAGTGAGCCAATTTCCCATTATCAGCTACTAAGAATTCTGTTCTTTATCAGTTTGTAAGGCCACAATTGTTATATATGAAGCTTCTCTATGAATAGGTGAGTATAACATTTCACATATTATTATTACAGATTTATGGTGTGCATTATATATAAGTGTAAATATTTCTATTCTAAAGGTAGATTTAAGTATATCATTCTTGTACAGGGGGCTCATAAAAAATTAGATTTCTAGCCATGATTACACTTCTATTGAAATCATGGATGGTTGACTTAAAGTATTATGTATATGTCTGTCTGAAAGCCTGGACTGTGTTCCCACTTTTAAGAACACCTTTATTCATTCAGTTTAATATTCCCAACAGAAGACTTCAGGGTTCCTAGTCACTCAGACATTGTATATATTTTGTCACTATTATGAATTAAAGTACTTTTTAAAAAAAACTAGTTTCTTTGCTTGCTTGCTAGCTTGTTTTTGCACTGCTGAGAATTGAACACAGGTGCTCTCTGGTAAGCTACACCCACAGGCAGCTGACCAAACTCAGTGAGGTCTAATGGTTTCTTGTGATTGTTTTCTAGGTAAATAATCTATTTTCTGTAAGCTATGCCAGTGTGTGTCACTGTTTTGTTTGTTTGCTGCTCACATTAGGAAATATTTATCCCTAGAATCCTATGAAAGGCATAATGTAGAATCTGTGGGGAAGACAGTTATACTTTTCTTAACATGTGTGTTAGTCTACTGCTGTGGTGAGACACCATCACTAGAGTAACTTAAAAGAAAGTATTTCGGGGGGGTGGGGGGGGACTTACAGTTTCAGAAGCTTAGAGTCCGTGGTGAGAGCATGGCAGCAGGGCCTGGCCTGGCACTGGAGGAATAGGTGAGCGCTCACAACTTGAGATACAACCACACGGCAGTGGAAGAACCTGGGAATGGCATGGCCTTAGGAAACCTCAAAGCCCGGCCCCAGTGAACCATCTCCTCCAACAAGGCCACACCTCCTCGTCCTTGCCAAACAGTTCCACCAACTTTGCACAGAGTATTCCAATATATCAGCCTGTGGGGCCCGTTCTCATTCAAACCAACTTAGTTAGAGGAAGGACATTCAGAAGTGTAAGATGTCTTGGCATGACGTGACATCACTTCTTAAATAACTACGTACTTCTCAGAACGTGCTCCCAAGCTACCAGTTTAAGGCAACAGAAGCACCACTCACATTTCTGCCTTTTCCATGCAGGATGTCTCAGGTTTTCAAAGTCAGTTTCAAATCTTGCTTTTTATTTTTGTTTTTGGTTTTTTGTTGCTGTTGTTTGTTTTTGTTTTTTTGGTTTTTCAAGACAGAGTTTTTCTGTGTAGCCTTGGCTGTCCTAGATTCACTTTGTAGACCAGGCTGGCCTCGAACTCACAGCAGTCTGCATGCCTCTGCCTCCAGAGTGCTGGGATTAAAGGCCTGCACCACCACGCCCAGCCTAAATCTTGCTTTTTAAAGGGAATAATGGGGCAGTTTCTGAGCCGCACGTGTCTAGAGAGTATATGCCACCGCAGCTTAGCTCACCTGTTGCCTCAAAGTAGATCCAAGTATTTACCATCCTGTGACTCATTTGGAGGGTTTGATCCTTAGAACCAAACTTTAAAAAGAGAGAAATGGTTCAATGGTAAGAGCACATGCTTCCCTTGGAGAGAACCCGACTTTGATTCCCAACACCTATACTGAGCAAGCTCATGAACAACTGTCAATTCCAGCTCCAAGGGATCCAGAACCCTCTTCTGGCTTCTGCGCTCTCTCTCTCTCTCTCTCTCTCTCTCTCTCTCTCACACATACACACACACACACACAGACACACACACACACACACACACACAGACACACACACACACACACACATAGACACACACACATAAATAAATAAATACATAGTAAATAAAATGTGTGTGTGTGTGTGTGTGCATGCACATGCGTGCTTGCACCTGCCCTGGTCCCTGTGTGGAGGTCAGAGGATGTCAATCCTCAGCTTGCACCTCTTTGTTGTTTTTCTTCTGTGTATGCTAGGCTAACTGGTCAGAGGCTTCTGAGATTTCTCCTATGTCTGCCTTCCATCTCCCCATAGGAGAGCTAGACTGTAGATATGCACACTACATATCCGGCTTTTTTATATATGTTTTGAGGATTCAAACTCAGGTCTTCGTTCTTACACTGAAGTGCTTTTGCCCGCTGAGCTATTCCAAACCCTGGAAAATAACAGAGAAAGGGGAGTTCAGCTCTTCACGTTACAGTCAGGATGTGCCCCTCTCCAGCATGCAGTACGCCGACAGCAGTGTCGAACAACTCTCACGCGGCCCGCCTTCCATCAGGGAACAAAACCTATGTCCTCTCACCTTTGTACAGCTAAGATCTTGTTAAAGGAACTCGCCAGGAAAGATGACCTGGGAAGGAAAAGACACACGCTGGCGTGAATAAATAATTACTAACTTTGAGTGTTTCCCCTCAAGACTCACATCGATTCAGATCAAGGTTAGCTTGTGCCGCTGAGCTCTCTGTTTGCACTGCATACAGATCATCCCATTTGACCCCACCCAACCGCACGGGTACGGATGCTATTATCGCTTCCGTTCTGTAGACGAGAAAATGGGGTTGGGACTGTCAGGTCATGTCAGAGAAGTGGCAGAGCAAGCGCACAGATTAGAAGTCTGTAGGGAAGGCTGGTGTGTCTGAGAGGCTAGCATGCCCAAGGCCTTGGGTTTGATGCCCAGCACCATGAGGGAGAGAGATGGACAGTGTTCTTGCTTCCACCCAATAGTGATAGACCTAGGAGGCAGCCCCGTGTGAAGAGTTCTTGATCACAAGCTGATATTTTAATGATGAAGAGAAGTCACCAATTCCATATTTAAAGAAGATTGAAGCTGTTTTGAGCAACTCTGAGTGCTCCCAGTCGCTCCATGTACTTTTCTGTCCTATAACAGAAAATCCACGTGCCCCTGACCCCAACACACAAAAAGATCAGTGACTTCACTGAAAACCCATACACACCCACCCACTGACCTCCAGGCATACACCTATTTTTTTGGCCTCTTCCCCCTAAGGGCAAGAGGACAATGAAATATCCAGATGCAATGGAAGAGCTTCTGTCTTGCCGGGTGGAAGCATTTTCCCTCGTTTATTATGACCTCCAAACAAAACCCAGACATACAGGGTCACAAAGGAAAACGGCTGATAGTTGTCACCAAGTCATACCCTGCCCTTGACCATCACTTTTCATGGGGGGGGGGGGGAACCAACACATTTTGATTTTCAGTTCAGCATATTCTATATACACTTGATCATTAGGTCGAATATCATGGATGCACTTTTTTTTTTAAAGGGAAAAAATAGTCTTGGCAATGCCATTTGACTCAACTTAAAATTGAGGCTTTTTTTTTCTCTCTCTCTCTCTTTCCTTTTCGCCCTATTTTCACTCTTGTGAGATGTGGTCTTCACTCAGTTGTTCTTCTGTTCTTACAGAAAGCTGACTGGGCTGCACCTTAGTTACCTCCATAGTTTCTCTGATGAAAAATACCTGGCAAAAGTTACTAAAGGAAAGAAATGCCTGTTTTGGTTTCAGCTCCAGTGACCGCTGCCCATCATGGCGGGAAGGCGCCCCAGCAGGAACGTCAAGATCACGTGGCTTCTGTAGCCAGGAAGCAGGCAGATGGTGGACAGATAGCTTTCTCCTCTCTGCTCAGTCTGGAGCCAAGCCCATGAGACAGTCGGTGCTGCCTGAGTGAGGGTGTGTCTGCCCCCGCCCTTCAGCTAACCCCAGTCAAGAGCATCTTTCACAGATAAGCCTGGAGGCCTGTCTCCTAGGGGATCCTAGATTCTGGCAAGCTGGCAATCAGTAACAGCCATGGTGGGCTGTGCAATAAGAGTGCTTTCCCTCACTGTCCATTTTTCTGACTTCTTTCACTCAATGGCAGAAACCATTTGTGTGTGTGTGTGTTTGAGAGAGAGAGAGAGAGAGAGAGAGAGAGAGAGAGAGAGAGAGAGAGTGAGAGAGAGAGAGAGAGAGAGAGAGAGAGAGAGAGAGTGAGAGAGAGAGAGATATGCATTCCTGATAAATAATACATCCATAAATGTCACATAGATCAGAAAGAAGCTTGGTAAGAAGGAAAACTGATGTAACCTAGGTCCACGGTGAGTGTTCCAGAGAACAACGAATTGCCACTTCTTTGATTATGAAGAGTCTGATGCAATCAGCCAGCCACTGCAAGGATGACTGCTCCTGCTGGGCACGCTGCCAGGTTGACTTTCAGGCTTGGTCACTGCAGTGAGGAAGTCAGAGACTCAGGCAGACAAGGACGTGTTCGTATTTCTGAGCTGTGCATAACCTCCCTGCCTCTCTCCATGGTCCTTTACATTATGAGCATACCCAACGAGTATCGGGCTGCTGAACACAGCAACTCAGCAATAGAGAATGGACCTTCACGCCTACCTCACTGAACCGAGCCTTTCCCACCATCAGAGACTTCCGGTGATCAAAGGCCATAGTCTTTCCCAAATATGATCACTAAATATTAATTCTTGTTCTTTACTAGTTCCTTGCCACCTGCCTAAGCAATTACCCATCGCCTCTATCACCTAGTCATAGTTTCTATGCCTTGCTATAGTGTCATGTGAAAGCTGGTAATTACATCTGCTGCACATTCTTGGGGCTCCATTGAATCACATTTGTCAGGCTCAGGTAGAAGAGTGCTTTCTGGCGGCACAATTGCTGAGGGACTAATGGTACCCCACCTAGAGTCTTTCTCACTACCTTGGGCACAAGAGGACAACACTACCAAATTTGGTATATGTTGTCCCCAAATCATAACAAGATTCTTTCTGATGGGCCGAAAGATGCAGCAAACAGTTATTTTCTTTTTAAAATGTGCATTGGTGTTTTGTCTGCACGTGTCCGTGTAAGGGGTGTCGGATGCCCTGGAACTGGAGTTACAGATAGTTGTGAGCTTCCATGTGGCTCCTGGGAATTGAGCCCAGGTCCTCTGGAAGAGCAACCAGTGCTCTTAACAGCTGAGTCATCTCCTCAGCCCCTAGCTGTTTTCTTTTAAGGACACGTGCCTTCAAATCCCATGGTCTTCCCAGGAAACTTATAATACCTTAAAGGTACATACAGAGTCCTATGAAAATAAAACCTAGGTATTAGCTCTCTGTTTCTATAAAATATTACTTGAGATAAATGAGTCTTTAAAAAGCTGAGGTCTAGTTTGGTTCACGGTTCTGGGGGCTTTAGGGGTCTTCAGGTCATGTTTGTCTGGTCCACGGTGGTCTTATGGCAAAGAAGCGCACCACGGCTGCGATGTGCAGAGAAGAAAGTCACTGGAAACTGACAAAAGCCTAAACATTGACCAAAGAGGATTAGGCTCCCACAGATCCCTTCATGGACACACTGCCAGTGACCTAAAGACTTCCCAGGAGGCCTGCTTCTTAAAGGGTCTGTCTCTTCCGTAGCACTGTGATGAGGGGACCGAGCTCTGGCCATGTGTACCTAGCCATCACTGTTGGCTTGTGGTTGAAGAATTAGTCTATTTGTCTCTTACTAAGATATCTTTGGCACCCGATATTTCTTGATCACAGCGATATTACTAATGTAATAATCCAGTGTGATGTCTTTTGGAAAGCGACTCAATCAAAAGTCCACAAATATAGTCCTGAAACAATAAGATGGACAGTTACTGATGCCCAGCCAGACACAATAAACTTCTTTCGATGATTTCTATTTAATAGCATGGAGAGAGGGGGAAAAAAAGTCTTTGAGGTAAGAACTATTAGAGAACTGCCTTGGCCAAGTTGCCTATTTCAGTAGAGAGAGACCGCATCCAGCTCAATTAATGGCAGATCCATCAACCATGGTATTAATCACATAATAATCCTTTAGCCCTTGAACTTTCAGAACATTCTGGGCCCTGACCCTACTTACGGAGCTAATTAGAGGTCTAAGAGGGCTATAGGCTTGAAGCATGATACCAGGTTTTACTTAAACAAAGAACCTTCCACAAGACAACAATAGCCTGCCAGAGAAGATTGGGTGGGTTTTCTTGGTGTGCAAGGAAGACTTGGGGAGCTAGACTATCCTGGCCCTCAAAATCCGCTGTATCCTCTACGTTGCCATTTGAATATGTAGGCTTTGAGTCCTAATCGATATGCTACACAGTGCATATGAGACGTAGTAAAACTGAAATTTATCATCGTTCAGGATCCAGCTCTGAGTTTGCCTACCTGGGGACTACGGCTGTAAGAAATATAAAGTTTGACAGTCTCAAATTTAATGACTGTGTTTTGAGCCCAATAATGGACATATTTAAATTTTCTTTAAGTGGTATACCACTTAAGAAACATTAACCTCACACATAACTGTTCATCCCTGGAGCCTACCATTTTGCTTGCATGCCACAAGACCTGTCAGGGCTATGGTTTTGTTTTTTTTTTTTTTAAATCAACCCCAAGTAGGCCTGTTAACCAAACCCATATTTCCTCATTGTGTGAGATCTGTTTCCTGTAACTACTGCTGGCTGCAATTTCCCTATCTCTGAATACTCTTAGTTGCAAGTAGTGGAGACCTACTGTTGCTAATTTAGGGGAAATAAAAACTCATTTAAAAAGATACCCTGTGAGGAAATGAAATGGCCTAGCAGCTAAAGGCACTTGCTGCTAAATCTGATGACCTGAGTTCAATCCCCAGAATCTACATGGTGGAAGGAAAAAACTGATTCCTGCCAAGTTGTCCTCTGACCACCACACACACGCAGTGGCATGTGCACAGAAAAACACACACACACACAATTTAAATTAACCTTAGAGAGTTTCTACAAGGGTGAGGAAACAAACAAAAAAACGTATCCTCAGGTTACACCAGAGTCCATCTGATGAAAGCTCTGTTACATCATCAGACAATGTAAACGAAAACGACTGAATCTGTCCTCCTGGGTCCTTAACCTGTTACATCCACCACTATCCCATAGAAATAATCCTGTGGTCCCTACCTCTTTAAGCCATCTCTTCTTACTCCTACAGCAGGCAAAGCTGAGACATGCCTCGCTTCAGCCCTCATGGAGACCAGAACAATGAGCTGGTGTTTCTAGTTCTTTTCATGTGTGTGTGTGTGTGTGTGTGTGTGTGTGTGTGTGTGTGTGTGTTTACTTCTCTGATTAGTTTTCCATTGCTACAACAAAGCACCTGGAGCTGAGTAACTTCCAAAAAAAAAAAAAAAGAATTTTATGTGGTTCACTGTTTGAGTGGATAAAAATCTACATAGCTTGGAGCTGACTATCGGGAAGAAACCCTGGCTACCTCACACCATGGCAGATGGCATCATAGCAGGAATTCATGCAAGAGGAAGTGATCACACAGTGGAAAAAAGGAGCCAGAACTTGGGGAGCTGCCATGCTCATCCATAACAACCCTTTCTCAAGAAATTTCCAGGGTCCCATGAGAGCATCATCAATTCTTTTAAGAGCTGGGCTTTTATTGACCTAATTACTTCCCAAAGGGCCCCTCCCTCTTAAAGGTCCCACCACTTCCTAATAGCACTCACTACGCAGGGGCCCTATAACATAGTCGGGATAGGCCAAATGTTTTTAAGTATCAGCCACAACAAAATCATACTATTCATCAACCATTCAAGAAATTCTTGTTGAGTAACAGCCTATCTTAAGGATGGGTAAGTGAATAAGGTAAACCATCTAAGATTATGGAGGTTAGGCTCTTGTGTGAGAAGAATGTTATAGCAACTATGAGGTAATAAGTGTTAGCAGAAATCTTTATAGAGGCTATGATAACAGAATCAAAATATTAATTCTGACAGGGATAAGTGTGAAAGACGTCTAGAAGGAATGATATTTGTATCATATTTTTCTTTTGGGGTATTTTTGTTTTAAGACAAGATCTCTTTTACGGACAAGACCTCTTCATATACACTTGAATACAGAGCTGTGTCTGCCTCTGCCTCTCGAGTGCTGAGGATTGAAAGCATACACCACCACGACCAGCTTAGCACATCTGAAACGCTAAGTACAACTTGTTAAGGGAAAGTAGCAGGTGAGAATGGTGTGTGTGTGGCGAAAGTGCAAGGTGCGTGGTAAAATGTATTAAACTCGACTGCCCGTTTAGAAAACACGGAGTCATGCAAAGTTACTAGGACAAATCAAAGTTGAAGGAGGAGACTGTGAATGGGTTTCAAGGTCTTCAAAACTAGACTGGATACTTATCTCCTAAGAGAACGGGTAAAGATGCTTAAGCAAGAAAGAAACAGGTGAAACTCCTGCTTTAGAATGAGCACTTTGAAAAAATGGTTTTAAGGGTAAAAAGTCCAAGACCAATGTCTTAATCAGGGTTCTGGGCTATGGTAAAACACCATGACCAAAAGCAACTTGGGAAAGAAAGCGTTTCTTTCATTTATACTTCCATCTCACAGCCCATATTTGAAGGAAGTCGGAGGATGATCTCGTGGCAGAAACTGAAGCAAAGACACGGAGGAGTGCTGCTTACTGGCTTGCTCTTCATGGCTTCCTTAGCCTGCTTTCTTATAGACCTCAGGTCCATGTGCCAGGGATGGCACCACCTACAATGAGTAAGGTCCGTCCGTCACATCAAGCATTCATCAGGAAAATTCCCTAAGACTTGTCCACAGGCCAATCCTATGGAGGCATGAATCTTAATTAAGATTTCCTTTCCCCAGATATGCCTAGGTTTGTGTCAAGTTGACAAAAAACAACCAGTAAAGTCAGTTATTGTCATCAGCGGTCAGATGTAAGACCTGGCTGTCATAACAGATGGGACTGATCCTAGGGTGCTGGTTACACAAAGTGATAAAGTAGATGTGAGTTGAAAGATCAGGAAAGCTAAGCTGCTGCTAATGACTCTTGTTGAAGTATCCCGGCTTCAACGCTGTTGACAGGTAGGAACAGGAGGAGGTCAGGTAGGAGAAGAGAATACACAGTTTGATTTGGGATTTTCTCAGTTTAAGAGGTATGAAAGGCATTCATGTTGGAAGGTTGTGTAGACACCCGAAGAGAACTCCAGCTTAGAGTTACTGACCGTGGATTTGGAGGCTCATAGGTTTTCAACGGCTCAAGAGCTACAGTGGTTATCAGGGAATATAGGAAGACGGCCATGGACAGAATTTGAGGTCCAGTAGTGTGTGGTTTGTGACTAGAAAGGAGCAAGAGAATGGCCCAGAGAGAAGAAGAAAAAAAAAGGAGAGAAGTCCCTTCAGAGACAGAGGAGGAGGAAACAAGGAGGTGTCTTGCACAAAGAGGTCAAGCAAGAGAAGACCAGGCTCATCTAGTGCCTTAAACAATCAGGGGCACTTAGGAAACCAGGGGCAGAAATCTGACTGCAGTGAGCCTGAAGGGCACAAGAGAAGAAGGGAGAATGGAAGCAGGCAAGCTATGTCGTGACTAATAGTTGAGCAGAGCTGACTCAGACGTGGACTTCCACATGCAAAAACCCCCGCAGATGCCTGGAACTGTGGATAATACCAAGGCCTATAATTTAATGTCCTTTTCCGTTCTTTCTTTTTTCAGTGTGTGTGTATGTGTGTGTAGAGGCCAGAGGTCAAGCTCAGGTGTCATTCTTCAGTAGCTATCCAGATATTAAAAATGAGTAGGATGAGATTGGGCGCATTTAGGGTGATATGGCCGTAGAAAGTTGGAGGTGAAACACAGAGGAGGGGGAAGCAGGCTATCCAGATGAGACCTGATAGGCTGTGGTCAGACAGTGGGGGAGGAGGGCCCTACCTGTCAGAGGTTTAGCAGGAGGGGAATAGGACAGAAGAGGAAAGGAGGGTGGTAACAGGAAGATAAGAGTGAGGGGATTACAATTGGGCTGTAATGTGAATAAATTATAATTTTAAAAATAATTATCTACAAAAAAAAAAAAGAAAAGAAAGAAAGAAAGAAAGAGAGGAAGGAAGGAAGTTGGAGGCCAGAGACAACATATAATTTTCTAGGTTGAAAAGCAAGATAGGGGTAAAAGTAGAAATGGAGGCAGATCTCCCTGACTTTACTCCAGGCTGTGGGGCTATAAGTAGCCTCATATACCTGGAGGCAGATGACATCTGTAGCTCCACTCACACCAGCCCTGTGTAGGAGCCAGTGGCTCATGGCTGCACCTCAACCTGTTCAGGCTGACCTTCACAGTGGAGCCTCACCAAAGCGTGTTAGAAGAACAATTCTTCCTTTTGATGCTAAGAGCAGGGCTCCAGGCATCACTCATGCTCAGCACTGGCTCTATCACAGAGCCATATCTCTAGGCTCAACTTGAGAGAGAGAGAGAGAGAGAGAGAGAGAGAGAGAGAGAGAGAGAGAGAGAGAGAGAGAGAGCTTGAGGAGTAGCTTAGCAGATAAGAGTATTGGCTGCTTTTCCAGAGGACCAGGGTTCAATTCCCAGCACCTACATGGTGGCACACAACCATCTGTAACTCCAATCCTAGGAGATACATACAAGCGAAACACCCATACATATAAGATAAAGTTTTTTAAAAATTAAAGAAAGAAAGATGGGTAAGGCTGCTATTTTGGAGCCATATGGTCTGTCTTCTTGTCCCAGAGGAGGAATGCAACTGAAATAATAAGTCCTCCTGAGGTTCCAGGCCAAGGACACTAGAGAGCTTTCTCATAAATTGCCTCTCCATTACACCCCGAATGTATTCACAGTGGAGAACTCTAAATAAGATGAAGGTGAGGCTAATTCACTTTATAAACATCACTTTAAATCTCTTTGTGTACCTGGGCCACAAAATTAATTATGACTGATAAAATGGCTGAAAGGGGAGGAGGGCTGCTTGAGAGGGCACTGAGTGTTAGCAGAACCTATAGCCACACCACCACAGACCTGCCTCATCTTGTCTGAATCCTACCAGAGCCGGTTTTCTGAACCAGCTTACTTTCTGAAAGATGAGTGGATGATTTCATGGCGCTGTGAAGCTGCCTGATGGCAAGTCACAGTCACTGAGCTCTCAGCAGAAAACAGATGTGATACTCTTACCATTAAAGGATGCTCCTGTTTTATTCTTCTGGAGCAAGATTACGTCCCAGGTAGGGCTGTGTGGGGAAGCCCACCTCTCTTTAAAACTCTGAAGTCAAGTAAGCACTTCTTAGTGCATCCATGAGTGACGTAGTTTGCTGTAGAGATGTCCCATGCATTCTTTTTCCAGTCTGAATTTCTCGCTCCTGCAAACTCCATTTCTTACTACTCCTTTTCTGGAATGTAAAGTGTCAAGCAAGCCTCTGCCTGGTTACTGAGGCCGGCCTCTCCAAGGAGTTGCTTAGTCCAGACTATTTCATTTGAGTCAGAGACCACTTTGGCAAACATTAAGATTCACTTACTGACATCGAATGTGTCTTTTCTTTTTCCGCTCAAGGTCTTTGCTAAGTGAGACCCTGAAGCCTGTGGGAGCCAACAAACCTGGTAGCAAGTTAATTTCTGCTGACTATAAACACATACAAGATCAAAGTGACACCCCAAGCATCCTATACAGCCTTGGGGTTCCCAGAGGGGAGTGGTGCTTCTCAATAATCTAAGCACACAGCTACCACGGCCACTGCATGAATGATAAAGGACGGGCAAACACAGCACAGCGCCCACTGGAACTGATTGCACATCTGCTCTGTGTCCTTTGCCTCTTCACGTCGCTAGCTCTTCATGACCACTTCCCACGCAAGTACAGTCTTGTAGCAGAGTTGGGGAAACTGAGGCTAAGAGAGTAGAACAGTGCACCTCTGAAGCATAGAATGACCAGTTGAGAGAACTGGGATTTGACTTAGGCCATAGGAACTCACACTTGGATTCCTAATGCTCTTCAGGCTGAGGTGGGAAGTTTGCTGTGAGGTGAAGGCAGTTGGGGCTACATACCAAGACCCTGTCTCAAAAGAATAAAAAGCAGACAAACAGAAATCTAGATATTTGTGACACTGAACCAGAAGTATTGCAACCGTCTGCTTTGGGGAGATGGAGAGAGGGAGATCTGGGACAGCTAGCTAGCATGTCTTTTGCAGAGTGTCTCTGATACAGCTAGAATGTGGCTTGGCTGGATTCTCGGGCCCCCTCAAGTCTCCCATTTTTCTCTGAATGGTAGATGGGGCTCTAGTTGATAGAATTTTTCTCTCAGAGGCTTTTATTCCAAATCCACATTCCTCCTATTTACCCCTACACCACCTTGTGCCATGACCTCTGCATTTCTCAGTCCCCTTCTACCCTGTCAGTCACATTGGATCTTTATCACACGTGGAGTCTGTGTGCACGGTAGGTGCTGAGTCCAGTTCCCTCCCTCAAGACGACTCATCCGTGTCCCAAGGACACTTTCCTTCCTGTGTTGGGATGATGGAAATTGTAATTGTGTTCTTTCCCCTCAGGCAAGGTTATGCAACATGCTCAGGTTTGCTATGGTCATAAGGAATGGTGCACGTGCTGGTTTTATCATTGACTTTTACCACTTTCTTGGACCACCAAATCTTTGCATTGCTAAGCAAGTACACCTGAAAGTATCAAAGGCCAGTTCAGAATCTCACAGAGTTTATTTCTATAGCTATAGCTTCCCTAACATACCGAGGGAAAGAGAATCCTGGTGGACCTTACTTTCCAGAAAGATTTACCTGGCAACCGCTATTTGAGTGCTATGCCATGAACTCCCCTAGAGAGTAGAGTGGTGGCTGGAAGTCTGGTCTTCTCTGTAGAGGTCTCAGTTCCCATGTGCCCTCTAAAATGACTCTTGTGTTTGCAGACATCCTTCTCCACAAGTCTCTACCTGGAAACAAACCACACTAGCTAGTTCTGGTCTGAAGTGGCGACGTGCCCAGCTAGGAAGGCCAACGTCTCCCTTATCCCTATTTTGTACAACCATACTCTCAGTTTACCCAATATCAACTGTGCTCCAAAAGCCTATTTCTGGAATATTCAAGGCATAAGCAACTCATGGTTTCAAATAATATTCTTTACAGAATTTTGCTAAGGTTATTCTATTTTATTTTTATGTGTGGTTGGTGATCTCTTAGTGTGTCAAATTTATCAGTTAAATATTTTTCTGTGTCTTCAAATAAAGGGAAAAAAGCAGTTCCTATAGGATGATGCACTATCTGAGGCTTTAAACAACTGCACAATATCTTGCAACTTCCCATAGGGAATATTTTTCCTCCCTCCCTCCCTCCTTCCCTCCCTCCCTCCTCCTTCCTCTCTCTCTCTCTTTCTCTCTCTCTTCTCTCTCTCTCTCTCTCTCTCTCTCTCTCTCTCTCTCTCTCTCTCTCTCTCTCTCTCTCCCCTTCATTAACTCATGGCTTTTTCTGCTTCCCAACTTCAATATTTTTATCAGTGTGGTATACTTTTTTCACAGCCTTGCCCATTTTCATTTACTCCACCACTGTTCTCTTAGCTCTCCTGCTCCCTTAGTCTGTGTCTTATTTGGTACCCTGGTTAGTTTTTATTATGAACTTGACCAAAACCAGAGTAACCCGGGGAACTTCAACTGAGGAACTGACTCCATCCAACTGGCCTATGGCATATCCGTTGGCATTTTTACTGATTACTGATTGATGTAGGCGGCCTCAGACCACTCTGGTCAGTGCTGTCTCCAGAAGCCAGAAGCAAGCAGGCCGGTAAGCAGGGTTCCGCCACGGTCTCTGCTTCAGTTCCTTCTGTCAGGCTCCTGCCTTGACATCCCTCAATGATGGACTGTTACCTGGACACGTTGAGGTGAATCCAGCCCTTTCCTCCTCAAGTTCTTTCTGGTCCCGCTGTCTGTAGTGGTCACAGTGGGGACCATCTCCATGGACAAGGGTATTTGGAAAACTTGGTTCCTAGTTGGTGATGTGCTGTTTGGGGGACATTTAGGAGGTGCCGCTTTGCTGGAGGAAGCATGCATGCACTGGGGGTCACCTTTCAGAGATCAGAGCCTCACCCCACTTCCAGCTGGCTCTCTGCTTACTGCATGTGGCTGAAGATGTGAACCCTCAGGCTTCTACTCCCGCTGCCATGTTCGCTCTGGCCCTCGTGCCTCCCCGGCGTGATGTGCTTTTATGCCTCTGAACTACGTGCTAAGATCGACTCCTTACTCCACACGTTGTCTTGTTTTATTACAGCAACAGGAGGACAACTAGTCCAGTGTTTCTCACGCCAACACAAAGCAAACTAGAATGCGGGCTTTGTTGGCATTCCATTAAGCAGTGTGGTCATGGGAAACCCCCATAGCTACTAGCTAGTCTATAGACTGTGCTTTCGTTGTTGTTGTTGTTGTTCGAGACAGGGTTTCTCTGTGTAGCTTTGGCTGTCCTGGACTTGCTTTGTAGACCAGACTGGCCTTGACCTCACAGCGAGCCACCTGCCCCTGCCTTCTGAGTGCTGGGATTAAAAGTGTGCGCCACCACCATGCCTGGCTTAGATGGCTCCTTCTATTCAGCTTCATTTGCCTAGTTAGTCAAGCAGGACTACTGTAGCAAGAAATCGGGGGGCCTATGTGGGAGGGACGGGCTCTGGCAACTTTGCCGAAACAGGACAAGAATCAAGGATTCATAGCCAAAAGAACCTGTTTTGTATTTTTCCTAAAATGTCACAGAAACCAAAGAAAGGTCTCTGTAGAGAATGGACTATGTGTTTCTTTAAACTCTAGAGTGGATGACTGGATGGAAAGTCCAGAAACCAATCATCTTAATGACTGAAGGAAAATGAGTTTGATAAGAAAACATGAAAGAGGTTCAGAAGGACTGAAAGGGAAACGCAGATACATTTAAGAAAATAGAAGTTAAAATGACATTGCTCAGGGTGAGGCTGTAGCTCAGCAGTTGAACATTTGTCTAGCATGTGCCAAGCCCTGGGTTAGATTCTCAGCACTGCAACAAGTAAACACACACACACACACACACACACACACACACACACACACACACACATCACACACACACACACAGTGTAAAGATATCACGCAGTTGTTTCACGCCTACAGGAAGTGCAGACCATGATAAATGGCTTTTCAATAGTAACAAGTATCTTTATTAACCACAGATGGAAATATAAGGAGAGGCATCTGAAGGCTTCTGAGAGGCCATCCTTATGAAGGACTGTGGAATAAATTCCTGGCTGCTTCAGTGTAGTCATGGGCATTATAATCTAGGAGAGTTACATTGTGAGTTCTAAAATATAACAAGAACGGAAAGCCCAGTACTTCTTTAATTTTGATTAATGATGGAGTCTTTATCGTAGCCACATCTTCCTCCCTCTCTCCTACCTTCACTGGGATGCTGCGCTAGGGTAGGGTTAGCATCAACTTTAAGGAGGCCTTCACACTCAGTGCCAACGCTGTACGAGCAGGAGCCTGAGCTTGGCAGACCTCCTTATGTGCTGCACCCTGGGGTGCTGGCTGCCGCCTCTTGTAACTTCTAGCCTGCTGTTAGTCACTTCGAACTGGTAGGCTAGGACATCCTGTCCTCCTGTCAGCCTTTGGAAGGCTGTGTTGACAGATGTGCACCGCCACACCCAGAAGTCCTCGCCCTCTTCTATATGAGTGAGTGGCTTCATTTTCCTAAAAGCAAAGCTTTTTGGCATCTTAGATGAGATGATCATTTTTTTTTTAATTGTTCGTCTGACTTAGGTTTACATATTCAAGCATTTGTATGTGAGAAAGAGAAGGAAAAATGCAAGGTTTTCTAAATAACATTTTCCAAAAATCCTGTTTTCATTTATGTTACTTCACTGCTTTTTTGGTTGTTTTTGTTTTTGTCTCTGTGGGCTATCAGACATCTGCCATGGCTGGGACTGTCCCTACGGCTGTAGCCACCTCTGATCTTCACACAGGCGGCGTCTCCTCTATCATCCAAGCACTCTCTAGACATGTCATGTCCTTGTGACTTATTAATAATTGGCTGCAACCTTTCCAATTTTCCCCTCTAATAGGCTTGCAGCGTTTTGTTACTTATCTCGTTATGAGCCCAGTTCTCCTAGGTTTTACATTACTTGTCTGAGGCCTTCAGGTAAATTGAAGGATCACCCAAGTGACTCGATGCTGATGAGGGAGGTTTCGAGGCAAATGCCAGCCTAGACAGGACCAGACTGTTCTCTGGAAACGTGGGTGAGCTGTCACCAGGCCGCTTGATGTGACCACACCATGACTAGCTTTCCCTCTAGCGCTGAAGGAAATATGCCATGCATAGTGAACAAATATTTCCCATGAAGGAATCATGTGGGGGCTGAATATTACTGATTTTCTCCCTGAGTGGCACTGTATTTATACAGGCATCTCTTTATTCTTCAGCTTCCTAAATGGCTATGCTCCCCCACGGTCATCTCTACCAAGCAGGGTGCAAAGCTTAATTCTGTCCCCAGGCTTCTTGCCCGGCTAGAGCCAGTTACATTCTAAGTAGTCCCCCTTAGGTACTTACCCGTGGAGGAAGAGTCCTTAGAAACTTTGACTTAGGTTGTCTGTTTTCAGGTTATATTGGAAAAATGATGTCAGGCACAGTGCCACATGCCTTTCGTCGCAGCACTCAGGAGGCAGAGGCAGGCAGACAGATCTCTGTGAGTTTGAAGCCAGATTCGTCTAGAAAGTGAGTTCCACGAAAGCCAGGACTGTTACCCAGAGGAACCCCCTCAAAAAACTAACCCCCCAAAAAGAAAGGCTGTTGTTTCTCCCCTCCCCATCAATTGTATAACAAATCTCAGCTCTTTGTGTTGTAAACTTAATTAGCAAAATTAATCAAAACCAAATATCAGTTGTGTGTTACAGCTCAGGTGTGCGGTGTGAAGAGCGAGCACACTCCTTCTGGGTCTTCCCTTCAGCGTGTTGGCTGGCTGGCTGCATCTGGGAGACGCGTCAGGTGCAGTCTGGGGGCTGCTTGGCCAGTTGGTCTAGTCTCTCAGGAGAAGTAGGTCTAAAGCCTGTTTCTATGCAAGAAATGATTTGTTAGAGTGCCTGGAGGCGTTCGGCTTAAGGCTTTCTCTTGCCTGAGCCAAATCGCAAGACATTGACATGGGAATTTGGAGTCTAACTCATTCATTCTTGTTGTAAATAGACCAGGTCAATGACAATGTGCGTGTGTGTGTGTGTGTGTGTGTGTGTGTGTGTGTGTGTGTGTGTGTGTGTGTGTAATGCAGATGGCTGCTGACTTCTGCCCACAAGAGCCACCTGCATCCCTCACTCCTGTGAGGAGGCAAATCCCCGAGCATCGAGTAATTTCTGCCTACGATGGAATTTCCTCATTTCCTTCTCTCCCAGCAATATTAGAGAGAGTATGACAACTTTTGGTGCAAACTCTCTTTCCCAAAGTTCCCATGCTGGCCACCTCCATTCTGGAAGAGTCTTGAGATTTGCTCACTGCATTTACCCACCTTGTCACACAGAGAGCCCACTTGGTGACACGGAATCCATCTCTCCTTCCTGAGACTGTTCGCTTGTCATGTGGCAGAACTTGTGTCCTTCATCTTCTTCAAGCCATTCACTTGTTGACAATCCCTAAGACTTCACCATTTCTACCGACAGATGGCTTTGGCTAGCATGCCAGGGGCTACAGGGTGCAGGGCGCTGTTCTTTAAGGTCTGGCCGGTTTCTGCTAGTGCTAGTGCTGCCGAGAATGAGCGATTGAAACACGTTTCAAATGTTTTACTAATGTTTCTTTTCTGCGTACGAGTGATTTTGCCTGCATGCGTGTAGGTGTGCCACATGGGTGCCAGGTACCCAAGGAGGTCGGAAGAGGGTGTTGGATGCCCTAAAGCTGGTAAGAGATGGTTGGAGCCACCTTCTGGGGTCTGGGTGCTGAATTCTGGGTCTTCTGCCAGCAGAGCAAACTGAAAGTCGGCTTTTCCCTACCTAGGCGGCACTTTCAGCCTCCAGGAGGAGCAAAGATATGTTGGGAGGTATCAAGACTGGAAACCTCCGCCAACACAAATGCGTGCCCCATGGGTGTGTAAGAAAGCAAGCCAACTGGGGAAATGAGAACTGGGAACTGAAACAACATACAGCCTCTGCTGAGTGTTGTCCCTTTCAAGAGCGTATCTTACCAGCTTCTTAGGACACTCGGACATTTCCGCCTCTATCGCCCTTATACCTAGCAACAGACTGAGAATGCTTGTCCAGACTGGCTGTGTGCAGAGGCTCTGAAACCGAGATTCTCACAACAGGCAGAGAATTGATACAAAGACTGACTCCAAGTAGCTCTCTGCAGCACCTTTCCGTCCCCTCCCCCCCTGCAAGGGCAATGCAGCTTTGTTTGTGTCTGACTGTAGCCGGAAGACTCAGATCGAGGTGGGGAGGTGGGGGTGTGGATTAGTCAGAATGCAGTCCTCACTGGAAAACCACCTTCGGAGGGTCAGGAAATGACCACTTTCAGCCTCCTGCGGTTCGTGGAGGATAAAGCGTACATAGCGTCATATGAAACCAGAGACACTCATATATTTCAGGAAAACCCCTCCCTCCCGGGGTTGGTGGGTTGTATTCTGTGAATCAATTCCTGTATTTTCCTCTGGTTCCTGCCGGAAGGAAGTGAGAAGCTTTAGTTCTCTGCAGGGAAAGGCACTTCTGCAGCCTCCAGGCCCTTACTGGAAACCTTCCCGTGTTTGCCCTATAAGGACCTACAGGTTTAGCTCAGCAGTCAAAGCTGCACCAGGATAAGGCCCAGTGACAAGCTCCTTGCTACCAAAAGCCATCTGCTTAGTGTCTGGGGACCAGGGCTCCCAGGGCTTCGAAGGCACCTTGGGGGATTAAACTGACCCTTCTTCGTTTCAGTGTTGCCTTGTCCTCTGTGATGCTGCTCACGAGGGATGCTGAGATTTAGAAGGTACCAAGCAGCGTCTTGAGTCTGGCTCCTGGTCCTTGACGGGGAAAGCATTTTCTGCCTGGTTCTGAGGGTAACAGCAGAATGGAATGCCTGCCTGCCTCCTGGCCACACTGTTTGAAAATGAGTGATACTTGTTCTGTTTCTTAATGTGCCATTGGTCTTGCACTTGCTAGGTAAACGTTCAACCACTAAGCTGCAGTCCTAGAAGAAAAGTATAACCATTTAAATGATCAAATGCTTAGAAACACTTTCAATGAAGAAGAAGAAGAAAAAAAAACAAGACAAAACAAAACAAAACTGAATTATTGGGAAACACAGCATCTGTAGACATAAGAACTTGTCACTGGCACCTGGGTGGCTGGAGTAGGTGTGTGAGCTGCTGCATCAACCTGATTGGTGGGCCTGGAGATATTGCCTGGATGTAAACTGAGATTGTTCACAGGATGTGTTCATTCTCTACCAAATTACATCATCGTCATCATCATCATCATCATCATCACCATCATCATCACCACCACCACCATCCTCATTTCTTCCTCTTCCACTGCTCCTCCTCTTTAAATGCTGAGGATAAAACCAGGGCCTTATGCTTGCTAGGCAAGTGCTTTACCACTGAGCCACATGGCCACTCTCCCATGGAGTCCAGATCTGACTATTCCTTCGGGATTATGTTTTCGTCATGTGGCTTTTAGTTTCAATCGATGATGGCAATGTAAGATAGTTTTGACCTCATTCTAGGTCCATCTGTATAACTTGGGCCTCAGTTTCCTCAGTTATAAAGTGAGGGTAACAGCAGAATCTACCTCTGAGAGCATCTGCTTCTTAATTGAACGAAATATTATTGCATGTCTTCAGAGCGCCAGGTGTTGAGGGTACAGTGGGAGCAACGCTGAAGATGTCCCCTGACCTCCCTGCTGTTACGGTACAGAAGGTAAAATGAATGAGTCTGCAAACAAAGACAAAGTGTGTTTATAGACTGTGAGAGCTTTGAAAGAAAAGAACATGGTTTAAAGGAAAGAGAGGCCTTTGCGTTAAAGGATGGGAAAATAGGCGAGGAGGGAGAACGCGCCACTACCCTGAGGTCAGTTGTCTTTGAAGCGTGAACAAGGCTGCTGCATGGGTGACACAGTCTTGGAGAGATGAACTGTGGTGGACTGATGGAGGCGGCGAGGAATGCGCAGGCCCAGGTTCTGCTCTAGTACACGTCAGGGGAAGCAGCGGAAGTCTTCTGAGTACACCGAGAAGCCACCAGAAGACTTTAATCGTAGGCAAGACTTGACATCACCGACTATTGACAAGAGTTCCCTGGCTTCGGTTTGGAGAAAGAGAAGGAGCCAGGGCTTTCGTTGTAACGACTGGATCAGATAATGAACGCTCACCATTTCCTAAAATACACGATGCACACTTTTCCACTTGTGTTAGTCATTATTTTAATAATAATTAACAATAGTGCATTATAACCTGACTGCACTGTATAAATCCAGCGAGTACACCAGGAATTAAATGTCAGTTACCGCTATGTCAGAAGGGGGGAAAAGTAGATGTGGAAAGTGAGTTTATTAACTCAAGTAACACTCAAATCTAAAGCTAATTTGAATTCCTTACTTTGAAATCTTATTATTGTCCTCATACAAACTTTTAACAGATCAAATTTATGATTTTTCACCGTTAAATTAGCACATTCATCTTAAAGAAAGATACTCATCTTTGAAAATGTCTTCAGAAACCACAGTATTTACTTTTTTTTTTTTTTGAGATTTACCTCTTGAAGGTTAATGACTAAAAGCCTCAGGTGAACCAGGAAGTTCTAGACAGCAGAGTTGAAGTCACTGAGGCTGCCTGTAGCTGTCAGGATCCAGGAGGCGTGCCTCCACTGGTATCCTCCCACTCTGAGACTCAGAGGAACTAACTGGTAGTGTGACTGTCCTTGGCCACCCCTTTCCTTTCCTGCCCCGTAAGGCCCTAATCCCCCTGGTCTAAGTGAAGTCTACTCCTGGAGAGACTGTGGCCTTTCAGCTGTTCTCATTAAAGGAGCCATTCTGACTCTGTCTGTTTCTTTCCATATCTGTCTGTTTCTTTCCTACTTGCCCTCATCAATCCGGATATAACACATGTGACCGAAATGAGTCCATACGCAGAGAGAACGTGTGCCGGGAAAGTCAGCATCCACCGACTTGTCAGGCTACAGGAAACCAAAAGACTGACTACTCGGTCTCCCCCTTGCTGTTTGGCATGTTCGCCGTTAGTTCTTGGTGACATTTTCTCAACCTCTAAGCACCAGGCAGAGCAGGCCCAAATCTTCACTTGCCTTAGAAAGAGCTTGTAGCTGGGCTGGGGGTGTGGCTAAGGGGGAGAAGCCCCCCCCCAAAAAACGCACAGAAGCAAATGCAAAGAAATACCCGGGTGCACTTTCCCAGACTCAGGCGCCTGAACTCTTGTCTATCACATAGACCCCATAAAGCTGTTTTAAGGACTGAGCCACAAGCTTAGCAACTGCTACCCGTTGAGGGGATTATCAAATACCAAATGCAAAAAATAAATAAATAAATAAATAAATAAATAAATAAATAAATAAATAAAAATCTGGTGCTCTAGGTAGAATTGCTTTGATTATTAGCAATTAGTGCAAGGATCTTTGTCCTATTACCTGTGACCTTCATTTGACTTTGAGCCAAGGAGGCCTGGAAAGTAGCCCCCCTCCTCCCAGCCCTGGCCTCAGTTGTAGAGTCTCCTTGGAGTTCACCCGATGTCACAGACCCGACCGCTCTGTGCAAGGTGGCCCTCTAAATCCTTGAAATTACACTTGTAACCTGGGCGGTTGAGAAGCCAAGGGGGCTGCGGATTCAATTCCCTCTGTCCTCGGCTTCTCTAATTATCTTTGTAATGCTCTAATGCTAAGTAATGATGCTGCTAATGCACGCCGCATTTCGCACACAGGTGCCAGCTGTTACCTCTGGGCAGCTGACCTCGCAGTGCAGACGTAGGCGGATTCACGGCCCAGCCCTGCCCACACAAACAAAACAAAGAAAGGCCGGCTTTCAATCTGTCTACCCGCCCTCCCTCCTCGCCTCCAGGAGGCCCCTGCTTGCCGTCCCTAGCCCAGCCTCTCCTTCTCAGCTTCTGTCCTCGCCCTTCCCCTGTCTGCCCTCCCTCTCACCGGCGGTTTCTTCCTACAACAGAAATCCAGGAAGCCGCCCCCCTCCCCCTCCCCCCTCCCCCACCCCCACCCCACGTTTCCTCCACCCGCAGCATTTTCTCTGGGGCCCTGAGTCACACACAGTTCGGCTTGATCCTTTCTCCGCCTCATGAGAAATCCCAACTCTCCCATTTTCTCCCATTCATTTCTGGAACCAGACCTCGTCCACGAGGCTCCTTAGGGTTAAGTCTGATAATTTTTTTTAAAGGCATATTGACGACTAATGACCAAAGGACAAATGTGAGGCTGTTGGCTTTGCAGACACACAAAGACCTTTCACACTCCTCGGTGGAACAGCCTTCAGCAGACATCTGCAGGATGAGTGGTTTTTTTTTTTTTACTTTAATCTTACAATTCATTGTGTCTGTAGTGATGGTTACCGTCACTAAAAGGGTATAACAGCAGCCAACTTGGCACACAAATTTAAATGTGAACCGAAGGGTTTGTGCATCTTATGATGACTGGTTTTGACTTATTGCCAAAACTCAAAAGCAAAAAAAAAAAACAAACAAACAAACAAAAAAAACCCCAAGAGGTGGGTTGGTGAGGGTCTGGGGACTAGAGTTGCAGTTGGTAAACAGGGTGGAGGCTCCTTTAATCCTGACAGCACGGATGCTAGCAGGGGTCAGCGCACATCTGCTCCAGCAAAGACAAAGGGCAAGGTGGGGCGGCGAGGCTGGCGCGGGGCTCCTGCAGGGAGTAGGGCCAGTTGAAGGAGGCCACTGCCCCGCCGCAGCGTTTAACCTTGACTTCTGCCTCTTGGCTTCTGGCACCGGAGCAAAGCCGGGCCAGATGGGCGTCCTGAGTGTAATGACGCACCGCCCCCTCCCCCCTCCCCCGCGCTTTCTCTCGCACAGATGTCGCAGTCTGCCCCCCACCCCGCCCCCGGGTCCCCGCCACGCTGCCCATGAAGACCGCCAAGGCAGGCACAGCCTTCACCCTTTCTGCCCGCCCGCCCTGGGCCCTCGCGTCCTCCACTCGGCCTGGCCCCGCTGGGACCTGAGCGCCCAGGCCAGCTCCGGGTGTCCCCCGCGGGAGTCCCCGGGAACAAAGGCGAGCCTGTGCTTGGCCAGCTCGGGGGCGTCGTCTCTGCAGCTGGTGCGTCCCTCGGGGCTGAGCACCGCGCTGTCCCCGCGGCTCCAGGCTAGGCTGTCCCGTGGGACACCAGGGAAAGGCCGAAGGGGAGGGGTGCATCTGAGGCTCAGAGACCAGCGCTCCAGGACAACAGTGTCGCCTGTGCTCGGCATGTCCATGGAGACAAACCAAGCAGTGACAGGCCGGAGGGGGCTCGAGGGATCCATAATTTATGATGTCGTTCTACCAACAGGGTTTGGGATTTCACAAGCTTCGTCTGTTTCCTTCCCATTTGTTGCTCTGTGAGTCCTTTTGCAGAAGACGTTTTTTTCCCCCTCCAAGACAGAGCAGTTACTATACTGAATTTATGTGATAAGAAACAAGTGGGATTTTAATGGAAGGGTGAGTGAGTGGGACAAAGGAACACAGGTGAGGGGCAAGGTAGCTTAGGCCATTGTATAGTGGACTAACTTTTCTAGGTTATTCAGAACAAAACAAACCCTAAACTAGTTCTGTAGATTCTTCCCCACAGCTTTCTTTTCCTTTTTCATAACTAAGGCATTTGGCCCCTCAGTATTATTTTTCCTTAGCAGGCCTGAAGCAAACAACATCCCACACAAACAAACAAAAACCCTAATGGGTGGCAGAAAGGAAAGAGGTACTGTGCTCTGTTGATCCCTGGGAGGACCCTGCTTTGCTGTTGTAGAGCTGACTTTAGGTGCTTCTAATTTAGACTATGACAAGGGGACCCTTGGGTCCCGAAAATTCCTTAAATTGTTTTAGTGACCTGGAAAGACTTACAGATTTTTTTTTTTTATCAAGTTCTGGTGCATTAAATGAGTTTTATGTGCAACAAGGGATCCTAACTAGGGAACTTTTATTTCTTGTTATCTTTTCCTCCTCCTCCTCCTCTTCCTCCTCCTCTTCCTCCTCTTCCTCCTCCTTCTTCTTTTCTCTTTGAAAAATATGTTTTGGACTCATCCTATTTTGAATGCTAGCACTTGCTGTGGCATTCTGCCACAGGAGCCTGGAAAAATATAAATACCAAGAGATGTGAGAGGGCAGGTTCCATCTTGGTTGCTGCAGGTACAGGGGGGCCCTCCTCCAGGAAAGTGACAACATGCAGCTCCTACAAATGGCTGGGGCATTGTGTGGCTTACCAGTGGCCAACTCAGGCTGAAGCCACAGTCTGTGGTTACAGGCAACCGTGCTTAGTCACACAGTTAGTGACCCAATTGTGACACACCCTTTTCCCTTTCTTTTTCTTTCTTTTTTTTTTCTTTTTCTTTTTTCTTTTCTTTTTTTTTTTTTTTGTAGCACAGTCTCTTTTAAAAGAACATTACTCAACACCTTGGCAGCTTGATATTTAGAAACTGCCCATGTATACAAGTAAAAGCAAAATTGCAAGGGGGCAGGAAATTGAAGTCGGCCTGTAGATTCAACTAGGGCAGGAGTTAGTTGCTTTGCTGAAAGGGACTGTATCTGGGTGAGGGAAGTAGAATTTCTCTGACTGATGAGGAGGGATGCTTTCCAAGCTCAAGGATAGCTCTTTTTGAAGGGAGCCTGAAAGAGAATCTGTGAGGGAAAGAAAGAGCTTCCTGGTTGCTTTGACTTGGGCCATTTGTAAAATGAAAGTGGGCTTGAGGGAGGCAGGAAGGGGGAAGATGAACCCTCAGAACAGAGGTTTATGTGGGTTTTTTAACTTCTTAAAAATAGCATTTCTTTTACCACAGGGGCACAGGAACTTGTAAATAAGAACTGCCAGCAATAGTAAACAAATCAGTCTGAGCTCTTTTATCTGAAAAAGTTCTCTCCTCTTCTTTCCCCCTCTCACCTCTCTCCCTCTCTTTCTCTCTAATGCAAAACAAAAATTCTCCCTTCCTCTCCAAGGTTTCTTTGCTGGTGTTTGTCCAGGAACAAACAGCCTTCTATATAAATGGTCTCCAAAAGTTCCCGAACAAAAAAAAAAAGTATCCAGTGTCTGAGTACCCACAAAAAAACGACCTCTGCCGCATAGTGCAGCTTTTCTGCCCTGAATTTGTGATCTGCTATCAGAGTCTTTTTAATTTCTCTGAACAGAGGGCTCTTTGGGAGAAGAAAGGATGGGGGTGGGCAAGCTGCACTGGAGTCATCTTTTTTCCCCCTCTTCCTTTGCTGTTTTCTTCTAGTCAGCAAGGAGTGTGGGCCTCGCTCTGATCTGCCCAGCATCTTGCTGAGGTGGGAGCCTTGAAGGGTTAAGGGAGGCCACCACCAGTTTCCCTGCTGAGCGGGACAGCTAGACAGGCCCCATCTCGGAGCTGTTCATAGAAAAGAGACACCCGACTCCTGACACCCTTTATCTCCTTTGGAGATTTTTCCTTTTACGGTGTGTTTAAAATGCTTTTCAGGGATGACTGTCTTTTTTAAGCCATAGGCTTCCTTTAACCACTGGGAATCACTTTCAATGCTCCGATCTCGCGCAACCCCGTGAAAGGAAGGGAACAGTTACCGATGGGTGGGGTGGGACGCGTGGGACACAGACACCATAATTACTGTTTCAGAGCTGTGGCGGGGGGGGGGGAGGGGGGGGAGGGGGGGAGGGGGGAGGGGGAAGAAGTGATTACATTTCAACAGCCAATCTCTTGATTTTAAATATTTGGGCTACTTGTTTGTGGGCTGAAACTTCAGTTTCGTTGAATTCAATTTGACGCACTTTGAGCGGTCTCAACAAAAGCCATGTGCTCGCTCTGGCCCGGAGTAGGAGAGGGCGGGAGGTAAAACTGTAGAGAGTGAGCCGGCTGAGACTAAACAGCAAATGTATCTATCACTCGGGAGAGAGATGGGCAAAGTAGAGATTCAGGGTGGATTTGGCGCTGCAAAGAAAAAGAAGGCCTGTGTTGAGGGGGCGTCGGGGGAAAGGATAAAAAAAAAATGGCGTCGCTCAGAATTTTCTAGTTCTGTGCTTGCTGGAGCTATAAGCGGGGACACCTTCAGGGCCTCTGCCGTTACTGCACTCACAGCAGCCAACACCCTCTTCTGGATCTTTCCTTCTGAAGCCAGCAGAACCACGAAGACCCTGTGCCAGACGATCTTTCGCTGTCTGGGCTTTAAATCCCTATTTACCAGAAGCAGGAAGTTTGGTAGAGCCAAAAGACAAGAGTTCCACTTTGGGAGGGAAAGACTCAGACACGTATGTCTTATGGCGCTGGAGACAGTGGAAAGAGACGTGGATGACTGAATGGTGAGGTGAACCGTCCCCATCCTCTTACTACTATTCACTAGTAAGAGAAGGTTGCACCTATTGGACTTACTCCTCAGTCCAGGGATGTGCTCAGCCTTTCTCCTGGTCCTCCTCCTCCTCCTCCTCCTCCTCCTCCTCCTCCTCCTCCTCCTCCTTCTTCTTCTTCTTCTTCTTCTTTTGGTGTTTTTTTGAGACAGAGTTCCTCTGTGTAGGCCTTGGCCATCCTGGACTCACTTTGTAGACCAGGCTGGCCTCGAACTCACAGCGACCCGCCTGCCTCTGCCTCCCGAGTGCTGGGATTAAAGGTGTGCGCCACCACGCCCGGCTTGGTCCTTCTACTTCTTGTACCACTGGATTTGACGTTTCCTTCTACTCCCAAATCTGTTCCATCTCTTCTGCTGGGGCCTGGGTTATCTTGGCATCACCATCTCTGGTTTTCTGATCTGTCTCTACATCCATGGAGTTGGCATATTTGCTTATTTCCTACAAAGCAGCAACTCCCCTAAATTCCTGGGGGAAACTTACCTCTCCTTTCCCTTTTCCGATGTTTCTCTTTATAAACTTGGGTTCTTTGTGGACAGGGGTATTCTTGTCTTTGGTTAGAACGTGGGCAAGCGAAAGAATGAAAGACGTTAAATGGAAGAGTGGAGAGAAAAGGAGCCAGTGCTGTGTTCTTGCCTCTGTTTTTTGTCTGTTTGTTTTATTATTGTTGTTTTTTTTTTGTTTTTGTTTTTTTTTGTTTTGGCTTTTCGAGACATGGTTTCTCTGTGTAGCCTTGGCTGTCCTGGACTCACTTTGTAGACCAGGCTGGCCTCGAACTCACAGTGATCTGCCTGCCCCTGCCTCTCAAGTGCTGGAATTAAAGGCGTGCACCACCACCGCCTGACTCTTGCCTCTGTAGCAGACATAGCCTGTTGTTAGCCTCAGGAAAGTACCACAAGGTAACACTAAATTGGTTGGACTGCCCACATCCTATTCATTTCAGGGCCTCTAGCTTCTTGTTGGTGGCAGGGATTTCCTTCCCAGAGCCCTCGGATGTTGGTTATGAGCTGTCTCCAACGCAGTACTTCCAGCTCTAATTGACTGTTGAAAAGTACCCACATGGCTGGCAAGATGGCTTAGCACGTAGGGTGTTTGCTGCCAAGCCTGACAACCTCCTCCCATATTTGTAAGGGATGTAGGATGTTCTAAAATTGTTAGGGGAGCTGGTTTGTTGCGATGTCTCTATAGTCCTGAGCACGAGGTCAAAGCTGTGGACACACGACTTTATTCATCTCTTCAGAGCTTTGTAAACAGGCATTGAAGTTCACGCATTGGGGTATCGCTGAGCAATGTCTGCGTGCCAGCAGGTTTCCCCCAAGAAAGAGAGATAGTGAATACAATCGAGTAAGTAGAAGTGAAGATCTGCGTGTGGCCTGGGTGGCCATATACAGAAGGCTGCAGGAATGTGTATAAGGCTGCTTAACCTTTGTGGAGGACAGAATCTAAGCTGTGGTGTAGAGAAAGAGGAAGAGGGGGCACAAGTCCTTTGGGCACAGAAGCGTGACATTTTTGAGGAACTGAAAGAGGTCCAGCATCCACACCTTGTAGGCAGGATGCTGAGAGACAGGATTAGAGAGAGACTGCTGATGAGCAGGGCCCTGTAAGCTATGTGGATGAGTTTTGATTTTACTTAAAAGGCAATGGGAAGCCACTGTAGGCTTTAAATGCTGTGTGTGTGTGTGTGTGTGTGTGTGTGTGTGTGCGCGCGCATGTTTGTGTTTATACACCAAGAAGACCGGAGTGGTAGAGGGTCCCCTGGTTGTTAAGGAAGAACAAGGGAGCCAGTGAGAGGTGCTATGGGATAGATGGCGGCCTATGAAGCCTGTCCTAGGGCAGGGTAGGAGGGAGGCAAAGGCGTCGATGGTTGGGATGGTATATGAGAGGTCTTGAGATGGCTGAGTGCGAAAGCGAAGGAGAAAGTCAAGGCTATCCTGGGTTTTTGGCTTTAAGCACTTGGAAGGACTCTGGCTTCAATGGCTGGAGCAAGGGGGCAGGGAGTGTGCAGCGGGGAGGGCGGCCTTGCTCTCCTGCGTGTTGAGACTGAAGATCCTGAAGGGACAGCCAGGTGGGAATGAGTTGAGGAACTGCTTCTCTTACACGGGGGAGGGGGGGTTGGGGGGGGATGGGGGGAGGGGGATGGTGGTGAAGGGGGGTGGGGTGGGAGGTGAGGGGGGTGGGGGCGAGGTGGTATTTATGCTGGGGTTCTCAGATCTCAAGCTGGCTCAGCTAAAACAAGGTGCTGCCCCAGCACAGCAGGCTTCAAAGAACACTGCTCATGGGGAACCCCTGAGCAGAGGCCAGCTCTTCTGAACTTCATAGAGCAAAGTGGACGCTTGGTCATTTCTACTCCCCCCATGCATTCTCTGCACCCCCCCCCCTCTCCCCGCCACATTGTAGAACACCCAAGGCAGGTCTGTGGCGTCCCTATTGGCCACTGGCTCTGCTTCTATCCTCTAATGAGAGTCTGAGCTGAAAAGATTACCTTAGGCTTTGCCGCAGTGTGTCCTTTCTTTATTCAAAGTCTTCAGCAGAGAAGGCTTAATTGCCCAGTGAGGCTTTAGCAGCATGGTGGCTCCAAGTCAGGGGCTCATTTTTTGTCTAAACAGTCAGAGCGTTGTCTCTCTCTCTCTCTCTCTCTCTCTCTCTCTCTCTCTCTCTCTCTCTCTCTCCCTCCCTCCCTCCCTCCCTCCCTCCCTCTCTGTATTAACTCTGTTTAAGGGGTGTGGTTTAGTGGGTTTTAATGCATAGAACTTTTGAATGTTGATATTTGCTTAGTTAAGTAGCATCCCAAATGTCATGTCTACTGCTGCTGTGTCTTCTATGGAGCAGGAAGAAAGCCCTAGTGAGAATACCTGCAAGTCAGTCATTTCTTGGCTGCCTTATTTATATTGTCCTTTTGGAGCTTTGGTTTCTTTCTCTTTTTTAAAAAATTTATTTAATTTTCTTTTATGTGCATTGGTGTGAGGGTGTCAGATCCCTTAGAACTGGAGTTACAGACACTTGTGACCTGCCATGTGGGTGCTGGGAATTGAACCCTTGTCCTTTGGAAGAGCAGACAGTGCTCATAACCACTGAGCCATCTCTCCAGACCTGGAGCTTCAATTTCTTGGCTGTCAAATCAGTGATGATGCCTCATTTGCTGGGAGAGAGTTTAATAAGATGCCATTATGGCAGGTAGAGGGAAGCACGTAGCCACTGGACCTTTTCTTTCTCTTCTAGTTTGTTCAGGTCACCGCTTGTCAGCATTCAGGAATTGTACTTGTTAAGTCTCTGTTTGGGGGAGTGAGTCCAGTGCTGGAACACAAGCAAACATTTACGGGCTGAACTTATCCTTTATTCCATTAAAAAAAATAAGCATAACCACCTAGAAGCAGCTTGGGGAAATGAGACTTTTGCTGCTATTGTTGTTTTGTTTGTTTGTTTTAGAGACAGGGTGTCTCTGTGTAGCCTTGGCTGTCCTGAAACTCACTCTGTAGACCAGGCTGGCCTTGAACTCAAAGTTCCACTTGCCTCTGCCTCCTGAGTACTGTGATTAAAGGCATGCACAACCACTGCCCGGCCACATAATTTTTAAAATTTATATTATTTATTTAACCTCTTTGTAGGCTTTATTTTACACCAATAGAATAATTAACATACAGTTAAAAAAAACAAATGAAAGCTATATGCTTTAAAAACATCTGATTTTCATAGTCTAGAATAATGATTTACACTATACCCCAATTTCTTTCTTTGGGTCCAGAATTTCTTTTGTGACAGAACAATCTCCATTCAATGAGGACTGCATCTACCAAATCACAAACGTGTTCCAGGGGAGAGCTGGAACAGTTTGAAATATTATATTTAATGCAGGACTAATGAAACCAAGTCTAAGGCTTCATTCTCATAAAAGACTTTTATCCTTAGGAGATATCGTGGCCATAAATTTCACCCCAGTTTTGGTTTCTACCTTGCAAGTGAATGACAGGGATTCCAAGGAAGAGTACCCATAGAGAGTGTGCTTTATTCGAAGACATGGTTACCATGGGGCAGACAACTCAACTGCCTCATCTTTGCAGCACTCAGTGAACTCGAAGTGATGAGGTGAGAGGGCAGCTTAATTGGCACGATTAGCACATTTCATGATTTAGTAAGAATTCCCATTCTAGAATGAGTGTTCTCGATGGAATTAGAACAGAAGAAGCACAGCCAGAGTTAGCTTCCTTCAAAGGACATTAAATACGAAAATGTCTCTGGCATCCAATGAAAGATCCCTCGGCTCTGGGCATTGAGGCAGCCAGAGAATCTGATCAGCAGGGATCTCATAGTTTAACCAAAGGTCACTCACTCAGCTCTCATCTTGAGAGAAGAAGCAAGGTGCAGATACCAATGGTGTCTTATAGTAGCTGGGCATCGGAGAAAGTACAGGGAAGAGCTCCTGAGAGGTAGGGCAGTTTGAACATACCTTGACTGTCTAGTCTGTTCGTGCTGCCATGATAGAAGGCCAGTGTCTTGGGGTTGGGGGGGAGGGAACTTCGCAACAACAGACTGGTTTTGCCTGCAGTTCTGGAAGGTGGGAAGTCTAAGATCAAGAGAAGCAGTGTTAGTGTCATAGATGGAGAGGTCTAGCCCCATCTCTGTGTGGTAGAAAGGTTGACTGGTGCCTTTTAGGCTGCTTTACACTGGTTTGACTTCCATGTGTAAATGCTCTGACCTCATGACACTGTCACCTCCCAAAGGTCCCCACCTGCTAATGCCATCACTATGAGGGGAAGCATTTCCACACATAGATTGGGGGTGTGCACTTTATTCTGCGTTAGCCATTTACCGTATTTACCGTGGATTATTTTCGATTACTAACAAAAATTAAAAAACAAAACAAAACAAAACAAAAACGGTGAACTAAAAGTGCATCAAAGTACTAGGGGATTTTCTGTAGTGATATCAAATATTTGTGACCAGGCCTCACCAGAGCACAGCGCCTCACCAGAGTCAGTCATACTGCTTTTTGTACACTCCACCGGACTTCTTTCTGGGCACCCCACAAACCTATCCAACACTCCCCGTGACTGTGGAGGAAAGAGGTAGAAGTTGTTAAAAGAATATTGTTTGCAGGTCTCTTCTGCTAAATGACAAGTGTTCATGTCATCCAGGCATTACTCTTCGCCCTTTGTGTTTCAGTGCGAGTGTGAAGGAGTGAGGACTTTGGTTCACCTCTGTGGTGGCTCTTTGTCAATATCCACGTATCCGCTATGCCAGTTTGGTGGCACACCAAAGGAGAACCTGCAGTGGCCTGGAAGCTTCTCTGTTCCCCCTCCCCACCTACATCTTCCTTTCTGCTTTGGAGATCACACAGCAGAAGCCGAGAGCTCATGTTCAGTGAGGAGCTGTTTGACGTGATTCTGGCTTGTAACCACATGGGTGACATCATATGTCCTTGTGGATTTATGCCTGATTGGCCCGACCTGGATCAGGATCAGCCTGATAAATGGTCCATCTCATGGTCAGAAATGTGAGATCTGTTTCAACAAATTACTCTTAACCATCAGCTCCCCAAGGAAAGACAAATGTCGGCTTTCTGTTATTTTTTTTTTCCTTTTCCTTCTTATGCCTCCTCCTTCTTTCTCTTGCTATTTGTTTGTAATACTCACCCCCTCTCTCCAACAACACTCACAAATCCCAGATCGCTTCCTGGGCCCCTGAATCTCACACCAATTGAGTCACTCTGGCTGCAGATCAAGGGAAGGATGTTGGAAGAAAGCGTCATGCTAAGGGGAGCCAGGCAGCTGTATTACAGGGCTCCTGTGTGGGGACTGTCCTTTTAAATTGTCCAAATGCCAGCATTCAGAACTGCAACCTTGGAGTTACTACAAAGGAATAGAATTCTAGGTTTTATTTGCTCCCCCTCCCCTCTTTTTTTTTTTTTTTTTAATTTTTGGTGAAATTCATGCTTCCCCCAAATCCCCACGTGAAGGAAGCTCTTTCCTTGTTTTTTTGTTTTTTGTTTTTTGTTTTGTTTTGTTTTTTAACCTCAGCTCCTTGCTTGCTATCTTTGCTTCCCAGCCTGCTTGCCTTCCTTCCCCTAACAGCTGGACACATCACCATCGCATTTTTCTATTGGTTGTGACTGAAGTAGCTTGGGGTCAATTATTTCCCCAGCAATTGACAAAGAATCTTGATGAAGAGGAAAGTGACATTGTCCTTAAACAGCATTGTTCCCTCCCTCCCCCTCCTCTTTTTTGCAAGGAACCCAGCAGGGCAGTGGCCACTGTGGAAGTGAGTGGATAACACGTGGGAAGTGAAGAAAAGGTTTTTATTCATGGAGAAAGGCAGAAGATCCAGAGGCGGCCATTCCACAGAGACTGCGCGCAGGCGACAGCAGGCCTGAGGTTTTGTTTTTGCTTAGATTCAAAAGAGAACGTAACTAAGAGTTGGGTTTTGTACCTCCCCC
Organism: Acomys minous; assembly: GCF_964271855.1. Lineage (NCBI taxonomy): Eukaryota > Metazoa > Chordata > Mammalia > Rodentia > Muridae > Acomys > Acomys minous. The sequence goes on from NC_140483.1 coordinate 118,725,572, forward strand.
TAACCCCTGCGCTTCTGTTGAAGGTTCAAATCCTTGGCAGTCGCAAAGGGGTTATGGATCCCCTAAGTTTTGTGAAAACATGACCCTGGACCGCCCCAGAACCTTTTCCCTCCCCCAGCTTCTGTACTCAAAAACCAGAACTCAAAGCCCTCTCTCCCTGGCGTCCGTGCCTTAAGCCTCTTGGTGGCTTTTGGTATTTTGACTGGGCCACTAAGTAAACCAGTCAAAATGGACTTGGTGGAGGGGCGGGGGTTGGTACTTGGGGAAGACACAAATGATTGATGGTTGTTAGGTGCAGCGCCCTAGCGCTTCCCAGCCGGCTTCCTAGGAAAGGTTAAAAAGCCCTCCTTTTTTTGTGCCCCCACCGGCGTGACTAGAAGTGGTCCCAAGTATCACCAGCAGAAGGGGCGTCTGCGGGGAGAGCGGGTCCGGATGCCGCAAGATGCATTCACCGGTGGCCTCCATCTACTCGCCACGCGGAGGACAGCCACTCCTGCCCAAGATCTGACCTCAATCAGGCTCAGCTGCACTTCCGAGCTTTGAGTCGGGTAAAGAGGGCACCGACTGTAGTGGAAGTAGAGCAAACGGAAGGGAAGGCCGTTTTCCTCTTCGCCTTGGAAAGTAGCCCTGCTTCCTGGGTACGGGAGGACCCAGGGCGGGAAGATAATACACTGGGAGGTCCTGGGGGACACCCCTGGCGGTGGCTGGACTCCTTGCCCAGCTATATTAACTCTTTGGGGGCGGGAACTTGTTCTCTGGTGCCCTCAACCATCGGGTCCCAGTTGTGGATGGGCTAGGATATCGGTGGCTAAGAATCATCGCTGGGGAGGGGTCCCCCCCATAGGACCGCCTTGAGATGCAGTTAGTGAAGGGGCACCCTGCAGCACAAAGGCCGCGCTTAATGGATTCTTGCAAATAAAGGAGCCCAGCTACCTTTCTTTCCTATAATGGCCCCTGAGGCTAATGTCTTAAATAGGAAACAAAAGGATTGTTTTACAGTACACAAGTGAGGCCGGGGCGCTGGAGGTTGGGAGCAGGGGCACTAGTTACTAGGCCCTAGCTTCTTAACCCTTCCCATCCCGCAGCCCCCAGGTCTCCTTTGGCCTTTCATTTATACCCACCACCAGGAGGTTGGTCTTGTCAGGAAGGGACCGCTGTGTGATAAGATCTCCGCTCGCCTCCTTCTCTTCCCCTTTTTTCTGCACAGGAGGAGAGGGGCAAAGATCAAGATCGGGGCCCCACATTTACTTTGCTACTATTTCGGAAGGCAATAGGAGTAAAGGGGAACATTTCTTGTGGCCCCGGGTTTCTATGACAGCCACCTGGATTTTCGAACTGTCGAACTGTGGAGACTGATACTCTTGGGAGCTAAGCAGCGTGTGCTCTGAGCGCCTTACAAAGTCGCAGAGAAGGCATGGCTGCTCCAAGAGCCCAGGCAGCAAGCAGATGCAGTCTATACCGCACCCGGGGAAACTACACTGCACCAAGCTCATCAGGTGAAGGTGGCCTTTAGGTGTGAGTAGGGTGTGACAAAAAGTTTACATTTGCAAGCTCCGAAGGAGAGAGAGAGGGAGAGGGAGACGGAGAGGGAGACGGAGAGGGAGACGGAGAGGGAAAGGCAGAGGCAGAGGCAGAGGCAGAGGCAGAGGCAGAGGCAGAGGCAGAGGCAGAGGCAGAGACAGAGAGGCAGAGAAAGAGAGTGAGTGTCCTATGTCCTAGCTCCTTCTGCCTCCTGGCTTTTAGTTCTGTCACTGGGAGAAGATCTGAAAAAAAATAGTTAAATAGCAAGCAGTTGGATACAAATGATGTAAGGGGGAAAAACAACTCAACAACAAAAATGCCCACAGGGATGGTTTTTAAAACCCTTTATTATGGAAATCCATTGCTTACACAAAAAGGGAGAGAGTGATATTTATTCAGCGGGTCTTCAATTTGAGGGTGTATCAGAGTAGCTGAGCAGAATCCTCCCGAGGCCTTGTTAAAACACAGATTGCTGGGCCCTAGCCCCAGAGGTTATTTTATTTGGGAGACCTGGGGTTGGCCCCAGCTTGAGACTTCACAACTTGTTAGAATTCCCAGGTGCTGCTGCTGGCTGCAGAGATCCTTATGTAACCCCCTCCTGGCTTCAGTGCAAGTAACAAGTTCTCCATTCTGAGGCCTCCAGCCCCTCCCCCAACTTCCTTGGTTGGCTAGAGAGTTTTAAAGCAAATCTCAGTTATTCGGCCATTTCACCCCTATGGGTGATTTTTAATTCATTGGTTAAATAGAGAGGACTATGAACTACAGGAAATCATTTTAAAAAAAAGAAAGAAAAAAAAGCCGTTCGGAAGCTTCCAGGCAGTCCCACTGCTCTTTGGTCATTTCACTGGGGAGGAGTCTAGCACCTCTCTATTAAAAGCGATGCCCATCACTCAGTGTAAATGTGCTTGCCTAGCTGGTGTGAGATCCTGGGTTCCACCCCAGAGTCTAAATAAATAAACATAGCAGTGCTTGGTTGGTGCTGTGGTCCCCAGCTCTCAGCTCTCCACCATCCGCAGTGTCCTTATGCACTGCTAGGGCTTTTCAGTCCTCTAAAGTGTTTTCCTAACAAGACACCTCAAAGGATGGGGTTTTGATCTATTTTGAATGCTCAAACTCTTCGTAAGGGTGCTGGGCTCAGACTGTGAGAGAATCCTTCCGGCCTACTTCTTCTCTATCACAGCTTCTGGGCATAGCCATCACTGAAGCCCAGACTTGCCATGTATCATGGTTAGGTCCTGGCACAATGTGCCTGTGTGTGTTTCTTTTGCGCCCCAAAGCCGCCGAGGCTTTGTTTGTTTGTTTGTTTCTAACGAGAGGCCTCTACTAGACTCCTTGACCCTTCACGAGGTCACTCTCAAAAGGATTCCTTGCCCTCCTCTTCCTGGCTTACTTACTCCAGCCTCACCAGGACCCTCAACCCCCCCCCCCCCCCCCCCGCACTCCAAGCTTACTCTCAGGCAAGCTACAGCAGACCCCCAGGAGATTAGAAGTTTACACCCTTATATGACGGTGGTCCTCTCTCCTTTCCAGATACTCCAGGAAGCCATATACAATTTTTTTTTTCTTTCTCCATCTGCTGAAGAAAGCTCTGGGGATGATGGCGTTCACTCCTGTGCCCCAGAGCCTCATGTTTGTATGTTTTCCTTCCTGCACCAGCCTGGAATCGGCTGTCACTTTCTGTTTTCTCCTGGGTCCCTCCACTTGCTTTTGCTTTTCTAGCCTTTCTGAAAGAAGATGCAAACAGCATGTGGTTGCTCCCCTTTGGGTCCTCACACACCTAGTACTATTGGGTGGCCTGTCAGTGAGTGATGTCAGCTAATGGAGTAGTATTTCCACTGCTGTCAGGCAGGAGTGGAGATCACGTGGTGCTAGGTTCGAGGCTGCTTTGCTCCTTCTACCAACCTGTGTAAGCCTCTGCTATATGTCAGGCACTGTTGGAAGGCTTTTAGCACTGAACAAATCAGACTTTTTCCTGCCCTGACTGGCCTTCCCTGCATGTCCTCTGTTCCACGCCTCAGGATTCAGAAATATGTGAAAAAAGTTATGTATGTATGAAACACACAGACTTTCTTATCATTATTATTCTCTCTATATTGTAATTTGTTATACATTATAAATAATTTACATTATACTATATATTATGTCTAGTTTAGAGATGATTCAAAGCAAGTATTTTAAACTGTTTCTACCCAGGACCTCTATTGTCAAATACATTTTATGTGGCCCAAGTATATAGGAATATAAAACAGACATACAAGTCAAACCTTTACTGGTAGTTTATTTGAAACCATTCTTTGATATACATATAACTTTAGCAATTAGTAAAAGTAAAAGTAGCTGGGCAGTGGTGGTGCACACCTTTAATCTCAGCACTTAGGAGGCAGAGCCAGGTGGATTCTCTGAGTTCCAGACCAGCCTGGTCTACAGAGTGAGTTCAGGGCAGCCAGGGCTACACAGAGAAACCCTGTCTTTGGGGGGGGGGGCAGGAGTGTCGAGTTAAAGCAAATATACATACTGATGGAGATGGACCGGTGGCACATACAGAGTGTAATCTTAGCTGATTATCTCACAGTTCAGGGCTTAGAGCAGCCTCAGTGTTTTTCCAAGTTGATTGATACTTTGATTTTATAATCACCAGTGGTAAGAATGCTTTCTTTTTTTTAACTTAAATACACTGTACCAAAGTGACATATATTTAAGGCCATTTCAGAAATTATTGAAAAATGTGTTTTAATCCTAAACCAAATTTCATTGAGCTACTTTTTCTTAGTGAAATTCAAATTAGCAATTCAAAGCAGCAGGGTGTTGTTGTTGTTGTTGTTGTTGTTGTTGTTGTTGTTTTGAGACAGGATGTCTCTGTTATGTAGCTCTGGCTGGTCTGGAACTTGCTATGTAGATCAGGCTGGCCTTGAGCTCACAGAGACCCGCCTGTGTCCAAGAGTGCTAAGACCAAATAAAGGTGTGCACCATCATACCCAACACAGGCCAAGAGTACACTAATCTCATATTTACATACTGAGGAATAGGACTAGGACAATATTCAAAGACTTTTTAAAGGCAATTCAAGAATTGTTTCTATAACAGCAGAAAACTTTTTATGTATAGTAAAAACATCACAATGAATAACACAATAGAGTCAAACATGAGCCAAGGTGTGCCAGACAGTGTTTTGCGCTTTTTAAATTTTTACTTGTTATTTTCATTTTTTGGTGTTGCCTAGCATGGGCATGTGCTGTACATGTGTTGTCGTGTATGTTCAGAGCCAGGTCTGCAGTGAAGATGCAACATCAGTGGGCACTGTCAGAATGCCTCAGATTATTTACTTGCTCTATGTTTGAATTTATTTATTTATTTTTTTAAATCTGTGCTCAGAAATGTTCTACTTTTGCCTAAGTTTCCACAACTTCACATTCCATTTTTGTGAATGTACTAGCTGATTTTGTGTCCACTTGATGTAGGCTAGAATGATCAGGGAGGAAAGGAGCCTCGGTTGAGGAAACGCCTCCGTGAGATCCGGCTGTAAGGCGTTTTCTCATTGCGGGTGGTGCCATGCCTGGGCTGGTGGTCCTGGGTCCCATAAGAAAGCGGGCTGAGCAAGACATGAGCAGGCAAGCCATCAAGCAGCACCCCTCCATGGTCTCTGCGTCAGCTCCTGCCTCCGCATTCTTGCTCTCCTTGAATCCCTGTCCTGACTTCCTTTCGTGATGAACAACAATGTGAAAGTGTAAGCTGAATAAACCTTATTCTTCCTTACTTGCCTTTTGGTCATGGTGTTTTGTTGCAGCAATAGAAACCCTAACTAAGACAGTGACACTATAAAGGGACACTACCCATAGCTCAGGAAGCTGTGGTTTAAAGCATAGGAGAGGATGTGCTACATGCAAGTCATGTGCAAATTCTGCGTCATTTTATACAATGGCCTTGGACATCCCAAGAGTCTGATGTCCTCAGGGCATCCTGAGGATGCTGATGGATGACAATGTAGTCATGAAGATTACATATTCTAGTCTGGAAGGCAGTAAAATGGCACGTTGGAGAAGGAAAATGCCCAAGTGAAAATCAAAACAGTGGTGGATTTGTGCTGCTATTTTTAAACTCTGTGGTCATGAAAGATTTCCTAACTAGAGGAGTTGTGCTGAGGAAAGGCTAGAAGGCAGGGAGAACATCTTTTGGTATTAATGCTTCCTGAGTTGGAGAGAACCAGGAGGGCAGTAACCTGGGAAGGCATACACAAAGAAAGGCGCTTGCCTTCTAAACTGGCAGTTGTTAGCATCTCTGAATTAGCTGTAAGGCTCTAATGTCTCAGATGGCTTTGGGGTGTGGTTTTCCATTGCCTGCTTCCCTTACTCAGCTCTAGTACAGAGCTGGGGCCCGAGGGAAGCTGTCCTCTTACTCTGGGAATACCAGATGAAGCACCATGGGCAGGGCTAGGTGGCCTCTCCTTGCTCTGGGTTCTTGTGACCTCAATAACAAAGCATAGGAAGTGCTAATTCTGAGGCTGATCTTTTTAATGATAGGTGGTGACAGTGGTCACGAGAATCCCCAGGAGAAAGGGGACAAACTGAGGCAAAAGCTGAAACTAGGTTGTAACCACAGGCAAAAGTGTTGATTTTCATTAAAGTCGCTGTCTTTTAAGAACAGTAAGTGAATGCAATACCACACTGCTCAGTGGGCTAGAATTTCATGTGCTCAACCTGCAGTTGGTGGGCCTGCTCTTGGGCTTACAGATCACTGTTACTCCCCACCCCTCCAGGTCACCCCAAGTACTGGGCTCTACTTGGCAGCTTTGTCCGACAGTGGCCAGGTTCCTTGCGTTTCTACTTTCTACTGAGTGCTTTGGAGAATAAGGAAAAAGTCATTTTTTTTTTCATCTCTTGGTGAGGGGCCTTGTGACTCTTTCCCCTAAAGTCCAACTGTTTGACTCTCTGTGTTCTCTTTGCTGTCATTTAAAACTGGCTACACTGACATATAAGAGTCTCTGAACACCTGCCACTCTCGCCAGGGCTGACAGGGGAAGCTGTTGTTCTAAATCCAAAAGCAAACAGTAGTGTCACTGGGTAGCTGGCCTCCCTAGGAGCACAGGTGAATGGGGGGACAGTGGCATACTTGTCCCAGAAAGGGGCCATTAGAGGTCTGTTCCCCAGGGAAGGAGTTTCCTCTCACAGCTTCCCTGGGGCAGCTGTGCTGAGGAGGGGGAGGGAGGCAACTTTTTGATTCCTTTTTTTTTTTTTTGGAAGAGTGGAGAGACTGTCAACTAGTCTTCTCTTTTCAGGAAGATCTCCAGAGGTGGGCTGAGTGGGAGGTGGCTATTCTACTTAACCACGTGGCCCCAGTTCACCCTCACAGCATCTCAAGTGACTGCTGGCAGGAAGAGGGAAACTGCTGAAGCAAAGGATGTGGTTACTCTTCAAGACTCTGATTCTGTTAAAGGATTAAAAAAAAAATCACATCAGAACTCAAGAGGTTTGTGCTCATTAGAACATGGTGCTTGTGTGAGTATGTGCGTGGGTGTGTGTCTGTGTGAGTGTGTGTGTGTTTGTATGTGAGTGTGTGTGTTTGTGTGTGTGAGTGTGTGTGTTTGTGTGTGTGAGTGTGTGAGTGTGTTTGTGTGTGAGTGTTGAGTGTGTGTGTGTGTGTTCCTGGGTATTACTAGATGCAAGGGGTGGAGTTACACTACGCTTACATGGTCACTGGTTGTTTAATAGAACCAGTATGGTTTACCAAGAAAGCTACCGTATCGCCCTGTATTGGCTTTCTAGGGCTGTCATAACAAAGCGCCATAGACACATTGGAATTTATTTTCATATAGTTCTGAAGGATGAAAATCCAAGGTCAGAGTGTCCTTGGCTTGCAGATGCCTGTTGTCTGTGTCTTCCCATGAGTTTTCTCTCCTGTGTCTGCCCCATGCTCCTTTTATAAGCCAGTGATATTGGGTTTTGGCCTACCACAAATGACTCTACTGACATCACCTGTCCTGTTTTAAAAGCCCTGTCTCTGAATACACCCTCATTTTGAATAGCTAGGGTCAGGGCATTAACATATAATGAGGTTAGTAGAAGCACAAATGCTCTCTTTACAGCTACCCAGCCATCACCACAGAGAACAAGGCTTTGAAGTTTAGAAAATATAGGGGTTAACTTGACAAACAAACATATTAATGTACTTCTTGTTTCCCCTAAAAAGAAACAGCTAAACACTTTAGTACATTGTGTGAGGGAGGGGGGAGGGGTGGGGGGAGGCTGGGGGGCAGTCTTGCTATGCAACACAAATGAGCCTCAAACTTACCGTGTAGCCCAGGCTGGCTTCCTACTCATTATATTGCCCAGGCCAACCTCCCACTAGACATCCTTTTGCCTTACCGACTCAGCAATGACACAGCAGGTGTGCCACTGTGTCTGGCCACTTTATTGCTTTTTCACAATCAGTTCCACCCTTGTTTACTCTTCAGGATTAAGACGACCCAAATATAAAACTAAAGTATGCTGCATTAGTGGATTTAAGGCAACTAAATTTGTTTCTAGGCATGGAGGGTGCAGCTCAGTGCCGGGGTAATTTCCTGACGTAAAAGGACTCTGGACTAAGGGAGGGGGGAAACTATTTCTGTTTCCTAAGTTTTATTGTTGCATGTTCCATCACCCTTATCATTAAAAATTAAAGGTGCAGATGTTATCCTGAGTATCAAGTCTCCATGTTGGAGGAAGAAGCCCAGATTCAGGGCAGGGGACAGAGTAAGCTCCCAAGGCCTGCCTGGCCCAACCCAGGATCTGATTGCTCAACTGGGCAGGTGAAAAGCCCCATGCGGTGCGGGGGGTTGGTCTGCTTCTTGGATTTATACAGACTTCGGAAGCAGACTGGAGTTACTAAATGAGATGGCCTCTGATGGTGAGTTGGGACTTTTTCTCTTTTTCTCAGAGAACGCTTGCCTTTGTTTGTTTTTCTGATCAATCTTGAAAGCCATGCAGACTCCTCCGCAACAGCCTCCACCGGCTTCCTTCTCCACCTCACCCACAACACCCACACAAACAAGACCCGAGAAGGCGCAAGATTCTTCCTGATTCTAGCGAACGTACTTTATCTCTTTCTCCGTAGAAAATCGTATGAGGAGTCCACTACGGTGCTGCTGGCTTCAACAGGACACGTGTGGGTGGGCTGGCTTTTCCTGGCTTTCCTCTTGATCACCTCCACCCAGCTGCTCCGGAAAGGCCGCCACGAGGCCCACCTGGGACGCGTTGCATGGTTTGCAGGAACTGGCCATCACTAAGCATTTGCAGCGCACACCACTCTGAGTTCCGAGTCTGATGAGAACAGACATTGTAAGTTGCGCCAATGTCACCCGAAGGCCAACTAGTGAGTTCATTAGTCAACTGTTTCCTTATGGCTGGCTGTTAAAACAAGGATGCCCAGATGTTTATTTAGGGTTGAGGAAGGATGCGGTATTGTTTGATACGCGAGAGAGTTACTGGATGTGTGTGTGTGTTAAAGTAATTCCCCCGAGTTCTGAAATAGACGGTGTGTTTCTCAATGACACAGAATCCCTTGGCCGTTCTTTACTGTCAAGATCCAACTTGCCATCTGCTCTGAGATGCCCTGGGTCTCTGCCCAGGATCGTCTAGCAGAACTCACACCCTCCGCTTTCCCATCTCTTCCGGTTTCTCAGCACACACAACTACCTGCTGTTGCCCCTCTCTGCTTCTTAAAAAACGCACTTGTGAGACAGGATTTCTCTTCTAGCTCAGCAGAAGTCTAGAACGTTTTCTTTTTGTCTTTTTGGAGTATCACCATGACTCCTTCCTTTTCTTTGGCGATTAAAAAAATTTTGTGTTCAAATGCACACAATAGAAATTGTTTATCATCTTCACCATTGTTAAAGGTACAGTTCACTGGTATTAAGTAATTTACAGTGCGGGGCAACCGTCACCACTACCCATTCAAGAACTTTTTCATCTTCTCGAATAAATCCATGCATATTAAGCATGAACTGTCCACCCTCCTTTGCCCCAGCTCCTAAATGCCTCCATTCTACTTTGTGAATTAGCCTAGTCCAGGCACCTCATCCAAATGGAGTATCTGTGCTTTTGTGGCTGGCTTATTTCCCTTAGCACAAGGCCTTCAAGATTTTCCCGCCCACCCCCCATAGCGTAGCATGTTTGAGAATTTCATTCCTTGTAAAAGAATCATATCCAGTATAAGTGCTATATTTTGCTTACCTATTTATTCATCTACTGTCGAATCTTTGTCTGGTTTCCATCTGTCAGATATTGAGTAGACTGCCAAGAAAATCAGCTTGCAAGGATCTGTTTGAATCCCTGCATTTTGTTAACCGCTTTGGGTATATTCTTAGCCGTGGGGATGCTGGATCATGTATCACTCTATGTTTAGCCTCTGAGGGTTTTCCCAAATCAAACTATTTTTAATCACCTCCTCACAGGTCAATATCACCAAGAGTGGAGTCTTCATATACTTCTTGGTAAAAGAAGGACCACTTCTTCGAAGGGAGGCAGCATCAGTAGTCTTGTGGGTCCAGCATCACCTCCCTTGATGAGTAAGCTAGCTGGGGAAAGACAGGAAGAACTAAATCCCATTCCCCATACTTGTCACATTTGTCCTCTTGAATGGCTTTACCTAAACAAGCTAAGCAGCAGATTCTAGTGGGGACAATATCTACTGAGTAGATGAACGAAATGTGCCATGTATGACACACACAATATGTCTCAGTCTCTAAGGACAAAAAGGTTTATTACTATCTTTAGCTGTAGACACAGCGAAATGTGGCTGGGGGTGTGGCTCAGTGGTAGAGTACTTTCTAGTATATGAAAGGCCATGGGTTTCATCCCCAGGGATGAAAAGAAAAAGACAAGAAACAATGAAATAAGACAATGCTGTAAAGTGCTTGGCCTAATTCCTGTTATGGGTGAACTTTCAACCAGCCACTATTGTTATTATTATCATATTTAGAGATGAAGGGACCCAGGCTCCTGGGATCTAACAGTTTTGTGGCTGTTTCCTAGCATTCATTCGATGGGTTTTAAAGTACCTCTGTATATGGCTGCCTTCCTAATTCTACAGTAGATGATTGAGTTCAGACCGTGATCCTCTAGTGTAGTTTGCTTGTGACTTCTTTTTTTTCTTCGTGCCCCCTGGTCTGCTTTCTGTGGCTATAGCTAAGTAGTTACAGACTAAATAATGCACAAAGAATAGAATTTTATTAAGACCCTGGAGGCTGGCCATGTAGAAAGACGACTGGACCCAGGTAAGGAAGGAACTTCTGCTATATCATAGCATCCCTGAGAGCACTGAGCGGTCCAACGGAGCTGTGCTAAAGACATCCTACATCTTGCTTCTTATAGCCAGGTTACTCCCATAATAACTTATTAATCTGTTTTTCCCCATGAATGGTTTTTTTTTTACATCTTAACACTGCTGTAATGGTCACCATGTTTTCAACAATTTTCAAAAAAATACTTTCCAACCAGAGCATCACTGTCTATGAATGCAGTTTGCTGATAATTCTTTGATACAGCTATAATTTAAAAAAAAAAGTGGCATGACTTGGCACCATCATACTCTCTCCATTACCAACCACGTGGCCTTCAGCAAGTCATCACATTGGCTCACACCTTGCGTTCTGCCATAGGAGGTGTTATATCAGGTGCATAGGCTGTGGTCAAAACTATGGAAAACATGCGAGTTCTTATGCCAGAGTTCTCAGTGAAGGACAATTAAAGTAGTCATCATCATTGCAATGGCACTGACCATAAGATGGACCAGTAGGAATGGCACAGAGAGCTAAGGTACCACGGTCTCTAAATGTATCCCTATTTTTTTTTTAGATGTTATATGCAAGAAAAATGCAAGTCTTTGAACTAATGAAATGGTGTCACTGCCTTTTGGTGTGTGCTTAAGAAAATGGCCATAAAGGAAAAACAGAAACCCAGAATCTGCCTCACCTCTTTTAAAAGAACAAAGGATCTGAGCTGCTCTGTTCTACCTGTGACTAAATGGGGCCACAACTGTGACAGCTCACTTACCAAGTCAGGTCCAGAGAGTCCCAGGAAGAGACAGTTTCTTTGGAGAGGCAAACTCAGCCTTGGCACACAAAACAGAAGTTGAGCTGCTTGAGAAAGCACCCACCCACCCTCATCTTTTCTAAGGGAAGCAGCAACACCTTAACCCATGTGATTTGAAGTGGAGGTACCACAGAGTATCAGTTTGTCTTCCCAGGTAAATGAGCTGCCCATATCTTTATCCAAGGTGCCTTACACACTGATCTATTTGAAGGCGCCAACTCTACGCAAGTGACTCACTGCTGAGTCCCTAACATACCTACCTGTCGTATCATGATAGAACATTGAAGACAGCTTTGATACTGCTCAGAATCGCACAGTGGCTCGTGGCTTGGGCTAGTGGAATCTTGAATCCTTTTCTACAGCTAACAGCCTCTCCCACAATTTTTACCAAGTTTACTGTACTCTGGGGGTTTGAATCAGACTGCTGGTGACATCCCCCAGATTGATTAGATGTGTGTCCAGGTGAACTGGCAAAGGTTTGATCCCCGTGACTGCCTTAAACCGTACTGGTTGTAAGCTATTGACAGTTCAATGTGAAGCAGTCTGTTCTCCAGTCCTCCCTTTGCCCCTTACAGTCTTCTCTTGTACCACGTAAATACCAGCATTTACTGTGTTCCCCAAAGGCCTCTAAGCCCTTTCATGTTTTGAGAAGGCTGCTATTGATATTTCTTTTTCATGGACATTTACTGAGCACAGGAGAACTCTATCACTGTTCTGTAACAACTCCAGAGGAGACTTGACAGCCCAGCACCCCAGCAGCATCTGGACTGACCTGTTACCTCTTCCCAAACAGAGACTCACATGGGAACACACCCCGTTCCTCCCCATTTGACCCTATCTTGCATGGCATCTACCTTTGCCCTAGAGATGGAGCTGGTAATTCTATCTGGGGCCAAGGTCCCTCTTTGTCAACATTCTTGAGGGGCTTGCTCTGTGACCATACTCTTTCTCTTGTGTTTTCATTCTCCTGTGATCTACCTACTCCTATGCTCAGGCATCTTCCATACTAAGAAAAAAAAAAAAAGCAAATTCCAAAAAACAGCCTTGAGTCCATTTTCTGCAGGAGTCACAGAAATCTTTAATCTACCTTTTTTGTAGTTTGGCTCCATTTTTGGTATCATGAAGTATTGTCTTTTGGAGACCACTGTGCCCTCCATTGCTCAGTCCAATGGATACCCTACCTTCCGTCTTTTGCTGCATGACTGAAGGATTGAGGCAGCTTGGGTGGCAGGCAGCACATAGAGAAAAGCTGGTGTCTTAAGGTTCTGTTGCTGTGAAGAGACACCTTGACCAAAGCAACTTTTATAAAGGAAAACTTTTAAAATGGGGCTGGCTTACAGTTTCAGAGGTTTAGTCCATTATCATCTTGGCAGGAAGCATGGTGGGGTGCAGACAGACATGGTGTTGGAGGAAGAGCTGAGAGTTCTACATCCAGATCATCAGGTGGCAGGAAGAGACTGCCACTTTGGGCATGGCTTGAGCATCTGAGACTTCAAAACCCACCCCCAGTGACACACTTCCTCTAATAAGGCCACACCTACTCCAACAAGGTCATATCTCCTAATAGTGCCGCTCTCTATGGACCAAGCATTCAAACACAGTCGTCTATAGGAAGCCATTTCTATTTAAATCACCACAGCTGGGATTGAGTGGTCTGTGGGCTCTGATGGAGACACGCCAGCAGGCAGGAAACTCAGTGCCTCTGTTTCCATGGGTCTGGGCATCAGGCATTCTTGACATGGCAGTGCTCATGCCAATGATGCACATTCACTTAGGATGTCATCTGTTCCCCATAGTCTTCCACATCGGAACTTGCCAGTGTTCCCCACTGTCTTCTGGTAGACTCACTTCTTTTGGCTCTCCCTCGGGGACTCTCCATAGGGGGAATGTGGTTCTGGGCTGTGGCGGTGATTAGGTTTATATGGCAACTGGACTGAGCAAATGTGGTGCCCAGATACACGGTACCTAGAAACAGTAAGATGTTTCTGAATAGTTTAAGATGAGACTGAGTAAACCAGGTGGGTGGGCCCCATTCAACCCATGATGACCCCCCATAGGATGAAAGAGTCAGTAAAGGGGATTCATTTTCTTTGTGGGGGACATGGCTGGGACATAGGACTCCTCTTGTCTTCGTACTCAGGCCTCAGGCAGAGCTTACACTATCAGTTCTCCTGAGTCTCAGACCTTTGGACTCAGCATGAGTGCCACCGCTGACTCTGTGGCTGTGAGTGGGCTTGAAGGTCTCGGGCTCAGTGCTCACACGAGCTGGCTCCTCACAGTGACTCTCAGTCTCTGTTTTTCTACTTCAGTCCCAGTCTCTTTGTCTCACTCTCTCCTGGTCCTCTACATGACTGTTCCCTTGGAGATGTCACTGTCATAGCTAGTTATCCTCTTATGCTTTGGGAAAAGCGCCCCTGTTTTCCTTTTGGAAATGTCCCTTACTTACGAATGGGACTTTCCATGAAAAGGATGGGCTGGCAACTTCCCGCTACTTGCTCTGTATTAGCCTAAGTATCTGCTTAAAGAGGAAGGCTTGTCCCTCATTCCTCATTGTCACACGGGGAGGGGGCAGGTGTTCTCAAAGCATGGGACGTATTGCTTTCTTTTGGGAAAGCACAGAAGTCCAGGTTCACAGGCCTCACCTGGCTCTCTTGGATAGCCCTGGGGTGGGCTCTCCAATCTAGTCTAGCACACTTCTCAAGTATGCTCATTGCTTTTCTCATTAAACGGGACAGAAAGCACCACAGCATCTACTTAAAAGAAGAAGGGTTTAATATTGACTTATGGTTTCAGAGATATCTCTGTTCTCCGTGGTGGGGGGAGTAGCACCATACATAGTGGGGAATGTGGGGTTCGGGCTTCTTTGGAAGATAGCAGGCATGAAGCAGAACCAGAAGTGGCATAACCTGCAGAGTCCCACCCCTAGTAAACTGCTTCCGGCCACACCCCCACTTACTGAGGGCTCCACAATGCCCTAAATCAACGAACGGCACTATCTGGGGTCAAGAATGCTAAGATAGGAGTCTATAGGAGGACATTTCAGATCAAACCATAATCCCACAGAAAAGTCAGGAACAATGAAGCTTGACAACCACAGTACTCTCTTATCAGACTCATTTGTTTGGGTTTAGCTTTGTTGAAGCTTAGCTTATAAACATAACACTATTCTTAGATATAGAGTCATATGAACTTTGACAACTGCATAGCCACACAGTCACTGCCATTAACACACCACTGAGTGGTTCTGTCACTTAGAAAAATTCTTTCATCCTTCTTTGTGTTTAATCTCTCCTTCCATGTCTAATCCTGCCAACCACTGAATTTTTGTTGTGATATCTTTGTCACTTTAGCATAGATTACCACAATCATTTTGTGGCTTGTCTATGCTGTTTAATTACTAGTAATAGTCCACAGTGTGTATTCTGGTTTGCTTTCTATTGCTGTGATAAACACCATGGCCAAAAGTAACGTGGAGGAAAAGCTTTATTTGTCTTACACATCCCAATCACAGTCCAACATTGAGGGTAGTCGAGGCAGGAACTCAAGCAAGGCAGGAACCTAGAGACAGGAGCTAATGCAGAGACCACTGAGGAGTGCTGTTCACTGGCTTGCTCTCTCAGCCTGCTATTTAAAATGTAACCCAGGACCACATGCCCAGAGATAGAACTGCCTGCAGTAGGCTGGCTCACATCAGTAGTCTAGAAAATACCTTACAGACTTGCCTACAGGCCATGATGGAACCACTCTCTTCCCAGAGCTTGTAACCTACACAGTGTGGATACGAAAGCTTATTCAGTCTTTTTCCATTTGATGTGTTAGTTGCATGCTTTCCAGTTTGGGAAACTATTCATCAAATGTCTAGAAACATGCTCAAACAGGCCTTTGTGTGAAAGGAAGTTTTCTTTTCTTTCTTTTTAATTGAGTAAACTTAGAAGCGGGTTTGCTGAGTCACACGGTAAAGTGTCCTTTAGTTTCCTAACAGTTTCCCAACACGGCTGTTATTCTGTCTTGCGCTCTCGTGAGTGATGGATGAGACTTCCACTCACTGCGTGTTCTCATCAGGACCTGCTCGTCTGGTTCTTAAGTCTCTGGCCATTCTGACGGTATGTGTTAAGGAGGGGTGGGAAGTAGCCAGAGAGGTGAATCATTGGCACCTCTGCTTTGTGGATAACTTCTGTGGCTCAGCTTCATTCTACCCCATCGGAGACGGTACATTGTGATGACACGCTGTGCTCTGATGCCCTGTGGTGAGAGCTGGACAGACTGTTTTCCTGGGTTGTGCTTCAGTTGTAGCAGCTGCTAGCTGACCAGGCTATGGATAGCTCTTTTTCCTATGGAAAATACTAGATTTTTTTTTGCCAAACACCTAAGCCAAGTCTTCATTAGAATTCTTACACTGTCTTTCCCTCTTAAAGTTTGACGGGCAGATGGTGTCTGATTCCTGAACTCATCTTTAAGATGATTGTAAAGCAGATTAGTAGTTGTCTTAGTCTGTTCAGGCTGCCATAACGAACGCTACAGACCAAATGGCTTACAAACAACACAGTTTTATTCTCACAGCTGTGAAGACCAGAAAGTCCAGGGTCAAGGTGACTGTAGATGCAAAGTTTGATGCAGCAATTTCTGTGTCCTGTACATGTAAGAAAATCAAGAGAGCTCTCCTGGGTTCCTTTTATAATAGCACTAATTCCAACCGTGAGGACCCCACCCTCAATGACCCTGTGCTGGCTAATTGTCAGATCAACCCAAACCTAGACATCTGGGAAGAGGGAATCTCAATCAAGGAATTGCCTCTATTAAATGGACATGATAGCAAGGGTGTTCTCTCGATTTTTAATTGTTGTGAGAGGGACTAGCTTCTGTGGGCAGTGTCACCCATGGGCAGGTGGTCCTGGGTAGTATAAAGAAGCAAGCTGAGCAAGCCAGGTAAGGTGCTCTTCTGTGGTCTCTGCTTCGCTTCCTGTTTCTAGACCCGTCTGAGTTCCTTCAATGATGGACGGCTATTGGCATGTATGAGGCAAACAAACCCTCTACTCTACAAGTTGCATTTGCTATATTCTTTACCATGGCAATAGAAAGCAAACTCCCACACCATCATATTGCCAGTTAGGATTCTAATATGGATTCTGGGAAGACTGGGATACTACTGGAAGCCCAACTGCCTCTAGGGTGTGCCTAGAGTGGATAAGCAGCATGCAAGCCTCTACTCTGAAGACAACCCTAGACCCACTCAGATCCATTGTTGCCTTCATTTCAGTAGATCTTGTCTGAGAATAAAGACAGTTTGATGAAATCTGAGCTGAGAGATGGGGTCAAGAGGTAGAGGCAACAGGATGAGAAGTTCAAGGTCATCCTTGATTATGTCATGAGTTGGAGGCTGGCCTGGAATACATGACACTCTGACTTAAAATGAATGAATAACAATACTTCCACCACCAGATACTATTCCTTGTGGAAATAGGGGTTAACTCTCCATCCTTATGACCCCCATCTAGTAAATGCATCCAAGTTAGCATCCCTTACTACAGATGAGTGGCTGAGTCACAAAGAGTGCAAGTGACCGCTCATGGTCACACAGTTAGTAAATGGCAAATTTCACTAGGCTGAGGGCATCGGAGCACCCATGGCATCCTCCCTTCTTTCCTCTTCCCATCTCTTTTTTAGAACTCTCTAAAATGTGGTAATTCCAGCCTGGATTCTGTCTTAAGGCCCAGATCTAAACACCCACCTCTGTCTTTGCCACCTCCAGTTGGATACCCGTACCGTTTTTCTTTAGCTTCATAATAAGTTATTATTCTCTCAGTGTCTTCAACCAGCATCTAGTTTTCATCTCACCATTTCCCGAGGCCAGTTGTCTGGGTGGGGCTGCATGAGGTCTTAGTTGGGTTATATCTTCCTCTGGTAGTTGATTTGGGTGGGCCTGCACTTTCTAAGTCACTCGGGTTATTGGCAGAGTTATATTTCCTTATGGCTATGGGACTTCAGAACCAGGTATTTGCTGGATGTTACAGAAGCCAGCCTAAGGTTCAAGAGGCCACCTCCCTTTATCAGGCCCCCAAGGGTACCTCCAATCCAGTCAGCTAAAAGACAGTCTATGTATCATGATGTAATTATGAGAAGGTCATCTTCCATTAACTGGAAGGAATACCTACAAGTTCTATCCACTCTCAAGAGCAGAGGTTAGTTCCAGGGTGTGAGAACCAAGAGGCAGGAAGCCAAGGGCCAGCAAACCTGCTAATGCAGCTATCTCCAAACTTCTTCAGCATGCCTCTAGTGAGATTCAACACCTTCGAACTACTGTGCCTGCCTTCCACAACTCCCTGCCAGAGGAGGTGGTGTCATCATTCAAACCAAGACAAAGAGCCAGTCCTGACTCCCTTGTCTGGCCAAGTGCATGCACAATCAACCATCGAGCCCTGATATTTTGCCTCCTAAATGTCTCTTGATCCTTCTCACAGTGGGGCTGTAGCTGCCACCTGCTTGCCCCCTTTCCCCCCTTTCTATTCCTGGACACAGTTATGCTGTAGAAATGAAGTTCTCATTACTGTAGAAATGAAGTTCTCACTACAATGTATCTTTTTTTTTTCTTCTTTCGAGGCAGGGTCTTTCTGTGTAGCCTTGGCTGTCTTGGAACTCACTGTAGGCCAGGCTGGCCTCCAACTCACAGAGATCAGCCTGCCTATGCCTCCCACGTTCTGGGATAAAAGGTGTGCGCCATCACTGCCTGGTACAATGTATTGTTATATTGCACTGAAAGCTTGTGTCTCATAGCCTTAGGGGCCATCAGACCCTTTGTGCTCTAGTTCCTTCCCCTTTATGTTCTTTGCCATGTTTTCTGGAACCATCCTTCCTTTTCCTTTGTTAGTCCTGGTGATTGGGATAAATAGAAGCTCCTAAAGTTCTTCCTTCTGGAGAAGCCACTGGTCCCGTCGCCCAGGTTAGCTCCCTAGTTTCTGCTCACCACTCTCTGATCTCCATGTTACGGACACTCAATGCATACGATCGTCATTTCTAAATTGCAAGCTCTTGTTCTCCTCTGAACTAGAAGCCCTGTGGGACAGGAGGGGGCATCTTCATGGCAAGCACGCGTTTTTGCAACACTGTAAGCTCTCAAGTAATTGGCAAGTGAAGAAAACAGTAGATGAAATCTTGGCTCCCAGCCCACCCTTAAAAATATCTGCAGCCTCCCCTCGCAGCAACACCCAGCACTTGCTCCTGACAGGCTCTGTTCCAGTTGGCAGACCTTTATAAATTGAAAGTAATATAATGATAGAGGCACCTTTGTTTAGGGTAATATTTCTTTCCTATTATGGCCAGTCCTGTCCCAAGACATTTCCTGATGTACTCAAGTGACATCAGTGCCAGGACATCACCTATATCCTCTTATGCCCTATTTGTCCTTTTGCTGTGTCATTAGAATTTTGTAAAAAGAGCTGACCGACAGCGGTACATACAGTTCCTTGTGCTGGCTGGGAACAGTCCTCTGGCCACCCTAAGGGGAGGCCCACAGCTGCTCTTGGACATTCCAAGGGATGCATGTTCTCATCCTCTGGGAACAGAAGAGGCATTTGTTCCCTGAGCCCATTCTGGAAGGACAGCTGAGTCCCCAGTCCAGTCAGGTCAGCCTGTCCCTGAGCATCCGGGTCTAGTTTCACACAACAAGTGATTGAGCTTAATTGACAGGTGTGAAGTATGTTTTTCCTGACCCCACTAGATTCACTGCTGCCTGTAGGGGTGAGACAAACTCACTTGGGAGCCCAATTAGCATATCGTGTGTGTGTGTGTGTGTGTGTGTGTGTGTGTGTGTGTGTGTGTGTGTGTGTCCCCGTGTAGAGAAAGACAGATGTATGTGTTTCTGTGAGAAAGTTCCTGGAAAAAATCTTAGATACAGAGACTCAGAGAAAGAGATGGAAAGGAAGGGAAGGAAAGGGAGAGGCAAAGACATAGAAGGGACAGAAGGCAGCAAAGGAGGAGAGAAGCAGAAAGCTGCAGACAGAGAGATCGTCGGATAAGAGGGCTGGGAGCGTATGTGCATGGGCACCGCTGGTGGCCTTTTAGGTGGGTTAAGTGCACACAAATGGAAACTGGGGTGGGGTAGAGTGTCAGTCCCATCTGGAGGGCCATGTGTGAGGAAAGGACAAAATGAGCATCTGTATAGTTGTTAATGTGTTCCCAGGGGCCGGCAGGGGTGGGGGTGGGGGTGGGGGTGGGGATTCTGGAAGGGAGAAGGACTAGGTCAGATGAGACCGGAAGGCCTGTGTTTCTGTGGCAGGAGGCATTAGCCTTCACCCCAGTCAGCTCTCTGGCACAACATGGAAGGCTGGGAGAGATGCTAAAAATGAGCCGGATCATGACGCTTGGGCTGGGATGCACCAGATATGGGAGCTCCTTCTACACAGAGGAAACGAATTCTCTGGGATGTTTTGAGGGGACCCAGGCATAGAGGTGATCAGAAAGGCCAGGCAAGACTCAAACTGAGTCTTTTTGGACTGTCTGTTGGCTTCTGAACACCACAGAGTGGAGGACGCTATCAAACACGCACTCACTCACATGCGCTTCGTGGATTACGTCATGCATGGAAACATTATCGCCTCCAGTGTGAGGGTGGAGATAGGATGCAGGGAGAAGTTAAGCACCTTTTAGAACACTGCACCCCTGGGAGAAGGCAGGGGTGGGCTCTGAGCCGAGAGGGGGCCAGATTCAGTGCTGATACTCAGCGATCCAGCTCTCAAAGCAACCTTGGCTCTAATGTCTGTCTGTCTGTCTCCCTCTCTCTCCCTCTCCCTCTCTCTCCCTCTCCCTCTCTCTCCCTCTCCCTCTCCCTCCCTCTCCCTCCCTCTCCCTCTCCCTCCCTCCCTCCCTCCCTCCCTCCCTCCCTCCCTCCCTCCCTCTCTCTCTCTCTCTCTCTCTCTCTCTCTCTCTCTCTCTGTCTTACTATGTGGTCCTGGCTGTCCTGGAACTCAATCGATAGACCAGGCTCATCTCCAACTCAGCAATCTTCCTGCCTCTGTTTCCTGAATCCTGGCATGTCTCAAGTTCTTCCCAGAGAAGATAGAATAGGCTGTAGGAAGACATGGAAGAACTGACTTCTTGCCCTGGCTCCGCCATTTCTAGCTCCAAGATGGTGAGGCCGGCCCTCTATGCTTCAGTTGGGGGCAATAACCAAGTGCATGAACCCTGGAGCACCACACCCTGCATGACACTGGCTACCACTAGCTGGGCGCCCTTGCCCTTTACTTATACGGTACCAGCTGCAGGTTCATTCTCTGTAAAATGAGCACAGAGCAGAGCTTTTTTACAGGAGGCTGTGAGAGGGGCATCATTTATGTATTCATCACCTGTGGCATGAAGCAAGCTCCATGACACTTGTAGTTTTCATCTGTGAAGTGATACCATTTTTGTTTTACATACAGTCACCTGTCCACGTGTACACCTCTCTGCTACCCAAGTCCTCAGATGCCAAAGACTCTTAATATAAAAAGGGCAAAGCAATTGCATAGAACCTGCACGCCTCTGCTTCACACATATAGATGCCTTATATTACTGAATACAATGTAAGTCTACATAAATACCTTTTAAAAAAATAATTGTTTGTGGAATATGAGAAGAGCAAAAAGTCTGTGCATATTCAAAGGAGATCCAGCACATCCAGGTGGTATGGCCATAGATCTCTGTACATATTCAATACAGATGCAACTGTTTCAATCCATCTTTCTTTCTTTTCTTTCTTTCTTTCTGTGGGATGAAATCTTGCTATGTAACTTGAGTTGGCCTTGAGCCTGCCTTCTCCGACTCCTCAGTAACACCTCAGTCACCTTACTCATGGATGTGGAACACACGGCTGACCACACTTACTGTCGGGGAGGCATGGGGTACTCACTATGGCTTGCTAACTTTTCTGCATTGGCAGGTATCAGATGTTACTTCTTTCATTAAATATAGTGTTGGGTTCACATAAGGAATGTGAAATGACAGCCTTAGCAGACAATTGGCAAGTGGAAGACACCAGGGTGGGTCTTCCCTGGTGGAGTGGGAAGGCAGAGGGGATGCCAACAAGTAATATCCAACTGACCACGGAAAGCCCAAAGAAGAATGCCAACACTATGGTCCAGAGGACAGCAGAGGAGGGGATCAGAGATGGCTTAGGAAAACACCAGTGTTTGAAAAGAATGTGAAACCACATTCACCGAGTGCATGGCACATCTCTACCCTGGCCAGGTAGTTTGCTCAGCACTGGAACATAGCCACAAATAAGACATTGCTGTGGTACCCAAGAAATGGTTTCAGAGATGAGACTTCTACTGTAGTGAGGGGCATTTGGGAGGGCATTTCAAAGGAGAGAATAGATGAGTAAGGTCAGAGATGAGGAGAGAGCAGCTTTAGAAAGCTTTCAGGAGACTGCCTCTGACATGAACTCTGGCATCCCCAATTTGATCACTACCCCTTGGTGGGGAGGTCTTGTGGGCACACAGAGGAAAGGGAAGCCGGCTATCTAGATGAGACCTGATAGGCTGTGGTCATATGGTGGGGGAGGAGGACCCCTTCTGTCAGAGGTCTAGGGGAGGGGAACAGGGTGGAAGATGACTGGAGGGTGGGAATGGGAAGATACAAGTGAGTGGATAACATTCAGCATGCAATTTGAATAAACAATAATAATATAAAATGAAAAAGAAAAAGAAAAAAGAAACCTTCAGGAATCCACAATGGCTGGCACGAAGCCTGCAGAATAAGGGAAAATGAATCCAGCAAAGGTGTTTGTAGCTGTCTTGGGTCATCCTGAGTGACAGCGTGTCATTTGGAAAGGTAATAGGCACCATGAAATGGCAATGATAAACTTGCAGCCATGTAAAGTCCACTCGGGACTATGAATCTGTATGAGTGTAATTACCAGTGTAGAAAGATGAACCTTTTGTAAACAATAATCTATGCTAAAAAAGAGTCTCTCAAAACTCTCTCAGGGCAAGAAACTAGGCACTCTTTTTTTTTTTTTTTAATTTTTAGAATAGCAGTAATCAATTACATGAAGTGAGAAACTTGAACTTTTCACAGACAGCATGTAACAGAACACATACACCAGTAGATAACATGTTAAAGTCAGTTCTGTATCTTGAAGTATTTATATATGTCATTATCTTTCAGTATCAAAACTTAATGTGTCACTATAGAATATTCTAGAATAAATGTATATGGCAGGGTAATTGTTCAAGAATTAAAAGGTATGCCAACAGAATCCTTGCAAGCTTAATTTCATGACATTCGGGGCTCTTGTTTTTTTTTTTTTTTTGCAGTGTTTCATTGTGGCTAAAAGAGGTAGATTAAAGATCATTGCAAATCAAAGTGATTCTTTCAACCTACTAAATGAATGCCAGCTTGCCTTTTCTTCATTTTCCACACATTTGCATAGATCTGTCAACCAAACGGTGTGATCTTTAAAGGGTAATGCTGGATTCAAAGCTATGAACACCCATGTACCACCAAATAGCTTTGCCCTGGCTTGCTCAGGTCACATCTCCATGCCCTTCCCTTCACCCTCACAGGAGCACATACTTCCCCGAAGATGGAGAGGGAGTTTAAGGAGATGGAGAAACTGAAACACAAAGCAACACCGCCGAACTGAGCCCTGAGCCATGCTTCTGAGCAGGGCTGTGTTTGGCCCAGTAGTTTGCCCCGAGTGTCTGAGTTTAACAGCTGTTTGGCCAACCCTTGGAGAAGTAGGTTTTTTCCCAGGCAAATGACCTGAGTATCTCTTGGGTGGGTCCAAGTGTTCAAGTCTGCATCCCGCTGGGGCAGGGGATTGCTCTGCCTTCCGAGAGGTTAAAAGGCAGGAGCTAGAAAGTCCCTAGTAGATGGAGGATGCCACCTCACTGGTTGACACTGCTCACCTATCACTGCAGTGGTCAGTTACGGATATTCAAAATGATGCACAATGGCTCAGGCGCATCTGATTGGTTGCCAGCTTCGTCCTCAGGAATTGCCAGACATACTCTGGGTTGCAAGGCACATCAGCTTTGCCTGCATTTAAGCTGTTAACCACAACTGCCAAAGTCTACAAAAGAGACAAAACCTTCAAGCAAGCAGAGTCTTGGTTCAGTGCACATTTTGTTTTCTGCTATGCTTATTTCAAATTAATATCATGGATCAAGCCCACAGCTAAAGAATACATCTGCCTGAGGTTTGCATTGCGAGTCATAATAAGTTTTTATTCCTTATTCCTTTAATTATGGTTCAGAGTCCTCTTGACACTCTCTCAAGTAACAGGTGGTTTTCTGACCATGATAAATGCTAAATGCTGTGAAGGGTAAGGCAGTTAAGCATTGTTTTCTTAGCTGTGGTTATACCTAGCGCCCCCGGGCAGCTTCTGATTTAGCTGCTTGCAATAGATTGGAATTCCTGGGGGACTTTACTTAACCCTTAGCTCCCTAAAACCTGTTTTCAATGCACTGTTGGGTGGGGTTTCTCATTATACCCAGCTGCTTGGCAGATGTACTTTTTGTATCCTGGGAGGTAGAAGTGGGGTTGAGCAGAGGTCAAAAAGTTAATATGTCAGTGCTCTGAAGGGTGATGGAAGTAGAGAGTTGGTGATATTAAAGGTGATTTGAATTTAGATTTTTTGTGAAGAATAAAAGCATTCTTTTATATATCTGCAATAGATGATAACAATTAAATAAGTCACACATGAATCACTGGAATTGGAATGAGGGCAAAGACCTATTAGATCATACAGTGGATTCCCTAGTGAATGCAGACTTATTCTCTACAGTGTGCCCAGGGTGCTTCGTACAGTCTTTCAAAGACTTGAGCAACTGGGGCCTTCGATTCGTTCCTGAGGGGAAAGGCTGTCCTTCATAAAGGGCCTCAGTGTTTTCTGCCTTCATCTAATGTTTCTATTAAAAAATAGGGAGAAAGAAAAAGAAAAAGAAAAAAAACTTTTTAGATGGTGCACACAAAATCATTTGCAATGCTGAAAGAAATTACACATACCGATTTCCCGGAAAACAGTATGCCCTGGTGTTCTTCTGCGTCCTCCTATTTCTGGCTTTTGCACCTGGCTGCACATACTCCTGGGAGAAGGACCCGGCATGGCTGCTTCCTCCAAACGACTTCCTAGTGTATCCCATTACCGCTGCTCACAGGTGACGCTGCACCTCTTCATTTGAAACCAGGGAGAGAGGTTTCGAAATCAGCTGTGCTCAGACGGTCCATGTCTTTGGGATAAAGAACACTGTTGTCCACGTAGCAGTAATTACTTAGCATTTGTTTGTCTTAGAAACACACTGCTGTTTACTCAGCACCCTTTGGGTCAGAGAGGCTGCTGATTATGGGTGTATGCAGGAGCTTCAGGACGGACACTCTGCCCCAGGAACTGGAGTCTAGGGAAGACAGAGGGATGCACAAGTCCTCTCTGTGGAGTTGCCACACTTTGTTGACAAAAGGCTTTTCCTTCTAATAGGTTAATCAATGGGAAATGAATGAGATTTCTTCCCTTTTTTTCCCTGTCAGATTTTGTGGTTTGAAGAGGCTCGTTATGGACTCTGAAAGTGAATCATGGGTCATGGCTAACATAATTTATGGAAATGGTGACTGTGATTTCGAACCTCCGATCTATTCGCTACTGTGGGAGAGCCGTGGACTCAGTGTGTGAGGCAAGTGCTGTTGGAGAGCTGTCGACATGGCCGGCAGGGAACTGAGAAAGGAAGAGCAGTGAATCAAGTTCACAGCCTTGGAAGACTTCATAAAGAGGTGAGGCAGGCGGGCTTAGCGATGGGGGTGAGGCACGAGGGAAGGACTGTGCCATGAGGAAGCAGGGAGCACAGCACGGGAGTAGGGAATGGGACCTCAGAAAGCCTGGGCTTGGGAACGTCTAAGAAAGATGAACTTGTGATAGAGTCCAGGGAACGGCAAGTGAGACAGGAAGAGCAGAGTTAAAGGCGGAGGGAGGGAAAGCAGCCGGAGTGTGGCAGGCAGTGATGAGGACTGCTGATGGGGCCTGCTTGCCAGCTTTGAGTCTCTGAAGGGGCTCACTGCCCTCTTTTATTTTTCGGACAAACTCACCAAAGCTCAGAGAAGCATGGTGTCTTCTCTTAGTTCACGTAGCCGATGAGAGAGCTAGCGTTTAAGTCACGTGTCCTTCTATGGCCTTTAGGAGAGAAAGGGATGCTGGAAGCTGATAGCTGTAGGAGCTGCATAAAGAACCATGGGGGTTTAGGGCTGGACCAGAGGCCAGAACCTCTGTTTTCCATCAGCATGGAATAGAGACAGGGATGGTAGTGCCTCAGTTTACTGGAAAGAAGAGAATAGTCCCCGTAGAGCCCATCAGCTCTTGCAATTCTTGGAATGACTCATATTGTGGTGACTTAGTGCCTCCCGTAGTCTAATCCTTCTGCCCAGGGCTGAGTCAGCCAGGTCTGTGGGAGCCAAGCTGAGCCTGTGGCCATGGGCAAGGCAAATATGGAGCTCTGTGGTCATGGCCTCCAGCAGGCATGCAAAAATATGGGAAACATGAGGACATTCTGTACCTCAGAACAGGGAGGAGGGCTGAGAGAGGCAAAGGCGGGGCAGGCACACTGAGGATGTATATCAAACCTGATGCCAGGCCCCTGTTGCCACGTGGGCATCCCTTCCATTGGTGGGATGTCTGTATTTCTTTACTCATGCCTTTGTCACTTACGATCTGTTATTTCTGTCATATCTTCTCATCTCTGCCATTAGAGGACCAGGACAGCCAGCTTTGAGCAAATAGGCATAGCCATGGTTCAAAAAAAAAAAACATATTGTGTCCCCACCTTAGCTCTTCTAATCACAGTAAACACATGGGGCAGGTGGCCTGTAAATAGCAGGGGGCTTTTTTCTTGCTGACCAAGGTGCTGGTAGACTTGGTTTCTGACGGAGGGTTCACTCCTCTGTCCACAGATCTTGCTATGGAAAGGGCAAGGCACTTCTCTAGAAGATCTTTTATGAGGGCACTAATCTCATTTATGAGGGCTCTTCCATCACAGACCAGCCACCTCCCAGTGTTCCCAACTCTGACCTCCAGAGCATTGGTGACAAGGCTTTGGTGTGTAAACTTTGGGGTGATATGGGACGTCTGGGCTACAGTGTAACTGAAAATGGAGTTTCATGTGATTTTTCACTTGCCTCAAAAGATTCTTAGAGTTTGTTCAAATGTCAAAAAAATGTCTAGAAATCCATCTTAGCTCCAAGATGCACAGAAACAGATGGGTTGGGACTGACCCAGGCAACAGGTTCCTGACCCCTGCTGTGACTGTGTGGAGAGATTGCTTCTAATCAGAAATGTCTGTGATCACTGGCTTCCTCGAATATGTTTGGGTTGTATACCATAGTGGTTAGAAGGGAGCCCAGGCCACGTGTCACTTGATGTGCTCCATCCTTTCTTTGCCACTGTTAACCGGCAGCATCTATTTTGTCATCTCCAGCAGTAGATGCTCCTCACCTTAGGACGGGTTACGTCCTGACAAACCCGCAGTGACGTTGGATATCTCTCAACTTGCAAACACACAATACTTGCCTATCAGACACCCCAGCTTGCCAAAACCTGTCTTAATTGTCCTCAGAACATATATACTAACCTGCAGTTGGGCAAACTCGTCTAGCACAAAGCCTAATTTTATTAAAAATAAAAAGTGCTGAAGGTTCCATGTAACATATGGAGTAGTGTACGAAAAACAAAGGAGAGTGGTGAATTTGGGTACCACACTGAAATTTTAAAAAGTAGGAATTGAACTATGCTATGCTGAGAACATTTGTATGTTCTATATGAGAGTTTAATGACGGTGATGTTGTGATTTGGTAAAACATATCTCACCAGTGGTACCTGGTGAGATGCGTGCTCAGTAAATGTGTGGTCCTCTTTCCCTTTCTCTGTTTCCCTAGGCTGTGCTTGGAATCTGCACCCAGCAGTGCCCTTGATGGAGGTGAGGGTGAAGCTTAACTTTGCTTTTCAGACAACCTGGTTATGGACTCTTCTGTTTACAGTGAGTGGTGTCTAGGAAGAAGTAGCGAGGCACATGCCAGAAATGATACAGTCACTCTTATCAGGAAAACCTCAGGCTGCCCACGAGAATCAAAGGACCCAACAAGCCTGTGCCCACGGCTCTATGGAGAGCCCGCGGAAGACCTGCATAGCTCTGTTCTTGTGAAAATATTGCAAACAGTCATCTGACTCCTGCTCCCATCTTGAAAAACAGATGAAGCTACTGTGGAAGTCAGGCAGAGGAGTCTACAGCTCCTTCCGTCCTGCAGAATCACACTATAGCGCCATTGCAGACACTTTTGTAGTCTACAGGCTTTCCTTTCCTGGCTTTCTTAACTCCCTATCTTCTCTTTTCTCAGTTTTATCCCCCCTCTCTCTTGCATATGTGTGTCTGTGCTGTGTGTGCATATGTCTGTGCCCATCTATTCATGCTTGTGTGGAGGTCAGAGGAACATGTTGAGCTCAGAGTGTTATGCCGGATCACTTATTCCCTTGATCTATCGCCAGGTTTCTATCACTGCAGGGAGGCACCATGAAAAAACAAACAAACAAACAAACAAACACAACAACAACAAAAACACATTGTGGAGGAAAGGGTTTATTTGGCTTACACTTTCACATCATAGTCACTGGAGGAAGTCAGGCAGGAACTCAAACAGGGCAGGAACCTGGAGGCAGGAGCTGATGCAGAGGCCATGGAGGGGTGCTGCTTACTGGCCTGTCTCCCACGGCTTGTTCAGCCTGCTTTCTTATAGAACCAGCCCAGGGATGGCACCACCCACAATGGGCTGGACCATCCCTCATCAATTGCTCATTAAGAAAATGCCCTACAGCTAGATCTCATGGACAGAGCCTCTCAATAGAGGTTCCCTCCTTTCAGATAACTCTAGCTTGTGTATCAAGTTGACATAAGTCGAGCCAGCACAGATGGCTTCTCACTGCCTGGGAGGTATGTTAGCTGGCCAGAGAGCCCCAGCCATGTTCTTGTGGTAGCTTCTCTTGCCCTCCAGTGCTACTGTTATGAGCACAGGTGGTCAAACCTGGCTTTCTACATGGATGCAGAGAATCTGAACTTGGTCCTCATACTTTTTCAATGAGTGCTCTTGCCCGCTGAGCCATCTCTCCCACCCCAGTATGTTATTTTATCCCAGAGTATCTTCTCAGAATCATCTCCCTTCGTCCATGAGCTTGTCTTGATACGTTCTTTTCGATGATAGTCTGTGGATGGCAAACTGTGCTAGCTTTTGTTTCATCACATGTTTTCTTTTGTTCCCCCCCCTTTTTTTGTTTTTGTTTTTGTTTTTGTTTTGTTTTTGAGGCAGGGTTTCTCAGTGTAGCCCTGACTGTCCTGGAACTCACTGTGTAGACCAGGCTGCTGGCCTTGAACTCACAGAGATCATCCTGCCTCTTCCTGAGTGCTGGAATTAAAGGTGTGCGCACCACCACCACCTGGCTAAAGCTTTTAGTGTCATCTACCATCGCTGGAAGATACTACGTTGACAGCTTCGGTCACTTGATCCTACTCTTTTGACATCATCACCTCTGATGAGAAGTTGCTCTGTTTTGGATATTTTTGGTTTTTTCTTTTGTTGTTTCATCCTTTTCCTTTGGCTTCCATGTTTTATATTTTCCCATGCTATACCTAGCATATTGATTATTTTTTGAAAAAAAAAATCACTGTGGAATGCATCATAGGTCCTGCCCTTGTAGACTCACGCCTTTCTTAATTTTCTATTGTTCCTAGGTACTATTTCTTCATCAGCTTTTCTCCAATATTTCTTTCTTTCTTTTTTAAATGTTCATTTATTTTACATATGAGTACTCTATTTGTATGTACACCTGCATGCCAGAAGAGGGCCTCAGATCCCATTATAGATGGTTGTGAACAACCATGTGGTTGCTGAGAATTGAACTGAGGACCTCTGGAAGAGCAAACAGTGCTCTTAACCACTGAGCCATCGCTCCAGCTTCATCTCCAATATTTCTATAGATCTGTTTAAATTTATGCTGGGTCTTCTTATTTCTTTCTTTTCTCTTGCCATTTTATGTTTTCTCATTTTTTGTGTGTGTATATCCTGGGTATTTCCTTCAAATGTGTATTTGACTCACTAATTCTTTATTCATGCTTTCTATGATGGCTATCTTTCTACCTATTATTTTTAAAAGTGAGATATAAAATATAAAATATAAGATATGCACCATACAACAGATATGATATAGAGAAGTTTATTATATGAACATGGGGGAAGAAGGAAGAGGGTGCCCCTAAAAGAAGAGAGAGGGAGAGAGAGAGGGAGAGGGAGAGAGAGAGAGAGAGAGAGAGAGAGAGAGAGAGAGAGAGAGGGAGAGAGAGAGAGAGAGAGAGAGGGGAGGGAGGGAGAGAGAGAGAGAGAGAGAGAGAGAGAGAGAGAGAGAGAGAGAGAGAGAGAGGAGTCCTTTATATACTCCTGGCCAGGGGCATGCCTAGTGACAGGTAACGACATTATAGGTTGATATTTTGTCTACACATGTACAATTATATGTATTATTTAATATATATATGGTTTAGATACAATTTCTTTTGAAATATTTTATTTGTGTGCCTATATATGTGTTCATGCACCCACAGAGGTCGGAAGAAGTTCAGATCCCCCAGAGCTGAAGTTATGGGCGGTCTTAAGTCATTGGAAACAAAACTTGGGTCCAACCTCTGAAAGAACAGTAAACCCCTTAGCCACTGAACCATCTTTTCAGCCCTCTCTAATTTCATTTTTGTAAAATCTACTCAGTTATAGATTAAACGTGATCATAGTTGAGACATCTCTTTTGCTTTATCATTTTTAAATCTTTAACATTTCGTTCATAGTTTTATTTAGTTTAATTTTAAATTCTTATTGTAACAAAATATGCACTTTAAAATTATTTTGTTTGTCTTTGTTTTTGCTTTCTGAGACAGGGTTTCTCTGTGTAACAGCCCTGGCTATCTTGGACTCACTTTGTAGACCAGGCTGACCTCACAGAGATCCACCTTCCTCTGCCTCCCAAGTGCTGGGATTAAAGGCCTGTGCCACCACATCTGGTTTACACTTTCAAATTTTATTGCTATGACAAAACACCATGACTGAAGGAACTTAGAAGAGAAGTGTTTAATGTTGGACTCATGGCTCCATAGGGCTAGAGTCTCTGAACTGTCTTGGTAGAGCATGGCAGCAGGTAGGCAGGCGTGGTGCTGGAGCAGTAGCTAGACCTACAGACAGGAAGCAGAGAGAGCTCACTGGGACTGGTGTGGTCTGTTGAAATCTCAAAGCCTTCTCCCAGTGACATACATCCTCTATTAAGGCCACACCTCCTAATCCTTTCCAAACAGTTCCACTAACTGGGAATCAAGTATTCAAACACAGGAATCTGCAGGGGCCATTCTCATCCAAACCACCACACATACAAGACACCATTTTAGCTGATCTTAAGTGTATAACTCACGGTGTCAAGTATATGTGCATCATGCATAGTCATTTTATGCTCTAATATTTGATATTTCTACTGTTTGAAGACCTTGGAGGTTTAAATCATGGCTGTTTCTTTTGACTCCAGGTTATGGTTGTTGGTACTTAGTGGTTTGGTAAGTGTGTGTGTGTGTGTGTGTGTGTGTGATGGTCCAAGGTCAGTGTCAGTTGTTTTCCTTGGGTACTCTCCATCTTATATATTGAAACAAGGTCTGTCAGTTGAACCCCGAGCTTGCCAATTTGGCTCATCTAGATACCTAGCTTACTCTAGGATTTGTTGATTCCTATACTCAAGGATTACAAGTGAACTTTCATACCCAGCCAGTTTTTAATCAGGATCCTTGGGATGCAAACTCCTATCCCATTTACCCACTGAGCCATCTTACCAAGTGTGCATCTTTGATGGAATCCAATGAGTGGGAACCATGGGTAGTGAAAGATTTGCTTTGGAGACTATTTGCATGACATTTATATATTCTATTTGGGGTGTCTAATTAAGATTATATGACAATTAAAAGCAAGCCTATGATTGCCACTTCCCAGGAAGCCATTACCACTATTTCTGTTATTGTTGTTGTTTTGTTGTTGTTGTTATTATTATTATTATTATTATTATTATTATTATTATTATTATCATCATCATCATCATCATCATCATCATCATCAAGGTTTCTTACCCAAAGCTACATTATAGCCAGATATCATTCTGGATGGTTCAGGCAGCAGGTGATTTCTGTAGTCTATCCTTTCTGTGGAGAGTGAGTCTATATTAGTTACTTTTGTGTCACTGTGATCAAGGCATGTGACTCAGACAGCTTAAGGGAAGAAAAGCTTATTTGGAGTTTAAGGGCATTTAATCTTTCCTGGTAGGGAATGTAGAGTTCATGGCAGTGGGAGTGTAGGGCAGTGGTTGTTTGCACTGGGCCAGGTTGAGAAGCAGAGATAGCTGGCTGGGACCAGAGGCCAGGGTATATATACCATTCAGAGTCTCACTGCCAGAGGCCTACTCCATTTGGTGGGCCCCATCACCTAAAGGTTTCCAGCTCTCTAAACTAGAGTCTCTAGTTGGAGAATGGGCATCCCAAACCTGGTCCCCAGGGGCTCATTTCAGATTCAAACCATGACAGCCTGTTTCAAGGTTTAAGTTTTATGTTAATCTTAGGCTCATCCTTTTCCTTGTGCAAGCTCCAAAGGCCACAGTTCCTTGAACCATGAAAAATGTTCTTAAGGGTCAGATAGTATATATTTTAGGCCTGGGAGCCATATGGTGTCAGTTGCACCTGCAGAGGCCTATTGTTGTAACACAAAAGCAGCCACAAACCATATGTAACTGAAAGGGCATGGCTGTATGCCAATAAAACTTTATTTACAGAAGCAGGTGGTTGGCCTACAGATTGTTTTGCTAACCTTGCTCTAGAATTCTGGCATTAGCATTTATTACCTGAGTAGCCCCACTTCTTGATTTTTTTTTATTAAAAAAATTGTTAATTCATTTAACTTTGTCATTAACCCAGCATTACAGTGTTTTGTATCAGAGCGGTTTTCAAAATATCCGGGCTTCTATAGAACCAGTGGCAACATTTAACAGTTTTATGAGCTGGAGTGACGACTCTTAAGAGCACTGGCTGCTCTTTCAGAGGACCTGGGTTCAATTCCCAGCACCCACAGGGCAGCTCACCACTCTCTGTGTAATTCCTGTTCTAGAGGATCTAACCCCTCACACATGCAGACAAACCACCAATGTACATAAACTTTTTTTTTTTTAACAATTTCTTTTTTCCCTTTATATTCACTCAGTAAGCCAAACCTAATATGTTAGCTAAAAGACATTCATGTGCTTTTACTTAGGCATCTCCTAAGTCCTTAAACAGCATGTGACCAGTTTAAAGCTCCTTTCCCTTCTGAGAAAATGTCATCCTGTAGTGATTTTCAAAGAGAGGTACTAAGATTCTGACTTCTTTTCTCTTGACTCAGAAGGTGGTGTATAGATGGTTTGGGCATACAGTAGTTGACTCATGATTTTTTTTGCTTTATAACTGAGTGAAAGCGTGCCCATAAATCATTCTCCTTTTCACTTTTAACACAGTGTTCAATAAATTATTTGAGATGCCCAATATCTTATTATAAACAAGATTGTGCTAGATTATTTTGACCGCCTCTGGGTTAACACAGGAGTCCTGAGCACATTTAAGGCAGGCTGGGTTAAGCTACAATGTTTTGTAGGTCAGGTGCACCAAATACATTCCGCCTAGTGAGAGTTTCAGCTTATGTGTGATGGGCTTGTTGGTCAGCAGCTCCATCATCAATCAGCCTTCTGCAGAAGAGACCGAGGTAGTGTGTGGACTTTGGCCTCCGGCCTTCTGTGAGCTCTTTCTGGCCATGCTTATTAACTTCTGTGTGCCTCTTAGTGCACTAGGGGGTGAGATTCACTGGTACAGAAGACAAAGGGGAAAAATACTGCTCTCTTGGATTTGGCACTGTTATAGAAAGATGCAAACAAAACAACAGTGGGCAAAAATAAAATCTGTACGCTTATTAAAACAGGACACATCAAGAAACAAGAGAATTGTGTTGAAAATCGCTGAAGTTATTTTGAGGTGATTGGTGAGAAACCACTGTTTTAGGCTCAGCTGAGGGCGAGGGGAGGGTTGTTATCTTAGGGCAAGCCATGTGAAGATCTGAGGCAGGGAAGGAAAACCATTCTGGTGTTTTTCAGGGGTCAGAAGGAACACTACTACAGCTGAAATACAGTGGAAAGACAATTGGAGCAAAAGGGACTGAACAGAAGAAGGTCTTAAGAAGTTGAGGAGCAGAAGGGCCGGTCAGGAGCACAGGGCAAAGTGGCCCTGGGAGGTGAGCCTCATGATAAGTGTGAGAAATCAACGGCTCCCAGTTAGAGCAGGAGACTACTAAAGAGTGTCTGGAATAAGAAAGGGCTTCGGCAGCAACTGCGGAGCCTGCAGAGTCTGTGTAGGTCCTCTGCGTGTTACGGTTGTTGGCTTGGTGTTTTGGTGGGGAGGGGGGTCTCCTGACAGTGGGAGTGGGGGTGTCTGTGACTCTTTTGCCTCCTCCTGGGACCCTTTTCCTCTTACTGGATTGTTTCATTCAGCCTTGATGTGAGGGCTTGTGCCTGGTCTTACTGTAGCTTGTTGTGCCGTGTTTGGTTGGTGACTCTCAGAGGTTTTTGTTTTTGTTTTTGTTTTTGTTTTGGTGGGGAAAGGGGAGGGGGAGTGGATCTGGGGGAAATGGGAGCTGAGAGGAGTGGAAGGAGGCAAAGCTGTGGTTGGGATGCATTGTATTAGAGAAAAATATTTTTTTTTTTTTTAAAGAAAGAGGCTTCAGGGCAGACATTATATTATGGAGAACTTGGGCAGTTGTCTTAAACTGAATGTGTTTCTTAAAATGGCTGTCTCCAATGGTATAGTGCTTGCTTCCCAACTCAGGACCTAGGTTCTATCCCCAGCACCCATGTAAAAAGTAAGATTCTCAAAAACAAACAAAGCCCACTGTGGACACCTCTGAGAACGACAGCTGGGGTTGACCTGTGACCTTCATGTGTACATATACATCTGCATGCAGGGCTATACACATGTGTGTTCTGACACATGAACATGCACACCCCTAAACCTCCATCTACACACAAGGAAATGGAAAGTAAGAAACTGGGGGAAAAATTAATAAAACTTACAAGAACTTCATAGTTTAAATATGATGCAAGTTAGAACGCAGCTTGGTTTAGAGCACGTGATCTGACGTCCTAAGGGAAGTGCGTTTGAACTTGACGCATAGTGCGGAGCCCTCGGGGCAACACAACTGTAGTGACTCACTGTCCAAGCCATTGTGCTTTGTTCTCTCTTTTAACACGTTGAGTTAGACTGAGTCAAGTGGCTTGTGCCCATCATCCTGGCACTCAGGTGGCTGAGGCAGGAAGTTTGCCATACTGTGGAAGCCTGGACTACTAGGTATGACTACTTTCATCACTCTCCAAAATACATCTTGATATTTGGATATATTTTGCATTTTGAAGTGACCATTGTAATAAAAGTAATGTATGCGTCTGTTGTCTCTGTTAGATGTGAGTGTGTGTGTGTGTGTGTGTGTATGTGTGATGTAATGCCTCTTCCGTGAGAACAGTCCCACGGTGTTCATATTTCTACATCGTTATTGGTTCCTCTCCTTTCCCCAGCACTCTGATCACAGATGTGCTCGCCATGACTAGCTTGTGGGAATGGTGATCGTCTGTGCTATCCGCCCAGCTCCAGTGCTTTCTGTTTTTGTAGTACTGGAGGGTGAGGTTCATGGCCACAGGGGGGCGGAATGGGGAGGGAGAGGGGGGAGGGGGAGAGAGTAAGGACCTCACATTCAAACCATAGTGTGTAGGAACCAGGCCCGACTGGGCTGCCTGCCTGTCTTGCTGTTTCATGTCCTGTTTCTAGCAGCTTCCATGTCTGTGTTTATCTTGGTTAGCTAGTCATGTTTACTGCTCTGAGAACACGCCCCTCCCTTCCTCGAGACTTTTCCTCCTGTGTGCAATCACCTCTTGAGGGATTTCACCTGGGAGGAGGATTCCTGTTTTGCTGCCTATAAGAAGGCTCTTTGGAACTCTGGAAAGGAAGAATAAACCACTGCCACGGCTGCTGTGGCGGTGGCTGCTGCTCTCTTAGCACAAAGGACCCGCTGTGTTATTGTGTGTGTGTATGCGCGTGTGTGCACGTGAGTTAAATCCGCAGTCCCTCACCCTCGACTCGGTACTGCGGTGGGGCAGGCGCCACAATAGTGAGCAAATGACTGCCCATGACCTGTGAAGAGAGTTCAAGTTCTTTGGGAACATTTGTGAAGTCTCACACATACATACTCATCCACACACACATGCCATTACGCACTGTGGGGGTGCAGCTGAGGTCTTGAGCAAGTGTGTATTATTGACACGAGCGTAGCCACGGCATTTCTCGCTGCTTCAGGCCCATGGAAATGGCAAGGCTCAGAGGGATGGAAAGGCCTTCTTCTTGTCTGGTGTTGACACTTTGTGCAGAAAGTGTCAACCACAGTTTCCTTCTCAGAGATGACTGCAACCTGAGCCTGCTCCCTGACAGACCCCCTACGGAGAGCCGCTAACTAACCTCCGGCTGGATCTCCATGATCTCAGCTCTGTGTAATTAACTTGGGTACCCAGGCTGCCACTCATGCATTTCCATCAGGGCACGTGGCCCACACAACCCCATCTCCCCCATCTCTCTGGATGGGCATCATTTCCACATTCCCAGTCACCCTAGTCACATCAACCCTGCAGCCATGCAGGTCATGGCAACATAGGCTACTCTTGCTTGCCCTCTTCTGGTCTTCCGACCCTGCCTCTCTGTCTCCACAGCAGTGGCGGCAGGATACAGACCTCATGGTGGCCCTGAGGTGCTGTGTGCCTTGGTGTCTGTTCAACTGGGACTGGGAAAGAGTAATCACAGCATCCAGGATGGGGTAGGGGAGTCTTCTTGCATGGTTCCAGCTTCTTGATTCTTGCCATGTCTTTGGGAAAGTGATTGAACCTCAAAGAGGTTCTGTGCTGACCTGTAAGAAGGGGTCATTGAGAACTTACCTTACAGGACAGCACAGAGCCTCCGGTGCCATGGCTTCTCCCCCTTAGTTGAAGGACCACCTAGGCTTTGTGTCTTTGTGCTGCTCTTCCTCCCCTTCCAGACGCACACGGCTTTCTGTGTAATCCTTGCTGGTTGTCTTGAAGTATGTGAGCTCTGCCAGCGTGGAGGAAAATCAGGGTTTTCCATGACATCCCAAGTGTTCCCACACAGCTCAGTAATGGGAGTTCTCAGAAAAAAAAAAAAAAGGGAGGGAAGATGAGGCGAGAGGCAAAAGCCGAATGTAGCTAATCTGCCTTGACGTTGGGAAGAATGTTCTGACTTATCTTGAGGGTGGTGGAGTGCTGACAGGCCCCACCTCTAAGTGCATTCTGTAGTTTCACAGACTTTGGTTAGGGTATACTTTTACTGGTTATTGAAAGCATTTGTTTTCCTGTCACATTTCTATGTTAAAGAACAGCGGGGCACTTTCTTGCATTTCTGACCAGCAGGACCACTCCTATCAGCTGAGAGCACAGAACTGGTGCTTGGAGCATTCCTCTGTTAAGTGGTGGTGTTTGTTTACCCAGCGTCCATGCAAACCTGCACAGAGCAGTCAGCCCTCCTCCTGTGAGGCGCTGCTTCCAGCTTGCCTGGCTGACACTTCGGCTTGGTGTGATGTGAGCTCAGACAGCGATTTGGCTCCTCTTAGAGCATGGACAGAGGCTTCTGGAGTCCCCGGGGCTCCCACAGCTCACAGCCAGCAGCAGAGCCCAGCTGTCTGCAACCCTCTGGGGACTTCACTGTGTTTACTGAATGGTCATATGGTAACCTCTTCCAACAGGCTGAGCAGTTACCTCATCCCCAGGCCAATGACCTCACCCACCTAAAATGTAGTAAGTATGAGCTAGGAACAGGGCCAGCTAGAATCTCCCTACAGCCCAGGAGAAGCTGAGCGGGGCTTCTCATTGGCTCAGGGAATCAGCAGAGAGCTGTCCATCTTCCCAGCCTGGAGCAGCTCCCAGCCAAGTGGCTCGTTTTTTTTTTTTCTGTGGAGTGGAGCTGGGAGGTGTACACACGTGTGTGCTGCCCACACCTGGAAGGTGCTTATCTCAGGTAGTGTGCATCGCTTCTCACCCCTAAGGAAGGCCACTGACTCCAAGCTAGTAAAGCCTGACCCCCATATCCTTAGCCGGTCAACCACCAAGATGCTGACACACAGAATAGGATGGAAAACACACCTTCTAGGGAGGTGAAAGACATGTTGGTCCTGCAACTTATAGACGGAAGCATGATTAGATATTGTTTTACTGTTTATCCCTCCTTTTGAATTCTATTTGCTCTCCCCTTCCAAAAATATTGCATGTGATGACTGGGAATATAAAATAAATTACCTTTGCTATAGGCTGCTGGGTTTATTAGCCTCTTTCAAGCTCTTCACAATGTAAAGGGCAGTGTGACCTACAGTTGACTCCTCCTTCCAATAAGCTCCTGTATATTCTCTCTCTCTCTCTCTCTCTCTCTCTCTCTCTCTCTCTCTGTGTGTGTGTGTCTGTGTCTGTGTGTCTGTGTGTGTTATTTGTGCATGTAATGGCTAACTCTTTGAGTCACTCAAAGCTCTGTATTTTTTTTTTTCCTGGTTTCTCTTGAAATGGCACTTAGTATTGTTTTCTAGGGCTGGGGACTTGGCTGAGTAGCTGAGCATTTGGCTAGCTTGCTCAAGGTCTTGGCTCTCATTCCTAGCGTGGTGAAGAAAATTGAACAAACACATAAAGTAATTGAGCTTTATCGAGGCATAACTAGCCATTAAACTGCGTATCTATCTGTGGCATACAATACAGTATCAGCTCCCCCCCCTCCCTTTGCTGTGCTTCTGATTGAATCCAGAGCTTCAAGAGAGTGCTGGGCAAGTACCCACAGTAAGCTGTATCTTAGCCATTCACCCCAGCTGAAGGTTTGCCCGTCTTTTACAGATGATTTATGTTACCCATGTTATGCACGTTTGAAAAAGCAAACACTTGAGAAAACAAGGCCAGGAAGTAAAAAAAAAAAAAAAAAAAAAAAAGGAGGCAACATACAAGTTAAGCAGCCCCAGAGGTCAAGAGTGTATTTAGATAAGCTCTTTATATCAAAAGGACTCCTGAGGGTATAGGGAGGCGGCCATTTTCAAGTGCAAATGTTAATAAACTCACGGTCATCCCCTTGACTAGTGGAGATCAATTAGCAACACAGAATCTTTCAATCCTGGTGTTTTTTTTTTTTTCCTAGAGAAAACCAGTTAGTTATAAGGTGGTATCTATTGAGAGTCTGGAGGGTTTGGGAGGCAAAGACTTGGCTCTAACGAGCAAAAGAGCAAGGGTCATTATTTCCACAGCGTTTGCACTGGACTCCTGGGCACGCACTTGACATATTCTTTCTTGTTAGCAAGCCCGGAGCAACAGTGGAGAATATCCAAACGTTTCTCCAAAATCTGGGCGCCAGGCACGTCCTCCCAAAGGCAGACCAATGCCCTTGTGAGCAAATTGCCCCCCAGCCAGTTCCGAGCCACCTTTGCTTCTGGCAAATGGTTTCTCGGAACAAGGTAGGCACGCTCTGTGGAGAACTGGAGGCTGTATACTTAAACAATTACGAGCCTGTGTGCCTCAGCCTCCTGCTGCACTGTCCCAGCAAGATGGTGTAATATGTGCGCTTTACATATCAATAGCAGAAGAGGCCGTTTCCAGATGGCGGTACCTAGTTCAAAGCCACCTTTTTATGCAGAAGGAAGACTGTGTGACCTCCCTCTAAGTAAATGTGTTTTGTAAGCCCTGGGAATGAATGCTTAAAAAAATGGTCCTGGGCTATATTTCATGTCCAGTCC
Source organism: Acomys minous (assembly GCF_964271855.1). NCBI lineage: Eukaryota > Metazoa > Chordata > Mammalia > Rodentia > Muridae > Acomys > Acomys minous. The sequence goes on from NC_140483.1 coordinate 118,765,060, forward strand.
AACGTGTGGTGTGTGCACAGCTGTTCTGGGCTGGCATGTGGTAGCATATTAAAAGGAAGATTACCATTTCCAATTTTTCCCCTTCTGAAAGCTTGATATGCATATATGAAACTTGTAGAAAAAAAATAGGCATAATGAGACAGGGAAGCCAGGTCTCAAGGCACTAGCCAGCACACATCTGGAGTTTCAGCATTCTACAGATAGTTACGTATTCCCAGGAGCCGCTGCTGCCGCCGCCGGAGTGGGAATGGTAGCCTGGTATCCATGGCGAACATCCCTATCTCGCTGTGCCAGGTGTGCATGTGTGTTATTTCTTGAAAAGGCTGTCCTCTGTGGGGGCGGGGAAGAGAGAGGACGAGAGAGGAGAGGAAGGGAAAAAAACAGAAGTGAGGTAATTAGGCGCCACCTTGTCCAGTGGAACTTGTGCCGGCGTCTGGAAAAGGCTGGCTACGGAAGGGCCAGTGCAGTCAGATGATGCGCTCCGAGCCTTCTTGCCTGCCGCCTGCCAATCCACAGTTGTTTCTATGGGTACAAGGCCAGCGAAGAGAAACCCTGGGGTCAGAGAAAAAAACGAACACAAAACAAGCAGGATAGGCCCTGCCGCTTGGTTCTTGTGTACGTTGATATTAGGAATCTGGAAATGTTTTAAACCCCAGAGTCCCTTATTTAAAAGAAGACTTCGAGGGACAGCTTTGAAAATGTGTTCTTATTTTTTACTTTAAAAATCATTTAAGTTTTTGTTGTTGTTGTTGTTTATTTGTTTTTGTTCTTCTGTTTTGACAGTCTTACAATGCAGCCCAGGCTGGACTTCCTGCTTCAGTTTCCTGCCTCCTGAGTGTTGGGATTTCAGGTGTGTGTCCCCACCCTGAGCTTAAGAGTTGTTGCTTATATGGTGGGTGATTGATACAGCAGAATCAGCTAATTGCAAGACAGGGTGGGGGTGGGGGGGTGGTAGTGCAGAAAGAGGAGAGAGAGGAGATGAGGAGGGTCGATAGAGAAAGAGATGAGAGAGCAGAGGGGGGAGAGAGAGGGGTGGGAAGGGGGAGGGAGGGAGGGAGGGAGGGACGGAGGGAGGAGAGAACCAAGATGTCTGGGTTTTATAGTAAAGGGAAGCCCCTGTCCCTGCGCTGGAAAGTTCGGGACGGGGGTGGGGGTGTGTATGTGTGGGGGTGTGTGTGGGGGTGTGTGTGGGTGGGGGTGTGTGTGTGGGGGGTGTGGGGTCCATGCCCTGCAGCAGGTAGAGACCGAGGGATGCCTGAAACTAAACATCCCTGTGACTGATAGGCAGAATTTTATATTCCATTTAACAGAGAGCAAGAGGGAGGAGTTGGGACCTGTGTGTGATCCTACCTCAAAGGAGCAGGAGCAGTTTCCCCAGGAACAGTACATTAGATTCAGAGGATTCATAGATTTTGATTAAGAAAGAAAGAAAGAAAGAAAGAAAGGAAAAAGAAAGAAAGAAAGGAAAAAGAAAGAAAATGAAAAGAGCCACAGGACCACGAGGTTCCAGATGCTTCGTGTAAAACAATGCCCCACAGGGAGGGGAAGTGTGGGGTCCGGCTGGAGGCCACCCTTAGAAGGGCTATAAACAGCAGCTGCTTCTATTGTGTGTGCCAAGCGCTGCCTATTAGGAGAGAGCTCCCAACTCCTTGTTTCTTTCTCTTCAACCAGATGTGACCAAGCAGGAGTTTGTCAATTCAGGGATGGAGGAGTGGACCCCAGATGGTGGGAACCAGGAAGTGGGGCGGCACAGGGAGCTTTCAGGGAAGGCCCTCAGCTCTTCTACTCTGCTTCCTGTCACAGCAGCGCATCTGTATTCCCTCAGCTCAGCTCTCTGCAGCTGAGGCCGAGGGGGAAAGGGTTGCCTGATATGTGTGATCTCCGAGCTCAGATATGGACTGATAAAGGCTACCGGGTGGTTCCCTAAATGGAGAAGTGGTGACGGAAAAACAACTGAAAGGGCCCTGCCGCCCCCTCAGGTGGAGGGCTGCAGAGGCATAAACAAAAGAGCCCCCATTGCTGGGACCAAGCAGGTCCCAGATGATGCAACAGGAGGATGTGGGCTGGAAAAGACAGAGAGGCTTCAGCCAGCTAGCTGCACCTGGCTAAGGCTTCATCAATTCCCTGTTGGCAGGGGCACAGACGTCAACCTCAGAGTGCCACCGCCTCTAGCTAATTAAGCAAGTGTGTTTACTTGTTTGCCATTTAAGAAACGGTGACTTCAGACACTCTTAATCTCTCTTCTCTCAAGGTAGGGGACCTTGGAGGCATACATGAAAACAGCCTTCTAGATAAGTTGCCCGGTGCTAGGATAGCCAAGGGCCAACTCGGAGGAAGAGGTGGCAGAGCTGTTCCTCACAGAGACCACTCCTGCCTTCAGTGCCTGGGGCAGGTCAATGGTCCGTCAGGTGTTTTTCTTTTTCTTTCTTTTTTCTTTCTTTCTTTTTTTTTTTTTTTTTTTGGTTCATCTTATGGAGGTACTCTTCTGAGGTGCCCAAGAATGCTTCATGCTTCCACATCCTTTTTTTTTTTTTTTTGTTCTAGCAATTTCCCAATCACATAGTAGAGGGCTGGGTAGGAATAATTCACAAGCATATTATAGCCAGACTATAGATTTATAGAGGCCTTCATGCAGATCCCAAGAGGTATCAGGACAGCTCTTGCACAAACATTTTATGCTATTCCCAAGAGCATTATTTTGGGTCTCAGATTTGGAGCATGTGTGTGTGTGTGTGTGTGTGTGTGTGTGCAAGCACGTGTGCTCACGTGTGTGCATGATTAAAGATAAAATGTGGTCAACATGATGCTAATTTCAATTTCGTCACTATGAGGCCGGGGAATAGATGAGAAGTAGAAGCCTAACTCTTTCCCCAGGACCCACAGAATGAAAGAGGGCAATCTTGGATAAACAAGTTTACAGGATGAACGATGCATTCACCTCACAGTGTAAGAGGCTTTGTGCATCACAGCAGAGGGGAAGCGGGGCAGCTCATGTCACGATGGCCGGCAAGGAGACACAAGGATTAAAGAATGGAGCCAGGGTAAGACACAGCCTACAAGGACGTCTCCACTTCCCCGCTCGTTGGCACCGCCTCTCAATAAAGCCAGTGTCCAATGACTCCATCATGCAGTCAATTCATCCGACAGACCAGGGTTCTAAGGATCTGATCCCTTCCCAAAATCCCATCATCTGGTCAGCAAGCCCCAACTCTATGGGCCTGTGGGGGGGACATTTCATGTTCATACCAAATGCCACGCAGCAACTGAGGAAAGAAAGAAAACAGATTTGGAAAGACGTTTCCTGAAAATGTAAGAAAGGAAACGAGACCCCCTAGAACACTGTATTAGTCCCATGTAGTAATAGATAAGATAAAAAAGCATTTCAGTAAGAGGAGTGAGCACCGTGGACAGGTCCTCATCACCCAGTGATCCTCCTGGCTACTGCCCCCTCATAACACTGGGCTAAGGTGCACGTGATGTGACCGACTACAGCCAGCTTTTTACATGGGTCCTGGAAATCTGAATTAAGCCCTTCATGCTTACGCAGCCAACTATGTTTCCTACAAGACTGAGGCAGGAGAATTGTGAGTTCAAACCGAACAGACAAATCTGTTCCTTCTCCTGTTCTTTAGACCTATGTGTAATATGAGTTAGGCATGATGGGCCCACTTAAGATCACATGGTGTTATTCTTGCTCCTAGCATGCGCATTGTTAAGTTGTGTGTGAAAAGTACCATCAGTTTCACTCAACTATAGGCACTTGAAGATGGACCACTCAAACTATACGCAATTTATTGTATTTGTCTGTGTGTGTGCATGTGTGTGTGTGCGCGCGCGCGCGCGTGCGCGCGTGTAGTGTGGTCCATTGTCTGGGGGCCTGAGGAGGATGTCAAGCATCCTGTTCTGTTATTCTTCACTTTGTTCGTTTTGCACAAGGTTTCTTCCTGAGCCTGGATCCAGGTGGGTGGCTAGGGAGCCCTAGTAATCCTCCTGGCTGTCACCCCCTCATGGCACTGAGGGTTATGGGAACATGTGGCCATGACTGGCTTTTTACATGGGTCAAACTCTATTGCCTACCCTCCAGCTTTAAGATTAAAAAACAATAGCAACAAATTAAAGAGATCGGTGTGGGTAAGAGCCAAGAGGAAATGCCCCATGGTAAAAGCTCTGCCCTGGCCTTTGGGGGCCAGGAGAGGGGAGGAGCTTGGAGTTGTGGGTGCTGATGCTGGTCTGCATAGACTCGTAGGTGTGGGAAGGGGCTGTCGTGCCTACCTGTCTTGGGACCTAGTGTGCCTGGCCTCTGTAGGCGGCCCTTTCCCCAACCACTCAGGCCTTCCTTCTTCAGAGTGTAGCACGCAGAACTTGAGGATGGGTTTGGCTTTGAACAAGATGATGCCGGCATCATCCCTTTTTACCAGCATCTCTTTTACTTCACTGCCTCTGAGTCTTGGGGCCACCTCCCGGATGGGGGGGGGCACTGTCTTTGTTCTCTCAGTAAGAAGAAAGGAGGAGGGTTTAATGTGAGAGTCACGTATTCGCAGTGCTACGCTGCAGCCTTTCCACTTCTGTGACAGGCTTCCAGTGATCCTGTTAAAACCATCTGATGAGTCAAAATCACATATGGACAAACTTAAATCTAAGAAGTCAACCAAGCAAACACCATCAAGCTTGTTAGGAACGTAGGAGTCTTGAGTCCTCCTCCCTCCATCTCGCCCTACTTTAGAGCCAGCCACTTAGGGCTATGTTTCAGTATTCTTTTTGTATTTAACTTCTGTCTTTCTATTTAATGGGGTAAAATTTTTATTTCATTTTTGTTTGTTTCAAGCAACTGTCTTAGTTTTCTCTGTGTTTTGGCCCACCACCCGGACAGAAATAGCTTAGAAGAGGAAGGACATATTTTGTCCTTCGGTTTTGAGGGCTGTCAGTCTTTCACGGCAAGGAAAGTGACAAGGCAGGTGTGGCACGTGAGGCTGCAGCAGCCTGTGGTGGAGGCCCTGTGTATTTTGGCCTAGAGGGCTCCAGATGGAATAGAGGTGGCGATAGCACTCAAGGCCTGCCACAGCCAGTAGGCTCTGCTAGCTAGGTCACGGCTCACAAAGAGAGCCACCCGCTGGGGACCAGGTGTTCTAACACATGAGCCTGTGGGGGACACTTAGGGTCCAAGTCATAAAGGTACTACCCATGGATGAAGGGACCAAACTTCCTTTTCACTTCTTCCCTTGAGGAAACATTTCCTCTGTGCCATCTTCCCAGGGTAGTTTGCATTATATTGTGGTTCAGTATTAGAATACGTTACTCAAAAACAAGTCTTTCAGGAATTATGATAGTTTTTCTATTTCTCTCTTTGTTTCCCTGGGCCTCATAGGAACAGCTAACAGCCACATGGCCCCTTAGGTACTTGAAATATGAATATGGTGGCTGTATAACTACTTCTTTTAAAAATATACTTGCCTTTATTTTATGTGCATTGTGTTTTGCTTGCATGTTTATCTTGCATGGGTGAAGGGGTCAGATCTTGGAGTTACAGACAGTTGTGAGCTGCCATGTGGGTGCTGGGATTTGAACCTAGGTCCTCTGGAAGAGCCAACTCCTTAACAGCTCAACTATCTCTCCAGCCCCTTGAACTATTTCTTAGTGTTGTTTAATTTGAATTCTTTTACAACTAAATTAAAAACCTTGACAGCTTTTAGTAATGTTTGGAATACCTTTGTTATGTAAATCACCTTCCATTTGTGAATTTAATGAACGCTCTGTACAGCAGAAATCAAGTCTTTCTGAGAAACCTGGGTGGGCGACTTGAGATGGCTGCTAAATGCATATGCACCCTGAAGCTCAACTATTTCATTTGGGAAAAAAAAAAAAGAATATAAGATATCTCCTAACATGTTTATACCAATATTATGCTGAAATAATATTTTGGATAATAGGGAATTGAATATGGTTTGTTGTGAAACTGAATCTGAGCTCAATTTTTAAGATGACAAAGCATTGGAAGTTACACCTGGTGTGCATGTTACATTTTGCAGGAAAGTGCTGTGCCGAGCTAGACTTGTTTTGTTTGGCCTTTTGGTTGCTACGCATTTATCAACCTTTGATTTCATGCCAGTGTTCTGGATCTCCTCTTGGGGTGGCACTGTGTGTCCTCTGACCTTGAAGGGCTCTCCTCTGGCCTGGCAGCTGTCACGCTGATGTCCCTCATTGCCGAGATCTTGGGAATTCCTTTATTTATCTACGTTGCTAAAGCCTAGTTCCTGGCTCTGACTGTCTTTTTTTTCTCCTTGAGCCTCTTGTTTAACGAAGCACCCTTTCCAGTAGTGACCTGAAAAAAAGTTCGTGGGAAGCTATTTTTTTCTTTTTTTCTTTTCAGCATCCTATGTCTTAGAGTGCTGCGCACGCTCTGACACAGCAGTTTAGGGAGGTGAGCCCCAGTATGGAAACAATTATTCAGAAATTGGAAGTCACTGCACCATTGTCTTAGAGCGACTTCGTGCCATTGAGAAATCTCATCCCTTGACTTGTACCAATTGTATGCGCACTTTCTCCAGCAAATGTCCTTCCCTGTCCCTCTGATGGTGTGACTTGCTGTGGGTCATGACTTCCAATTCTGGGAAATGCTCCTGATCTACTTGATCAGTGATTTCTTCTTATTTATTTATTTATTTATTTATTTATTTATTTATTTAAATCCTTGCTCTTGGGAAATCTTTACGGTTTGGATGAACTAGAGAATTATTGGTCTGTCCTGTTCCTTTAGCCATCTCATCATTTTGATTTCCCACCTATGTCTTTTTCTTTCTAAAAATATTTCTGGATCATTCCTTCTTGCTTGTCTGCTCAGCGTATATTACTATACTCTCAAGGCTCTGAAACTCTCTTCAGCTGGTCATCAGCTACTTTTCCTTTTTGACTGCATCACGCTGTGCTGCTCTTGTTGCATGGGCGTTACGTTATCTGGGTCTTGTTTTCAAAAAGAATAGTGATGGTTTTACTATTTTTTTTCCTCTTTCTACTCATTCCCATCTCTGTTTTAGGTCTGCTACTCTCTTTAGAAAGGTAGTAGTGCTCACTTGCTTGGGCAGTTGACTGCCAAGGGTGGGGTCAAGCTTCCTGGCAGGGCAGCTTAGGGGAATTCCCTCAGGACAGCTGCTGTTTTAGGTGTGTTTCCTCCAGAGCTGGTCAGAGTTTCCAGTAGAGACTCTGCCAGCCTCCAGCCTTGGGGGTAGTAGCATCCTGGAAGCCAGCACTGTGGGAGCCAAAGCAGGGGGAGAGCTAGGAATTTCAACACTCAGCACTCACGGCTGTCTGCTTCTTTGAGGCACTCCACACGGCTGTTGGCTACCCCTGCCACAGAGTCTATTTCTGCAACTGCAGAATGCCCCCACAGCTCTGAGGCCCGGGAAAATAATTTTTTATTTGCTTATGACTTTTCGAATCAGGCTTTTGGTGAGCTTGGCTGAATGGTGTGCCTGATCACACGGATGCAGGGACATAGAGCCTGTTCTGTCCCTCCCATGCAGATACTCCTTGGTTTCTCTGTCTCTCAGTCTCTCTCTCTCTCTCTCTCTCTCTCTCTCTCTCTCTCTCTCTCTCTCTCTCTGCTTCTGTCTGTCTTTCCCCATGCTCTCACCTGAGAACACATCTGGCCTGGGTTCCTCACAGCCCGAGGGGGTCTCAATGTAGTCACACTTTGTCACCCTGCCAACTCCCAATGGGCATGAAGCAGAAGCTCCTAGCTGAAGACTGTGGCCACAGAAGACACAGTGTCATTTACAGCCCATCAAACTGGTCAGAGAAATCATAGGCCCTCTCTTTCCTTGACCTGCCCCCTCCCCAGACTTAAGGATGTGAAAAGTAGACTCCTGTTCTTGATGAAAAGAAAGTCACTTGTCAATGACCATGTGGTTATAGGGAGTGTCATCTTTAGAGTTCAATCTGCCTTGATGAGTGCGTGCGTGCGTGCATGCGTGAGAGAGAGAGAGAGAGAGAGAGAGAGAGAGAGAGAGAGAGAGAGAGAGAGAGAGAGTGTGTGTGTGTGTGTGTGTGTGTGTGTATGACATGATGCTTGGATAGGGAGTGTCTTGCAAGGAGTTGGTTCTTTCTTTGCACCAGGACATAGTTCTACTGTTGTGAAGAGACACTATGACCACAGCAACTCTTATAAAAGGAAGCATTTAGTTAGCCGGGCTTACAGGTTCAGAGCTGCTGTCTATTATCATCATGGCAGAAAGCATGGCGGCACACAGGCAGGGCTTGGAGAGGAGCTGAGAGTTCTACATCTAGATCAGCAGGAAGAGAAAGAGAGAGAGAGAGAGAGAGAGAGAGACTGGGCCTATCTTGAGAATCTAAAACCTCAAAGCCCACTCCCAGCGACATGCTTCCTTTAACAAGGCCACACCTCCTAATAGTGCCACTTCCTCTGGGACTATGGAGGCCAATTGGTCCCAAGGATCCAATTGAGGTCATCAGGCAGGGTGACAAGCATTTTTACTCGCTGAGCCATTTTTCTGGCCTGATTCCATCTTTTTTTTTTAAGGAATACAAGGTTCGTTTGGTAGGAGTATTTATTGTTTCTTCTTTATATTGAAAATCCAAAAGAATATTTGTATTGTACCAGCTCATTGACACACACTCATAATACAGCTACTCAGGAAGCTAAGGCAGGGCGATTCTTAGAGTCTGCGATTTCTTTTGTCATGTGCATGTGTGTGACTATATGTGGGTGCATGTATGTTTCAGTATGCATACACATATGTGCACAGGTGTGGTGTGCAGAGGCCAGGGGTTCCTGTTGGGTGTCTTTCTCAATTGTTCTACACTTTACTCACTGAGCTAGCTTTTCTCACTGACCCTAAAGCCTGCTTCCTAATTTGCCAGCTTGCTTCAGGGATCCATCCTGTCTCTGCTTCTGGAGCTCTAGGGTTGCTGGCGGCTCTGTCTTCCCAGTTCTTATGGATGTGCTGGGGAGCCTCAGTGCTTTACCCACTGAGTCACTGCCTCAATCCCTAAATCCAAGAATTTTATGCTATCCTAGGTAACATTGGGAGATCCAGTCTCTGTCTTTCTGTCTCTTTGTCTGTCTCTCTCTGTCTCTGTCTCTCTCTGTCTCTCAGTCTCTCTGTCTCTCACTGTCTCTCTCTGTCTCTCTGTCTCTCACTGTCTCTCTCTGTCTCTGTCTCTCTGTCTCTCTGTCTCTCTCTCTCCCTCTCTGTCTCTCTCTCTCCCTCTCTGGCTCTCTCTCCCTCTCTGTCTCTGTCTCTCTCCCTCTCTGGCTCTCTCTCTGTCTCTGTCTCTCTGTCTCTCTCTCTCCCTCTCTGTCTCTCTGTCTCTGTCTCTCTCTCTCTCTCTCTGTCTCTCTCTTTCTTTCCCTCTCTGTCTCTCTCTCTCCCTCTCTGTCTCTCTCTCCCTCTCTGTCTCTCTCTCTCCCTCTCTGTCTCTCTCTCTGTCTCTGTCTTCAAAGTATATTCTCTCTTTTTGTCTACTAAATCTTTTAAGATAGCCCCATCTCCTTCCTTCTGGTTTTTTGAGACAGGCTTTCTCTGTATCCTTGTCTGTCTTGGAACTCACTCAGTAGACCAGGCTGGCCTTGAACTCACAGAGATCTGCCTGCCTCTGCCTCCTCCGAGTGCTGGGATAAAAGGCATGCACTCCCCCCACCCCAAGGCTTGTGCTCTCTTCTTTTTGAAGGAGATAAGAATTTGTTTATTTGGAGGTTAGAGTGTCTTATCCCTAATTGTCTTAGTTTCTGTTTTCCTCAAGCCAAAGGGGAAATTTTACACTTTTATTAATTTGGTGGTTTTATGTCCCTTATTTGGGAGTCTATTCAGCTGTGAGACAGACAGATGTTGGTCAGCAGACAGATTTGCCTTCAGATACCCCACAGTCTCATTCCCTTCTAGCTCAAGTCTGAGAACGTCTTATCTTTGGGGAGTGTTTTCCTAACTTATCTCTTATATGGTCCTTCTTTGTTGATTTTGAATAGTGGTTGTCAATACTTTGAATTTTATTTTATTATTTAAAAGAGCGCGCACGTGTGTATGTGTGTGTGTGTGTGTGTGTGTGTGTGTGTGTGTGTGTGTGAATGTCAGTGCAGAAGTCTGTGGAGTCCAGAAGCAGGAATCATATCTCATGGAGCTGGAGACTCTTGTGAGCTGCCTGGGTTGTCAGTATGAACTGACCTCTTTCCATCAGCACCAGGGCTCACAGACTTCCTCCAAGTTGCTAGGTATCTGGTACCATATTTTATTTTTTATGTTTGCCTATAGATTTTAAAGCCTTCCATTGGTATAATCCTTATGCACCTTTCATTAGGTTTTTGGGAAGTGGAAAACCTTTAAAACACTCAAATTATCATCTTTCATTTTCATTGGTTATTTTTTATAACCAGGTTAGGTTAGCCAGGCTAGACACAGTCTTTCTAAGAAATGCTTCAAAAACGTGATTATACCAGAGTGGACAGTTTCTCTCTAATGGCTAAGAGGAGGGCAAAGGTCCAAAGCAGTAATTCTACACTAGGATTAGCCCAGCAACACCTAGAGGGCCCAGGGAGTGCTGAGGATAAGATGCCCATTACCAGGCCATACCAAAGAAGCCGTGCTTTTATTGACCCAGTCAGCTTTGTCCTTTGTGTGACCTTGGAATAGTGGTGCATGTTTGTGCCCATGGATGCTTTTGAAATTGAGGAAGAAGCAAGAAAATAGTAGGAGTAAAAAAGGATAACATTACAAGGGAGGAAAAATGCAGAGGGCTTTTCAGGAAGAGAGCTCAGTGCCCCGAGAGGTGCAGAAGTCTCAGGTCTGTGAAAGGTTCGGCCCCCCAGTTGAGCTTTGCATGTTAGTCACATTCTAACTTTACTAGTTATTTTCATTGTTGCTGTGACAGAATACCTGAGAGATGCAAAATCAAAAAAGGAAGGGATTACTTTGACCCACCACAGACAGGAAGAGATGACAGTGGCAGCAGTGTGCGCAGCCAGTAGCATCTGCAGACGGGAAGCAGAGAATGTTGGAGCTTGGCTCACGCTCTCCTTTTCTCCTTCCACTCAGTCAGAGCTCCAGGCCATGGCGGAGATGCTGCCCACACTCATGTTGGGTCTTCTTTGGAAACACCTTCACAGAGATGCCCAGAGGTGTTCTCCTAGGTGACTCTAAATCCCTTCAAGCTGATAACAAACACTGACCATCGTAACTTTATTCCTTCTCATTTTGTCATCCAAGGACATCATTTTACTTTGTAACACTGCATGGCCATAGTGACACATGCTTTCAATCCCAGCATCCTGGCGGCAAAACAGCCAGGCCTCTGGGAGATTCAGGCCAATCGTATCTACACAGGAAGTTCTAGGCCAGCCAAGGCTGCGTTGTGAGCATCTCCCTCAATATAACAACAAAAATAAGCTATAACATCCCATATCTATTCCTTCTCATAATGCAAAAGAAAAAAAAAAAGAAAAAAGAAAAAAGTTTAAAGTCTTCTGAGACTCAAGGCATTTTCCTAGCTGTGAAGTCATATAAAATAAGTAAATTACATACTTCTAAAAACACAGTGACAGTGAATAAACATTCCATTATAAAATGCAGGAATTAGATCACAGCAAGGAAAGACAGGGACAAAACAAGGATGAAACCCAGTCGGGAGCACCTCAAGTCCCACACCTTCCTCTCCCTAGCTTCTGGGGTCTTAGTGACATCATCTGGGTAGCCCCACACTGTTAGTTCTGCTCCCTGAGTCACATAGAGTCACAGAGTCTAGTTTTGGGCTTATTTCACTCTGTGCCTACAGCAGATGTTTCGAAGTTCTGGCATCCCAAGCATCCTTCAGTGTCTGTAGTAATGTAGGCTTCACCTCCCTAGCTTCGTGTAATGGCTTTTCAGAGCCCTCTTGCAGAGAGTCCAAACTGCCACACATTGTTTGAACTCATCGTAGACTTATTACCTTGGTACTGAGGCAGAAGAAACTCAAAATAATAAAACTGATGTTATAAAGGATTTACTAATAGATTATTTTATGCAACATTAAGCCACATAAATGGAATATAGCTAAAGGAGCACCAAAGATAAGTAATATGCAAACTAGGCCTATTATAGACAAGTGAAATTTAGGATGCTAGGATGTAAAGGCCTATTCACCAGTATTGACCAACTATTAGGCTCCATTTCCTGAAGGAAGCTGACTCTGACAGGCAGGTCAACCATTGTTAGGTTCTGGTGTGCCTTTAAGGCCCCTGTGCTTACCAGAAAATACATAACTTTTCCAAGTGAGCAAGATGTCTCTGGTTAACAACTATGCAAAAAGAAAAAGAAAAGAAAAGAAAAGAAAGAGAAAAAACATAGCAACACTGGCATACTTAAAATGATTCTAGCAATATCTTTGCTGTATGAATCTCTGTCCAAGCAGCCACACTTGCAGTTTTCCAACTCTGATGAAATTGTTCAAAGTGTCATCTGAGGTTGGGACCTGAAAGAGATTGAGGGATGACAATGTTGGTGGATTGCTTAAGCCTAAGGTGTATGGATATACCTTAGTAAAATCTTCTGTTGAAGGCCAGCTCTTTCTTGGTCATTAGCCCCACCTGGACAAACACTATTAAAGAGCTTTTCCTTAGTTCCTGACTCCTCCCTGGGAAGGAACAATATTTCTATTATAGTAGAAGGATCTAGAAACCCATAACTTATGACTACAAAACCAGTACCATGTGAATGACATTCCAACTTCTCTTACCAACTGGAAGTGCTGTCTGTCATACTTGTGGTAGACCTTTGCATTTTGCTGGCTGATTTTGGGAAAACATTTCTTTCTCTAGGCAGTTTTTTTTCCCCCAAATGGGATCTCACTTAGCACAGGCTGGCCTTGATCTCACTGTATCACAAGAGCTCCTGACCTTTTTGGTTCTGCTTTCTGAGCACTGAGATTGCCAGTGTGCACAGCCATGTTCAGTTGAGGCAGGGTTTTTGTTTTGTTTTTAAGCAGAAATTTACTGAACAAAACAAAGCAAAGTAGGCAATCCACAGAGAGACTGGAACAGGTTGTTTTGACTGTCCTGGAGGAACAAAGCATCCTTGAAATTGCTTATAAAGAAGCCTCAGTGGCAAATTAGTTTGCATATTTATAAGCTAGAACCTTTGACCAGTGGGGCTTTGCCCTCAAAGCACCTTTCCTCTTGTCGCAGTGCAAACCCAGATTTTCTCCTAATTGGGTCTCTGCTAATCTCTTGAACAGTTCCGCATGCTTCGCAGAGCTTAAACTGAGGCACACTCTCCTTTCTTGCTGGTTGCACTGTCTATACCTTCTGTTTTCAATTTTTTTGTAAACTTTAGTGAACAGTGAGCCATAACCATGTCACAGCCCTGTGGTTATGTTGTTTTGAAATTTCCTCCTCGGCCAAACAACTTAGTCTATCACTTTTAAGTCCATTTTCACTCTGGTACTCAGGACACAGATAGATGCAGCTAGATTTCCTGCTAGACTACAACATGAACAGCCCCTAGTTCAGGTCCCAGTAGCATCTTTATTTACCTCTGAAAGCTCAAGAGCCCGGATTTACTGTCTGCATTTCAGTTGGCAGCCTGGGCTTTCCAACTCCATCCAGAATGCCCCATCAAGCTCTGCTTATAGCCAGGCCCTATGTGGCTCACAACTTCAAATGCTTCCCGAAAGCCATTTCAGAAGGCTCTAGAACCATGTTGGCCAACCTTCTCACAGCCACCCCACTCCTCACCACTACTAAGTTTCTTATTAGTTTTTTCATTGCTGTCACCAGATACTTGACAAAAAGAAACTGAAAGGGGGCTTATGGTGGCTCACAGTTCAAAGGAATGTTACCCATCAGGGCAAAGACGGGGTGAGGCTTGTGGTTTGGCCACAAAGCTGAGTTCCCAGCCTCTCTGAGGGAGGTGGAAAATGAACTCCCACACTAGGTATTACAGTTCGCTCTTTTTAGAATGACACTGCAAGGCTCGGAGACTCAGGAGCTCTACCGGTGTTTCAGCTCCTCATGCCAAGGTCACGGCATAGAAAGCTGACCAACACCCAAAAGCAGCCAAAAGACAGCGGAGTTGTTGGTACCAGAAGGCAATGGAAACTCAGGTGTTCCACAGGCCTGCGATGGTACTGCAGTGTTACAGCTCTCTGGTCTGTCTACCATACCAGGTAGGGCAAGAGAAGCAGGCAGATGCCTGAAGGCAGGTTCTGTGAGATGCAGGCTATCCACAGTGGTTGAGTGGGTCCCAGCAAAGGCAGTTCTGCCATTGCTGCCTGCACCAGGCATTCAGTGGTGGTTTCCCCTCCCCTGCCTTGGAATAAATGGAGTCTCAGATGGTCATGGCAGAGGAAAGATGAGCAACAAAGCCTGAGCTCAAGCACAAGCATGTGAGAAAGACCCCTGCAAGCCAGTTGGCCTTTACTTATAATCCTTGGCCAGTGGGGAGGGGCTTTCTGGGTGTATGTGTCTGATTCGCTAGGGCTAATGGTGCCAGGATACTTAATCTACTGGCAGTGGTACAGTAGCTCATTTACATGCAGTAATACTACGGGGCCCTATCACAAAAAGGAGAGAACAGTACTTGATTATCCTATGTGTGAGGAGATGACTCCTAGGTACAGTTAAGGGCCTTTTGCTAGAAGCTAGGAACTCAGCATTGGGTAGGGGTACTTCCGGGAATTCCCTGTGCTTGTAAAAGTTCTTTATCAAGAAAGGGTCGAGCTCATATTTTTTTTTAGGACTATGTGATGCTCCTTACAAAATCTGGGGTTACCAGATAAGGTGGGGTGAGAACCCAGCTGAGAAAGGAAGTCCAACCTTCATAGATAGAGCTCGAAATGGATATCTGGAGAAGTCAGACTTCGACCTTATCCAGCAGAGTTCCACAAGAGGGCATTTGCGAGAATGGATGCATACAGAGCTCTGGTGAGGCCCATTACGGGAAAATTATTTTTTCCTGGTCAAAAGAATAGAATTTACCTTTGGTCCTGGGTGGAGACATGGCACTTAAAAAAATCATTTTATTACAAATATGTGTGTTTTGCCTGCATGCGTGTTAGTGTACCACAGTGTGCCTGATGCCTGTCGAGGCCAGAAAAAGGTATAATATCCACTAAAACTGGAGCTACAGATGGTTGTGGGCTACCAGGTAAGTGCTGGGTCCTCCAGAAGAGCATCCAGTACTCAATCACTGAGCTGTCACTCCATCTCCAACACACGGCATTTTGATTTTCTCCAAAGACCAGAACGTTGTACACTTTATCTTCTTCCTTAAGAGTTAATCTAGCTAGGCTGGTGAATCACCTGGCCAACAGACCACACTTTGAGAAAGCTGACTCACCTAGACCAAGTTAAGGAGATGGGCAAAATAGCTGTTCAATGAGACAGCACACATCTTCCCAGACACCTTCCCCTATGCAGCCTTTTATGGAGTCCCCATGATTTAGGCTGCCCACTTATCTGAGTCCTAACTCAGAAAAGCACAACTTTTCCTTTTCTTACTGTCTCCTTTTCCTTCATATAGTGGCCACAAGCCTGAGTGCTCTTCCTTGACACTTTGGACTTATTCTCTGAAGCTGCCCCACTTTCCTCCATGTGATTGTTGGTGGTTTTTTTTTTTTTCCCTGAATCTGCTGGACTTACACAAACACACAGACTTCTTTCTTTCTCTCTTTCATCACCAAGTTTGGCTGCCAGCACAAGGAACAACCTCAGTCACCTCTGAAAACAGCTTCTGTGGGGTGACCCCAAGGAAACACTTCCCAGAATATTTCACCTCGATGACGCCGGCAGGTCTCTTCTTAATCACAGCTGATTCTTCAGCCCTAAGTGATCAACATCTATTGTCCCAGCAAAGAAATGCTTTTTACTTTAGTGGTTCTGCTCTGTTGTCAGTCACAGCTGATGCTTCAGCACCAGCCGACCAGATACCAAAGATTCTTCATGCAGAAAGCCCTTTAGAGCTTTTCCTTCCTTCTGAGGTTTCACACACCAGGCCTTCATTGTTTACATCACTCTCAACATTCTTGCTTGGAAGCAAGCTCCTACAGAACAGCTTACTAAGATGACAACACTCAATAGCTTTTCTGGCCCCAAGTTCCAAAGTCATCTCACCATCCACTCCCAAATAATATGGCCAGGTCTGTCACAGCGGTACCTCATTATATTGGTACCAACTTCATTCTGTCTTAGTCACTGCTGTACTGCTCTGAAGACACACCATGATCAAAGCATTTAATTGGGGGCCTTTCCTACAGTTTCAAAGGTGCAATCCATTGTCATCATGGTGGGGACACACCATGCCTGTATGGTGACACATAGGTAGACATGGTGCTGGAGGAGGAGCTGAGAGTTCTACGTCCTGATGCACAAGCAGTGGGAGAAGAGAAAACTGGACTTGGTATGGGCTTCTGAAAACTCCAAACCACCCCACAGTGACATACTTCCTCTAATAAGACCACACTCACTCCAACAAGGCCACACCTCCTAATCCTTCCAAGTCTTCTAAAATAGTGCCATTCCTAAGGACTTTAAATATATGAGCCTATGGGGGCCTGTGGGCTTGGGTTTTTTTCAAACCTATTTTATTTGGAGTTTTTTAATTCCTATACTTCCCTTCCAACTCGCCTACCCTAGCTAGGAGAGAGAAGAGGTTAATGGGAACAGGAGAAGGAGACTTTTTTCAGACTCAGTTCCTTGAACAGATTCCACTCTTCATCATGGTCAGGATTCCAGCAGACCTGTTAAACAGCAAACCATCAATTCAGCAAAAGCAACAGCAACATCAGCAGCTCGAACCCAGAACCTCAAAGCATTCTCCGGAGCGTTTCTCTTTAGGAGCGCCTGAAAGCAGAGAGTGGAACATCCAAGCAGTTAAAAGGCCCAAAACCAAAAAGCCAAGCCTCTGTTGGGTTTGGGTCAAGGGGTTCATATTTACTGCCTCTCAGAGTCCATACCAAGATGTTTATCAGCTGGCAAAGACCGTGTGCCCACATACGGCAGTTCCTCTTGTATCAGACAAACACCACGTGCCCTCTCACAAGTCTGTTTGCAGTGGACAAACATCACACACCCTCACACAAGTCTGTTTCACATTCCACACTTGGGATCAAAACAAAAACATGTTTATATGCACTACAGGGGACATTCTTATTCAAACTACTATACCCAATAATCAAGTTTGTTAAAGACCTCATCTCTAGCCAAAGGCAAAGGAAGTCTCCATCAAAGACATCCTTTATCTTCTCTATGAGATGTTTTCTTAAGTTGATTCCATAAACAACATCCATTGATGTAATTACTATGTGCTTAATACTATTAGACTTTGTGGGTAAGCAAAGATTTTTACCTCTTTCCCTACTTTCCCCAGTGTGGATTGAAAAGACATGTTCTAACTTTTGTGCAGTGTTTGTTATGACACTAAACAGATCTCTTATCCTACAACACCAACTTTGGATATCCAAAGAATAATTAAGGTCTAGAACTGCCTGGAGTTAGTGTAGGTCCCACTGTTACAGGTTCAAGCTCACAGCAGGCTTCTCCACTCAGGGTGCTTGTTGCAAATCTCAAGCTACCAGTATTCTTGCTACCCAACTATAAGTTAAATGCCAAACAGGACCACAGGATGGAGTTCCACAAGCTACCAGGCAGCTGAGAGCTAAGGGAACAGTAAGTATAGGAAGGCTGTGGGGGAACCGCCTTTGTCCTAGATTCAGTGTTGCTTTTGATCAAATATTTCTTGATCCTGAGAATTAGATTACCCTCTTGATGCCTTACAAGGTATGACTGTAAGCAAGGAAGATGATTCTGCAGGTCAGGTGCTTGTCATAGAAGTGTGAGGACCAGAATTTGGTCCTCAGATAAATACTCAGTGGTCACAGTACCCTACCTGGAACTCTAGCCCTGGGGAGTGGACACAGAGGCTCTCTGAAGCAAGTTGGCCAACAGACTAGCCACATTGCCAAGCTGTAGGTTCAAGTGAGAGCGAGATTCTGCCTTAATCTGTAAGGTAGAGAGTGAGTGAGGAAGATGTGTCACATCAACCTCTGGTCTCTGTAGCCGTGTACACACGTGCTGTGTGTACACCCCACATATGAGAGAATGCATATACACACCACATCCACATCCACATGCAGCTCACTCAGTGACGTCGCTTTAGTCTTTCACTTCTGAGCCTCAACTTAGACTCTCACTTTTTTTTCCAAGTCACATTTACAGAATATTTGTCCTCTTCCTGTCTTCTAAAGACAGGAATTTAAAGAAGATAAGTGGTTTAAAGATGGCTGATAAAAACAAAGAGAAAACCAAAACAAAATAAAACAAATCATAGCAACAAAAACCCTGGAGTTATTATGTTAGTTCCCTGTGCGGTATCATGAGAAAAGCCTCCTAGACTCCCACCCACCTCCCAGCATAGGTCCACTGGGGGCATACTCTAGTCACCCGTAAACTAGTCAGTGTTGAACCTGATTAACTTAAAAGCCCTGCCTCTCTTAATGATAAAACACCAAGGTTTGAAAGCGGTTGCTCTCTACAGGGTATGTGCTCTGAATGGAAAAGCAGAATATGGAGATCTCTATCTACTCATCCCAACGCACATGTGGATTGTCAGAGGCTAGTTTTAAAAGACATGAAAGCGGGGCTGGTAAGATGGCTCTGTGGTCCTGAGTTCAATTCCCAGCAACCACATGGTGGCTTACAACCATCTACAGTGTGGTCTGATGCCTCCTTCTGGCCTGCGGGTGTATATGCAGGCAGAGCTCTGTATATATAATAGTAAATAAATCTTTAAAAAGGAGAGATGAAAGCATCACATAGCAGGAGCTTTGAGGTAGGACTTAGTAGATTTCACACACACACACACACACACACACACACACGAATCCCGGTTTAAAGAACCCACATAATACATGTCTCTATCTCTAGCCATATCATCTACATATACTTCCCTAGGTGAGTGAGCAACTGTTACTTGGAACCATCAGTTCTGAATAACATCACAGAAGGGGAGGGGTAGTTAGGGCAGGAAACAAGGTTTCTGGGTCAGAGGGTTCACCGTACTATCGGGCTGCCAAATTCAAATCATATCTCTCTGTCTGTTCTTCCCTCCCTTCCTTCCTCTTTTTCCTTCTTTCATTTGACAAAATATCATGTCTTCCAGGTTGGCCTCAAACTCGTTCTGCAGCTAAGAGTCACATCAAACTCCTGGTCCTCCTGCCTCTACCTCCCAGGTGCTGGGATTGCAGGCATGAGCCACCACATTCTCTTTCCATTTTCTTTCTCCTTTTCTACCTTTCTTTCTTTTTTAATTTAAGTAATTTATTTAGTTCACATCTCAATCGTTATCCTCTTACTTGCGTCTTCCCATTCCCCCTCCCTCCCTCTTTCACCCTCTTTCTATTTCTTTCTGGAAAGAAGCAGGCTATTCTTTTTGGACCTGGGTCCAGGTCTGGTATATACGACTGGAATAGTTTTGTCTCACTCAGTAGCTTTCCAAGCTCCTGTTGAAGTTAGACTAGCTAGCTTCCCCTTGTCCTAGTTAACTGAAAACAAAACAAAACAAAATGAACCCTCCTCCCCCCCATCTCAACAAATCACCCTTGCCCATCTCAGTTCTGGCTAGCAACATAGGTTCCTCGTTCAGTGTTTCAGAACACACAAACACTGCACCTTCAGGGCAGGAGGAGAGAAGGGAGAAGAGAAACCATGACTCAGGCCCCAGACCCAGGATGTATTCAGGGCCAGTAGTGCACAGAGCTGGCAGACAGGTTTGCTTTAGTCATCTGTCCTGTGCCCTAGCCTAGGCAATGGTGAAGACAGCTGCGGAAGCATGCCGCCATTCCTCTGAAGGTCGCATTGACTCACAGCTGATCACAGATGGTCCTCAACTTATGGTGCTGTGACAATGATTATTTAACTTTACAGTTCAAAGTCGATATCCATTTAATAGAATTATGGTTTTGAATTTTGCTCTTCTCTCAGGCTGGAGATTCATAGTATGAGCCTTTCTCCTAACTTGGGCGGTAGCAGGGCACTTGGGTTCCCACTCAGTGCCTGATTCCAAGGGGGCAATGCCATCCGCAGTGACTTGTGTTGCTAAGTTGGGTCAACGATCAGCAAGGTGGAGTCAGTGCTTTCGAGTCAGGGAGAAGACGTTCACTAGGAAGTAAGCCCTACGCAACACAGGGGCACTTATTAGTAACGGCTTAGCCACGGGCGTCTGTTTTTACTTGGCTCCGGCTTTATCATACCTTGGAAATAACTGTATATCACTTACATCATAAGGTTTGCCAATGTCAGAGCTGAATGGCCAATAAAAGATTAAACACAGATTAGTACTGTAAACACTATAAACAAAACAAAACTTACCGCCAGGGAAGCCCTAGGCCCTAGTGGGGCGTTCACTACTGTTGTTTCACTAAATTGACATGATGCCAAAATGCATCCTAAATGCTTGATGTAACCATAAACAAATGCTACTCTCTTCCTTATCCTTATAGACAAACATTAATCTGCAACCACAGAAGCTTCTCCTTATGGGGCGCAGTGATGAGCGCAGAGGCTCACGGCTGCTCATGGATGCTGAGAATAAGAGACCCCTGAGTGCTCAGGCCTAAACGGGACATTTCTAACATTTCCTTTAAGGCCCAGGGACCACCAAGAAAGAGGAGTCAAGAAGAACAAAAGAGCTCAGAGATGGCAAGAAGAGCTGCGAAGCGCATGTATGGCATGACGTAGCCATGGCAAACATGAGTTCGCAATATCTGCAGTTGCCCACACTGGGCCTGCATGAGACTGGCACAGCCAACAGCCAGTCATGAGTCACAGATGGAGTCAGTCATTGCCTTCTGGTGTGTTCTCAAGATGGGCCTGCCAGGTCCCCAAACATAGTTCCAAACCTGTGGCTTCTCAGAGTCTTATGCTTAATATCTACAGGTCTCAAAACAAACAGACAGACAGACAGACAGACAGACAGACAGACAGACAAAGAAGACACAAATGGGAAAGGCCTTCTAGAGAAAAGGAGGAAAGAGACAGGGGTGGGAGAGTTTAAAAAAAAGGGTAGGTGTGGGAATAATCAGAATGTACACATGTGAAGTTATCAAAGATCAAATTTAATCAATAGAAAGGACACACACACACACACACACACACACACACACACACACACACAGCAACTACAACAACAGCACAAAGAATGAGGCACAGGGCATAACCATGTTCATTCTAACCCCTGGAACCGGTTGTCTTATTTAGACAAAAGGTCTTTGTACGTGTGATCTAGGTGAAGAGGTAATTATTCTTTGATGAGCTCCAAATATCATTAGATAAAGTAGCATCATAGACCGGGATGAAGTTTAGTGGCCCCATGTTCTGTCCTTCGCATGCACACATTTGCACAGACAGACAGACAGACATGGAATCTTTATAAATGAGAAGCAAAGGAAGGTGACACAGAGAGTTTTGGGAGGCATGAAAACAAGCAGGCAGAGGTTGGGATGAAGAGGCCAAGAGCAAAGGTATGTGACAAGAAGAGAGAGGGGGCTGTTTCTTCTAGAGACCCTGGAAGGGTGACTTGGATACTGGCAGAGTGATGTTGATTTTGGACTTCTGGCCTCTAGAACTGTGTCCGGATGAGTTTCTGCTGTTTGATTGAGCTACTTGTTATAGCAGCCACAGGAAACTAATACAATGAAAAAAAAAAAAGCTTGTGCTCTAGCATTCAGCTGTCTGGGAAAAGCCAAAGGATTCCTGCTCAGATAAACTGGTTTTTTAATCATAAAATAAAAACACAGAGAATTATGTAGCATGCCAAATATATTAAAATGCAGTTACCAGAACATAAGAACACAAAGAAGTACTGCTCCGAACACATTAACTGGAATGATGCATTTCAAGCATAGGCACACAGCAGATTATTTTATTTTTGAAAAACATAAGGGTGCTTAATGACTGGCTGCCGTGGCTCTGCTCGAGTCAACACTCTGAACAGAGGGGAGGCTTCAGGAGAAAGGGCGGAGGCAGAGTACCATCCACTGTGGGGGCTCAGCCTCATCACCGCCTGGAAATAGTCATGAGGGGCAACTGTCCCAAGACTTTTACAGTGACCAAGACATAACTGGGAAGATATCTGGAGTTCTCTGAAGACTGAGTCACAGGGGCTTCTCTGTGTGTTTTTTTGTTTTGTTTTGTTTTGTTTTGTTTTGTTTTGTTTTGCCTACATTCTTAATAGGAGACAAATTTTTAGGTCATGAACTTCAGGCAAAATGAAAGGAGGAAATGCCTGCTTGCCAGGGGACGGAGAGTGCGGGCCCAGGTCTGTAGCGAGCCAGAGGAGGGCTGGACTGTGAGTGTGCATCAGTGAGGATGGCAGCTTGGACAGACGTGGGCTCTCCTGTGCAGCCACTCTGCAAGGCAGCAAGCAATAAGGCAGGCACGGCAAATTGGACAGCGCGTCAGCTTGACTATGAAATATGACGGATTAACAGGGTAGGATGGTGGTGTGACCTGTTTTCAGACACTTCATTTAGAAGCTATCATATTGCTGGATGCTTCCTATAATTTGTGATGATGCTGATTGTGATAAATCGTGAGTTTCTGGCGAACTCTGCTAGCCTGCTCCAATGGCTGAACAGAGAAAATGTGTAATTCTCTGGGAACATTCATGCCACGAACTAGAGAGAGGGTCTGGCAGTAACCACAGAGTGCTCAGTCAGTGAACAAAGTAATTAAATCAAGCTAATTAAATCACAATAAAAATAATTTTAATTTAATTAATTTCTCTGCACTGATGGAACATTATGTGGAAACCAAGAACCTTTGTGAGCACTAATAGAATTTAGGAGCTGGGACACCAAAGTTGTGGTCACTGGTGTGGTACATAGGTTAATGTTGAGGGAATGAAATTAAATACACTTAATGAGCTGCTGATATGTTGACTGAACTACAAATGGAAAATGATTTTGGAAGCAAGATAATGGAGTCTCTCCTTTTCCCGGTTCTTTTTGGTGCTAACTGAGCCAGTAAATGTCAAATTCTGTACAATTTGTGAGTAATTAGAAATTTAGAATTGGTGGACATCCTTAGGTCAGCGTGAAAATACTGTGCCAGGGACACTTATTCACCCTACTGTCAGTGCTATCCTCAGCCCCTGGTATCTAATATGGACCCTAATGCATTACTACAGAGATCCTGTGTGGTCCCCAGGCAAGGTTAACCAAATGCTGATAAGTTTTTAATAGTATCTTGGAAGAGCTAAGTGAGCCATACAGAAGGACTTCTTGTCTGAAGCAGGTGCGAACCAAAAGCAAGTTACTATTCCTTGAGGACATGCACAGTATCTTGCCTCCATCCCCCCAACCCTTTTCTCTCAGGGCAAAGCTGAAAGTACATAAGCTGGAACTCAAATAATTATTAAATTAAACCATTGAGGGCTCCTAAGGAATTCTTCCCCTCAGGACTTGAATGTTAGATGAATGATCTTCCTCTGGCATTTAGACATTGTTCAGCTTACAAGGAAGGGAATGTGCCACCAGATGACCCCTCAAGGTCATGGCCCAGAGACTAATTTTGTTATATAAGCAACACTGGCGTTCTAAGAGTGATTTAGCAGCCGCACGCGTAATTACCGACTGCGATTTTAGAGGCCTTCTGTGCTTTGGGTCTCAATGTTATTTAGCATGCATGTTGTTTTAATTAATATGTCACGTGTGTGCCAACACTTGAGGCCGACTTCGCTCTGACTCGTCCGGGCAGAGCATTGTTTGCACAGTGGTATTGTTTTCGGGGTGCAGGTGCTTTCCCCTCTTCCACATCTGGGGTGAGCCAGGAAGCCGCACAGCCAGCCTTGATACAGTGGACAACCACCCTGTCTTGGACCACTGTGCAATGAGGGATTGCTTCACCCTCAGAAGGGTGTGGCGATGCCCACAGTTGGGGGGATTTGCAAGCAGGTTGAAGCAGGAAGAAGGAAGAGCAGTTGAAACACTGCTCGCAGCCAGTCAGTTGGCTGATGTTCCAGCTTGGGAAGCCCCGTAGCCTCCCCTTGGCGTTTCCGGAGTTCCTCCCACCTGTCCTCCGGAAGGAAGACAGGGTGTGTGTGTGAGAGAGAAATCCTGAGGCAATCCGTTTCTTACTTGGACAGATTTCCATGTCAGTATCTGTGCCTCCCTCTGACGGGACACTTAATGTTTTTTAAAGCTTTCCCCCACTCCCATCGAATTCTGTTTTAAAGTAATGCTGTGGCCTCCGTTTAAGGCCGTCGAAGGGTCAAGCCACAAGCCACGACCTCATCACCTCATCGCTGTGTTAACTCCTCTCAGGGACTCTGCCGCCCGGGCTGGGGCTGTTGTAGTTCCTTCCTGGAGATGAATAAATGTCGGTGTGGAGGAGTTACAGAGCTTGTTCCCAGGCACACTGAGGTAGTGACAGGGCTGCACCTGGCATCCAGGCCCCTCCATTTCAAAGCCCTTGTCCTGTTCTGTCATGTAGTTCCATCTGTGAACCCTCTGTTCATTGCTTCCCCACCACCGGTGCCCTGCAGGACACACTGGCTCACGGGCACCACTGCCCAGATGCCCTTTTCCCACCTGAATTATTATATCCAAAAGGAACATTTCGGATGAATTTGGAATGTTAGAACTGACTCTTGCCATTGGAGGAAATATCTTTACAAGGGAGCCAAAGATGACTTGAACACTGGATTTTAATCAGCTTTGAGTCTCTGGTCCCTGTGTATACTCTGTGGATACTCTGTGTCCACAGGTGCTTTAGGGGTAGCCAGGACAAGTCACAGGGAAGAGATGCCCCAGGTATCACCCTAGGAGCCTCACCTTTATCACCATTGGTCCCTCCTCTAATTTTTGTCCCTCTTCTGTCCAAATTGGCTTTTTGTCCTCTCATTCCCGTCCCTGTGCCTGCCTGAATCTTCTTTTCTTGCCATCCCGACAATACAGGTGGCTTCACACCACGATTCTTCGGGCAGCCTTTGCCTGCTTTATCATTCTTTGCTGACAATGAATAATAACGGGAAAACCACAAAAGAGAAAATATTTATTGGTCCTGAAATGGCTTGAATTAATGAGCTCATGCTTCGGGGCATTTAGATCGAACCTGTGTAATTGCAGGTTACAAAGAGTAATAGTAGCTCATGCAGGGATATCATTTCGAGCTATTTTACTTTCGGGTTTTTTTTTTTTTTGTTAATCTGGTGGGTTTGGTGGAATTAGAGGGCTGCTGTGAAAAAAAAAAAAGCCAAGCAGCCTGCTGGGATGAGCTCAGCTTTGTCAAGCTCGTGCGTAGCTGCCCGGTCAGACTTTATGCGGCTCACAATCAGGCCAATCACCAGGGCCTGCCAAAGGAGTATTGAGCAGCAGACACAGGACATTTTTGTTGAAAGTAGTCCTTTGATTTCATCTTTCCTGGCTAATGTAATAAAAACAGGCATTATGGGATGCATTCATCTCAGTTTGATAGGGGTCGACGTGAATGCCCGGCAATGTGTGCAGTCGTAAAGGTTACCTGACTGTAAGGAGATGATTCCGATGCAGGGCTTGAGGAACCCAATACCAGACAAAGATGAATGCTATCCCGTGAGCAGGCAGGCTAGTGCCAACTCAGAACTGCCACACTGTTCCCACTTAGCAACATCTCACTTCTAAACCATCCTAAGTATGAGCCACAGGTCTGATTTCTCTAATTAGCGAAACCTTCATTGTTTACCTCCACATAAGAAGAAAGGAAAACAAAGCGGACTTGAACTTACTTTTGCTGAGTGGATGTCTGTTTCTATGGAGACAGAAGCAGAGGCCGGAACCAGCCTTGCACTGCTAGGGTCAGGGGGCCTGGCTCATGTCAGCCGCAGTATGTGTGTGAATTCCGTCCTCTGGGTCTGTAAGTTTATGACCTCAGTAGGGACCATTTGCAGAGGAAAAACACTTCACACAATTGCCAGTTGCCTCTCAAACAAAAGGCTTGCAGATGTTAAGCTGACGCTGGTCTCTGAGAGGATCCAAACTTATTGAATGTGATCTCTTTACTACTTGAAGCATTTCAAGTTTGCGGTAGCATGGACAGCAGTGCCCTCAGCAATGGTTCTGGGACTTCCGGGGCACCATTTCCCACGCACTTGATGAAGAGCAATGGGAGGAGTTGCTTATGCTCCACCAGTTACATCCTCTCACGAGAGTTAGTGGTCATACTGTTGCGGCTATTAGAGAGGAAGCAGGACAGTGGTAGTCAACTGGATCTGAAACATATAAGTAGGATGTAAAATAGGCTTCATCAGACTGAATAAAAGACCTGGCCTGGTACGTTCTCCAGACCCAAAAGTCTATATCTCACTGTTTTAATAGTTGCTGTTGAGTTCACGGTGCTTTACAGCACATATTCACTCATGAACGCAAGCAGCAAGCCATCACTAAGAAACCCGTGTGCTGAGATTCAGGCACTGGATTCCCAGTCACAGATTAAAGATGTGATCTCTGCCCTGGGGTTAGTTACTCTTAGGAGGAGAATCTGAGTCAAGGCGGATGGGATGGATACCGTTAGCAAGGAGGGAGTACGATCCAGGGACAGTGCGAGCCAGGCGGGAAGCCGTCACCGTGTGTTGCGTGAATGGGTGTCTGTGCTCACATGGGTGCATGGCCCGGTGCTCATGGGTGTTTGGAAGTGTTCAAGAGCAGAATCTCTGATAAATGTATCTAGAATAAGTCTTGAGGGATATGCAGACATCAGACAACGGAAAGAAAGCCGTGGCATTTTAGATACGAGGAACACCAGCTTCTCTGTGAACAAAGCTACCCTTCTTGGACTAGAGGATGCTGTAGTCTGGAGACACTGGTGCTTCATCTCAAGGAGTTCACTTGTTGAATGAAGGAAGAAGGAGAAGACAGAACCATGGCCGGGGTGGGGGTGGGGCGGGGCGTGTGTGTGTCATTGAACAACAGGGGAGGACCTGAGATTTGTTCTCTGTGTGCCTAGCAGTTTTCAAAAGCACATTTGTTCTCTTAATATTTAACCTTAGAACCTCAGTTTCTAAAGACAGACAGACAGACAGACAGACAGACACACACACACACACACACACACACACACACACACACACAGAGAGAGAGAGAGAGAGAGAGAGAGAGAGAGAGAGAGAGAGAGAGAGAGAGAGATCCAAGAGATGATCTGAGGGTCAAATGAGGCACCAATTCCAGAAACTAAGCACAGCCTGCTACGTGATTCACACTCAGGGACAGTGGCCATTATTGTCACCAGATATGCAGAGGAAAAAGGCTACAATTAAAGTGTCAGGAATGGAAAATTAAGGACTGACAAGGGTTGAGGAGAAAATCAAGGTCAGCCAGGCATAGTGATACACACCTTTAATCCCAACACTTGGGAAAGAGAAGAAAAGGGATCTCTGTGAGTCTGAGGCCAGCCTGGCCTACAGAGTGAGTTCCAGGACAACCAGAGCTATATAGTGAGACCCTGGAGAGAGAGAGAGAGAGAGAGAGAGAGAGAGAGAGAGAGAGAGAGAGAGAGAGAGAGAGAGAATAACAAAGTCTGACATGCCCTCTGTGAGAGTTTGTGGGTCAGTATCTGCAAGGTTGGTGAATGGGGAGTTGTGCGGATAATGGGAGAGAGGGGAGCCAAAAGCAATACACATGTGTGCAACAGGGCACATGCAGTCCCTTCCCCGAGGTGGCCATAGGCACCTGTGGGGAATAGGCCCAAGGCAAACTACCACAGAGCACTAGCTGTTTCATGTTGTTCTCTCTGGCCCATAAGCTGACACTTTACAGTGAGCAGTAAGTTTGTTGGCTCATGGCTCTAAAGGTGAGGAAGTCTGAGGTCAAGGTGGGGGAAAACCTAGTGTGGGGGCTTTCCTGGTACGTTACCATGTGGTAGAAATGTGGACAAGAGCCACAAGGAGGCCAGGCCTTTGATAAAGTAGCATCAATTTTCATGACATGTTTCCCCCTCCCCCACCCAAGCCTTGGCTCCACCTCCCAAATCCTGTCACATGAGAGATGAAATTTCCATCACCCAAACTTCAATCATCTTTAATCTGCTGAGCTCAGTTTTGCAAATGGGACTAAGTGAGGAGCTTGCAGAGCCATGGGCTGTGCTTGTTGCCAACCAGGAGACATTTCAGGTAGAGTGGGGGGTGGGGGGAGAGGTCACAGTGTCACAGACTGCTCTTCACCCCAACATAGCAGGCATTACCATCCTGACCCTCAGGATTCGGCCTGTTGGTGTTTCCTCGTAGAAAGGAGTGGGGAGGGCCATGAGACCCTCACTTGAGAGTCCAGTCACCCTCTCTATAGCTTCCCACTAGGTATGTGGAATTATACCTTTGCTGCCCATGGTCTTCAGAGGGGCTGGATGCTGGAAGGTGAACTAAAGGGGGTGTTCTTGCTGAATACAGCCATCCAAACTAGGATGAGACTTTTCAACAATCCAGTTGCTATGGGGCATCTCAGAAGACCCCTCCCCCATGCCGAAGGACCACCTGCTTCTACCTAGTTTGTCCTCTGATAGGCAGGTTCACTATTCCATTACCCAAAAGCCCCTGTGAGAATGTAGCTTCTCCTGAGTCTCTGTTGCACCTGAACATATGACCTGTGACACCAATAACCTTTGCTCTTCCCTGCACACCAGACCCAGTGCCGTTAGATGTAAACCTAGTGCTGGGGAAAAAAAAACCCAACTCACAAGAGTTATGAATCCTGCCTCTTTGTGTTTCTGCCAAAGCAATAAAATTTATTCCCAATACTAATACTGCAATTTAAATTTATTATCTTTGTGTTTTACAGTATCCATAGCAGTAAAATCTGTTCCCAGGAGGATAATTCCAATTGCCAACTACTTAAGGAATTATTTTTGTTTATGTTTTAAAGCCACAGCAATAAAATTTAACACCAACAGTAATAGTACAACTTTGTTTGCCTTTAAAACTTGCCATAAATGACAATTGTGAGAAGAATGTCTGCAAGCATTTAGATGTTTCTCTAGAAGAAACAGTTTTGTGGGTGTTGTCACATAGTAACACCCAGGGTTTTTTTTATTGTTTATTTTTTGTTTGTTTGTTTTTTTAACAGAGCATAGAGAAGCCCAGTTCTTTTTAACTGGTCAGCACGCCTCACCAGTCTCCTCTTCTGCACACTTCTGGGGAAGCCCACTCCTTTTTCCTTGTAGCCTATCTTAGTCCAGGTTCCTATGGCTGTGATGAAGAACCATAAGCAAAACAACTTGAAGAGGAAAGGGTTTATTTGGCGTTCACCTCCACAACACTGTTCATTATTGAAGGAAGTCAAGACAGGAACTCAAGCAGGGCTGGAACCTGGAGGCAGGAGCTGATGCAGAGGCCATGGAGGGTACTTAAAAAAAAAAAAAAAAAAGAACCCTGGCTCACCAGCACAGGGATGGCACCACCCACTGTGGGCTGGGCCCTCCCCATCAGTCACTAATTAAGAAGATGTCCTGTAGAACAACTGGATCTTATGGAGGCATCTTCTCAGTTGAGGTTTCCTGTATTCAGATGACTCTAGCTTGTATCAAGTTGACATAAAACTATCCAGCACACTGCCCTTTGACCTACCTCCTAGTACCATAGTCCAGGGGGCACCAGTTTCCAGCCTGGGTGATTAACATGGCCTTTCCATTGCTTACTGTCATTTATAGGTGACTACACAGCATCTAAGAACTCCTTCAAATACAAATCATGCCAGCTTCCAGGAAAAAAGGAGGGAGGGAGGGAGGGAGGGAGGGAGGGAGGGAGAGAGAGAGAGAGAGAGAGAGAGAGAGAGAGAGAGAGAGAGAGAGAGAACACAATACTTCAAGAAAGCAATAAAAGAGATCTGAGATGGAACAGGACAAAAGAGGACCAACAGGCATATAAGAACCAAGTAACCCTTGAGGGCTATGCATGGCCTTGAACCCACAACATCATCTGTATAAAGGCACACTTGAGAAATGGAGGCACTGTGAGTGTGGCCTGGCCAGCCCATGATATTAAAGACCTACTCTTAACTTTGTTGGCATGCGGCTATATAATTAAAGGAAAGTCTTCGTCTACCCATGAGTCCTTGGTACCTGCAGAAGACACAATGTGTGGTATTTGTTTGAAACCACCTACCCTTTTTGTTCCCCAAGTGGATGGGTGGCAGAAAAGGATGAGAGTCAACACTGTGGAAAAGTTGGGGTTTGTGGAAGCATGTTGGGGGTGGGGGGTGGAGTGGATCCCTGGGAATTCATTAAGTATTTTTTCTACTTCTGGTACTCTTGGGGAAATGAAATAATTTAAAGTAAAATATTGGAAGGAAAAGGCCAGTGAAAGCATTTGTTCTTTTTGATAGTGAGGGATTTATTCAACAAGCATTTAGTTTCTTCTTTTCCATCATCTACTCCAATTAATGGATTAAAAAAAAAACTGATTACCTTTCCCTTGCAAAATAGGATACGATGTAGCATCTGTCCTCCAAGGCTTGCTATCTGCTGGGAGAGGGACTAGCTATACCAGGTCCAGGTTTATGACGCCAAGAGTAAAGAAACCAACACTATGCAGAACAGTCAAAAGTGAGCACAAAAACATTAAGGTACAGATCACCGTGTGGTGTGCAACTCCTTGAATATGCAAGGAGAAAAACAAGAGTTCCTGGCTGTTCTGCTTTGCTCTCTATTGCTGTGATAAACATTATGACCAAAAGAAACGCAGGGCAGAAAGAGTTTATTCAATCATTCCTGGCCCCCCGCCCCAAGGCCATACTCATCACTGAAGGAAGTCGGGAAAAACTCAAGGCAGGAACCTGGGCACAGACTGAAGTAAGGACCGCTGGAGGAGCGCCTCCAGCTTGCTGGCTCTTTGGCTCCTGCTCATCTGCCTTTCTTACGCAGCCCAGGCTCACCTGACTAGAGACAGAGCCACCCACAGTGGGCTGGGCTCTCCTATATCAATTCATAACTAAGACGATGCCCCACAGACACACCCACAGGCCAATCAGATGGAGGCAGTTTCCCAGTGGAAGCTCCCCCTTCTCGAGTGTGTCAAAGCTGAAAACTGAAGCTAACTATGACACTGGCCACACTTGTTTCAGCACAAAGATGGGAATGAGACCTAAGAAGCTGTTGTGATTTAGGAAAGAGGAGAACCAACCCAAGAGGGGCTTCTTAATATGTAGTTTTTATACTTCTTGAACAAGATATGAACACATTCCATACTCAGTAAGGGTGGAGGCCATTAAGATAGGGTCTCCGGTCACCTAGGCTGGCTTCAACTTGCTATGTAGTTGAGGATGGTCTTGGATTCCTGATCTTCTGGTCTCTTCCTTCTAGATGTTAGGATTACATACAGGTCTCAAAATGTAAAATTCAAATAGTACTTTAGTAGACGTAAAGTTCAGTGACAGAGCTCTTGTCCTACATGAAGACACTCCTGGATTCAATCCCCAACATTACACACACACAAACACACACACAGGCACACCCAGACACACCCAGACACACACACATACACAGACACACACAGACACAGACACACACACACACACACACACACACACACACACACACACACACGAAGGAGGATGCTCTTGGTTTCTCTTCTAAGAGTACTTATTCCGTCTCCATTACCTGTGGTACACAATCTGAAGTCTTTTTGTGGCTTTCCTGTCCTCTGTTCCCTCTCCTCTTGGGTGATGTGCTCCCCACACTGTGTTCTGCTGGCACCCAGCTCTGCCCTGTTCCTTCTGGTGCCATAACATCATGGGCCCAACGCTAGGAGTTTTCATGTCCTTCCTCTTGTAAGCTGCCCGGCTGCTTCCCATTCTTGGTCAGAGATTTTCCTCACCTCCTTGGCTTCTGTGAGCAGACACAGGTCCTTGCTTTAGGTCTCTGTGCTGCATGCTTCCAGAGAACCCCTGAGCTCTCTCTTGGGAGGGTAATATATCTGACCTGAAAGTGATTGTCCGATGTTATCTTTTTCCTTGTGTCTAAGGGAGCCCCACTGGCTCATTCTCTCCCCCACACCCACCACCTCTTTCTGAGTTTCATATCTGCGTTCTATATGGAATGCTTAGGTGAATAAGCAGCCACTTGCTTGTTCATGACAGAGAGCAGGAGCAGAGAGAGAATCAAGAAGAAAGATGGGGGGGGGTGTTGGGGGGGAAGCCTGCTGGATGGTCAGAGAGAAAGGACAGCAAGCAGTGGGCAAGCTCTGAGTGAGAGGAACTCTGGGAAGTGAAGATCATCCTAGGCTTCAGCTACCCATGGGAAGACAAGTATGTTGGAGAGAAGGCAGCTGTGGGGGCAAAATGACGAGGAGGAGAGAGAAAACTTTTGAAGTTTATAAAAAAAGAAAAGGGGACTAGCTAGCTTGTGTGGTCGTCTTTAAAGAGACATCCTTGTCTTTGGAGCTCTACCACTTCCCTCAGAAGCTTCTCTGTTTTGTGAGGATTCTAACAATGTGAATAATACACTTAAAAAAAACTAAAGAGAAAAAAATTAACATAATGCAAGAGAGCTGGAAGGTGACTTGGGGAGGACAGCAACTTGCCAAGTTGTCTTAATTATGATTTCTACTGCTGTGATAAAACCATGACCAGATAAGAAGGCAGGCTGGATAAGCTACGGTGAGCAGGCCAGTAAGCGGCACTCCTCCATGGCCTCTGTATCGGCTTCTCCCTTGAATTCCTGCCCTGACTTCACTGGATAATAAACCACAAGCTGTAAGATGACATAAATTTAAAACATGATGGTCATGCCTGGGTTACAGGCAGGGAGGCCAAGGTGGTGTACAGCATCTCAGGCAGGGCAGTGTACAGCATCTCAGGCAGGGCAGTGTACAGCATCTCAGGCAGGGTGGTGTACAGCATTTCAGGCAGGGCAGTGTACAGTATCTCAGGCAGGGCAGTGTACAGCATCTCAGGCAGGGCAGTGTACAGCATCTCAGGCAGGGCAGTGTACAGCATCTTCTGCAGGGCAGTGTACAGCATCTCAGGCAGTGTGGTGTACATAGAGCATCTCAGGCAGGGTGGTGTACAGCATCTCAGGCTGGGCAGTGTACAGCATCTCAGGCAGGGCAGTGTACAGCATCTCAGGCAGGGCAGTGTACAGTATCTCAGGCAGGGCAGTCTACAGCATCTTCTGCAGGGCAGTGTACAGTATTTCAGGCAGGGCAGTGTACAGCATCTCAGGCAGGGCAGTGTACAGCATCTCAGGCAGGGCAGTGTACAGCATCTCAGGCAGGGCAGTCTACAGCATCTCAGGCAGGGCAGTCTACAGCATCTCAGGCAGGGCAGTGTACAGTATTTCAGGCAGGGCAGTGTACAGCATCTCAGGCAGGGCAGTGTACAGCATCTCAGGCAGGGCAGTCTACAGCATCTCAGGCAGGGCAGTGTACAGTATTTCAGGCAGGGCAGTGTACAGCATCTCAGGCAGGGCGGTGTACAGCATCTTCTGCAGGGCAGTGTACAGCATCTTCTGCAGGGCAGTGTACAGCATCTCAGGCAGCGTGGTGTACATAGAGCATCTCAGGCAGGGCAGTCTACAGCATCTCAGGCAGGGCGGTGTACAGCATCTCAGGTAGGGCGGTGTACAGCATCTTCTGCAGGGCAGTGTACAGCATCTCAGGCAGCGTGGTGTACATAAAGCATCTCAGGCAGGGCAGTGTACAGCATCTCAGGCAGGGTGGTGTACAGCATCTCAGGCAGGGCAGTGTACAGCATCTTCTGCAGGGCAGTGTATAGCATCTCAGGCAGCGTGGTGTACATAGAGCATCTCAGGCAGGGCAGTCTACAGCATCTCAGGCAGGGGGGTGTACAGCATCTCAGGCAGGGGGGTGTACAGCATCTCAGGCAGGGTGGTGTACAGCATCTTCTGCAGGGCAGTGTACAGCATCTCAGGCAGCTCGGTGTACATAGAGCATCTCAGGCAGCTCGATGTCCAGCATCTTGGGCAGTGTCTCGGTCAGGTGCTTCTCCCAGACACATTGCCTCTGAACAACAACAAGATATCTGAGATGAAGAATAGTTTATTCTTTGCATTCAGTCTCCTCGAAAGACTTTTATGGTTGTGCTGGTGCTGGAGGCCACACTGATGTCCGTGATTCATGGTTCAGCACGTTGATGTCCACATTCTGTATTGCTGCTGGAAATCACCTGCAAGTCCATGATCCATGCCGCTGCCAGCAGCTATGGGCAAGGAAACTTCTTTTACAGTAGTATCATTGACTGCAGACTAATGACAGAGGATGAGAGATATTGAAGGCTTCTGTGATAACCAGGCCCCCACCCCCAAGAAACAATCCAGACAGGAAGCTACTGAAGAGAGTCCTTAAAAATGGTGAAAACAATGCTGAAGTGTAGTTCTTCGCAGCTGATGGCTCCTGGAGGCAGGGTGCTGCTGGAAAGGACTGAGTTTTCTTTAATGAGCTGGTGGCCACTGGTGGTTTGACCATGTTCCACTGAGTATATGAACAGCACAAACTGAACTTAGTGTTTTGTTTTTGTTTACTTGTTTTGGGTTTTTTGGGGGAAGTGCACAAGGGTCAGATAGTGGATCTGGGAGGGATGGGAAGCAAAGTGTGATTGGGGTGCATTATATGAAAATTTGAGATAATTAATGAAAATATTATGTTGGGAAAGTTTAAAAGAAGCAAGGGAAATCAACTAATCAAATAAACAAAGCAAACCCACCATGACCAAAAGCAACTTGAGGAAGAAAGGATTTACCTCTTCATGCAGGTCAGGTGGAGGGAAGTCAGGAACCTGAAGGCAGGAACCGAAGCAGAAGCCATGGAAGATACTACTTACTCAGCCCACTTTCTTATACATCTCAGGACTGCCTGCCTAAGGGTGGCATCACCCACAGTGGGCTAGACTCTTTTACATGAGTTACTAATCAAGAACTAGACCAATCTGATGATGACATTTTCTCAACTAAGAGTCCCTCTTCCCAAATGAGTCTAACTTGTGTGAAGTTGGCAAAAACAAAACAAGACAACAACAAAACCAACCAGCACACAAGGCTGCTTCAGAAAGGCAGCCTTGGCAAAGAGGAGATCAATGGAGGGACTTATGGAAGGTCCCAGAAGGATATTGAAACCTATGTGACACATATGGCATGCCTGGATTCCTCATGTATCATTTGACTCACTAGATCCTCATAAAATCTCTTCCTTTTCTGAAGTTACATAAGAAATAAAGAATTGATGAGGCAAGGGGTGGGCACATAGGCACGCCAGTAGAATAGCTGCTTATAAGTAACCTAGGAGACTTCCCAATCATGCGACTGCTTTTGAGCAACCCATGTTCCTATAGGCAATCCCAATAAACTTATTGGTTCACCAAGCTGTACTGGTCAGAATCTTTTCCTTGGTTTATTGGTGCCTTCTCTATCTGGAGTGGATGGGTAATTCTTTTGGTTTCCCTGGGAGAAGTCTCGCATCACCATCTTGGATGTCAGATCAGCAGTCTCAGTACTGCAATGTTTGTGTTAAGTAACCTTTATTTCACTTAATCATGAGTTCAGATTGCAAAAGTGGTGATGATGGTACTTTAAAAAGTTCAGAGAGAAACTATAAAGTACTTCCTTACATGGAACTGTGGGGTAAGGAAAGAGGAAGAAACGCACTTAAGTTGTTACAATCTGTGGGAAGAATAAGTCTCTCTGTGGAACCTTGATGGAGTTGGGGGCGGGGCTTACTGCTTCTTTTGCCATCACACTTTAAACTGCAAGAGCTGTTGGCCACGTGTGAGTGCTTGGCTGAGATGAGAGGGACAGTGAATTTATGCTTCTGTGCATAAACAAGAAACAAAGTGTCATTGGGATTCGGTTCTGTCTGAAGTTTCAGGCATTGACTGGGGAGTTTAGAACATCGTCCTGAGGATAAAGCAAACTTCGCATTGTCAATTTCGAAAGGCCTTGTAGTTTCCGGCAAGGATTGTGCCCTAGCCCACTTCATGTCCGAGTACTTTAAGGCCGTTGGCAGCTCATATGCTGGCGGGGCAGGCAGGTTGGTGCTCCATTCTGTCTCCTGTTGACATGTGCCAGTTGTTCTGCTACTGTGCCTCGAGCGTCTCCTCTGTCCAATGGACCAACAGTAGGCCAGGGCCCACAGGATGTTATGAAGATTTTCTGGTTTATTACTCATAAATGCCTTAGGGGGCCCTACGCACCTTAGAGATGCTCGCTTTGGCTGAGCCACAGTTCTCTGCCTGGATCAGCCTTCACATGACACCTGCAGTGCAGCCATCCCAGGCTTCACTGACCATCTGCTGCCAGGTTTAAGGGTCCAGTGGATGATCAGAGCCATTTCTACCCAGTGTGCATCCTGGGAAACACCATTTTCATTTCAAAGCTTTGAGTCAAAATTGGGATCATTTCTATTCAAATTGGATCTGACATCCAAGACGGTGATATATGACTTCTCCCAGGTGGACCAAATGAATTATCTCTTCACTCCAGATAGAGAAGGCACCGATACACAAGGAAAGGATTCTGCCCAGTATGGCTTGGTGAACCAACACATTTATCGGAGTTGCCTATGGAAACATGAGGTGCTGAAAAGAAGTCAGTTCTTTACTTTGGGGTTGCCAACAAGTTACTTTCAATCACCAAGTCTTTGTATCTTCACATCTACACTGAAATGTGGATGCCTCTTAGGCTCTCCATTTTACATTGGTGTGAAAGCTGTGTGCATTCAGTAGAAAATATACTTTACAATTTGATTTTGGGTGCTTCTCAGAGGCAGGGGACTCTCTCAAGATGTAAAGCAGAGGTTCCCAGTCAGCCTTGGGGGGTCATTCAGAGGACACCTGACAGTCCACAGTGCATGGTGTTGCTAAGCAGGGACACTTGGCAATTGTAAGTGGACAAAATGCAGTTTTGAATTATGATATTTTCAGTTAATAATGGGATGGTTGGGGTGGAGCCTGTTGTAATCAAAGAGAGGTACCATATAGGCCAATGGGGAGATATAGTCATTTGCTCAGCCAATAACTAAGTGCCACAGTCCACATGGCTTAAATAGAATAATGTGCTTCTTCCCCATTCTGGAAGCTGAAAGACCAAGACTAAGGTGGGACAGGCTGTCTTCTCTACTTGTGACTCATGGATGACCATCCTCTCCCTGTGTCTTCTATGGCCTTTCTCTGCATAGACCTGTGTATAGTCTCTCAGTTTTATTAGGACACAGCTGTGTTGGGTTGCTGCCCATCCACGAGACTTCATTCTAACTTAATGAGCACTTTAATGGTCCTGTCAGCATGTACAGGCAACATTCTGAGGCACTAGGAGGTTTTTGGGTTTTGGCTTTTTTTTTTTTTTTTTTGGCAGGGGACGTGGGTGGGCGTGTGGGTGGGGCACATAACCTAGGCATAATAGAATGCTAACTGAGAAAGTGTATATTGAAACTGCTAAAAACAGGTACGTCATAAGTGGTAGTAAAATATGTTGGTGTATTTTCTACACTACCAGTGAGTGGTTCATGCCTGGGTGGGGCAATTCCTCGGATTGACAATAAGGTCTTATTTTCTTCCATTTTGCATTGTTATTTTCTTATGTCAGTTCCTTCCCACTGGTGGGGGTGACTGAAGAACTAAGAACTTATTTTCTTAATGCTTCTTTTATTTTATGTGCATGAATGTTTTGCTTGCATTGTATGTCTGTGCACCACACACATGCCTGGTGGCTACAGAAGTCAGAAAAGGGCATTGGATTCCCTGAGGCTGAAGTTACAGATGGGTATGTGTCTCCTTGTGGGTGCTGGGACTCAACTCTGGGTTCTCTGGAAGAACAGGCAGTGTTCTTACCTGGTAAGCCATCTCTCTAGCCCCAGCTAAGAACTTTATAAAGGAGCCAGGTGGTGCCAGCACACGCTTTTAATGTTAGCATTTGGGAGACAGAGGCAGGCAGATCTCTGTGAATTGAAGGCCAGCTTGGTCTACAGAGCTAATTCCAGGGCAGTCAAGGATACACAAAGAAGCCCTCTCTCAAACAAACAAACAAACAAACAAACAACAGAAAGCCCCACCCACAAACAAGCAAATAAACAACACCAACGCCCCCCAAAAAACCCCAAAACAAAAACAAGACCCAACCCCACCCCAAATTGTAAGGAGTAATTTCTTGCTGTGACCAGCATAACGGAAAATGAATTTAGTAAGTGTCTTTAGGCCAGATATTCTTAGGGGTCAAAGGTATCATGCCTCTTGCTTGGAATTTGTTTTGCTGGTTATATATTGGAACACAGGGTCACAGTTGGTACTTTATGAACAGAGGGAAGAGCTGAGATATTTGGGTTGTGACACCATTAGCAAATTGATTTGCACTGATTAGTAAATAGTATTACTCCGATGAAAGCACAAGCACATGAGAAGGGGGGAAAGAAGAGGGATGAAGAGCCAGTTAGATCCAGATGAGGAGGATGTCCCTTTAAGGCAGGCCTCCGTGTTCTTTTCTGGCTTCGGAGCCCCAGTTTCCTCTATAATACACATGTCCCTACTAGTTGAATATCTCTTTGCATGGTGCTCTGATTGCTTTCTGTCACTCAAAATGTCCCTGTAGCCAAGGTTAATGACTGTGAGCAAGGACTCACTGGTGGACACCTTCCTCCTGTAGGGACAAAGCCGTCAGAGGCATGCAAGGCCCGCACTGTTGCCTGTCACCTCCTACTCTCCAGGGACCCTGGGTTCTGACCTTCTCTGCTCTTTCAGATAATGACAATTACAAATGTTCAAGAGACACACCACCAAGGCAAGAGGCTTCAGCTAATTGGGCACTGTCATTAAATGCGGGTAGATTTTGTCCCCCTCCCATCCTTGTCTTCATCCATGTATATTTCAACAGGGGAAATAATAAATTGGAGAAAGAGAGGCTGAGACCAAGTGAAATTTTAAATGGAGAAATTTTTCTAGATCTTGGCTACACACCCACACCCACACACATACACACACACCCACACACACACACAACCACACCTACCCACCCCCCCATACACATTCTTGGTTGCATATATACCCATATATTCTATATAAACATATATGCTATATACATATGTGTGTATGTTGAATATATGTGTGTGTGATATATATGTATGTGTGTGTATACAGGGGAAGGTGGGGTACAGCTACAGTGCAGACAGGCCAGTGGGGTTGCAAGGAACCAGTGGAAACTCAGGGGACTGTAACATAGGACAGCCCTCGAAGGGCTTTTAGAGAGTGAGCAGACACGCTGAGAATCCAGGCAGCTGCCACGATTAGCATCTAGAAATGACATCTTTGTTGAAAACAAAGGTCCACAGTGCCATGGACATCCAGAGCATGTGTTCAACGTAAGCACAGGCAAACCAACTACTTTGTATATTTAGCATATATGTGTGTGTGTGCATACATAGTGTATAAGTTACATATTAATGAGATTGATATGTGTTTGTTAAGTCTAGGCTGATTATAACAAAATTAAGCAAGGGTGGAGGCAATGGGTTACACATCTGTAGCCTCCATCTTCTGTAAACTCGCCCATGTTGCTGTGAGGAAGGAGGCCCTGGGTTAAACCTGAAATGTCCCCCACATGCACATGTTTTGAGTGTGTGCCCTCTGGCTTCCGTTTCTACAGGCTGCAGAATCTTTAGGAGTCAGTGCCTAGCTGGTAGAGGTATGGCAGCTAGGAAAGGGCCCTTGAAGATTATAACTGGCCTCCTGGTTCCAGCTGCGAAGTACACCAGTCCACTGTGACATGAGAAACCTCCTTCATTTGTTCCTGTTGTCATGAACTCTGCTGTGCCCCCCTCACAGGATGAACTGATACCCTCTAAAGTCATTAGCCAAAATATGTTATCCCTCCCTTGTTTATGTCAGGTATTGGATAAAGGTGATACACAAATGACTAATATAGAAGAGAACAGATTCCTGAAGCCACAGGGAGGACCCAACCATTTGCAGGCTAAGGCTGTATTGAGATTTCTGTGGATTTGGACCAGCAACAAAATGAAAGCTGCTGTCATTCCTGAAATCTAAGCTTTCTCTTCCTGAGCTGTGGTGTGCCCAGGATATTTTCTTATAAATACTTGAAAACATCTCAGAAGG
Organism: Acomys minous; assembly: GCF_964271855.1. Classification (NCBI taxonomy): domain Eukaryota; kingdom Metazoa; phylum Chordata; class Mammalia; order Rodentia; family Muridae; genus Acomys; species Acomys minous. The sequence goes on from NC_140483.1 coordinate 118,805,107, forward strand.
TCAAGTGGTCATGGTCAAAAGAAGATATCCACATGTGCAAGCCCAGTTCACCCAGAAAGATCTTAGAGCCACTGGGGCCCTCAAGGTGCTTCTGGGTGAGTGTCTGCTCATGGGCGTTGAGTGTGGAGCATGACCAGAAGGGTGTGAGGAGGGTGGAAGGCCCCTGAGAATGGCTCATCACTGTCAACTTGCCTAGGCGAGAATCTAGGACACGAATTTCCAAGTGTACTATGTTGATGAGAGTGTTTACAGAGAGGATTAACTGAGGCAGGGAGATCCACCCTGAATTCAGGCACCATCTTCTCTTGGGCTGGACCGAATTACAAAGGGGAAGGTGGACTGAGCATTCCCGACTGTGGGTACCATGTGACCAGCCACTTCGTGCTTCTGTTGCCATGCCCTTCCCTGTCAAGATGGACAGCATTCTTTTAGACATGAACAAAATAAACCCCACCTCTCTTGTTACTTCTTCTTCCTTTCCCCATCCCCCATCCCCTAGCCCCTAGGGCACAGAACCGTTGAGGATTGGCAATTTGCCTGGTGTCTCCCATAAGCAACGGACTCATGTAGGGGACCCCTGGCTGATAACTCTCTCACGGAGGACAGAAGATGAAAGGACAGAGTGCCTGGTCCTGCTCTAGCAATAGCGCTGATGCTGACGGACAACAGTTCAAGAAGAGGAGACGTAGATGGAGAGCGGTACTCAGTCAATGGGGACAGGGGGATACTAGCCTTATTCCACATGGGCTACTTAAGCCTGCTCATCCCTCTACTGTTTTTTTTTTTTCAGACTTAAGCTCCCCCAGCCATGGATGGCATGTTGGACCTTGATGACATGACCTCTATGGTTCAGTGTCTAGTGGTGGCCTGGCTTCTGAATCTGGTGGGCTGGTCCAGGTGCTGCTTGTTTCCAGGGGAGAACAGACAGACCTCCAGATCAAAGGTCCAAAGGTTCAGTTTCTCATTCATGGGCCAGGGGCAGCTTAGAGTACTAAGGCGCAGGCTCCTGGTCTCATGGGGGCCAAGGTGGGTGGGTAGAGGTGGAAATTGAGTTTCCCACTGGGTGTTACAGTTTATCTCTTGTAGAATGAAATAGCCAGTATCAGACAGGAGTGGAAACTCAGGCGTTCCAAAGGCCTTTGATGATACTGCAGTGTTACAGCTCTTTGGTTAAGCTGCTGTGCTAAGTAAGGCAGAGGATGTGGGCTGACACCCCTCTTCCCCCAAGACAGGTCCAGTGAGATGCAGGCCCTGCACCAGCTGTCAGCACTAATCTTACTGCAATGGAGTGGGCTTCAGGCATTGCTACTCCAGGCATCTAGCAGTGATTCTCCAGGGAGGAGGGGAACCCTCCCTTCTCCAGAATATAAGGAGTCTCAGACAGTCATGGTGAAGCAATGTTGCCAGTGCAAGAGAGAGCAAGCCAGCTAACCTTTATTCATGAACCAGGCATTTATAAGCCTGGGACAGTGGGGAGGGTTTTGTGGGTGAATGTGTCTGATTGGCTAGGAATAGAGATGCCAGGATACATGATGTATATGCAGTGGCTGAGTACATCATTTACAGGCAGTAGCCAGGGTCCTATCACAAGAAGGAGAACACAGTACTTAATTACCTATGGGTGGGGGAAGAACTTCCAGGTACTATTAAAGGTCATTTCCTGAAGGCTAGAATCTCCTTAGCATAGGGTGGGGTATTTCTAGGAGTCCACAGGTGCTTGATGAACAGATTCTATCAGAAAAGGGTAATTTTCCCTGAGAGCTATGTGACGATCCTTAGGGGACCTGGGGGTGCCCAGACCAGGCAAAGAGAACCCCATTGAAAAAAGGAGTTGTTCATAATAGACCAAGTTCAGCTGGCTATCCAGAAACAACAGACTTCAACCTTAAAAAGCAGGGTACCCCAGTCCTCAATGTCATTCTAAAACACTCAACAACAGTTCCATGTGAAGACAATGCCCGCCCTGGTGGTGACTGACTCTCCAGTGGCATGATCACAGGGGAGGCAGCCGTTTTCAGTAGGCAGAATGCTACTGCTATGCTTAATGACTTGGGGAGTGGATTAGGTACAAATATATTCCTGCCAAACTTTGGGTAACAGGAATTCTATGTGCTATCCCCACCTGCTAATTGGACATTTTAGAACAGTATTCCATTTCCTGATATTTAGATTTGTGGCTGGTTCTTGGAGGGAAATTGTTGAATTTGGTCCCTCAATTAAAAAAAAAACTTTTTTATTGATTCTTTGTGAATTTCACATCAAGCAACTTAACCTCTCTCATCTTCCCATCCCTTCATATCTACCCTCTGCCCTTGCAATCCCGCACCCCACGAAAATAAAATAAGGTATAATAAAAGAAAGCAAAGAAAAACAAAACAAAATAAACATTTTGTTATGGAAGCTGTAGTGTGTCACACAGTCTACCTTTTTGTCCATATATCTTTACTTGCAAATCTTCATTGCAATGGGTCATTGGCCTATTTCAAGGTCTCTGGCTTCTGCTACACCATCAATACTGGATCCTTACTGGGACTCCTCTCAGATCTCCTGTTGTTGTCCTGTGTCAAGGAGATCTTGCAGCTTTGGGCCTGCAGGACTTTTCACATGCTCCAGCACTTTATCAGTAGTGTAGATACTGGGGTGGACCAACCCAAGGCTTTGGATCTGGGCCTGAGAGGTAGCTTGGCCAGCTCTCCTGTGCCTGAACCACCAGGTGATCTCTCTGGCACTGCCGTGGATAATCCAATGCTCTAGCTGGCAAGGGGCAGGCTCACTTGTGCATTCACCACCAGGGCCAACTCTTGTTATTTTGCCCAGGTGAAGTGCAGAAGATGCAGGGCCTGCTCTCCCAAGTGCTGCGAGTCCTTGAGAGGACCAGCTTTCCCACTCTCGTGACCTGAGGATAGCTTTCCTGCCTGCTTTGAGGAGCAAGGGGCTGGGAGGGCTTTTCTCTTTCACCCAAGCTACCCTGTGGCCAGCTCACCTGTGTTCATGCCCTGGGGGGAACACTCACCTGCTCTCCCTGTCATCAGGGTGAGCTCTACTGTGCTGTTCAGGCAAGGAGCTGGGCCAGCTCACAATAGTGACTCAAGCTACAACCAGACCAGGGACATCTGTATAGCCTTTGGTGGTAATACGGGCCTAAGACATCAACACAGACCCCTGGTGCCTTAGTACCCAGACCTCTAGCATCAGCATGGGCCTGGATGTTTCTATGGCCTCAGGTGGCTGCACAGGCCACTCAGATCAGCATGTCCCACTGCAGCAGAAGTGTAGCCTCCACCATCCACATGGTCTCCAGTGACAACCCAGACCATGGACACCTGCTTGGCCACAGACAGGGACACAGACCCCGGCTTCAGCAGGACTGTGGACTCAGATACAGTCCTTGGCAGCAGCCTGGGCAGGACCTCCCCGTGGCTTCCTCAAAGCTGCCTGTTCCTCGTGGCAGGTCAAGCTTCAGTTCCCCCCTTCTCCATACTGCAAGAACCCCTTCACTCTGCTTTCTCTTCCATCTCCCCACCACGCACCCGATCTTCCTTGTCTCTCCGTCATATATTTGTCCATCGTAGATGCCTGAGGCCAGTGCTTGGGTGTCTTTCTTTGGACCCCCCCAGGCTGGAGTGTGTGCTTGGGTGTCTCTGGTCAATACATGTTATTTTAAAAAGAAACAACTTATGCTAAAAACAGCTAATTGATTGTAGCATTTTCCTTTATTGGCAGCTTGCTGATGGCTTCACATGGTTTCAGGCATAGGTACAATCACTTAGGCTACCGGGGACTCTGTCACGGGGTCTTTTGATTTCTGTTTTACGCCCATGTTGCTTTGCCGCAGGGAGTGCTGCAAAACACATGGAGTTTGAGGGAATAAGATGGGCTTCTAAGATTTTCCAGCTTCAGTGGGTTGGGAAGACTCTGAAGAGCACTGCTAAGTGGAGGCCATCTTAGGGGCAATGCATGTGGGGGGGGCAGAGGTGGTGGGCTACGAAAGAGGATGTGATGACCGTGACAGCTTGGAGGCAAAGTCCTCCCCAGGAGAGAGTTGATAGCCACCCCAGGGTGCCAAGAGTTAAGGTGGAACAGGACTTGCGGCAGATTCATTTCTCTCAATGGTGTAGCGAGTAATGGTAGTCACTGTACAGGAATCAAGAGGAGGAAAAACAACATGGGGGAAGCCAGCTTGAGAAGTCTGATGATAGAGGCAACGTCGCAGGAGTCAGAACCGAGAGTGAGGAGGGATGGCCGATGAGGAACTGAAAGACCATGCCATGGAGTGTGCTTCAGAGGCAGAAGACTTGCGTCCCCTCTGCCCTTCGTCGTCTGGGAAGCTGGGAGAAGTGGGTATTTTTGTTGTCTGTAAAATGTAGCTGGTGATGTCCTCAGCCTCCCTACCACGCAAGGGTGCATTGTGTGTGTGAGTTAAATGAAAGCATTAAAGCCCTACAACACAGAAAGTTGCCCAATTGACCCTGGGGCAGATTTGGTTGAAGATACAAATAAGTAGGTGAGCAGAAAAGGGAAAGACAAAGGTGAGGCGAATAGTCAAAACAAGCAAGAAGGAGCAAAGAGCTACGTCCCAAATTCAGTGGTGCTGACAGAGGCACCGGGCTCAGGCAAAGTAGCAGCACTGGGATGCTAAGCGCTAATGAGCCTGCAGCAGCACACTCGGTGTGAGGAGACGGAGTGCCTACTACTGTGTGACATGTAACAGGAGGCAGCCAGAGAAGGTGGGTCATAGGGAAACCACAAGGTGGCTGAGGCAAAGCCAAGGCACAGGCTCTTTACTAAGTGGTCTAGATGTCAAGTATCTCCTGAAAGCCTGTATGCTGAAGGCCCATTCTTCAGCTGATGTTGCAAGTAGGTAGAGTCGGGTGGTGGTGGCGGTGGCGCACGCCTTTAATCCCAACACTTGGGAGGTAGAGGCAGGTGGATCGCTGTGAGTTCAAGGCCAGTGTGGTCTACAGAGCAAGTCCAGGATAGTCAAGGCTACACAGAGAAACCCTGTCTGAAAAAAGCAACCAACCAACCAAACAAACAAAAGCAAGTAGGAGGTAGTGGGGACTTTAGTGAGTGGGACTTAACAGAAGGAAGTGAGGCAACTGGAGGCCTGTCCATGAAGGAGATATTCCTTCTTGAAGGCCACTGCTTCCTGACTGCACTGATGTGACCATCGCTGTTCCATCACTTACGGCCTGCCATGATGCTCTGTCCTGGAACAACAGATCAGACTGGTCATGAACAGAAACCTCTGAAATTACAAGCTAGAATTAAATATGCTTTCCTTTCAGGGTGCATCACCTTAGGCATCTGTCTCAGCAACGGGAAGCTTGCCTGATGCAGAGGTTGCAGGCTGATGGAGGAGGAGCCCTCTGAAGGGTGAGACACAGAGTAAGAAAGGAGGGCTGCATTTGAAGACTTACCTTATGTGATATTTAGGATGGGTGAGAGCTTGACTCAGAACAGCAACTGAAAAGGACTGCTACTTTGCTTTTTTTTTTCCCCTCCAAGAGTGACAGCATTCACTTCCTTTTTCTGAATCTAATGATTTGGTTCCAGCCGGATGTTGGAGCAAATGTAAGAGAGGAGAGGGAAAAGGTCCCATTCCTAGGTAGAGGGACGCTTCTGTGGTACAGCGTCCTGAGGGGTGAAGGAAAAGGTTGCGGGAGGAGGTGACAACACTGATCAGGCCTTTCAGGAAGGGAGCTGGTGAAAACGGGATGATGGCGCTTGATTTAGGGGTGAAGTTGAGCGGCAGAAGACAATGGGGGGCTGAAAGGGCTCTGCCGAGCAGTTCTTTTGTTTGTGGGCAAGATGTTGCTGCTGAAGGGTTCAAGGGGAGTGGGAGGGCAGGGGAAAAGTGGGAGGGATGATGGATAGCCGATGAACCTGTGAAGAATGAGGCAAAGCAGCATGAAACCATTTGTTTGGGCTTTATAGATTTTCTAATAAAAACGTCAAGGTTTTCCACACCATTTTGAAAATGTCATCAAATGCAAAGCAGTTCTCCTTGTGCTGGTGACAAAGGCTGCATTTCCAACGGTAAATTCCAGCTTGCGATGTAATAACAAACCTTGTCGGGTTTCCTCCAGCTCAAACCAGGGGTCAGGTTTGGTCCAAGACCCTTCAAGTTGACCTTTGACCCCTCACAGTAACTGAAAACCTCCCAATAGAACCCAGAACTTTCTTTGCTGTTGAGCATAGGGAGCGCAATTAAGGTTTAGGATTTAGCTGGATGGAAACATCTTTAAAGGCAGGAATCAGACTTCTGAGTCATACCTGGGGGGGATGGGCGACCTATGTCTGAGTCACCAGCATGAGTAGCCATGACACAGTCGGCCACAGACTCTTGCCTCTAGCCTCCTGTCCCGCACCCACTGTCACACATTTCCTTGTAGGCACTTGTCTAGCTATTTTAGAGACTCTTTGCTCACATGACAGGCCAGCTCAAAACCTTGGATAGCTTTTCTTTGCCTTGCTTTCCTTGTTCCCTTTTCATAACAGTTTTCTTCAACCCAAGACATTCCAAGAACTACCATTTCAAAACAGAATGCATCTTGGACTGAGAGGGGTGTTTGATACCATTTCACCACACAGAACTCAACTCCAGTGTGCGTCACCAGCTGCGGAACACCTTAAAGTGGAAGTGAAATCCTATCACATACACTTGATCTTGATTTGGCTTTTGTAAGACTCACAAACCAAAACCAAATGTACACTAGGATTCGCCAACAACTGCATGAAATATCGGGTTTTCAGAGCGCAACTGATGCTTGATAAATTTTAATTTAAAAAATCCTTCTCTTTATTGCAGAATAATGTCCCATTACAGAAACAGATCACTTACTTTCCCCCTTCAAATTAAATGCGAGTTCAGTTGACTGGCTGTCTATACCCTCATCCTTCAGAGCTACTCCTTTTTTCTTTCTTTCTTTCTTTCTTTCTTTCTTTCTTTCTTTCTTTCTTTCTTGACAGGGTCTTATATAGGTCAGGTTTGTCTCCAACTCATAGGATAGTCAAGAATGATCTTGAACTCACCACCCTTTTTTTTTAGACCACCAAGTGATAGGATTATAAGTGTGTACCACCATACCCAAACTTTGCTTAGTTTTGGTAAGTTTGTTACATGGCTCCTGTGCTTGCCAAGTTCAGCCAGCCTCTGCCCCAATCCTATACTCTGTACACTTTCGGTACCTGCTGCAACACTGTTGGTGTGCTTCTGCCTAAAGGAACCCTGTCATCCCTTCGGGGTTTGTCTTCATAGCCACATCTTTCATGTAGTCATACTTGATTGCCTCAGTCTGTCAGCCACGACTTCACCTTCCTTTGGAACCTTTGATTCCCCAATGGAAATCAAACCAATGTGCCCTTAGTCATTCCATTTCAACATGTGTGTATTCTAGGTTCTGCTTTCTGGTCTAATACAAACTACCTTGTGTCTATAAAGTAGTGACTCTTGCCTCATACGTTTTTGAACCCCTGTGGTTGCCCTTGAATCTGGAGAGAAAAGACACTGAAGGTTACTCCTGCCTGACAGGACGGTGGTAGCACCAGTGCAATGAGTTGGTTGCTATCTGCTTCCCTGAGCCTCCCAAGTGTTGGCAGACAGGGCAGGGCTGTATAGGCAAAGACAGAACTTTGAGAAGTTCTGTGAAGCAGTTTCTAGCCACAGTTTTGTGCCATGTAGGAAATCATTACAAGGATGTTTGGAAATAGCTCAATTTATTAGTCATACAGATTGGATAAGCTAGTCTTTATATACTAATGGATTATGATAAAAGTCCTTGGTAGGGGTTTAAGGTTTACCGCCTGTATTGTCCTTGGCTGGTGCCTTAGTTTGAGTGGGACCCCTGAGCCCAAATCTGCCTATCATAATGTTCTACTTGTAGGCTTCTAGGACCCTCTGGATCCTTCTACTTTGCCATTCTCCCATGCTTCTCTCATCTAGAGTCCCACTAGAATGTCCTCTCCTCTGTCTCAGTTTCCTGGTAAGTGAAGGCTTTCGTGGGACATGCCCGTTGGGCTAATATGCAGATATAAGTGAGTATATACCATTTGAGTCTTTCTGCTTCTGGGTTACTCACTCATTATGATCATTTCTAGCTCAATCCATTTATCCACAAATTTCAGGAATTCCTTGTTTTTAATAGCTGAATAAACCACCCAGATCTAGCCAATGGACAGAACACTCTCCACAGTAGAGTGGAGAGTGGGATATTACTTTCTCACATACTCTGGTGCCTCACCTTTGACCATGTCCCCTGGAAGGGGAGACCTGGTGGCACTTAGAGGAAGGACAGCAGGTTACCAAGAAGAGACTTGATACCCTATGAACATATACAGGGGAAGGTAATCCCGCTCAGGAACAGTCATAGAGGAGGGGAATAAGGGGAAAATGGGAGGGAGGGAAGAATGGGAGGATACAAGGGATGGAATAACCATTGAGATGTAACAAGAATAAATTAATAAAGGAGAAAAAAAAAGAAAAAAAAAGAGTCCTGACATATCCCTCTCTGAAGAAGGAACTATTGCTTGTCACTTATGATAACCTGACCAAACATTATGACATTTTTAGCTATAAACTAGAACACAGTCTTTTTATGTATATCCATTCATCGGTCCATAAATCCATCCATCCATCCATCCATCCATCTACCAACCATCCATCACCTATTCATTCATTAATTCATTGAACAGATTTCAAGTACCTGCCGCATACCAGGAGAATGCATAAGTATGAAAGCAGTCGCTGCCCTCATGCATACACCAGGGTCATGTGCATACTCATCAGCTGTTGTATCCACAGGATCCTCATCCTCTTAGTGAAGCACCTCCAGATAGAAAATATGCCAGAAAGAAAGATAAGCATATAGAACTTACACAGACACTGTTGTTGTCATTCTCCAAATGATCTGCTGCAACAGCTATTTACACCGTACTTACCTTGAGGTGGGTGTTATAAGCCATCTAGAAAAGTCTTAAAGATAAGTAAGGACATGCATTGGTTATAGGCCAGTACTAAGGGATCTGACAGACCTTGGATTTTGGCTTCCTCTGGAAATCCTGGAACCAACATATAGATATTAGAGACAAATACACACACACACACACACACACACACACACACACACACACACACACACACACATAGTTCCAAAGAAAAAGGCAGATGAGAAGACCAAAAGCCACAGACTACTGTTTGAAACAAAGCAGGCTATCAAACCCTCTGGGGCGATAGCATTTGAGCACAGACCTAGATGAAGCAAGTGTGTCACTGGGGCAGCTGCATGGTACCTGTAGAGAGAAGAGTTGAGGGAGACAAATATGTCAGGCGTGTGACCTTGATGGGATGAGATAATAGAAACTTGGAATCAGACTAATGAGGCTAATCTTTCAAAGTGCTTGCGCAAATTAGATGCAGAGACACACACCAAGTGCTTAGCATATGGTAAAGGGGACCTGGGTGCTTATCACAAACAAGGCCTTTTCTTGATGCAGCCTTGTGGGCAGCCTGGGAATGCCTTCTGTATTTCGGTGTCTTTTAAAAAATCTGTAAATAGGGCAAAAAATCTTTGTTCCCCTCCTCAAAAAACCACCACCACCACCATTACCATCACCACCACCATCACCACCACCACCACCACCACCACCACCATCACCACCACCATCACCACCACCATCACCACCACCACCATCACCACCACCATCACCACCACCACCATCACTACCACCACCATCACCACCACCATCACCACCACCACCATCACCACCACTACCACAATCACTACCACCACCACCACTACTAGCACCTCCACCACCACCATCACCATCATTATCACTGCCACCACCACCACCACTACCATCACCATGACTACCAATACCACCAGCATCACTACCACTATCACCATCAACACCGCAAGCAATAACAAAAGTAGGAGGCCAAGTGAGAAAGCAAAGATGAGAATCATTGCGCTAGCCCTTTAGATTTTGGTCTGAAGGAAGCCAGAGCGCGTACAAGGCCAATTCTTAACACAGAGACAGCTGAAGGCCCTGGCTTTGAAGACTGGGGCTTGGACCCTCAGGGACAGATTGGCAAGCACACCAGAACACTGGGAAGTGAGCCAGCCTGAGGTGGGGGCCGGCTGAAAGGCAGCCTACAGTGACCGCTGCGAAGCAACAAAAACAGTGACACAAACAGGAAGCTGGTGAGGCCATGTGGTCTTGTGAGATCAGAAGGAGCCGGCATGAGGGTGGGGTGGGGGCTGGGACAGGAATGTAGAAATGGTGAGGCCTTCCTAGGAAGAAAGCCCTCTGCTCGTGACTGGAAATTAATGCTGCTATTGAAGTATGGAATAAAGCTTCTACTCTGTATTACTTATTTTGTTTTTGAAAGGAACAATGGGAACCTGCCTATTTACAACTCCCTCTCCTCTCCCCGCCCCAATTTCTGTTGGGAAAGGGTTTTCCTACTGCTGTCTCTCCTTCACGCTCAGGCATCCACTTGGTAATTAGTGGACTCCCACTCAATCTCTGGACATGATTTCACCCCAGCTGATTCCAGATGCTGGAGACTCTGCCTTATTATTTTAGAAAACGGCCCAGTAGAAGCATCTAGTGGATGATTGACTCCCGGTGACAACAGGATCTTCGCCCCAAATAGTATGAGGAGATTGCAGATTGATTCACGGGATGGAGCACCCAGCTGCCCAAACTCAGTCCTGTCTCCTGAGAGCTCCAATCTCTCCCGTCAGTGTCAGGGACCAACAGAACAGCCTCACATCATTCAATGGAGTTAGCTCAGTAATCACCTTCCTAATTCTTGCATATAGGTGTCAATATGTCAGGAGGACCCCAGCAAAGGGACAACAGGGTGGCTTTATTTAGTATTATGACAAGCAAATGCTTGAATACCAAGGAGCTCATGAGCTTTACAGCAGCAGGGGGAAGTGGAAGAGAGGCCCCCTACCCCATGACGCCTGCTTCCAATTCCAGTAGCTCTGTACAGCGCTAAAGGAGACTGCTAACAAAGAGGTTATTCAATAGTTCTCCGAACAAACCCAAAGGTAACAAGTATGGACCGAGCAGACGTCAGGAGACTGAGCACTACTTTGGAAAACTGCCGAGATATTTAAAAATAGCGCTTTCTTATTAACCCAAGCACAATGCTGAAAGTCCTTTAAAATAAACCCCCAGATGCCACCTGCATCTGACATGGCAATAGGATGAATGCCAGCACCGTCCACTGATACTGGAAATGCTCTTAAGGAACAGCCTCGACTGATTGTTCTGGCACAAACAAATCACAAACTAATTTATGTATTCCTGCAGCTGCAGCCCAGGCGAGGCGGGTGGAGGAGTCGGACCAATTCACAGTTGACTAGTGCTGCCTCGCTCTTTGCAGATTTTTGGCATTTAACTATAATTAAGATTTATTGTTCACTAGCTTGCAGGTCAGGGCAAGCATGACAATACGGGTAACTTTTCTGTTTACTAGTGAAATGTCTGGTAGGAGGAAGCCTCAACCCTTCCACGCAGCAGCGTCTGACAGGAATAAAGAGTGCCTCTCCACTCCAGGACCCTCGCATTACCGATTTTAATCAGACGGTGTGGAGTCACTCTTAGGGAGGGCAGGGACAGATCGGAAGCAGCCAGTGAACTGTGCTGTCGCCTTTGCACCAGAAGGGTACGGGCCAGAAGCCAAATCAATTATTGCTGATCTTCTGGATTTGAGGAGAGGACTGTCGGCTTGATGTGGGAGGGAGAGGGCCCTTGATGCTGACAAAGGTTATGCAGAAACCAGGACCTATGGGTTTCTACTACCCCTCCCCGACACCCAGACAAGGGCACTTCTTCATGCCACTTCATTCTCAAGGATGCCCTTGGATTAAATCTGATGGCCGGAGGAGGAGGAGGAGGAGGAGGAGGGAGGTGAGGGTGAGCAGCCCGCAGCAGCCACGCACCTGCCTTCATCTTTTGTCGGCTGAGGTCCTGTGCAGGTGACCCAGGACACTCAGTGGGCGTGAGTGCACAGACTCTGTGAAGGGGGCGGAGGAAGGAGGCAGCACTGCCCGCCCCACTGGCTTACTGAAGGAGAAATGCTAAAACATAATAAACTTCTATTTCTCGCATCTATAATTTATTGACACTGTTGTTTGGCTCCTTGGTATATTTTTCCCGTGACTGTATAAATCAGAAAAGCACCCCTTCTGTGGGCCAGAGATGTGGACTCAGAGCATTGTTGTCTTGTCACCTTCCCAGAGAATGAAGGAAAAAAATCCTTGGCTTTTTTTTTTTTTTTGAGGGGGTAGTATCGCTGAAAATAGAATGTAATTTTACTAGATAATATAAAAATCTCTTTGTATCTCACCTCATTCTATAACAGATTTAAAATGGGGCTTTGCAAAGGATGGAATGCTTTAGGTGAGGAATTAAGAAGAAAATAACTCACAAGACTGCACAGTCCCTGCACCCTGTCTGGTGGTAGCCCAGCTAGCAGTTGGTGGGGGCTCAGGGGGATGTGTACATTGAGGTTGCCTGGTCTCACATTTGTTTCCCTCCTTACCAGAAAACAGATTTGGGGCTTCTAAGAAGTAAAGAGAAGCTTTGTTTGGACATTTAAGAGAGGCTGTGAGAGCATCACTGTTCCTGAAGTTGAAATGGGTATGAAATTCAGGTTAGTAGCGGACAGACATGAGCTCTGAGCATGGATTTAAAGAAAAGCCTTCAACCATTTTTCACAATGGAAGCTTTCTAATACTGTGGGATCCAGTTCACTTATGGTGCTGCTGAATCATGGGAGAGGAAGACGTCACTGTGGGTGGTAGATGTAGATGTATATATTTAGACCTTGGCAGTTTTCACAACCTTAAAGGGTGAATTCTCGGTCCCACTGAAGTCTGTCTTCAGTGTAATGCTCAGATCTTGACAGTTCAAATGAGCTTTGTCCCATCCTGAAGTGCATGTCAGTGTCACAGAGGGCAAACTTGACCCATATGCAAGGCTCATTTACCAAGCCTTGGAATTTTGAACTTGGTAGCACACGCAAGGTCATTTCTAGTGAACACAGCCACCGAACGGCTCCCTCACACTGCTGACACAAGCAAAAACAGCTTCACAAACACACGCTTCTGCCACCATGGACGCGGATGCATGGAAAGGACGTGTAGGACACGGAAGCCATTTAGTGCACAGGACATGGGGGATCTGCTGCCCTTAGGTGCACAAGGAAGGGAGGAGGGGAGCTGCCCACGCTCAGAACAGGTGGGCAGCCGGAGGAAAATCACTCTGCTCTCAGCTGGGGAGGGCTTTGTGGAGGAAGCAGGGTTTCAGGAGCTGCTGGAATGATTGTAGGAGACAGCTTGACAGGGTGGGATGGGGCAGGCGTCCAAGCGCAAGGGACTCTTGCCCAGGAACGAAGGGAAGCTTGAAGGAGGGAATATGTGCTTAGTTGAAAGGGCAGTGGGAACAATTCCAAGGATGAAAGAAGATGAACAGGTGACTCGAGTGCTCGGGGTTGGAGGAGGCCCCTCTTCCGCTCACACACAATTACGCGGTCCTGGATGTTTGAACTTGGTATTGAAAGGATAGTATGGGTGGCTGGGCATGTAGCATGGTGGTGGGGCTTGCTTCGTGTGCACGGGGTCCTGGGTTTGATCCGCAGAGCAGAGTTAAGAAAAATAGTGGCTCGGGGTGTGACTCCATGAGAGTGTCCCTATTAGCATAGGTCCCTCTCCCCCAGCATAACATGAAAGAAAGGAAGGGAGGATGGAGGGAGGGAAGGAAGGAAGGGAGGGAGGAAGGGGGAGAGGGAAGGGAAGGAAGGAAGGGAGGAGGGGGGAGGGAAGGCGGGAAAGAGGGAAGAAAGAAAGAAGGAAAGGCTGTTGAATTGATTAAAAGATGAGAGACAATAGCCAGAGTATGGATCAAAACAGGGAAATAATTCCGCTGTTTAAAATGTTAAAAAAAATAACAAAGCAGCAGAAAGAACTGGGAAGTTACTTTTAAGAGGAGTACAAGTAAAAGTTTTCTGTCTTCAAGGAAGAAACACAAATGTCAAAGATCTCACGTTCTTTTTGCTGATGTTGCTGGGCTAGCCTCCAAAAAAGCTGCAAGAATATTTATTTAGCTAGTTAACTGTTTGCTGACAGACTGGCTCTGACTCCCGAGCCCTTCTCCGTTACTTAGCTTTCTGATGCTACAGTGAAATACCTGAGTTAACTGACTCAGAAAAAAAAAAAAGGGTTATTTTTGCCTTACAATTCTAAGATTCCAGTCCCAGGTCATATGGCCCCATAGGTTTGGACCTTTGGCAATGGAACACGGGTCACACATTAGACACATTTTTGCAGGGCAACAATGCTATTGTACCGTTGTCTAAATTAGTGTTCTGTTTCTGTGAAGGGACACCATGACCGTGGCAACTCTTATAAAGGAAAACACTTAATTGGGTCTATAGCCTACGGTTTCAGAGCTTTAGTCCATTGTCATCATGGCGGGAAGCATGGCAGCATGCAGGCAGACATGGTGCTGGAGAAGGAGCTGAGAGTGCTACATCCAGATGCAAAGGCAGCAGGGACATAGAGACAGCAGGCCTGGGTTGGGCTTCTGAAACCTCAAAGGCCACCTCCAGTGACACACTTCCTTCACCAAGGCTACACCTACTCCACCAACGCCTCCCCTCCCAAACCTTTTAAGTAGTACCAATCCCTAAAGACTAAGTATTCACATATACGCGCCTACGGCAATCATTCTTATTCAACCACTGCAATCATGGACCATGAAGCCTCGCCTCAGTGACTAGCTGTGGTTCCACAAGTTGTTCTGGGGTTTACCCACCTTGACCTAAGAACCTCAGTCTATCCAATCCACAACAGCATGCCAGGAGTAGAAGCTATCCATATGTATGATGTCAAAGGCCAAGGACTGGCACTTTGCTTTGCTCTTCCCTGATCGTGATGGAGAACATGTCTTTGTATCTCAATCATCTTTATATCTGAGTATCTGCATCTCACCTGTGTTAGTCACCTGTGCCTGTCCTCAGAGTTGCTTATTCAAATTCATTGTCCGTTTTTTGTGGGCATCTTGTTGTTTTACGGAAGTTCTTTGCATATTAAGGATACATGTCTCATTGGTGCAAGGCAGCCATACTTGTCTGTACCCTTGTCAATATTCACTTGGATTGACTTTCTTAGTTTGCCAAGTTAACAATCTAAAAAGGGTATTTTAGTATTTTTGCACAATTATACTTGCTTATTAATGAGGCTGAAAGTTTTTCTCACGTGTGTGTTAAGGCATACATCCTTTTAAAAGTATCCTGCTGCCTACTTTTGTAGAGTATTAACAGTACTCATTGCTATATATCATCTCTCTCTCTCTCTCTCTCTCTCATCTAGATAGCTAGCTATCATCATCTATCTGTCATCATCTATCTATTATTATTATTGTTGTTGTTGTTGTTATTTATCATCTACCTACCTATTATCTATCTATCTATCTATCTATCTATCTATCTATCTATCTATCTACCTATCTATAATCTACCTACCTAGCCTAGTCTCTATTACTTGTTATAATATTTTGTCATGGAAAACATGTCCCAGCTTACCGTCCAATGTGCTTTTCTGCCTGTTTTTCGGTGAAACTGCTGAGAACGTAAGTGGCCTTCCGAGTCTTGTCGTTCTTCACTCTCCCCCTCTGTTCCCTGTGCTGTGACATCATCGATGTGAAGAGGATGGCTTGCTTGGACTTCTCTAATATATTCTCCCAATTCATCTGGCACCCAGCGCACTTTAGAAGGCACTACACACTGAGTGGGCACAAATTCCGTATAGAACCCCTAGTATTTGCGATGCAATTTTCTCTAGATACCCTGCTTTCATGTCACCATGGTTACCAGACACCCAACACTTGAGAAGACATATAGAAGCTTCTCCTTTTGACTTTTTCAGGTTTAGCTTCTCCAAGCATCATTCTCATATGGCCCCGTCACTGCTCAGCCCCATGCCCATGCAGGTAGCCAGTGTGTGCAGGCACACATGGCCTGGAGCAAGAGGAGCCAATGCTGCTGGGTCAGGACCAGTAATGACTGGATGAGGCTCACTCTGAGGGCCTGAACGCAAACACTCAAGGGTACTGGCCCTTCAGAGGGCAGAGGGATCATGGCTTTCCCTTTTATTGCCTTCTGCTTGCACTTCTTGGCTTTCCTCTCCCTCTTTCCCAAGTCTCCCCACCTCCGTACTTTGTCCTTCCCCCATCTATAGTTTTGCTTCCCCCTGATCTTTCCATTTACTTCCCCGAGCTTCCTCCATCTCTATCGTTCTGGCAAGTTTACAGCATAAAGCATTTGGTTCCACTTTAAAGGTGAAAAATAAAAATGCAAGGAAAGGGGGACATCTTGAAGTGGTCCAGAGAGGGAGTGATGGAAGTGGAATTTGGACCCAAAGCCCTTGACTGCAGAGTCCGCACTGGAGCGCCCTGTGCCTCTAAGCCCTAAGAGGATGGGGTTTCTGAGGGTACGATCTGCGCCTTGGAGGAGAGGTGCAGAACTCATGGCAGGAGTTGGCACTATGCTCCCCTTCCTTGTTCCACTGGGCCAACCCCCCCCCCTCCACCCTGCAGGCACTTGGCTGTCACCTGTCTTCATTGTGCTCCTGTTTTTCAGCCCTTACCCTGTAGGTCTGCTGTGTCTTGCCCACATGGTGGGGAGGGGGTGGCGGGGGGGGGGGGAGGGAGGGCATCATTACTTTGCAAACAAAACATGTCCTGCTCTCCCTGCAAGATAGGCTGTCTGCAGAGACTTCCTGCAGACTACTGTGCTCATCCTGGCTCAGGATTCTTGTAAACTGCAGTCACAGAGGGTGGCACTTCCTGCCAGAGGGAACCGTGTCCTCTCCCTGACCTCTGTCTTATTATCCCTTGTTGTCCGTCTTAGAATCCCTCCCCCCCATTGCACTGAGGCCCTCGTCCTCCCCACATCAGGCCACCTCAGGCGGAGGAGAGAGACTATGTCATTTGGAGGTGACAGGGGACACACTGACATTGCGGAGCGGGCCCTGTTCCTGGCTCTGTGTTCACTGACCACCCAGATCCTTTCCCAGAACCAATGAAAGCCAGGGCTTACCGCTAGTAAGGCTCAGTTCTTTTCCCAACACACAAAGGTAGAGTGAGCTGGCAGTTCCTGCCCAGCTTCTGCAAGAAAAGATTTTTGAAATAGCAGAATTCTTGCTTTCAGCTGGAGCTGGTGTGAGGCAGAGACCGCATCTCAGGCTGCCCTGGCTAGTCTCTTCTTCCCCAGCTCCAAGCTGCCTTTTGCCTCTAGCATAGAAATCTTTAGGGGCTCTCTTCTGAAAGCTCTGTCTCGCCTGGCTCTTTGGTCATTCTCTTTTAGGGCTTTAAGAAGGGTAGGAACTGAGAAACATATTCGAACTGCATTTTTGGAGTGAGGCAAACCTTTCTCATGAAGAAATAAAAGAACAGACATTAATAGCTTGGAAAACAATGGTAATATTTAATTAACCTTTGGAAATGGCTGGTGTGCACATCTGCATGTGTCGGCTCATCCTCAGAACAGAGGCGCTGTGTGTGCCCAGGCCAAGATCAACACACCGGGCCACGCATTTCCTCCAGTGGGATTTCACAGGGGGGGGGGGAATATGTACCAATATAGCCCCTCCCCCCTCCTCCTAAATCAGTTGTTTTGCTTTAAAAAATTCATGCGATCCAGCTGCCCCATTGAGGCTGAACATGGCCTGTTGTGCTCACATCTGAGCACCCCAGGTTGAAGGCTGGCTCCTTTCCCTGTCATTGTAGCAGACAGGCTGGAGGCCTCCTGGGGGAATGGAAGGTCAGTTCTGATGACAGCGAGAATCAGCTCGGTGTGCATGGAGTCCTCCCAACACGGCATGCATCCACGGGACACAGGGAATTAGACTCATCTGCAAGTGTCAAATCACAGCTTCTTTGGTGACTTTTTTTTTTCTCTCTCTCTCTCTCTTGCCAAGGTGGTGTGCTCTGTTAGTTTGAGAACTAATGTCACCTATAGAGCAAGAAGGTTGGCTCATTAACATATCACCTGGGTAAAGTAAATCGATGTTGATGGAATTGTTTAACGCATTCCCTTTCCGCAGGGCTGGGTGAGCCTCGCAGATCGCGCCTGTGAGTTCCACTACAGCTAAAAGCAAACCCTTCGCGTCTACTCTGTATCCCAATAGCTGCTTTGAGGAGCGGGTCTCATGATGGATGCCTGGGCTGATGAGTGAGGACCGACAACACACTTCCTTTTATCAATAGCCAAAGAAGAGAGAATTAGGGAGGGTACTATTTTCCTCTTTGGCACGTTGGAACTTAAAGAGGGTAGACATCAAGACAGTGATGGAAATAAAGATGGGTGTCTCTGGCTGTATGACACATCAGTCAACCGGAGTCCTTAGTGGTGGCACATCTCTGTAATCTCAGCACGCTGGAGTCAGAGGTAGGAGAATTAAAATTGAGACCACAATTCTACATAGTGAATTCCCATCCATCCTGGGCTATAGTGAGAGCCTGCCTTTCAAAAAAAAAAAAGTCTTAAAAGAATAACTACACTCAGCAATAATTCTTTAGTTTTTTCTCTGTATTCTCTGAGCGATGAAGAAGTCTGGGACTTCAAAACTAGCTTCCTCCTCTTCTTCCTCCTCCTTTTCTTTTCATAATGCTTTTTTAAACTTTTATTTGTATTTTATGTGAATGTGTGTTCTGTCTACGTGTGTGTGTGTTTGTGTGTGTGTGTGTGTGTGTGTGTGTGTGTGTGTGTACACCATGTATATATCAGAACTCTTAAGGCTGAAGTTATAGAGTTGTGAGCTGCTATGTGGTTGCTGGGAATTAAACCCAGGCCCCCTGGAAGAGCAGCCAGTGCTCTTAACCACTGAGCCATGCATCTCCGTATCCCCCAAACAAGCCTTTAGGTAAGACTAAAGGCAAATGAAAACTTGATTAAGATGAAAAGACATGCAGCTGGTTGTTAAATTCACCCTTTCCTGATCAGAAGGACATGCCGTCATTGGCACAGCAATTGCAAAATGATTTTATTTTTTGGTGTTCTAGCAAGACCGACACATGGTAGAGATGAAGGAATTAGTCTAGGGTATGTGAGAACTTGGAAAGAATGGTGAGCGAGCACTTCTCCATGGGTGCAGGTGTGACCATCAGTGATACAGCTCTTTTGGCAAGGACAAGAAAGGCAATGGGCCACAAGTGCCACAACTGTGAAGTCTACCTGTGACAATTGCATTGAGAGTGAAAGTCTTTTGGCTCCATGAAATTACAGAAATTTGGTTTCTAGTAGATTAAAAAAAAACAAAACCAAACAACAACAACAACCAACATATGTTGATCACGAGCCTACATTTAGATAGCATTTGTGGGGCTGGGGAGGTGGCTCAGGGGTTAAGAGCATACACTGCTCTTCTAGAAAACTCAGGCTCCATTCACAGCATCCATGTGCGGTAGCTCACCAGCTTGAAACTATAGTTCCAGGGGATCAGACGCCCTCCTCTGGTTTCCAAGGACACTGCCTGCAATATGATGATTTGGCCAATTACTCAGTAAGGAAAGTGCATATGGATTTGATGATGTGGGATTCTATACTGCAAAGGGTCTTGTATGTGGGCCAGTCTTAGCCTTGTTTCTGCTACTATAACAGAACACACAAGACTGTAGATGCTATAAATAGTTTATTTGGCACATGAGTCTAGAGCAAGGGAAACTTGGCAATATGGCCGAGGCACCTGGTGAAGACCTGGGTACTGTGTTATTCAGTGGATGGAGTCCGAGGGGCCAAGTGAGTATATAAAACAGAGAAATCATGGCAGGCCTGTTTATTGTTTTTTTGTTGTTTTGCTTTGTTTTTCAAGACCGGATTTCTCTGTGTAGCCTTGGCTGTCCTGGACATTCCTACAGCAACTAACTCCCTCTCTCAGGATAACAGCATTGATCCAGTCATGAACTAGAGCCCTCTCAACTTGGTCACCTCTTAGAGGTCCCACTCCTCAACCCTTTTCCAGTGGCAGCTCTGGTGCAGCCTGAGTTATGGAGAGGACTTGAAACCCACAGAAGGGATCCATATCAGCAGGCTCAACGCAGTCTACCAGGAAGCAGCCTTTGACACTGAAGCGAGAGGCCACCACATGGCAAGGTGACATGCCAATGACACCAAAGCCAGCTGCGAATGCTGATGCCAGAGCTTGCCACTGATGGGAGAGGGTGCTCTTCAGTGTCCCATGTATTCATGCCTATCCAATGCCCCGTGCTAAGCTCCCACTTCCCGTGATTAGCTCCCTCATAAAATCTAAGTTGACTCCCAGGAGGAGGGAAGGACACTGTATGTGCCTGCATAAGAGTGGAGGCAGTAGAAGTGTGTGTGTGTGTGTGTGTGTGTGTGTGTGTGTGTGTGTGTGTGTGTGCACGCACATGCGTTTTTGCATGCAAGTGGTGAGAGGCTGAGGGTCTGAGCGGTTTTCCAAGATTCCCCAGAATACAGAAGGCTTGCGGTGCGTTTGGGAGAACTGACAAGAACAGCAGAAGGTGAGGAAATGGCTGGAAGCAACACTAATGCCACTCCATCTGGAAAGAGGGGTACTGTTTAGTACGTCTGGAAAGCATTATTTCTGCAAATAGCTCAACCTCTATCAACTTTCAGGCAGGGATCCCGGTCTGCTGCCAAAATGAGATCTCCCTGACGGCAATGTGGTGGGAGACACTGAGCAAATGAACTAATAGCACAAAGCAGGAAATCTGTAGAGATGGCAGCCGCGAAGGTACCACACAGCAAGCACCTGCCTCTCTCCAAAAAGACAGCCGGGGCTTCACGTCACATTAGGCTGGGGCCGCACTGGGGGAGGGCTCAACCTGGTGGGATTTGGAGCTCAGCAGCCATTTCCAACAATTTCTCACAATTTCTGGGCTCAGAAAAGCCCCAAATAGAGTTAGCCAAATGGCTTTCCTGCATTGATTTTTATACCCGTGGGTATTTTGAAGGAAATTAAATCCATGTGTTTCTGATTCGGTTGCCATTAGCACATGAAAACGCTGGGGTTTTTTTTTTTTTGAGAGTTATGGTGTGCAGTGGGTGCCTTCGCACTGTGCAGCTTAAATGCCATAAAACCGTCTAGCCAGACATGGAGGTGCAAGAAACCGGGTGTGCTGCTGCAAGCCATTTCTCTGCCCGTCCAGAAGGCAACATGTTTTTGTCATTTGCATCCTCTCTGAATGTAGCACAACATGTTTTCTCGTGCCTGTTAATCATCTATCATTTCCAATTTGAATGAAACAGTATTAGTATAGATGATGAGAAATTGCCCTTAACCACTAAGAGCTGGATGGGAAGCGGCCAAAAAGACCGGCACTGGTTTTTCACTGGTACCCAGGCAAAAAAGTCAGTGGAGGCTGTAGCCCAGGAGGCTTCCTGAGGGCAAGAGGGCTAGGCACTGCATCACCTCAGCAGGTGAGCCTGTTTGGGAAGAGGCTGTGTGGGAAATACAACAGCTCCTGCCTCTTGCCTTTTGTTTGTCTGTTTTTTGTTTATTTGTTTGTTTGAGACAGGGTTTCTCTGTGTAACCGCCATTGGCTGTCCTGAAACCAAGCTGGCGTCAAACTTATTCTAGAGATTCACCTGCCTCTGCCTCCAAAGTGCTGGGATTAAACACCTGCTCCACCACACCTGGCTTTTGAATTTTTTTCTTTCTTTCTTTCTTTCTTTCTTTCTTTCTTTCTTTCTTTCTTTCTTTTATTCTTTCTGTTGTTGTTCTTGATTGTCAGATTGAATACCTTTGGTTAGGGCTCTTTAAGGAAAAAAAAGGTTTATTTTTTTTCACAATGCACATGTGTGTGGATATGAGCACATGAGTATAGGTGCCTATGAAGGCCCGAAGAGGGTGTCGGATCCCCTGGAGCTAGAGTAATAGGTGGTTGTGAACCCCCTGAGGTGGGTTCTGGGACCCAAACGCAGGCACACATTCTTCGACACTGAACCATCTCTCCACTTTTCATAGACAGACAGACAGACAGACAAAGATGCCATTAGTCTTAGTTATCCATCCTTTGCATGATTGCCTATGCTTAAAAGGGATCTACACCTTCAGTAGAAACTGTACTTTGATTTTTGGTCTTTACCAAGATTGCTGCTCTGCCATCTGAGACTCTGCTGTGCTGCTGGACAGACAGTGAGCCACGGCTCATCCTGTATGGCTAAGCCATGATGTGCAGGAGGTTATATGAATTCAGTGCTTTTTCCATTTACAGCGTTATCAGTTCACAATGGGCAGACTGTCAAATGAGTCTAGTTAGGGCTTTTTCTAGTCCTCTAGTCTATGAATTACAAGCCAGAGTCGTAAGTAGAGGGACACTTATGTTAAGTCTCTACTGTGTTCAAGGTCTTGGGCTTGATTTTGAGAACTTTTCAAAGATGAGAGGAAGTGTTGGTCTCTGGAGGGAAGATGTAGGAGAAAGAGCACAGGGACTAATTTATTAAATATTGACAGTGAGGGAGGTGGAAGCAGGAGAATAGGGAATTCAAGGTCATCCTCAGATACATAGCAAGTTCAAGGCTAACCTGAGCTACTTGGGAACCTGTATCAAACACACACACACACACACACACACACACACACACACACACACACACACACACACTCACACACACTGCTATGGGCATTATTTGCTTGATTTCACTATCAAATAATTTGCTAAAGTAGATGCTATCACTCTCTTTTGTAAGAGCATTTTACTAAGGAAGCAGGAAGCTTTGGTAATTTGCCCAAGGACACAGAGCTTGTATGCAGAGGAGGCAGGACATAGAGTCTCTTTTCTCTGATTGAAAAGCGAGTGACATGTTCTCTCTGTGCTGTTCTTTACTATTTCATGTGACAATTGTTAAGTAGCTGTGTATACTAATATATGGGATTTGATATCTGGCATCATAGGAGGAGTATTTAACTTTGCCTTGGTGACCCTGTAAGACTTTACTGAGAAAATATTATAATGTTTGTTTGGGGTTTTGAAGGGATGATCAAGAGTGACCCAGCAGAGAGAAAGAATGGGTAGCAGATGACAAAGGGACTGACGGGCCCAAGGACACTGTTTCAGCACCGAAAATGTACTCTTTACTCCATTTGGACAGCACTGATTAGTATGTAAACTGCTGGCCAGGTCACACTTGTGTGGATACGATTGTAATGTAAGTGTAGATTCTCTGCACCCCCAGGCTCCTCTCACTGTTCTGTCCTCTGGGCAGTGGAGGCTCTTCACTGACACCTGGCATCTCAAGGAGTGTTTTGATTCTCCTTGACTTTTGTTAACCTTGACAATGCCACTGGAAAAACAAGTCCCCTCATTTCTCCTCTGTCCACACTGTCACCTGGGGTGCCTTGCTTCTTCTTTGCAATGGGGAAAGAAGGTCTGTTTCAAGCACAGCGGGTGGCAATTTTGCTCTGAATTCAGAGGCTGTGGGGCAAACTGGAGATTTCATGCTCCGGCCAAGGCAGTGGCCAACAGAGCATCAGTAACTCAAATGGTGTGCTCACAACCTGCTTCCCATGACATTGCCCGCGAGTGTGGATGAGCTGGGAAGTCGTCATTGAGCTGATTTCCGGGAGGCTTTCTAGATGTCCTGAGTCTGGTTCTCTCACTTTGTACAGCCTCAGTCTCTTTAGCATGGCTGTAGCCAAGCTTGCCCTATACCCTCTTCGGAAAGCCAGCAGTAGACAGTTTGTTTGCCAAGGCGGTCTGGCCTCATCACATCCCTTACCTAGCTCAGAAGCTGTGTGCCTGGCATGCTGCTCAGTGGGAGAATGTTTATTCAGGCCCCAGGTTTTGCCCCTAAACCCACAAAACTCAAAGCAAACATGAGCTACTGCAGATGTCCCTTATGTCCTGGCAAGGGCAGTGCTCCATATAGACTTAGTGGAGCAACTTGTGGTGCAGACTCAAAACTAAAAGGAAATCCAGACTGCCTTGTTGGTTAGGTGAAGAGGGTGGACTCAACTGTCACTAAGGATTTGCTGCGTCTGCCTTTCCTGATTGCTGCCAGACATTGAGACCAGTTGTTTCTTCTCCTCCAGTCAAAGATGAGCGCAGTCTCCTCTCTCTCTTGATTTCCTCCAGAGACTGTTTCACTGCTCTCTTCTCTTTGCTACATGGAAACAAATCCTAGTTTATTTTGCCTTTTCTCAGAAGGGCATTCACCACAACCATACACATCAGCCATATCTGTTGCATCGACTTTGCTGCGGAAGATGAACAGGCATCTAGTCACTTCTGATAGGGGACCAGTGAGTATAGCTGCAGACACAGTCACATATGTAACTTATGGGTGGCCCATGGTCAAGAAAATGCTTCCCCATCAACCACTCATACTGTCTATATCCTGGGGGAGAGGTGAGGCTGCATGGTACGCTACCCTCTCTCTCTCTAGGAATGTTGTTGAGCCCAATCTTGTGTGGATCACACTTGGGGGTCATAGCTGCTGAAGAGTTTAAGAAAGTGACGGGTGTGAGTGGGCCATAGCTTTCCACAATCACCCACATGCCCGTGAGTCTTTTGGGGGACCTTCTCCAAGGCCTCCGTGCCATTGTCCTGTCACACTACCCTAACAGAAACCCAGAAGAGGTCTAAATAGTGACTCTGTGGGGGCTGTATTGGGATATAATAGATTTGGCCTTTCCAAGCTGTGTTCAAAAAGCGAACTCTTGTCAGGGAGCTTGCAGCCCACCACCTTCTTTAATTGGGGCCTTTCTGAGTCGAGGCAACACTAACTGTGCTGTAAACATGGTGGCCAGCAATTAATGCCCTGGACCCAGTTCCCCTGGCTGTGCAGAGAGGCCAGTCAGGTGGCCTGGAGACATCATTGGCAGCCACCGCTCCTCCCTGTATTTGGGAATGAAGGACCCATAAAGGATGGCTGCCTTCCAATCTGCCAATAAATAAATAAATAAATGTAGGGAATGTTGACACTGCCGCCCCCCCCACACTCCCCCTCCCCGCCCCCCGCGCCAGACAGCAGCCATCTTCAGGGAGTTGAAAGAGAGAACGGGACTGAATAGGCTTTTGAGTAGTAGCCTCAACTCTGCTTGGAACCTCGCCTCGTTTTGGAAGTCTTTCAGTTGGCTTTCTGGCCCTTGTTGGAAAGTGAGACCGTTCTGTCAGACATGAGGTTGTGTGAGCTTATTCACAATAGTTATCAGCAATAGCCCAAGATGGAGTCATTTGTAAGGAGGAGCTGTTGTCAACAGATACTTCAGCTATGGTTTGGGAGGGTGGCTTAGCTCCTGGGAGAATGTGTGCTCAACCTGCAGCCTGCTCCCAGGCAGTGTAAGGCAATGGACACACACACACACACACACACACACACACACACACACACACACACACACACTAGGACTACTCAGTTCTGGGCGTTGATCTCAGCCCATAGGTTTGCAGCCTTTTTATTTCCCTCCAATTCTGTGCATTGAACAAATTGCAAGTCAGCCAAGAATGAGAGGAAATATATTTACTTTGCATGCCTAATGCTTCAGCTCAGAAGAAGAAGAAGAGGAAGAAGAAGAAGAAGAAGAAGAAGAAGAAGAAGAAGAAGAAGAAGAAGAAGAAGAAGAAGAAATAAAGCCGTGACAAATGAGTGAGTGAACCCGGGGGTGCGTGGCTTCTCTGTGCCCCACAACCTCATGCTGTTTCTGAATTTTGAATAAATCTGGAGCGACATTTCTAGGCTGCTTTGCTCTGAGTTCTTGCCACTTATTCACACAGGCATCTTGCTTTCTCCTTGGGACCCCTTAGCATCGCCATCATGTAGGGCTTCCCGTAGAGACTGCATTCACTTGGCACATGTGCCTCCTTTTCTTGTTCTGGAACAGGTGACTAAGGCATTCTCCAGGCTTCTCCCACCTTTACATTTTATCTCATTGCTTTCTCGTTCCTTTCTCCACTTTCCTTGAAAAAAATTTCAAGAAAGTTCAGTGCAAACAATTGAGAAACTCTAACAGAAACTAAGGGCGGAGAGGGCAAAGGGCTAAAGAGGCAGGCCAAGGCCAGTGGGAAGGCCAGACTCCTGGGCAGAGCCTCCAGGCCTAAGAGACCAGCATGCTGACAGCTGAGCGACTGTCCTCTATGATGTGCCCACTGCTTTTCTTTACCATGTCATGTCTTGTCCCCCTACATTGGCATAGGGGGAGGATCTACATCAGTATAACAAGCTGTATAGTATGCTACCAGTTTTGACCAGTTGAGACAACGCTGCTTTCCCAGAATGCTTTCACAGTACCTGAGCAGCTTCCTACTATCGGTTTCAAGATGAGATATTCCCATAAATAGAGAAATTCTGCTTTCCCAGAAGGGCTCTTGTCAGAACTCAGGTTCCAGAGAACCGAGGATTAGGTATGGAAGTTTCCATGGACCACTTCCGGTTTAGGGGCTGGTGTGGCATCCAATGCTATGCTGTTTCTTAGCATTTCCCCCACCTACTGAAGAGACACAAGATTCTCCCCTCCTCCACGGTTCTTTGTACGAATTTGCTACTTATTTTATTTAATTGTGTGAAAGTACCCAGAATTATAAAAACTGAGTAAAGAAGTAAATTTAAAAATTAAAAAAAAAATCCTAATTGGTGATGCCTGATTTCTTCTCTTCATGTTGTTGCTACTCTTGTTGCTTTCGGTTTTTGTTTTGCTTCTGGACTGTTGTTGTTTTCCAGGGAAGCTGTCGTTTATCGTGAGAACAAGAGCAGCCATGTGTTGATTTTTCTGGATTCCTTTTGGCTACTGTCCCAGTGCTAATGAAGGCCCCTTCCCAAGTGCTAACGAGCTGGTGCCAAAATCAGTTATGCCGAAAACAATGGAGGAGCAGTGTGCAGACAGCATGTATACTTTGCATATATGCGCGCGCGCGCGCGCGCACACACACACACACACACACACACACACACACACACTCACACACAGATATTTAAAATAATATGTGCATGTCCAACTTCCTGTTTGTGTAAATTAGATATACCCATTCGTGCAAACATGATGTGCATGCTGGAACGTCACAAAGGAGACTATAAGGGTTCCTTTTATGAAAAGATTTGTATTTGGTTGCAGAACTCATTCTTTGCTCAGAGAAGGAGCAAAGTTTCTAGATTTTTCTGAGCACAAATTTTCTATCTGGGAAACTAGTTAGAAATGTACTTTCACCAACTTGAACAACTTAAGGGGTAATACCAATGTGGCTATAGATCTTATTTTATTAAAAAGAAGGTCCTGCTATAAGAAGCAACTGCTTAGCTTGGGATTTGCTTCCGGGCTGATTTTAATAAAATCACCAGCATTGATCACTGAGCACTTTTGAGGTGGCTCATTAGCCGGAAGGGGTATATTTTGTGGCTTGGGCTCTCTCTGGCTTCCGCGGGTCCTCCCTGCCTTTCTCTCAGTGTGTAATTATTCTCGCCTCAATTTGTTTACACAGCTTGGAGATAGGGACAGAGTTCTCTGGCGACCGTGCAACTGCCTGCAATCACCCTAAAGAGAAGCATTTAGACTCTATAAAACCTAAACGCCCGGCATGCACCATTATATGGCCGTCATTGAAACTTAGTAAATTAAATTAAATAATTTTAAATAACTTGATTTCAGGGATTTAAAAATTTATCTCTGTGGAATCCAGTAGTCAATTTTATTATTATTATTGTTCATCAAGTACAATTTATGTTTTTTATGAATCAAAATCCCTCTCCTGCCTCGCGGTCCATGTAGCTCTCTGCACTCTCGACTGAGTCGGTAGCTTCGTGCGCCATCTACCGGCGGCGTCTAGTACCGCGGCAGCGAGGTCTCTCTCCAACCCTGGGTCGCAGATGGGGGGGGGGGGGGAGGGGGGAGGGGAGGCGCCGCGACAACCAGGGTGGCCACGTAGCACAGTCTCTTAAAAAAAAAAAAATCTCGGTTAGGACGATGCTCGAAGCTGCTGAGCAAACTGTTCCCGTGGGCTTTGTCACCTTGAAGCACGGGGAAAGCCCAGAGAGACTCTGGATGTCGAAGCTGCAGGTTTGTTTTCTGTCAGTGGACGCCTGCTCTTATTCTCCTTCATTAACGCCTAGATGTGACTGACCTGCTGTTTGCCCGACATCACCGGGAAACCAGCTGTCCCTCCACACCCACGGCCTTTCTCTGCTCAACCACAGCTCGGTTCCAAGGGGCCGTTGCCTGTGTAGACGCACAGCCCAGATAAATATTTTATTTCCTTTTTTGAAACAGTCAAATTCATGCGTGGTCGGGATAATGGCAAGCCACACTTTGTTTTTTAAGACTATTTTTACATTTATGTTCAATTTAACAAGTAAACAACCATCGGATGATAACTGATACTGGTGGAAGGCAGGAGGGAAGTCCCGTCCTAAGTCTGAAGCAATTCTTGGCGCCTTAGTTTGATGTATCTCATTTCGGTAAAGTGCCACCTACATCTCCCCCCCCCATCCCCGCGCCCCCCACAGTAGTCAGCCATCCAATGCACCCACATAAAATGGTTCCCCAACACCCACTGGCTAATAATCCAAGCACCCAGGAAAAGAGTCCTTCCCTCTAGTTTCAGCTCTCTTCTAGTTTGGAGGCTGAGGGCAGAGTGGGGAGCTGAGAGGCCGCCCTGCTCTCCAGTTTAACAACCGGCTTGGCTTGTCCCCTCCCCCACTAAAATGCTTCAGCAGAGCAACAGATGGTGGTGGGGGCTTTTTGCTCAGTTTAAGATGGTTCATTTCGTGCTTTCTCGGGAGAAAGATGACGAGAGCTCCACTCTGTAGTTAACAAGAGCAAAGGAGAAGATGAGACGTCCTCGAAAAGATTTCACTTCGTCTGGCCCTCCTGGTTCAGACTGTGTGGTTGGTGCGCTTTTTTTTTTGTCATCTCCAAGAGGAAGTCTCCTCCCTCTTCTTTAAAAGGAGACCCCTGTCCCGCCTTGCACCTCTGCTCTCTTCCTTCCTAGGCATGTACCTTCCATGTCTGTGCAGAAAAGAACTGTAAAGGAGAAGTTGTCAGACTGGAAGAAAAACATAATTTATAATTCTGTACACGTCAAGTTACGAATCTCTGGGGATTTTAAGGTCTTTTTCTTCTTTCGAGCAAAACACAAAACTAAGCAACGACAGCAGGAACAGGGCTGGAGAGATGGTTCAGCCGGGAAAGGCGGAAAGGCACGTTATCCCCAAGCCTGACAGCCTCTGTGATCCCAGAGTGCCGTGCGGTGGAAAGAACAGACTCCCAAGCTCTGTTCTGTGACTTTTCTCTACACATGCACTATGAAACTCAAGCACTCCCACCCCTGCCTCACCCTGTGAGAGAGGGAGTCACACATTAAATAAACGAAAATGTAATGAAAAATAGAAGTCCCACAAAGGAAAATATTCAATTCAAGAAAATCAGATTACAGCGGAGTGTGCTGGCTCATGGCCTTTAGCCCAGATATTGGAACACAGAGGAAGGAGGTTGGCTGTGAGTTTAAAGTCCACCTAAACTACAGAATGAGATCTCCCCCTCAGAAACAAACAAATCAACAAACCGTTTATGCTGGCATGGTAATGTGTGTCTATAAGTAATCCTAGCCCTTGGGAGGCGAAAGTAGAAGGTGCTGTTGGAAGCCATCTTGGTTTTATAATGACCTCAGAGTCAGCCTGAGCTGCAGGGCCTTAGGAAGAGAGAAAGAATCAGACCGAGGGCTGAGGACATACTTCAGTGGTACCACGTTCAAGTAGTGCTCATAGACATAAAATGAGGAGATGGTACCACATTGGTAATATTGCTACCAATATTACAATTATTTGTTTATTTAGAAATTTTTGAGATATTCTCACAATATAGCCCCAGGCTGGTCTCTAACTCACCACCTTTTTGTCTTAGTTCTCAGTGCTGTTATTTAAAAGTATGGGTCATCAAGACCAGCCTCTAACGTTGTATGTATTGCAGAAAACCCATCCTCAAAGGTCTGGGGGCCTTCCTCCTAGCTGCAGGACGAGCAGAACAAAACAAATAGCTCAAGAATCTGCTGAACCTCAAGGTTGAACTGCCTTTCCTCCATCTGCTAATTGAAGGCCAGCTCTTCTCAGCTCTGGTTTTGTATGTAGTTCATGAAATGTAGTGTCGTCACACTGTCATTAGAACGGCCCTGGTTCCAGACTTGCCTTGGTAGGCATGCTCCTGCCTCACACTTGGTCAGTCCCTGGGCTAATCTGAGAGCTTCAACCCTGCCATTCCAGTCCCCTCGGTGTTATGAACGGTGAGCTCTTAATCTCATGTAGGCATTTATTTGATTTCTTTTTTTTTTCTCTACTTGAAGAGGAAGCAAAGAAACCCAGGGGTAACCGAGCCCTTTCAGATTCCGTTTGTTTCTTTATGGAGCAAGCCAGAAACAAAGTGACTTTGTGCTTCCTGAAACCAGAACACCTACAGGAAAGCGGCCCAGGCTGAATGGAATCTCCGGCCTCGACTCTCATGCTGAGTTCTTCATTGGTAGCTCTGAAGGAGACCTTATCTGAAGGCAGGGTCTTTATAGAGACGGTCAAGCTAAAGTGAGGCCATTAGGGTCCCATCCAATCCAGTCTGAATGGCGTCCTCGTAAGAAGGGGAAGTTTAGACGTGGCTGTGTGACGCCAGAGGGAGAAGATGGTGGCCACTTGCAAGCTAAGGAAAGGGGCCTCGAGCAATTCCCTCATAGTCCTTAGAAGGAGACAACCTTGTCGACAGTCTGACTTCAGGTTTTTGGCCTCTGGAATGCGAGGCAGCCAGTTGTGTTGATACGCTGTGCCATTGCCGCGGCAGAATCATCTTCCGGGAGGAGAGCTTTGGATCCCTGTTTCAGAGGGCTTCGGCCGGTGTGGCAGGGTCAGGCATGGCAGAGCAGGCTGTTGCTGTGACTGCAGCATGTGGCAGAGGTTCCTCACATCAAGGAAGACGAGGAAGCAGGCAAGGAGGCTGAAAGCCGAGGCCAAGTGATGATTTTTCACAGTCGGTCTCCAGTAACCTACTTTGCAGCCTCCTAAAATAGTGCCAGCAGCTGAGGGCAAGCATTTAAACCACGAGCCTGTGGGGGATGTTTCAGGGTCAAATCACACCACCAACGCAGCATTTGTTAATGTCAGCCTTAGCAAACTGGTACACAAAGGGGGAGACAGTTTCTTGGGTGTTTATTTCTGTATTTCCAAAATAACTTCTCCAGCAGGGAACTGCGGTGTCTTTTGGGAAGTCCTCAAGAGTGTGCTAAAAGAGGCTTTCCAGCCTGACTCTGCCTAACTGAGCTGTACACTGTGCTACAGCCATAATCTATGTTCCTTGAGGTACATTTGCCATGTGCACACCATTCCTATACACGGAAAGAAACATCTTCTGTTCGGCTCGGGACACAAAAAGCACTTTCCTGATAACTAAAACCCCAAGACCATTGTGCTTTATGGGTTTCTCTCACAACCCGTTAATACCATTGAACAGAGCTCACCCGCCCCGCCTCCCCCCCTCCGCCCCCTGCCCCCAACTCCGACCTGTAAACCAAACCCCTGAGGCCCCTGGTGCATCTGCACAGGCCACCCAGATGGAAGGCTCAGGTGAGAGCTTTCTGTGAATGCACTTGAAAGGTGAGGCCCCACTAACAGATGCTCTCTGTAGGCCCGCCTGGCTAGTCTTTTCATCAGGGCAGCTGCGATCCCCAGGGAGTGCTTGGTCAAATGCTAATTCTTCGCTGGATGCTATGGCACTGGGTGGATTCCATATGGTGTTTGCGGCATCTTGCAGAAGCAGCCCAGCACACTTCGTATCTGTAGACACTCTCAGCAAAGCAGCAACAGGCTTGATTTGTAGGAAAGAAGCTATAGATTTTTAGCTTCGTTTGGTTGCTCTATTTTATTTTGCTTTGTGTGTGTGTGTGTGTGTGTGTGTGTGTGTGTGTGTGTGTGTGCAAGCGCACATGCATTTGTCACAGTAAACATGTAACAGTCAGAAGACAACTTTGGGTGACAGTTCTCACCTTCTGCATTATTTGAGAGTGGCTCTTGTTCACTGCTGTCTACGGCTGTCCAGCTGACCTGCAAGCTTCCCAGATGCCTCTGTCTCTACCTTTCATTGTGTAGTAGGCATGCTGGGAATGCAGACATGTGCTAGTTACTGTGTTTGGCTTTCTGAGTTTTGGGAATCAGAAACCAGGCCCTTTGGCTTACGTGGCAGATGACTTACCCACTGAGCTAGCTCTGCAGCCTCTGGATTTGGCTTTTATTTTCTTTAGAGTTTATAGAACTCAAGATGAGTCCCTGAATGGACAGGATGAGAGGGGACAAGTGGAACAAAGAAATGTATTTTATAGAGATTTACCATAAAGTTCTCTAGAAGTCTGGGAAAGTCGGCAACAGAATCTGTTTTGTTTTGGTTTTGTACAGGTGACATACATGAATAAAAATCATAAAAAAGAAAAGTCAGGTATTGGTATCAGTGTGCCTTTAAGACCCTACAAGATTGCAAATGAATACAGATCTTGGTGACAGCCTTAAATAAACCTTTAGTGACAAACACGTCATGCTGAGTTTCTCTCAGATTACCATTGCCTCGTGCCTCTTCCAATGGGGCAAAGAACACGTGAAGGGGAGAACTGTGGTGAGGCGCACATGTCATACTGTCAACCACAGAGCTAGACAGCCTGTATCTTGTGACAGCACACTATCTTCCTGACAAAAGCCAGTACCAATGCACATTAACATGGATCTTGTATTTCACAATAAGCTTTTCAACTGTCATTTGTTAGACTGACTTACACACACACACACACACACACACACACACACACACACACACACACACACATGAATGCATTCACTCTGGTGTTTGGGATTAAAGACTAAGAAAGCTAATCAAATGTCAAAAGTTGGAACATGATTAATAAGTGAACACAGCGATTCATCTAACTTTAAATGGCATCTTTGTCACGTTTACCTGGGTTCATATTTTAAGGCCCTACACAGACAAAGTTCATGGTCTAACACATTTAAAAATAACTGTGCTGTTAAGGTCAAATTTAAGAGGTTACTGCATGCTTTTTCTTCTCTCGAACTGAAGGGTTTTGTCTGACCTTATGCCGTATGTTTCTACCTGAAAGCTGACAGGCTATATTTTCATAGATCATGCCTGGTTCAAATACGACAAGTATATGCACTGGTTTTTATTTTCACTTGTCACCAGGAAATGTGCAATCTTATACAAACATATGCCTGTGAAGTCATGTGAGTTAGGTTATTGCTCCTCTCAAGGCAGTGTCCTCCCATTGCCCCCATTTACGGAATATAGTTTGGTTCCCTGGTGACTAGACTGCTTCCTGAGATGTGGTATGTGGCTGAGGAGATAGGTTCCTACCTCCCAAGAGTCCGGGCCGCTTTTTCTACCTGGATGTGTTTGACACGGATGTGGTGTAAAATATCCTACATTTTGTAGCTACAGAAGCAGTTCCAAAATCTGTACACATCATGATAGGCTACAGCTGCAGATACAAGGTGACATCTCTAGAGATAAAGACACTGAGGTATTGATTAGACAAATCTATTTGTGAGGCAGTGGTGATGTATAGATAGGAGAATGGAGTGGGGAGGAAACCGGAGAGTGTGCTATTAGAAATACCTTTGCACAGTTCATAAATAATAATAATTATAATAAAGGCTCTGCCAGTGGCTTAAGGAACCAAGTAATATGAATTGATTGTTAACATTTCGCCTTAAAGATGGATTAAATTAAGTCTGAATCACATAGTAATTTTTATGAAAGTACTATACATATGACATCGAAATTAATGCCAAATGAATTCATTACACGTGAGATAATTACAATGAATATCCAATAAATTAGGAATGGCAGGGCATTTAGAATTCTAGGTGTTAAAGTACAGTATTAGAATCAAAAGTAGCAGCATGGAGGGGATCGGCCTTACCTCGATCAAGATCAAAGCTGCCAGTTGCTCAGTCTTTCAAATGGAATGTTCCAGCAGTGTTTGAGGATGCCCATGTCAGTGGCACTGGACAAGAGAAGGCACTTGGTCCTTGTTCGATGAGGCACTTTCAGAGGACTCTTAATGAGGAAATGCTGATAAGCTGAGCAAACCACTGGTCTTGGTGACCAACAGGATGACAGAGGAGCTCTGAGGTCATCTCTG
Organism: Acomys minous; assembly: GCF_964271855.1. NCBI lineage: Eukaryota > Metazoa > Chordata > Mammalia > Rodentia > Muridae > Acomys > Acomys minous. The sequence goes on from NC_140483.1 coordinate 118,839,277, forward strand.
TTCCCCTTCCTGTCTGCTGGCTACACCCAGTGAGTCCTGGAAGAAGCTGTCTGTGGCCCGTGTGGGGCTCTAGCACAACTCTTTCACATTGCAGAGGCTCATGTTGGAACGTAGAGATGTTGAGGGACTTTGTCAAGAATCTTCCCGGCTCCAATTCCCCCGTCTAGCACTCTTGTTCCTGTACCACAGGAATGGGAGCTGGTGATTATTACCTGGGTTATGCTAAGCACGCTAAGTGAGGCCTACAACTCTCTGAAAGAGATTAGATTTCTGTTTGACAAACAACCACTAGGCTTGGTGGTCTATTGCAAAGATCTCAGAATTCAGGAAGCTGAGGCAGGAAGAACATGAATTCAAAACCAGCCTTGGCTCTCTGATAAGTTTCCAAGGTCACGCTGTGGTGCATGAGAACTTAAAAAAACAAAACAAAAACAAAAACAGAACAGAACCCAAAACAAAGGTTAGATATGTAGTACTTGCCTAGCACAGACCCATGGTCCTGAGTTTAATCCCTACTGCTGGAAAACAAACAAAAACAAGCAAATGCCAAAACCAAAAAACCAACCAACCATAGAGACAAAACAAGCCAAAAAACAAACAAACAAACAAACAAACAAAAAACCAAAACCCAAACAATAATAACAACCCTCTTGAATCCCCACACTCTTTCACACCCTCTCACGGCCTGCCTCGAGCCCCCACAGGCTCCAAACCTCCAATGAGCTGCTACAATTCAAGAAAGCTGTCTAAGATCGGCCAGAACATGAGTGAGGGCTCTGGACTCTACTCTGGGTTCCCTCGCCACCATTGCTTGGCTTTGGGTACCAGGCTGTCTCCAAACATCTAAAATATGACAGTGAGGAAAAGTTTCTAAGTGTCTGGGTTGCAAAGACCAGAGCCCCACAGGAAACTGGGCCAACCATGGGAAGCCCAGGGAAAGCAAGGGAGAGAGAGAGAGCAGATGCTGGAATGGGAGGGAAGGAGGGGGCAAAAGTGAACTACTCCACTTCCAGGCTGAGGGTTCACAATCAGGGGTGCCATCACCATTTGCCCTCGAGAGTGACAGGCCCAAGTGGTTTGCCCACAGTGAGCATTGCTACTGGACTACTCTCTGTGCAACGTACTTGGATTGTATTAAGACAGCAGCATAACGGGGGTTCCTAGTCCCCTTGACTCACAGAGAGTGTGTGACAAGGACAAAGGTCTGGGGTTACTTTAATACTCAATTGCCTCTGCCAGTGTGGGTTTACAATTACTATAAATCATATCAGCATCTGTGATATCTGTGAGCCCACAGTGGAAAAGTCTAGAAGAGGTATTTGCATCCATAGTCCCTATAGAGGTGCTGGACAGCACTGGAGTTCTCCTGAAAGCCTGGCCAGGCCAGCCTCTGGACTCTTTCAGGAGGATGGTCCTTAGATGACAGATGGGCTGTGCTTGTCCATGCTGGGCAGCTGTGTGCTGAACCCCATAACCTGCTCTCACACCTCTGTCTCCATCCACGCCCTGAAGTCAGGACAGCCCGGATTGAACACATATTCTTCAGAAATAAAGTCAATATTGTAGAAGATGTGCTTCTTTCTATGAAGCCTGCGGCCCTCTTGGAAAGAAAGGAAGAAGGAGGCGGGGAGAGTCTTAACCCAAAAGTTCTTGAGGGAAAGATGAGTCTGAACTGGCAAGAACAAAGTTTCCATCTGCTTGGAAAAGGGACGCTTGAGGAAAAAATCAGATCTGGTGCATTTTACATTCTTTGCACTTACGTTCCTACAAATACAATGGCTAGCTATTGCTGAAGAGAGTCTGCGGCTTCTAGAGATGTGTGGGAAACTGTGGTGTGGAGAGGAACCTGTGATCTGCCCTGAGAAGGTTGCTGCCAGAAGGGGCTTCACTCATACCATGCACATCCTGTGTGCCAGGCTCCAGGCCTTCCAAGGTACTGAGACAGTCACTGAATACAAGAATAGCTCCTTTCCTAACTGCACATCCTCAGACCCACATCGAGGGCTTTGCCAAGGACAGCCCCCACGAAGATGAGATGCAGGGCAGTGAGACAATGTAGATTTGGGAGTCTAGCACCCACGACCAAACCTCATCCTGGTTTGTAACTGGATGAACTGCGAGCGTTCTCAGCGCTTCAGAGTCCTCATTTACAAGGAAAAATCTAAAATTTTCCAAAATCTGAAAACTTTTTTTGGGGTGAGGTCGTGATTTTGATGTAGCCCAGGCTGGCCCTGCTGTTTTAGCACATGACTTCAGGGATTAGTGTTCTGGGATCACACCATGGCTGGCTCCCAACCGTGAAACTTTTTGATTGTTGACATTGCACTCTAAATTGAAAATTCTGTTACACAAAACTTCATTTCATGAAGAAATTATTAGAAATACTTTATAAAATCGCCTTTAGACTATGTGTAGACAGAATGTAAGAGACACAAATGCAATCACAGTGTTCAGGAGGCAGAGGCAGGAGGGTCACAGTTCAAGGCTAATTTGAGAGAGACCTTTTTAAAGAAAGAAAGAAAAACATAAACAAACCATCCAAATAGACAAACAATAAAAAGGAAGGGAGGAAGGAAGGAAGATAAATGAACTTCCTTTAGACTCTGGTCACTTAGCCAAACTTTCCCATTCTATTTATGCAACTATCCCCAAATTAAAATCCAACTCCAATATCTGAGAGACTTTGAGCCCAAACTTTAAGAAGAGGAGACATTCCTGCTGAGCATCATGTCCATGCAGGGTTATCTTGAGGCTAAATGAGATTACCTGTCAAAGATCTAGAAGGTACTATTTTCAAGGTGATAAAGGTCTAAGCAACTCAGCAAATGGAAGTGACTATGGCTGAGAGTAAAGAGCTCCCGTGAGTTGAAGGAAAGGGGTTTTGGCTGGAGCTGCAAGCTTCGGCAGCCAGGTCCAGGGTGGAGCCGGGGAAGATGGAGTTGACTAGGAGAAGCCATGGGAAAGGAGAAGGCACTCGTGGACTTTGTCTCCCTTGATGTAGCTCCTGGTAACTGGGAAGTCCACCCTGCACTGCATCATTTGCCAAGCCCTTCCTGAGAGCTCGCTGAAGCCATCTTCCCAAAGTGGGCCCTCCTAGAACGTCTTCACAGGAAGTGGACCAGCTCTCCTCCTATTCCCTACCTCCCCACCTCTTGTTTTTTTTTTGTTTTTTGTGTTTTTTTTTTTTCATGAAAACCAAGAGTAAAGTGCTAACCAGGAAGTCGCTGCGCCACTGCAGCAGGATAGTTCACAATGCTCCGGGTTTTCTCTGCTTGGGAGGAAAACCATCTTCTGCTCCTTCAGGCTTTGCCTTGTTAGTCCCTCGTTAGTCTCGCTTTGAGCTGCACAGCAGAGGAAATAAACCAAACAAACTGCCAAGTTCCTGGCCATTCAGGAACTTGAAATCCAGTAGCATGAGCGGATAAATAATTTAATACCCATGGAATCCGCTATAGCCAGGTGGGGCTTAAGGAGGGGCAGGCTTCAGTTGAAGCCTATTGGCATATATGTCAAGGGAAAGGAGACAAGTGGGGGAGGGAATTGCACAGTGAAGATGCTGTGAGGTAGAATACAGATGAGTGAGGTTTTCTGGATGGCAATAGAAGGGTTTGAAGGAGAAAATAAGATCAACTAGGAGGGCAATGTAGGGGTGGAAGTTCTGGTTTAAAGGTGAAGATGCTTAAGCATCCCAGAGGGTCAGAGAGACTGTACGTTAATGAGACGGAAGGTGAGGAATATGTGGCGCAAACTAGTTATAAATGCTGGCTCGAGAATCAGAGTCTAGGTGTAGGAGCAACAAGAAAGACAGGGCTCTAGCCCTGGGAAGAGTGGCTTCCAACTTGAGAGGAGACTGTGATATGGGACAGCCGGGACGTCATGTGACAGAGCAGGAAGGGTCTGGAGTTAGGGTCTGAGGTGTTGAGTTGACACATCCCTGTGCTGCGGTCCTTATCGCTTGGATGCTCTTTGCTCTACTCTCTCGTATCAGGTGTCAGTGAGATGGAGGAGACCGAGGAAGGTGTACTGGGTCATATCCATAATCCTAACACTTGAGAGGCTGAGGCAAGAGCACGAAGAATGTGAGCCCAGACTGAGCTCCATAGCAAGAGTTTGTCTTTAAGGAGCAAGATTAGGGAGTAGCTCTGTGGTAGAGTGCTAGGCTGGTGGGTGCAATGGTTAGTCCCTAGGACTACATGAAAACAACCCCAGAAATAAGCCTGGAGCGAACACACAGCCGTACACTGCTGCTCACCCCTGCCTTCTTGGCCACCACATGTTACAGTCTTGCTGGTGGTCCTTTCTCTCAAGCGCTCAGAGGATGTCTGCACTGCAGGCCCCTAATAATGGCGCAGTGGAGAACATCATTAGAAGGTACATAGGCACTTGTCACTGGCAGGCTTGGGGGACTCAAAAAATACTGCAGACTTTTGGGCCACAAAGAGAGAAAAATACAAAATGAGGGAAGCCAGAGGGTGCTTCTCTGCACGTGTAACACAGTCCTTGCTTGCATGTGAGGCATCCAACCTATGAGACTGGGGACAGATGGCATGGAAAAGAAGTTGTCTACCAGTTTGTTTCTTCTTTTTCCATTGCCTCTGGCTTCAAAGCCTCCTTTAAGCATCAGGAAAACTGCAGTGCAATTGGACAAAATGTAATCTCATGGGAAAACCTGCCAAGGAGTATCATTCAAATACCATCAAAGTCCCATCAGATCCAAAAGGCTCAAACTACAGCCACTTACTAATTATTTCAGGGCTCTAGGTGCCAAGGTGCGGGCCTATACTCCAGCTGCCCACAGTTTCACCCGGGTGGGGGGGGGGAGGCTCCCTTTTCTAGTGGATGCCCATGTTCAGCCACATGCCTTTGTGTGTGTGTGTGTGTGTGTGTGTGTGTGTGTGTGTGTGTGTGTGTGTGTGATGTCTGCTTTCATCCTACTGCTGGAACAAGCCCCAGGCTGAGCCTAGTACAGAGAAGTGGGAAGGATGTGGGCCCTGGGGGGGGAGGCTGGGAAGTCACATGGCAGAGGATGGGAGGGAAGGCTCAGAGTGATCATAGTACCATACAAAGATGTCTCCCATGGTGGCCAGCAAAAGGAACTCTTGACTTTCTTTTCTCTTTCTTTTTCTTTTGGCTTTTTGAGACAGGGTTTCTCTGTGTAGCCTTGGCTGTCCTGGACTCGCTTTGTAGAGCAGGCTGGCCTCGAACTCACAGAGATCTGCCTGCCTCTGCCTCCCTGAGTTCTGTCTGGGATCACAGGCTTACGCCACCACGCCCAGCTCTGACTTTGTTTCTTTACACAGAGACAGACCCAGGCTTTACCAGGTAGACAGACCTTCTCAGGGAGAGGGTCTACCTTTAAGAGAGGGGATCGCTTGAGGGGTTCAGGAGATGAAGGAATGCAGCAGGAACATCCCTGGATGCATTCTTGCTTGAATTCTCACCAAGTGAAGAATAGTCCCTGGTTGGAGGTGAGCATGACAGCCCCTCGCCCTTTCCCTCCTCCATAGGCACGTGACAGCTTGTGAAATGTTGGGCCCAATAGTTTAAGTGTGAACCCTGGGATCCTGGTTGTACTGTCCATTTTGGCTCCAGAGGGACCTAAGCCCCACTTGAAAGAGTTAGTATGTTCTGCTCCAAGCTACGCACACTCTCACTGACTTTGACTAATGGGCCACATCCTGGAGCATATGATGGTTATGCTGACAAGCTGATAGTTTTGCCCTAAACTCAAGAATGAGGAGCCGCACTTTGAACTAGCTTGAGCTGGGTCCATGTGACTTGGGATTGGTCCTGTGTCCACTCTTCTAGTGATGTCAGCTCTGCCAATTCTGCTCCATCACCTTCAAGTTAAATGGCAGAATCAGAGAAACTCCAAGGGGCCCAGGTCTAGGCCTTAAAAGCCAGCAATTCTGTACTTAAGAGCTGGTGACACCCGAAACAACCTTTAGACACCCAGGACACCTGAGAACGCTCTACTAAAAAATCAATGAGCTTTACAGATGCTCTAGATTGGCTGTCAACTGGTGAATTACTGTGAATATTTAAAGCGTGCAACATGATGTCATAATATTGCAACGGGAAACGATTATATAAAGCTAATTAGCATATCTATCACTAATTAACATACCTATAACTTAACCTTTTTGTTGTGAGAACATTTAAAATTTATTGATAATAATTTTTCAATTTAAATGTAAGAAATGTAAAAAAATTTGACTTTTTCATATGTTATTACAATATCCTATGATAAGGTTATCCCTCAGTTACCCTCTGTTGTCTCACGTCTTTTCCCTCTGAAGCTTTCAACTCATCTCCCAGGGTCCACACCATTGAATAAAAGACCCTTTCCCATAGCAACCATTACCAGTGAGTAGCTCCCCATGGTAGGCGAGCTTCACAGCATGATGTTGGACCTTGATGAAAGCTACAGTCTTGGAAGTCGGTGTCCACTGTTGCTGTGTGTTCATGCTGGCCCTGCCATGCCTTTCCTCCTCACTGTCTTCATCTTATATTCTTTCTGCCCCCTCCTCCAGGTATTCCTTAGGGGCTGCTAGCAGTTTTGAAGTACATGGTGCATTGTGTGTCAAGTTGACGAGGGGTCAGTTGTACTGGCTGGCTTTGTGTGTCCCCTTGACACAGCTAGGGTCATCAGAGAGGAAGGTGCCTCAGGTGAGGAAATGCCTGGATGAGATCCAGCTGTAGGGCATTTTCTCAATTACAGATCAATGGAGGAAGGCCCAGCCCATTGTGGGTGCTGCCATGCCTGGGCAGGCTGAGCAAGCCATGATAAGCAGCAACCTTCCTTGGCCTCTGTATCAGCTCCTGCCTCCAGGTTCCAGCCCTGCTTGAGTTCCTGTCTTGCCTCCCTCCAATCAACGATGGACGATGATATGGAAATGTAAGCCAAATAAACTCCTTCCCAACTTGCTTTTTGGTCATGGTGTTTTTAACAGCAATAAAAATCCAAGCTAAGACAAGCTGGACACCTGCTGTGACGTGACACCATAAAACTTACTTTTCCTGAACAGCTGAACACGTACCATGGAATAACACACAGCCTTGATCTTGCCCTGCCTGCTTCCAGCCCCTGGTAAAGACTACTGCCCTCTGTGCTTCTGTGAGGTAGACTGCTTTTGGCTCTATCTGTAAGTAAATGCATGCATATTTCCTAAACCTCTAAGGATTGTTCCCTTTGTGTCATTTGGTGAAGTTCGAAGTCAGTCTATTGAGAAAACCAGGGATAGCTTTGAAGAAAACGCCCAAGTGAGACATTTTGCTTACAAGCACTTGCTGTGAGTCCTGTGCCCCTGGCTCGGCAGAGAGAGCCAATACTGTGGCTGCAAGAGGGACCCAAGAAAGAGAGAGAGAGAGAGAGAGAGAGAGAGAGAGAGAGAGAGAGAGAGAGAGAGAGAGAAATGAGGGAATAAAAAAAAAAAACTCAGGATACAGAGGCTGAAAGTAGAATAAAACTTTCCCCGTGTCTCTAAATACTCTGCGTGGTAGACACAGTGAATTTTCTTGGACTAACAACTGGATCCCATCCTTGAAATTTAGCATTTTCTCATCTGCAAGGGAATTTAAAGGTTTAAGAAGGGAACTGAGCAAATTATATTATTTGAAAATCAATGTTGCTTAAACTTAGGCTTATTGTGTATCTTTGATTTTTTAAAGATATCTTAAATTTTTTTGAAATAGAAAATAGAGATGCAAATTGAATCAAGGAAAATGAGTGTCATGAGCTTGGTTTGTTAAAAAAATACTTCCGCGTTTTGTTTTCTGAGCTGACCTCAATATGGTCATGGGTTGGTCTGCCTATCTTGTCACTCCAAATGCACCCTTCTGCAGGTGCTATTTTTAATTATCCTTTTCAATGGGGTTTCTTCATGCCTCTACCTCCCTTCTAGCCCTTCCACCCTAGGTAGGAGAGAAAGAAGTGGGGAGACAGGGTGTAGACCTCTTTAGATGTAATTAAAGCTGGTTAGGGTAATCAGGTTCTTTGGAGAAATACCAATTTTAGCCATCAGGATATCCAGCAGAACCAGCAGGCTTCTTTCTCCAACCATCTCTTCGAAGCCCCCCTCTATCTCTCTCTGAGCATCCTTCGAAGTATCCTTTTAAAGTGTCCTCCTTTGAAGCCTTTAAACCAAAAACAAACAAACAAACAAACAAACAAACAAACAAAACCTGATTCTCAGCCATAGCTGACCAGTATCTAGCAAAGGTTTCAGTTTAGTGATTCTTAATGTAAAATATTAATGGCTCAGACAGTCAAACTGCCCTCTAATACTTTGTAAGCCAGGCCCCAACATTTGCATCGCTCTCAGTCTCCTCCTCCTCCTCCTTCTCCTTTTCCTTCACTTTGTATTTTTTCTCATGTACTATATCCTGACTGCTGTTTCCCCTCCTGCCACTCCTCTCAGTTCCTCTCCCCCCATGTCCCCTCTCATCCAGATCCACTGTTCCTCTGTTTCTCTTCAGAAAAGAGCAGGACTCCTAAGGATAGCAACTGATCGTGCCATAAAAAGTTACCATAAGACTAGGCATGAATCCTCATATCAACACTAGATGAGGCAACCCAGTGTGAAAAAAAGGGTCCCAGGAGCAGACAAAAGAGTCAGAGACAACTCCTACTCCCACTGTTAGGAGTGCCAGAAGAACACAACCTACACAACCACAACATGTATGCAAAGGATCTGGTTCAGACCCATAAATGCTTCCTGATCGCTGTTTCAGTCTCTGTGAGTCCCTATGAGGCCTGCTTAGTTGATTCTGCGGACTTTCTTCTCCTCTACCCCAGTGGCTTTTACAATCCTCTCTTCCTTTTACGCAGAATTACCTGTACTCCACTTAATATTTGGCTGTGGTCTCTGCATCTTCTCTTATCAGTTGTTGGGAGAAGCCTCTCTGATGATGATTGGGCTAGCCTGTGGTCTATGAGCACAGCAGGATACCAATAGGAATCGTCTCATTGTTTTGTTTCTTGCCAGTCATCCTTGGTTTTATCCTGGGTCTCTGGGCTATCCAGACTCTGGTTCTTGGCCTTCTTGGCAGTGTCAGGTATGCACTCCCCCCTCTTGTCACATGGGATTTAAGTTGGACCATTCCCACATGTTCTGTGCCACCTTCACCCCAGCACATTTTGCAGGCAGGACACATTGTCAGTCAAAGGTTTTGTAGCTGGCTTGATGTCCTACTCTGTCCACCAGGAGACTTGCCTGGTTACAGAAGATGCCTGGTTCAGGCTCTGTGTCCTCCGTTACTAGGAGTCTTTCCTAATGTTACCCTTGTAGATTCCAAGGGGGTTCCACTGTACGAGGTTTCCATATTGTCCCCAAAATGCCCACCAATTTCAGTCATCTCTCACAGCACTCTATTTCTCTACCTGCTAATCCCTTTTGTTCTCATCCCTAGGCACCCCCAATCAACCTGAGAAATCTATTCTATTGCCCCGTCCCAGCTTGTCTTCCATGCTCCTACTGAACACACTGCTGAGCTCTGAGCATGCAAAAGCTTTACTCCCCCAAAGGTTAAACCCTCCACAATCTCCCAAAGAGCACATGGTCAGGTCTGTTACAGCAATATCCCATGATGGGTTTTAGGGCTTCTGTTGCTGTGATAAAATAGAATGGCCATAAGAAACTTGGGGAGGGAAGGGTTTATTTGGCTCATATTTTATATCACAGTCCATCATCAAAGGAAGTCAGGGCAGAAACCTGGAGACAGAGCTGCTGGAGAGGCCCACAAAGGGCATGGCCCTTCCACACCAGTCACCACTCAAGACAATGCCCCACAAACTCACCTATAGGCCCCTTTTGTGGAGCCTCTTTCTTAGCTAAGAGTTCTTTCAAGATATGCCTAGGTTTCTTAGCAAAACCCAGCCAGCACATTCAAGTCATCAATAAAAGCACTTATCAGAGTGTGGGTGCCCTGTTAGAGCTTCAAGTGTGCTCCTGTGTTGTTCTGTGAGTGCATTGGTATTGTTAGATGTGGCCTTCAGGAACTTTCCTGCGTGTAGTTCTTTATGCTTCCCCCTTCCAGGCCCTCCTTCTTCACTGCTGCCACTGTCTGTGAACAATCACAACACTAGTGTACCTCCCATTACTCTCCTGGCGAACGTTGGCATTGGTGACAGTGGTTGTCTACCACTGCAAGTGCACTTTTCTCTAGGCAACACAAGCTAATGCATTATGACAGAAAGCAGCGGGTTTCCCTGCTACCAAGGAAGGGAAAGAATGCCCCAAAGAAATGAGTCTATTTGGAACTTGGAAATGGAGATTCGAAATCAATGCACCCTTTGGGAAATGGCAGACTATGGAAAGCAGTTGTTCTGTGTGACAGGAGAGTGAGGACCCATTCATGTGTGGGACCTCTGGTCAGACTTTGGAGGCAGGTGCACCCTGGGAGACAGGTGTGTTGTGAGAAGACAGCATGACATGTGTACATTAAAACAGATGAAGAGGTCACTAAGGTTAAGCTTAAGGTGGCTCCAACTTTAAGAAGCAGACCGTGAGAGTCTCTTTCTCCCCTCAAGGCAGCCGAAAGAGCCCACTGGTGACAAGTGTGACCAGATGTCCTGGTGCTATGACTCCCAGCTGTCTGCTCATAAACAAGGCACTCACCCCCTCTTTTCAACCCCACCATGATCTTTCCAGAAAAATGTGAACAACAAGTACAGGCATCTTGCAAACTCAGATTAAGATTTTGATGTTTTTAGTATTTGGGAATGAAATACTTCTTTCATGAATATAACAGTAATGCCTTTCTTTTGCAAATGCGATAATCATAAAATTCTGCCTTTCTATTTTGGGGTTCTTGCCGCATCAGTGAGCATTTCTGAACACCCACCATGTTGGGAGCTCTACACTGGGCTCCTCTGACTGGAAGGAGGTGTCCTGAAGCTCCCTGAATTAGTCGGGGTATCCATTTTTGCATGTGATTGGCATTTTTAGTGTGTGTTTGTTATCATTTGCATGAAATATGCCCTATGCTACTGTGACACAAAAGTGGATGGGAATAAGTACAGTATTTAAAATCTTATTTTAAAACTATTCATTTGAAAAGAAATTTATTGTTGTTGTTATTATTATTGTTGTTGTTATTATTATTATGTGTGTATGGAGGCAAGAAAAAGAGGTCATATCCCCTAAAGATGGAATTACAACCAGTTGTAAGCCACCCACTGTGGATATGCTGGGTTGGCTGGAAGTACAGAGAGCTTTTTAACCTCCGAGTCATCTCTCCAGCCCCTTACAATCCTTAAGCTGTAGTGAAGCATTCATTTTAAGCATACCCCAATGGTATAAGTGCGTGGCCCCTGCTGAGGATCCACCACTGATCTTCCTGAGAACCATCTTCTTAATCGGAAACTCAGCTCGCCAGTTCTCCTAAGCCCCAGGCCCTGATGACCATTTTTGTTTCTATGAATTTGACTACTCTAGGTCCCTTATGTAAGTAGAGCCATATAGCACTTTTAAAAGGCACTTATCTTTTTTTGTGCCTGGCTTATTGGCTCATGATGATGATGATGATGATGATGATGATGATGTTCATGATGATGATGATTGGGGTGGTGGTGTTCATCCATGTAGTTTGTATTAGAATTTAACCAATTCCCTTTGAAGGCTCATAGTCTACTATAGGCATGAGCCCCATTCTGTGCATCTTATTCATTTTTCAGGAGACATGAGTTGCTTCTACCTTTGTTTTTATGAATAATGTTGCTGTGAACATGGGTGTGCCTTAGTGTCAACCCTTAATATTTTAGTAATAATGCTTATTTTCTCAAAACATAAAACCCAAAACAATGGTTTAATGATTCTTAAAACAAACTTTCAGGGTTTTTTTTTTTTTTTTTTTTTTTTGGTAGTTCTGAGGATCAAACCCAGGGTCTGTCCTTCTAGGGCACCACCCTGCCACTGAGAAATGCCCCAGATTTTGCACTTCCTCCTACAGCAAACACTGACTTCCTTAGAGTCAGGTTCTGTGGCCATAGTGGAACTCCTGAGTTCACTAGAGCTTCAGTCACCTGGCGGGAGGCAGGTGTCAAACAGACAAAGCATGCCAATTAGCAACATAATTACTGACACCAGTCAGAGCTGCAGAGAGGAGGAGGGGCATGCAGTGAGGGAGCACTGCTGTCTGTACTGCAGTGAGGTCAGTGAGGGGCTTTTCGGTCACGTGACTTTTATGCCAGTGCTGAGCAGTGGACAGAAAGAAGGCAACACAAAGCAGGAGGAAGGAGCGGGCGAGAAGGCACAGCTCAAGAAAGTCTGTTGGAAATCTCCCAGAGTCCACCTCTCCTCTGGGCCCCCTGAGGACTGGTTCCGACTGCCTCTGGTCACTGAGTGTGACTTTTAAGTTCCAACCCTGCAGCAGCAGTTCAGAGCTCCTGTTTCTGGCTCAAGCGTGAAATTGCCTGCTGCGGACATGCTCAGTGGGCTCTGACATGGCAGCACCTCAGGGTGGATAAACTCGGATGTCTTCCGGAGGCATCCACAAAGTCCTGCTGTTTCAGCACTTGGATCCCTGGGAGCCAGTGGCCAGGATCCCTGCTGGTGGCTGTGATAAGCAGGGCCAAGCTCCCAGAATTGTTTGAGAAGAAAATGCTGTCTCAGTGTGGAGTGTGGGGGTGGGGGTAAGGTGAGGGCACTTTTAAAACTCAGACATCTACTCTTTTCCACTTTATACAGTATTTTGACCCAAGTGGAGTACGTATAAAGTCAGGAGACTTTCTAATATGGGGGCTCATTGATCAGGACGGAATCCTCAATTTCCATTGGGCGGCATGAACAGCAAACTGAAGCAGCGATAGTGGCAAGCCCGAGTAGGAATAGCGAAATGACATTTCTGCTCCGAAAGCCTTTCCCTTAGGCAGAATTGGCCATGATCTCAAACCCTCCTTTTTCCCGAGTCTTCATTCCTCCTGTGCAGATTACCCTTCCCTAAAGTCTGCACCTAAGTTGTTGACTCAGATCCACTTACGGAGAAAGAAGCAATTAATATATGTAATATATGTAAAAGCGTTGGCGAGGTCCTCTTGTGATAAGCAGTGACTTGTGTTTCCACAGAACCTGTCTTGCCTGGATGTCCCTGGCTACCTTCTCTGTTGTTGTTTGTTGTTGTTGCTTAATATACTGTCGTCTCCATTAATTGTCATTAACATAACTGCTCAGGTTATGGAAATGTTTGTAATTAGATTGATATCAGGCAGCCAAGGGGCACACTTCTGTTTCCGGCCATTTCATCTCCTCTCACAATGTCAGCTCAAGGGCCTGTTTTCTCCTTGATTTGTGTCTGGCTTGGTTAGCAAAATTTAGCTCTGTAGCCCTTCTCGCTTTTTTTTTTTTTAAGATTTATTTATTTATTTATTATGTGTACAAGTCTTCTGCCTTCACGTACACCTGAAAGCCAGAAAAAAGCATCAGATCACTTTATAGATGATCGTGAGCCACCATGTGGTTGCTGGGAATCGAACTCAGGACCTTTGGAAGAGCAGGTGGTGCTCTTAACCTCTGAGCCATCTCTCCAGCTCACTTTTTTATTTATTTAATTTTTTTTTGGAAAATCACAATCCAGAGAGTGCAGAGAGTCTTATGGAGGAACATGGGGATAGAAAGACCTGGAGGGGACAAGAGCTTCACAAGGAAACCAAAGGAGCCAACAAATCTGGGCCCAGGGAGGCCTGAGACTGATGCACCAACCAAGGACCATGCATGGAGAGGACCTAGACCCTCTGCTCAGATGTAGCCCATAAGCAGCACAGTCTCCATGTGGGTCCACTAATAAGGGAAGCAGGGGCTTTCTCTGACATGGACTCTGAAGCGTGCTTTTCAATCACTTCCCTCTTGGTGGGGTAGCCTTGCCAGGCCACAGAGGAAGAGGATACAGGCAGTCCTAATGAGATGTGATAGGCTGGGGCCAGATGGTAGGGCTTCCCCTTTCTGAGGACTAGGGGAGGGTGGTGGTGGGGGATAGAGAATGAGGAAGGGCGGCAATGGGAGGAGACCAGAGAGGGGGCCACAATTGGAATGTAAAGTAAATAAATTATAAAAAATAACATTAAATTAAAAAAAAGAAAATCATAACCCACAATAAGAAATATATGTACCTTAACTGGAAGTACAAAATTTCACAAAACAATATTTATTCTTAATATGCTTTGAGGCAGTCTGGCGTTTTCTATGCTATAATATTGTTTATATGTGTTTGCTTTAAATACTATTGAAAACCTGTCAAGGTGCGGCCATGATGCAAGAAGGAGTTGAGACCCATGATTTGTAAACCAGTATGTAACTTGTCATTTAGCCTTCTGTGTGGTACACACCTGCTCCTTCAGAACACTGTTTGTGATCTTTCTCGGGGCTTGTAGACGTCAGGTGTTTCCAGTGAGTCATTGTAAGACCAGCTGACTGTATCCCTATAGTTTTGAACTCCTTAGAGTTTTCAGGTTGTCTGGGACCATAAGGAAAAGAAAGCTATTTACAGACGTACACTCTGTTCGCCGTGAAAAGAGAATTAACTTCTGGTCCAGACTGCTGCAAGCGTAGGTCCCTGTCTCGGCTGTCAGATTGCTGTCTGTGGTTCTTCTCTTCTTTCGTTCATTAACTGCTTTCCAGGGGCGATGCTGGCCTGTTCTCCATTCACAAAATGAGGCATCTTTCTCAGCAGGTAGTGATGAGGAAATGCGGCCCTCAGTAAAGCCTTGGAATATGTGGTGGCCTCTCCCCAGATACCACTGTTATTATTATATTTGTGTTAACTATGTCTGCTCCCGAGAGTCTACACATTCTGGGATTTAAGTCTGCGACATCATGGGAAGGTGACTAAGAAAGCTTTCCTTAGTTCACTGAGGCGCTTATAAAAATATTGATACAAAATGTGTAGCCCATGGAGTCTAAGATGGAGGCAGGGTCCGTGTCTGATGAGTGCTTGCTTCCTAGTTCACAGACTGCATCTTTTCTTTGGGTCCTCATCCTATGAAGGGGCTAACGAGCCCTGGTGGTGTCTTTACTAAGCATACTTGTCTCATCTAGAAGGCTCTATCACCTCTCCAAAAGACTTGTCTCCTGAGAGCATCATTCTGTGGGCGGGGAATCTCAACATATGAATTCTGAAAGGTCATATGGCCTTAGGCCAGAGCCAAGAAGAAGAAAACATTCCCAGGAAATCAGGGAACCTTAGCTTTTCCAACTTTGTTTTCTGTCCTTATATCTGGAGCGGCCACAAAAGGCAAAATCTAGAGGGAATTAAGAATTGAGATGAAGACAGAAGGCAGAGAGGTCCTAGGGATGACATGCTCTACTAAGTTCCAGCTATGAGGCTGTTCTCAAATACAGAACCTGCAGATGGAGCCTGGTTGGGTTCTGTGCTAGGCACCCGCAGCATCTCATGACATGTTATAGGGCATGGGAAGAAAAAGCAAATCTCAACATGGTCTATCAGTTGGCCACATGCCAAACTGTCCCATGAGTTGGCACTTTCATCCCCACTAAGACATAAGGTGAAGGCAATCCTCTGTAAGACAGAAGCAATGAATCTTGGATTGGGCTGGAGCCATTCCAGAGGCCACAAGCAAGCCTCATGAACTGGTAGCCTCCACCTCCAATGACACAGTTACTCTGCATTGGTGTCTTTCCCTCAACATAAGTCTACTGCCACATAGAGATTTCTGATGATCATCTATCTGATGGAGACAGGAGCTTGTCTCACCCATAGATTAGCTTGTTATATTGATGCAAGGCTGAAGATGGACCACTGTTATGGGTCTCCTGTGTCCCTGAAAGACATAGGTACAGGGTTTCTTCGATGGGCAGAGCTATGTACCACTATTGCACTTGGTCAACCTCTTAGACAACTTGATCACCCAGTAGAACATTCCTATATAGAAAGACATTCAAGTTTAGAAAGAGAAGAGGGCAAAGTGCGTTAGAGAAGTGACGGATGAATTGGTGGTTTATGATAGGCACAGAAGGAGAGGGGTCAGAAATCCAGTGCAGGAAGTCTGTGGATGGGCCAATGGGAGTGGGATGATCTTCGGATTGTGCATTCATCCCATGAGCCATCGTGGCAGATGTACACCAACTGGATGGGATGAAGTTGGCTGGTGGATGTGAGCCTGGGTCCTGGAATCCTAATGCACTTACAATGAGATCTTGAGTGGAACAGTCCAGAAGGCAGAGACATAGGCTGAGCATAACCTTCCTTTGTCTGAAGCTGATTAGCCACTGCTGCTTCTGGATGTTAGATCTTCCACTCAGCAGAACTAAACTCCATGAGCAGATTAGTCAAGTGCTTGCAGCTAGATTCTGATATGAGACTCCTCCATCTGGAGCAGAGGAGAGATTCCGACTTACTGAGTTTCATGTGTATTCTGTGTTTATTTGTCTTTCCTGTCTATAAGATGTTGGCTACCACACTGTCCAAGGGCTCCTCATGTCTGACTCGCTGATGTAGGAAAGAGCTTAACAATTTTTGGGACTAAAGACTCACTTTAGTGTACACATGGCTTGCTTGCTTTCACTGATGATTACTTCATGCCACACCACCCTGAGGTGAAAATGCCTTTTGTTTAGGCAATTGGCTCCCCAGCTTGACCAGGACACTACATGCATGAATGGTGACTTCAAGTCAAGGAAGACTTTTTAAATGTGTGCTGCTAATATGTGCTGTATGTATTCTTGCAAGGTAGAAAACCTGGCTTTGGGAAGTATTCATGTTTTATCTTTTCAATCTTCACAGACATATTCACAGCCACCTGAAGGAATGTGTGTTTTCTGTCCTAGACACAGCCTCTTTCATCAAAGAATACAGGTGATACCAATTGGTTGGCACTTTGGGGAGCCTCTGCCATGGCTTTCAAGCCCAGTTTAAATTGCAATTGGAAAAGTTCATCAACCTTGTCTGGTCAGCGAATGGCAAGCAAGCAATCAGAATGGCAGGAAAGCGGTCTCACTCAGAGCCACGATGGTGCTACCGAAGCTTGTCAGGAATCTAGAAGGATGGTTGTAATAACTTGAAAACGGTTTCCCCCATCTCCTCACAAAGTTTGTGCTTTGGAAACTCACGAATTCATACCTTATGTTAGTAGTACTTAGAGGCGGGGCCTTTGGAATGTAGTTGGGATTAGCTGAGGGGACAAGGGTAGAAGCCCATGATGGCATTTAGTAGCTTTATGAAAAGAAGACAGTTCCTAGCAGCAAACATTCCTGGTTTACCATCTGCTGTGCTATAAGGCAGCAAGAGATGCTAGGCCATGCTCTTGCTCTTTTTAACCTCCAAAAGCTAAACTAAAGAAATCTGTATTTTTATTAAATCTTAGATATTTTGTCAACACAACAGAAAGTTTACTATGATAGCAGCAGGCAAAGCAATGAGTACAGCAGTGATTGCTTTGGGACCAGCTGGAGCTGAGGGTGATCAAGTTTACTACATTACAACTCTTTTGTAAGTTGCCATAGGAATATGACATGGGATCATTAGAAAGCATGCTGGGATCAGCACACTCAGTGTGAATGCAAGAGACACTGGGCTGTGTGCAGGAGGCACAGCTCCCGCCACAGACCTGGTTGAACGGCTCAGTTACTAATAATCATCAGTTCTGTCTTCCTCAAATCAATGTCCTGGTTCATAAAACTTCCACTTCCCCTCCAGGTTCGGAGGTCCACAGGTACTGGTGGGCTGATACAGGAATACAGAAGGCAGGATGTGTTCACCAAGTAACTGTAGTGGGTGGTAGTTATGTGGTTGGTGCGATCCTGAGCTCTGAAATCATGGGTAGGCCAAGGGTCGATTTGCTCTGAGATGGCAACTCCCCTCAGCTCTCTGTCTTCCCTGCCATCTGCACCCTTCTGCTCTTCAATTCTTTCAGGACTCCCTCAGTGAGTGCTGGACACCTGGCTGTCCCACTGAGTCTTTTCTCAGTTTCATCCCTTGACCTGGGGAGAGAGCATTCACTTAATTCTCCCATAAACAATAGCATGCACCCTGGTGAAAGGGCTTACCAAAAAGCAGGGCTGTAAGGCTATGATGTATCTCCCGGAGAAGACTACTCAGGCGCTGGTTTAAGCCAACAGAAAGTCTTTATTAGCAAGCTGGTGACGATACTGGGTGTTCGGTTGTCCCAGTGTCGCCCAAAGCCTTTCTCAGTGTGAGTTTTGAAGCACAAAACTACATCCTGGGTTAACACACCTCAGTTTGGAAGGACACTTAGCTGGAAGCAGAACTACAGAAGCCAAAAAAGCAAAAATTAATGATTGTAGAGACTTTGCCACAACTATGGACTTTGATGGATTAGGTCTTTGTTTTCGTTTTAGCAGGTGGTGCTGTCTATGTGCTGAGTTTTATGACCTGAATGAGACGTCCATCATGGTCAGCTGTGCAACTAAGATCTGGGGGCCCATTACAGTGAGGCTGAAGTGTTCTAGAGAAGGCAGAATTTACTCAGAGACAAGTCTGTTTTCCACATTTTTCACTGACTCACAGTACATGCACAGAGAAGTGTGTGAACATTCAGAGCTTGTTGAATGCTCACAAGGGCCATGTGGAGTGTAAGCAGAAGGTTCTACAGGCCTCATGTTGTGCTGCACTCAGCTCAGAAGCACTCATGACACACACACACACACACACACACACACACACACACACACACACACTGCCATTTCATAAGCTAGAGCTTGATACAAACTGACATGTGACAGGAGAGCAGAGGTGGTCAAGGGTAAGATCAGGAGCCTGACAGCAGTCCATACCCACTTGAGAAACCATGTCCGCTACATTTTCTTCTTACCGCTGTTTTGGTGACCAACTCAAACCATCTCAACCTCCGGAAGAGGAGACCTACGTGTTCAGCACATTTTGTTCCAATGATGAATTCTGAAAGGCTCGATCCGATTGGGGCTAAACTTATTATATCATTAAATGACAATAAAGTCACCTTAATTACGATTTAATGTTCAATTTGGAACAGAACGTTACTAATAAGCTTTCGACTGGGAATTTCATTGTGATTTTTAACAGATTGCAATACAAATTTGCACATGGGTAGAAGCTGTCGGCATCCGATTCTACCAAGAGGAGCATGCAATCAGGTAGCCACTGATGCTACTCGGGAAAATGGGGAAGTAATTACAGATCTTTAGATATCCGTGTGCAAGCTCCTAAATGACTGCTCTAACTGGCTTTGAGGCCACATTCCATAAGGAGATCTTTCTGAAAACTTAGTGCTGCATGGATGCTGGTCCTCTCTTAAGTTCTAAGTGGAGTTCTAAGCCTCAACAATGGCAATGGGCATTAACCTGTGAGGAAAATTCTGCGGACTTCCCAGATAGATGACACTGCGTGGGCACTAATGCGTATGGAGGTTTCGACAAAATAGGCTGCTATTATCTTTAACACAATAATTGGAACCTACACCTCAGGAGGGAGCCCTGGCTGAGACAGGAATTAACTGGGGTCTCACTTAAGATCCTTCATCTAATTTCACCAATGAACTCAATGTCAGGAATTTTCCTTTCTGACTTTCTGCTTGAATGCCACTTTCTAGAGTGCACATTCTCGTATATTTTTCTCACACCCCCTTTGCATCCGATGTCTTGATATGCAAATGTATACTGTGTTCATTTGTCTAGGGCAGTGCTTCTCAACCTTCCTCACTCTGCAACCCTTTAATACAGTTCCTCATGTTGTAGTGGCCCCTCCCCCCAACCACAAAATTGTTTTTGTTGCCACTTCATTAACTGTCAAGATATGAATCATAATGTAAATATGTGACCCCTTCCCCCCAGTGAAAGGGTTGCTTGACCCCTCTGAGGGGTTGTGACCCACGGGTTGAGAACCACTGATCTAAGGAGGTGGTTGACTCTTCATTCATCCAGACTGGGAAAGAAGAGCCATCATGTTCTGCCCAAGTCATCTATCCTGTCTTATCCTTGCTTATCATGACTCTTCAGGCACTATCTGTGATGCAAATGCTGCGGTCTCCAATGACATTCTGAAAACAGACATTAAGCATCGCAGTGGTTACACCTGGATGCAGTAGGGTGGTCCAACTGGGGCCATACGGATCAGGAGGAAAAAACCCAGGTTCCTTTTGTTCCAGTTTCAGATGACTAGCACTCAAGGAACTCAGACATGGCAAGGCAGTGTCTGAGCACAGAGGGGGCCTCCTAGGATGTGTTCAGGGTCCGTAGTGTGGCATAATTCTCCTTCATTGCCAGTCTATGGAGGATCCAATCAAGGCCATCAGTCCTTGATGGGTCTCTGATTTTAGCCTCATGGCTGGCTTTCTCTCATAATTTGCCTGGGACCTGCAGCCTAGCCATGGCAGGAAGAGGATTTAGGGGGAGAGGCCACTGCATCCCTGGGAAGCTATTTCTGTCAACTGAAAAGGCCATTTAAGCAAAACATTTAATTACCTTTCTCCTCCCTGCAGCCCCTGGGAAAGTGCGAGCCCAACCAGTAATGAGCTCGCACGGAGGAAGCAAGCAGCTTGGGAGGGCAGAGGTTTTCATCTATCTGAGGAGCAACCTGACCCCATCCGATCCCATGGCGAAATGGGGCCGCAGCTCTAGGGGCAGAAGTAAACAGTCTTCTCTTCCACATGGCCTCGTTATTATCGCCATCACAGTGTGAACTCCCAGAGCATTAGAGCCCTGCTAATTCAAGGTGAAGTCCAGGCCCCACTTGTGACTGGTGTCCTTTGAGATGGAGGCTACTTGGGAAAGCATGGTGGGTATGAGGCTCTTTTCCTGAGCGTCTGCCATGCCTGGCCATTGCCAGCCATAAGACACAGGCGTCGGGGCTTCAGGCTCCTGAAGGGCAAGACGAGGACAACTAACTTTCGAGTCCCTAATATAAATTTCATGATGCTAGAATGGTTGCCTTGGGAAGGAAGACAGGGTTTGGCAAAGATGGATGCCTGACTGCAGCTCAAGGAGGTGGCGTTGACCCACATCCGAGACCTCTGAGACCCCGACTCTAAAAGAAGTCGTTCCAAAAGTGACTGGGTCCTGCCTGTACATAAAGAGACAGCCTGCCAAATGAAAGCTGTCCCGAAAGATGAGAGAGATGCTGGCCTATGAGAAATCTAGAGATCCTTAACAGATGGAAGGGAAACTAGCTTCCTACCTCAGTGACTAAGCTCTGAGGCATTGGAATTTGGCTTCCGTCCATTTTTTAGCTCACTGTCTTCCATGTTGTCTGTGCTCTCATTTGCCTTGTGCTGACCTGGGCCCTGTCCTGGGACAGCCCAGCAGATGATTATGACCACATAAAGTCTAGCAGCTGTCTTCCTCTTTCTAAACTCCATCCAGGATGGGGTGTGATCTCTACTTATGTCTTGCTGGGGCTTATCAGTCTTCCTACCTGCTCTCTGAACTTTACACTGTGTGTGTGTGTGTGTGTGTGTGTGTGTGTGTGTGTGTGTGTGAGAGAGAGAGAGAGAGAGAGAGAGAGAGAGAGAGAGAGAGAGAGAGAGAGAGAAGGTGAGGTAGGGGGATGGGGACATGGAATAAGATCACTTCCTCTGCAAGCAAGAATACCAGAGTTTGAACTACATTAAAAAGTTCGGCATCATGGCATTGGCCTATAACCCCAGCATTAGGAAGCAAAACCAAGTGGATCCTAAGAGCTCACCCACCAACCAGCTTCTGGCTTGGGGGGGGGGGCGCTCTGCTCAAACCAGTAAGGTAGAGAACAGCAGAGGCAGACAGCTGATGTCCTGTTCTTGCCTCTGAGTACAGGTGGACAGGGACACACCCTTATTCACTCACGGGCAAGCACCACACACCTACACTACCCTGTAGTACACACACCTATCAATCACACTTACACCCTCCCACATACACACCCACAGTGCCCTTCCCCCCCCCCCCCCCATCCTCACTTGCAGGTGAGGTAGGCCAGGAGAGTCAAAGGCCAGTACACTTACTTCCAGGTTCAGAGACTTCCAGCTACTGAATCATTAACAGCTGGGCGCTGGGGTTCCGGCACTGAATAAAGACAAAAGGCTACTTCCTCCATAAGGGAGAAAATAAAGAAATGGAAAAAAGAAAAAAAGCCAGGTGGTAGTGATGCACGCCTTTATAATCCCAGCCCTGGGAGGCAGAGACAGGTGGATCTCTGTGAGTTAAAGGCCAGCCTGGACTACAGAGTGAGTTCCAGGACAGTGGTGCTGCATAGAGAAAACTCTGTCTTGAAAAATCAAGACACAACAAAAGAAAGAAATGACAACAAGAGCCCAACTTAAAGTTATTTAAACTAAATGAATAAATATGGTAAAATATATCTACTGCTGAGAACTCTAAGCAGGCCCCAGGTCACAGATGGGTACCCCTTTAGGCGGTACCTAGAGTCTGGTGAAACCAGTTTGCTGTCTCTGCCTTCCAAGGGCTAGGATTACTGGCAAGCTGCCAGTGTGGGGATGTGTGGGGATTTAGGGATGTGAACTCTGGCCCACATTGAGGTGGTAAGTGCTTAAGTCACAAAGCCACCGCTCCAGCAGTGTGGCTTGTACACCTCAAGCGCCCGGTTCCTTCCTTCCTTCTCTTTTCTCTCTGGCAATTACACCCATTATTGTGAGTGGGAAATTGATCCTTCTGACAGTTCTTATGAAATAGTGTTTCTCATGTTAGAGCTTGCATTTTGCTTTATAATTGTTGATGATCTGTTACGAAGTATACAGATGTCTGTAACTTCTACTGGGGAAAAATAAAGTAGGAACCTAGTTCTGAGTAGCTGTCTGGAGTGCAGTCTGCTGTGTGAGAGATTTCCGAGCAGGCTTTGGATTCAGGACTATTCTTAGCCGCCTGGCAGTGCCCAAAGGCCACCCTGCTCCTAACCAAACAGGCCACTGCCCTCCCACCTCCCTGAGGCAGCCTCTGACACAGGCCTAAATCTGGGAGCAGGTAGGGTTGCAAGTCTGTGTGGGGGTGGTGGTGGTAAGCGCATTGGGTTTCAGTGATGACCCCGTGGTATGCTGTAGGCCACTGGGGCTCAGTCCTGGGAGTTCCCAGGATTAGGAAGGCCAAGTGGGGAGCTGTCGTGACTCAGAGGAGGATGGGGGTCAGCGGCCTGAGAATGCAGACTTAGTCATGGGAGCCCTGGGCAGGAGAAACAGCTGCTGAAACAGACTACTTCTGCTAGGTGATGCTTCTCTTTCTCTAGTCTGTGCTGGGAATAAAAGCCCAGGAGAACACAAACATCAGTGTCTCCTGAAGATCTGGGGATCCAGCTTGCCCCCTTTGGGTTTCTTGGTATGTTGAAAGGGAAGGTACATCCATACATGCTCCTCCTCCTCTTCCACTTCCTCCTCCTCCCCCTCCCCTCTTTTTTTTCTCTTCTGCTTTTCAAGGTCCAAGCAGCTAGATTGCCACAACCAGTCTCATCTCTCATCCCTGGACAAATAAATGTGTGAGTCAGTCCTCCACAGAGGGTTGAGCAGCTCTCCCCGCTCCTCACAGATAAGGGATCATCCTTAGCTGCCCACACCGTGAGCTCTGAGACCTCAGAACCCTTCCACATCTGCACAGCTGAGGTCCTGGTATGAGCCCCTCCAGCTGAAACCCTCGCCTCCTTGCTGCCTGGCTCCCTTTCTTTCTTCTTGAGGAAGACACACCTCACCCCTCTCACAGAGCCCCGCTCGCCATCTGATCTTTTCCCACTCGTACGTTTCTCCAAAGCCATGACACATAAGAACATCAACTCAACACGCCTCCTTAAAGCAGATGCCACACGTGGGGATCTGTGACCTTGCCCTGAAAGCCAAACGGGAACTTACTGGCTGCTCAAATAATCAAATACGCTACAGGAAGGATGAAGTTTAAGAAAAAAAAAAAGTCTCTATTTTAAACACTGTCAGTCACTTGAAAATGCCAGCTCCACCTCAAGGACCATGCTGTAGGCCACTGGGGCTGAGTACAGGGAGTTCCCAGGATTACAAAGGCCAAGTGGGGAGCTGTCATGACTCAGAGGAGAATGGGGGCATCAGCGTCCTGGGAATGCAGACTTAGTAATGGGAGCCCTGGGCAGGAGGGCTGCCAGGGTCACAGACTTTCTGTGTTCTCAGAAGTAGGACTTTCAGGGTGACTGGAGAGCAGCAGCCTTGTAGCTCACTTTTTATTCACCGTGAGAGGACTACCTACAAACCCGTGGTTCATTTTTGCTAGCTCACCCTGTTCTCTTCCATGACTTGTCTGAGAAGGAACACTGTGCTCCACAACTAAATTCTGCACCTTAAATCATACCGCAGATGTTTTTCAAACCCTTTGGACATTTCCTGTAGATGGAACGCAGGTCATAAGACAGAGCTCTTCAAGACTCAGGAGGCAGGTGTGACCTCTCTGAGACAAGTGGCTTCTGATCTTCTAGCTTGTGTTTCTGGTTTCCCATCTTCACGTCTGAGATGTGCAGAGCCAGGCCTCTTGGTTAAGGGAGTGCTGGCTGCTACAACACATCCCCACCTTTTATCAGCTCCTTACCCTGTTGATTCTGGGACTGTTGCTCAAGGCAGCTTTTCCCCATGGTGTGTGTGTGTGTGTGTGTGTGTGTGTGTGTGTGTGTGTGTGTGTGTGTTGGGGGTGCATAGCCTATTTCCAATTTGTGTTTTCACACATGGATTCCAACACCATCCCAAGAGTCTCCCATTTCAGCCTGCTGGGAACAGAGTGGGTACACGTGTGGTAGTCACATACTCTCACCTGGGCTCAGCCTGTATCGATCCTGCTCATTTTCTGTTGATTCGGCTGGTGCTGGGCCTGGCTGGTGTTCAGTGTTTGGGAAAACAAGACTCGTTTTTGTCTTCCGTCCCCAGCCAAGAAGCGTTTGACTGGCAATAGCTAGGTTCTTATCTCCTAAATATTCAGGGATCGTCACTGGGACTCTCCCTAGAGATGAAGGGGCTCTGTGTTAGTGTCCCCTATTTGCTTTTTTACTTTTATCTCATTGGCTTATTGACTAGAAATAAACATCTATAATCTTGGCCTCTAATAACATCTGGAAGCAGGGAGGGGTGGTCAGGGCAGCCTCTCATGTAGTCCAGGCTGGTCTCAGGCTCTCTGTGCAGCTGAGCATGACCTTGAACTTCTGACTCTCTCCTTTCACTTCTCAAGTACTGGAATCCCAAGCATTTGCCACTAGGCCTGCTGTATGTGGCCCTGAGGGCCTAACTTGGGACTTCATGCATGTTAGGCAAGAATTGCACTAAGTCAGTTAGTAACACATCCCCAGACTTCCAATGATGTGGAAGAAGAAGAAGAAGAAGAAGAAGAAGAAGAAGAAGAAGAAGAAGAAGAAGAAGAAGAAGAAGAAGAAGAAGAAGAAGAAGAAAACTGAAAAAGAGAGGGAAAATGAAGCAAGGTCTTTCTCGCACTCTGCAAACTATCTTGAAAGAATAGGCTATGTACTGAGTGCTCCAAGGGACTGGCAGAGTCTCCCTCTCTCCCTCCCCCTCTCCCTCCCCTTCTCCCCCCCCCCACCTCTCTCCATCTTCTCCCTTTCCCTCTCCTCCTTTCCTTCACCATTCTCTCCTTCCCTCCGCCCCCAGGCATGTTTATCACCAAGTTCCTGACCCCCATGATTTACCACGTTGCACCTCACACTGCCCAAGCTCATTTCTTCTCACTGGTGAGTCAGTTCTCGCCCTTGGACAGATAGGAGAACGAATCTCAAATCCACTGCTATGACAACACAGCTTCAGTGACTTAGCCTTCAGGAGATGAAACTTGAGATTTTTTTTCTCCTTGAATCCTGACTCTTTAAAGTGGGAATTGTACTTCCTGCCCAGTAAGGGCCACATGGGGTCCCACGGGGAGGGGTCCACAGGGCTTTGTCACAGGCCATGTCCTTGCTGGTGGAGCTGTCTCTCCTCCCCCACCCTGCAGATTCCTGGAGGATCCGACACAGCAATAGATCCTTTCCACTCAGGCAGAAATCAGAAAGGATGAGGGCAGGGGGCGAGTAGGAGCCAGACAAAGGCGAAATTACGCCCACATGACTGCCTGCCAAGAATGCTCGCTGCAGAAAGGCTTTGCTGAGGTCTGTATTTGCACCCAAGAGGTAAGAAGGTCTTTGGTCAGCAGGAAGAGCCCCATCTTATTGTTCAGTGTACTTCAACTCCATAACCTCTGGCACTTTCTGTGCACCACCTTGCCTTTCCAGTATTTTCTTGATGTGTCAGCCTCTGTCTCTTCAGTTAGCACAGTTTCCACTGCTCGAGTTGATCAATCAGGGCTAACCTTAGCATATCCTTACAGCACACAGACAGCACACACACACACACACACACACACACATACACATACACACACACACACACACACACACACACACACGCACGCACGCACGCATGCACATGCACACATGCACACATGCACACACAAACACATACATGCACACACAAAACACATATACCACATCACATATACCACACAGAGACACATAGATATAGATTATACACAGACCCTCACAACACATAGACACACATACCACACATAGACATGCAAACACATAGCATACCATATCACACACATCACACAGAAGCACACACCAAACATACCACACCCAGAGACACACATATACCACACACACATGGACACACACACACCATACCGCGCACTATACACACACCACATACACACAGAAACATAAACACAGAGACTGCACATACACATCACACTGGACACCCACACCACACACACACACACAACCACACACACACACATACACAGCCACATTATACATATACACCCCACATAGATACCACCACACAACATGTACACACACTGACAACTATACCACACACATCTACACTATACAAATACAACAAATACACACACCATGAAGATACCCTCCATATAGGCCCACATACAGAGATAACCGAACAACATACACAACACACACACATTAAACATCATATACACAACCAAATATATCATACCCACCACATAAACCATATATACCATATATACATACAGCATACACAATATTTGTGCACAGAAAGACAGGCATAACACACACACAAATGTATACCATACAACAACACTATACATACCCACACCAAACATGTGTACCACACACACACATAATCACACCAGTCTCCATCCCCACCCCATACACATACACATTCTTGACTTTCAGTGACGATGCATGCCTCAGGTTATGCTTGTTTACATGCTGGAGAAAGATGAAAAATCTCTTTTCCAAGTTCTCCCAAACTAAGTGTATGGGAATCAACTTTAATCCATAAATCTTTCTGTTCCCATAAGGCTTATTGCGTACTTAATGCTTGTATCCCACTTTGAGCCTGTCAGAGGAAAACAAAATCCCTGTGCAATCGTGAAACCCTACAGCCGTGCCCTAACAAGGATGATATTCTGGGATAGATCAGCAAAAGCCCTGGCTGTTTCTGCAGTAATCCCATAGATCAACAGAAGAAACGGCTTGAAGTGGTTGGATAAAGTCTTAGAATAAGCTGCCCAAGCCTTTGCGAATTCCTTCTTGATGTCTTTGTATGCCAGCCTCTCTCACCTAGGAAGACTGCAGAGTGCCACCAAAACCAGGGTGCTGTGCTGTGGGGACGGAGTGTGGCAGCTGCCAGAAAAATGTCTTTTGAATCACTGTTGGGAGTAAAAGGGTCCAAAGCTGAGGAGGTATTTTAAGCAAGTTTAGACAGGACACACACGCAGCGACTGTTCTCACTGTTGAAAGTATCGGCGACAGCTCAATGACCCAGTGGGCCAGGTTAGCACCCAACTCAGCTAGCAATGTGTTCAGTGGATGCAATTCCAGAGGGCAAGTGCCAGCAGAGCTTCCGAGGAAGGAGCGCCTTTGCAGGCGAGGTTGGGCTGGCCTGTCAGGTCCTTGGCAGTGTGAGCTGCAGACTGTTAATAAATGTGGGATTTAGTGGGGTTGTGTAGGCTGGGATATGTTCTCTGAGAGGATCCAACAGCAGAGATGGAAATGTGGGTGGTGCCAGGGAAGTTCATGAGCCAGAAGCAGAGGCAGGAGCCTCAGCTCACCCTTTGAAAGCTTACTCTTAGTCAATATGCATCCTTTCTGAGCCCACAGCTCTCTTGTTCAGAAGCTCTCTGAACTTGGTAGTTGTAGCAGTTCATTTTCTGCTTCTGTAACAAGATAACAGAGGCTGGGCACTTGATAAAGAGAAGGAGATTAGCTACCTGACAATTTTTGGCTACTCAAAATCCAAGACTGGGTAGCCCCATCCTTTGAACCTCTGGTGAGGTTTCCTCTCCTTAGGCCACATCATGGTGCAGAGGCAGAAGGGAAGCAGCAGTGTGTAGAAGCCAAGAGCATGCCGATGGCGCCTGTGCCCTCAAGAACTGACTTCCAGCCTTAATTGTCCCCATGACCATAACTTCACACTCAGGCCCAGTTCTTAAAAGTTCTACCACCCCAACACTGCCACACTGAGAACTAAGCCTCCAATGAACTCTGGGGGACAGACTGTATCGAAGACACATCTACAAGCCGGGCGTGGTGATGCATGCTTATGATTCCAGCGCTCAGGGAGGCAGAAGCAGGCAGATCTCTGTGAGTTCGAGGCCAGCCTGATCTACAAGTGTGTCCAGGAAAGTCAAGGCTACACAGAGAAACCCTGTCCTGAAAAACAAAACAAAACAAAATAAAACAAAAGCTACCATCAGTGAAGAATACTTTTGACACTAACAAAGTCTTTATCTGTAAAATAGAGGGCACATGTTTTTTAAGTGGAGGTCATTTATTTATACAAAATAGATCGCAAATGTTAATAAAGAGCAATTTACTAATAATACCATGTATATGCATAGCCAGGAAATTAATAACATAATCAAGAAAATGAACCCACCTGGGTTGATGGCCCCACCCCTGTAACCCCAGTACTTGAGAGGTGGAGGCAGGAAGATCAAGAGTTCAAAAATTATTTTCAGCTATGTATTGTATTCAAGGACAGCCTGGGGTCCATGAGATCTCACTTTGAAAGAACAATGAATAAGAAAGAAAGAAAGAAAGAAAGAAAGGAGGAAAAGAGAGAAATAAAACAGGATTAAGTGTATCTATTCATTAATCTAAGATGTTTCTATCCTGACCTCTTGACCTCCCTACCTCTACCACTTCCTGCCATGCCGTCTTCGCTCCAGCCAACCTTTGGACCATTTTCTATGATGTTCACTTGCACTCATTAGGATTTGATGGTCGTGAAATTATACACTGTATGCTCTTTTATTTTTGAGTCCGACTTCTTCAATTCATTATATCTGTTTTGAGATTCACACGTGCCTTTTCTATATTTTAGGAGATGATTAATTTCCACAGATTGGTAGTATTTTATCATACAGATATACATTTTGCATTTCCAGTCATCTTTTAGTGGACTTTTATCTCTGGGTTCTGCATACTACAAACAAAACTCACCAGACTTGCATGGGAAAATCCTCAGGTGGACTTTGCTTCCTTCCTTCCTCTGTTTATTTATTTTGTTAGGGACATATCTAGAGGTACAAAGCACCAGTGGATAGTTAAACACTGAAGCTTTCAGGAAATTGTGAATTGTTCTTCATGTGCTCATAGCTTTTTAAGACTCACACACTATGGACTTGTGAGAGTCATGGTTCCTCTGCAATTACTTGGTAATTTTTCACCATTCTTTTTTTTTATGATTTATTTTTATTTTCTGTGTATAAGTGTTTTGCCTACACATTTGTATATATACCACACATGTGCCTGAGGCCTACAGAGGACTGAAGAAGGTACTGGGGCCTCTGGAACTGGAGTTACAGATGAATGGTTGTGAGCCTCCATGTGGGTGCTGGGAATGCAACGTGGCTCCTCTAAAGTGCTGAACCATCTCCCCAGCCCTAGCCCCTACAGTTCTGACAGGTGTGGTGTAGAGTGTTGATCTCCCTAATGTTGAGTGATTAAGGATGTCACTGTATTAGCATCAATATTCTTGTTATTGGGACAATCATCTTTTTTGTGTGTGTTTATACTACTTTCCTCTCTTTCTTGGTGTGCATTCAAATCTTTCATGTAGTGTTCCTGATTGCTTATTTTCCTGTTACTGTGTTTTGGGGAGTTATGAAACATACTTTGCATACTAGTTTTGTGCTATATTGTTGAAACACAAAAAAGATTAAGAACTAAACCTTGCTCTTGTGGAACAGGTCATCCAGTGAAAATCTTTGGCCTTAACTAACATCCTCCTAGTCTGATCAGGAGGTGATTGTTGGGCAGTTTAGAATTTGACTAGATAGAACAAAACCTGGTGAAATGTAGAAGTTAGCCTCCAAATTGTTATTTTTTTTCTACTTGATATTACACAGAAAATAACAGTAATATAAGTGCTGTCTCTTGATCCTGCCAAGTAAGAATAAAGTTCTCATGTTAAGGGACCTCCAACCTCTTAGCCATGATTTCTTAAATTCATGTCCTCATCTGTACACCTGTTTACACTGGGAGTCCCTTAGTCACCCAGGGTAAGGGGTATATATCTCCACAAGTGAGTGACATTTTATTACTGTTCATCTGCAGCAGCACGTCTGTACATCCATGTGCAACACATCCCGAGACCCCATGCATGTCTCATGATCATCTTGAGCTACACACACACACACACACACACACACACACACACACACACACACACACACACCAGACACAGTTGGCAACTAGCCACAACATTCACAAAATGAAAAACAAAACAAAACAACAAACAAACAAACCAGCAACAGCATGCTTTAATTGTTACCAGAAAACAAAGGTTACTTAAGTTTGAGCATTTCAGTATCATTGCAGTCCTTCTGAAAGCTGAGAAATTCATCCTTGGTGACTAAGGGACTCCTAGTGTAAACATGCTACACAGAGGGTTGACTCATGCCCTGGGCAGAAAGGAGCAGCACACTGCGGGCTATGCCTGTACTTCTCCGAACAGTGTCAACTTCATCTTAGGGGTTGTTTGTGAAATCTCTGGAGAATCTTCCCTGACTGCTGTTGACTGTGAGTCGCCGAAGCTATAGGGAGTAAAGGGGGAGTATCTGACTGGATTTGTTATTAGGGACCATTGATTCTCCTAGTCCATGATTGAACTAATTTACCAATGTCAAGAAGAGATGTACAGATGAGGACATGAGTTCAAGGAAACCAACTCATGTGTCCAAGGCCACAAAGCCCAGTAAGAGAGGTGGGCAAGCTTTGAACCAGTTGACTAGTAAAGTCCCAGGTCCACAAAGCCCTGTTCAGTTGGCTTCAACCACCTCCTCTGCCTGGATGTGATGGCAAGCAACCTCTATTGCTCAGAAGGATTTGGGAAACTCCCTACCTCTTTAACTTCAAGCTTCAGCATGCATCACTTGGATTTTCAATCAGAAGACTGCCCTGATTTTCACTAAACAAAAGGCCATCTTCATGAACTGACTGCTGGCAACTAGAAAGCACAGCAACTTCCCAGTGAGCCCAGCCTGTTGGAAGGGCTCCATTGTGGGCACTCCAGTGCCAACCCCACACCTAAACACTATCAGTCATAGCAAAGCAGCACACAGAAAAGAGACAGCTTCTTCTTACTTGCTGTTCCAGATCAGATAACAGGGCCGATTAGTTCCTCTACTGAGAATTCATACCGCATGTGCCCACATGCCAGTCTTTTGCTAAAAGGCCACTGCCTATATTGTTTCCTGCATAGTCACTTGTATTCTGTCTCATGCCTTTCCTTTGCCACCTCTCTTTCCGGCTCCTCCCCTTCAAGTAATACAAATGCTTGCAGAGAAGATGTGTCAACAGGTGGAATTTATAGGCATTCCTGGCCCACCCAGAAATGTGAACGCAAGGCATCCCCAAAGGCAAGGTAGTGTCCTTTACCCCACATGGTGTTTGTCCAGCGTATCCAATCCATTCACAGTGGAGTGGGCTAGAGAAACCAGTTATCTTTCTTTTCAGGGAATCAAAGTGTGAGGCTCCCATTTGGGAAGGGTGCTTTGATGGATGTCACTTGAGATTATTTAGTTGCAGCTAAAGAAGAAGAAGAAGAAGAAGAAGAAGAAGAAGAAGAAGAAGAAGAAGAAGAAGAAGAAGAAGAAGAAGAAAACCCAACCCAAACTGGCTTAGTCACAAAAGGAATTTATTGACTCATAGAAGCTGAGAGCAGTAGGCTGGCTCTGGTGGAACCCGATTTGGGCTCTGATATCAGTAACACCTGGTCATTTTTGCATTGGTGTCAAAGCCTTCTATTGTTTTGGCATTAGTCTGGAATCTTATGTGCACCGACATGTCTCTTGAGAACCAGTGCATTGTCTTATGTTTAGGCTCACTTGCCTCTTTTCAGAACACGTAGTAAAGAATGTCCTTGAATCTCATTGATGTGGCCTCTGTTCTTTATGGTCTGTGAGCACCAAGGGGCATGCTGAGGGCTGGGGCCTGGATTACAATCTCTAGCCTGGGGCTGGGTGTAGAGACGGTTTAATGGCATTCCATAACAACAAGGAGGACTTAGAAGCTTAGAAGAGGCTTGAGTTCGGCCACCCAATATTCATTTCCACTGTACTCTTGAGTGGAATATAAGAATTCACAACCCAAGCCAGGCATTCTTGAAAGAATGTCAACTCTAGGAACAGAGGTTGCCTGTCAAAGTGTTGTATAAATGTGTCAACATATAAAACTGACTCCAGACTTCCGTCAACATCTATCGTAGACCCGAGTGCATTCTCCATGTAGGAAGATGTGTTGCTGACTTGACACTGAAGCCTGTTGCATTAAGCCTTTCCTGTCAGTTTTACTGACTTTCTGTCTTTAAAATTTTTTTTCTTTCAGGAAGCCTTTAAAAGTATTTCTTTCCAAGAAGCTATGCTTGTCAGCAGACTATACAGTAGGACCTCTACAACATGACCTGCCTATTTCTTCAGGGAGTTGGACCATGACAAAATGTAAAGCTTGTGGGTAGAGAGATGCCTCAATGATACAAACACCAGCTATGCAAGAATGAAGACATGGCCATGACTCCTTAGCACCCGTGTAAAACCTAGAACATGCTAGTGACCCCAGAATTGAGAGTGATGCAAACAGGTGTGCACCGGGAGCTCCTTGGTGAGCCAGCCTAGTCAAACAGTGACTTTCCCACTGAATGGGGGACTGTCTCAAGGAAATTGGTGGGTGTTATTGAAGAAGACACTGACCCATGAACGCACCTATGCATAAAACTCACACCACACACACACATACACAGACAGACAGACACACACGAGAGAGAGAGAGAGAGAGAGAGAGAGAGAGAGAGAGAGAGAGAGAGGAGAGGAGAGAGAAAGAGGGAGAGGGAAGAGAGAAAGGGAGAGCGAGAACCTGAAATTCAGGAAGCCTTTAAAAGTATTTTGTCAGCATTTTGGTATACAGACCCAAAGAAGTGACTTTGTTGTCACATCCTTGCTTCTGGCTGTGCTGTTTTTCCACTTGTTCTTCTAACTCAATGTCTATGACCATGTTACTTACTTCTCTAGTAATGTTTTGACTCAAATGTTCAACCTTGGAACCAGTGAACAATTGTTTCTGGCACCACAGCTTTCTTTCTGTACACATTTTACTGTTTATGGTGTCTCAGAGTCTCTGCTAAGTATTCGATTCTGTTTACTCCTTGTTCCTGGCCTATGGCACGGAGAGTATTCTTATTGCCATTGTTTGAAAGCTGAAACTAAGACCTAAAAACATTTATTCACATGACTCAGGTTCACATAGTAAGAACGAGAGGTGTTAAAATCCTTACTACACAAATAAGACAAAAGCTTTCAGCTGTTCACCCCAGGAAAGCCTAGGAAGGTGTGTTAAATCTTATATTGACCATGGTAGCAATTTAAATAGGGGAGAGGAAGGAAGTGGGATAGAGAGAGCAGTGGCAGAGCAGGCTGAGCGAGGGTGCATTAGAAGGTGTCCCAGCTGGATGGTGTGTGTTGGGTACATCCAGACACTGGCTTGCACTGGCCTGAGCACACCATCCCAGAGACTGGCCCGCATGAGCAAATGCACTGTACGATGAGGATGCTATAAGATGTCTGCTCCAGTTGGAATCACGCTTCAGAAGAATGGACACAGGAGAACACACAGGGATTGCTCATGGAAAAATGGGTGGGATGCGATCGTATGATTTTAAGAAATGTGAGTTTTCTTATAAACGCATTTTCATGGGTGTTGTGTAGGTTTTATTGAAGGTGAAAGTGGGGGGTATTCTAAGTCCCCTTCCATGTAGCCATGATCAATCGATGATGGAACACCAGCCAGTAGTAGTAGGTTGACATGAGCACTCTTTAGCATGCATTAAATAACAGTGAGTCTCAGAATGTAATAAGCCGTATGACCAGCCATCTCGGTCTCCCTGTGTCATTCTAAGAAATGCATTACAGTGTTAATTTATAAACACAGATGTTTATCACCCATTGGTATTGAGGTAGTATTTTCAACCATGGATATTCAGCTTTGGTTTCTGGTAAGTATTGAGAGAATCTCTTGTGTATTGTATGGTTGCTTTGCCTGTCAGTTAAAAACCCTATGACCTCTAAAAGGATAGAATAGAAGGTGAGGCATCTGGCAGGCAGAAAGGATTCTGGGATAGAGTCAGGTGCAGGAGATTCATCCAGGAAGATGGGAAAAAGACAGATGCAGAGGTGGCCAGCCACATGGCATAATGTAGATTAGTATAAATGGGCTATTTTAAGTTATGAGATAGTCAGAAAAGAGCCTAGCTATATGGCCTATGTATTTGTAAATATATTTTGAATCCCGTGAGTCATCATTCCAGGAGCTTGGGGCCAGGAGGAGCAACACACACCCAACTACAGGTAAAGGTTCCCTTCTTTAAAGGTGGGGCTTTCTTGAGTCATCTTCTCTTGACAGATGTTGGGTCCAGACTATAGGCTAGTCATGCCATTTCCAGATCTCTGCAGCAGCCTTTCTTTTACAGCCATGGCACAGTGAAAGTCAAGGTCCCACTGTAAGTTTGTCTGTGAATCTCTGACCCTCAACAGACTCCCCACGTACCTAGATTCCAGGAGAATGGGAGGTACCATTCTCACTCCCAGGTATGTCGGTTGATTTTGCCAACTTGGCACTAGCCTAGACATATGTTGGAAGAGGAAATCATGATTGAGAGAATGCCTCTATCAGATTGCCTTTGGCAAGTCTGCAGGGTATTTTATTGATTAATGATTAATGTGCATATGCCAGTCTCACCCTTGTGAACAACAATAGCGCACACAACCTAGGAGATACTTTTGTGCAAACAAGCAGTTTAATAGAAGTTAAGTTATCTGGGGCATTTTGAATTCAGGTTCTTAGAACAGAGTTTAACTTCCCACAGAGGTTCCCATCAAGGGGATCAAATTTTAGTTAAAACTAAAATGGCCTCAGCTGTGATATAAGGTGGAGGAACCTTTATATGTGCCCTGTCACATTGTCTTGATTAATGAATGATGCAGAGCTGGTTGTGGTGATGCATGCCTTTAATCCTTGGGAGGCAGAGGCTGGGAGACCTCTGTGAATTTGAGACAAGTGTGATCTACAAAATGAGTTCCAGGACAGCCAAGACTACACAGAGAAACCCTGTCTTGAAAAAAAAAAAACACAAAATAATAATAAAACAACAATAATAATTGACGTGGGAAGACCCAGCCCATTTTTGGTAGTGACACTGCTGGCAGGTGTCCTAGATGATATAAACTCAGTGAGCAAGCTGTGAGGAGCAGGGCAGGAAGCAACACCCACTTCTCCATAGCCTCTGCATCAGATCCCACCTCTGGGTTCCTGCTTTGAGTTCCTGCCTCTGGGTTCCTGTCCCACTTCCTTCAGTGATGAAAGTATGAGAGAAAATCAAACTGTTTCCTTCTCATATCACTTTTGGTCCTGGTGTTTTACCACAGCAATAGGAACCACAATGAAGACACCAAAGCAGTTTAAAGTCACAGTCTGCCAGAATATAGGCCAGAGGGCTACTAATAAAATAGGTATACTTGAGCTAGGTGTGCCCTCCTCCAAGTCCTGCATTTCTTCGCTCAAGGCTAGCGTGGACTGCTCATCAAACACAGGACACCAAACCTCCCCTTTCCCCAGAGACCTCTAGAAAGGAACCTTCACTCTGCCTAGAGGGCCTGCTTTCAGCTGAGAACCCAAGCCTGGCTGCCTTCAAATGACTCTTTTAATACATTTCTCAACCCTAAGCCATAACCAGCTTCAGTGTCTCTCTCTTGAACCCCAAGCCAGTAGACACTTTTCAGCAGAAAGAGCAGATGGCTGCAAATGTGTCTTCCTGAGTTTTTTTTATAAGGTCACCAACCCCATCCAGGAGACCTCCATGACCTAATTACCTCAGGAAGGCCTCACACCTTAATACCAGAACCTCTGGGAATACGATTTCGACATACGTGTTTTGGAGGGACACCAACATTCAGGTCAGAACATATCTAAATATCCCACAGTGAATATAGATTATGCCCTTATAAATGCAGGCCCAAAGCAATGGAAGGAAACGGGGCGGAAACAGAAGTGGTTTTGTGTTATGTCACCTGCACCACCTTAAAACTTTATAGTGAGAACAGGCAGGTGCTGTTTGCTGGCTAATGATCGCTGGATAAAAGAGCTAATGTTTCCATGCTGACATCTCTAAGAGCGCTTCCCGCTAGCTCCTGCACCTGTGTCTTTCCCGGCCCGTCTTCTCTCATGATTATTCCTCCTCCAAAAAGCCCTGCAGCGTGAGCGCTGTTACCAGGAGGCCTAATGCAGGGCAGCATTTTCACCTTGAAAAACAAGTGGAATTGGCCACTCATAGTCTCAGTGTACTCTAGTGCAAAAGAACCATGTGATCTGGACTCAGAGAAGAAGAAATGCCAACGGCACCCTATGCTTTAGGGGGCGGAGTCTGAAAAGCTGAGTTGGACCAGCAGCATCTCTTGCCTTATGCGCAGAATGGTCAGGGAGACTCCGTTGTTGTGAGCATGCGCACCTCTAGTCATTTAGCAAGAGCAAGAGCCATGGCCTAAGCAGTCCTGATGACATACACACACTTCAGGATGTTGGGCTAGTTCTCCAGCGCACACATGGGAGCACCTACTGTGCGCATGGTCATAAGTGAGGTGTGGTAAAGGCAGGTGGCCATGTTCATCCTTCCAAGGAATATGTGAAGTAGGGGGGCACGCAGTGCGGTGAAAGTTCTCTCTCACCTCCTAGCCTCTCTCGATGGCATTCTCTTACTTTAGACAGCTCTTTGCAGGAAAAAAAATTATATTATAATTTTATATTATTTCCTCAGATTACCCAGACCACTTATTCTATAATGACAGATATTTCATCTGTCTTTGGTCTTGTTTCTGCAGTTTCTAGAACAGCTCTTGGCACAAAAAAAAAATGTACTCAGCAAATAAAGTTGAATGACCACTAAATTATATGTGTGTGCATGTCCTTAAATGTACGCCCTATATGCTACAAGAGCACAAACAAAATCCGTCATCATAATCCTTATCACTTAATAAAGGCTACTGCTTCAGAATCAACAACTTCTTCAAGGTCTTGACATGATTTAAACATGGCTGGCACTTCAGCAGACAGCTGTGTGACTAGGTACACTGACCTTCATGGAGGATACTTGGGGGGGCGGGCGGGGCTCTCACAGCACTGGGTCCAGCCACCTGCAATAGGCAGCCCATGGGCTTCCGGTGCTGAAATACAACTCTGCTCTGATCTTCGGTGCTGTACAGCTCACCGGCAGGTTTAGACTTCATTACTCTGAGGCAGATCTTGTCTCTACTCCTGCTTCCGTCCTGCCCCGCAGACCTCACTGAGAAAAATTAGGTCAGTCATCAGTGTGCTTGCTTTCTGGGAACTTCCCGGTTCTCTTTGCAGTTTACCTACAGCACACCAGGCTTCCAGCTGGGAAAGAAAGGCTGGCCTTTTCAGCTCCCTTCAAGCCCCATCCAGGCTCTTCTCTGTTCCCTCTCTCTTCCTGGACCTAACATCCCTCTCAAGAGATGCCCAAATCTTTGATTCAATTCCTACTAAGGACACTCCTGAAGACACGCCTCTAGGATGTCTTCCACAACCATCACTTTCCTGTAGTCCCCTAACAGTCCACTGATAGCTCAGTCTCCCATTTCCCCCATTTCCCGGTTCCCTCCCCTACTGTGTGGACACCCGGGAGTCATTCCTTTGAAATGGAGCTGGGTGTCATTCACACTGCATGGGTTGAGCGCCAATCCTTTTGCTTTGTCTAATTTTCAGAAATCCTGTCAGTCTGAGAGTGGGAAGAGCTATGCTAAGTCCCTCCACCTTCCTCTCCCTCTCCTTTCCGTGTTTTCCTCCCTTCTGTGAGAAAGTACACTTAAGCACTCAGACACCCAGAGTACCACAGCCAGGGCAATGTGTGGCAACAGCTCGACTTGGTTCCCTAGGTCTCCATTTCTCTTGCCTAGCTCAAGGCCACATCCCCATCCTCTGGGCCCTCTCCTAGCACTGTGTCCTCTGCATAGCCAGAGTCAACGTTTGCTTACTGGCTTTCACAGCTGCAGCCCTCCCAGCTTCTCTTCCAGCTCCAGGCCCTCCTTCCAGCCCTCTTTGGAGGCTCTGCTCCCAGGAGTCCCTGTCCTGGAGTACTCACCTCTGCCTCCCACTTCTTTCCAGCATGACAGCTTTCTCTGGTCACCTGCTGTCATGTTTGATTTGCCTGTGTCCTTCTTACTGCGGACACAATCTCTGATTTGTCTTAGCGTTACCATCTATGTCTTGTGGAGCAGTTGGCGCTGAACCATCCAGACCTCTGAGCTTATAACCCCTTGATTGTACTAAATTTAGATTTTTGGCTTTTGCTTTGTCTTGTCATAGCTGTCTCTGAGGACTACCAACCAATCTGATGACATTTTTATTCAACAAGCAGCACATAGTCTCCTAGATCTCAGGGTCTCTGGCTGTTTTCATGGTCTTCAGTCCCACTGGCTGCTGAAGCAAGTTTGTGGTCTTCTCAGATTCAGAGGCCTGAAGAAGGGGGTGGGGGTGGGGGTGGGGTGGGGGTGGGGGTCGCAGCACCATAACCTCCTTTGTTCTGACCAGGCAGCTTCACCGCTCTCCCCTTCCCTCCTGCTTCCATCTGTAAGCTTGTTACACCCCGCTGTTCCTACCTACCTGTGCTGTTCCTCCCTGTGCTCACAGGACAAAATTCTCCCTCCAACTGTAACCAACCACAAGTGTGTGAGGCAGATCCCATGAGCTCCACTCTGTATGGAGGCAGCAGGAAGGCAGGAGGGCCTGGACTTAGATCTCCTGACCATCAGAGATCATTGGTGCCTTTCCTGGAGGGCAGTGTGCAACTATACATGGTCCTCCACAGTAGACTTCCCAAAGTGGCATAGTTTTCTGATGCCCTGGAGCAGATTATCAAACTATCTGTGGGGGCAAAGAATACAAATGCTCTTGCCTTACTGCTGGATGCCCTGAGTCTGGAAGCACTTGGACTGCGTCATCATTAAAATGTTTTCAGATTTGGGCCCTTCCCAGTCTCTAGGATGAAATTGTTCCTTCTCTTATCTGCCTTCCAGAAGAGCCTACGTTCTTTGACTTGCAGCCCTCTTTTCCTGTGACCCCCCCATCTCCCCCACCTCTTACTCTGTCACACTCCTTGCTTCCTCTTTTGCAGTTAAAGCACTGGCTCCCCCCTCACCCCCGACTCTTAAAAGACTCAGACAATACTTCCGGTCCAGCTAATGCACGACAATCTTCTTAGGGCTACATCATCTCTGCAAGATCTTTCTGGAATATAGAGTAACATGGTAAGGTTTGGGGAAATTACAGAGAAAATGCCTTTGGGGCATTCTTTATGTACCTTAATATCTCATCTAATTCTTGCTTACTCAGCTATATGGCTTTGTGACTTTTTGGGGGTTTATTATGGTCACAGAGTGTTGCTGAGTAAGGCTTTCCCCCTTAAATATGAGCATACACAGACACTTCCTGTCTTAGGATAATCCAATTTACTTTAAATAAATATTCAGTGGAAATCATGCTTCAAATCTAGTCTTTTCCTGGGGACAGGAGCATGACACGTGTTATGAGAAACACTGGGCAAAGTCAGTGAGCCGGAGCCTCTGATCAAGCCACCAGGTCTCAAGGCCTGGCCAGGGATCCTTCTAAGGTGGCTCACTGATGGTCCATGGGTGGGTGTAGGGAATGCACTTTCTGCTTACTGTGGTTTATCAGACAACAGCTCCATTGTAAGATGAGCATCTGTGTACCCAGAAGTGGATTTTGATGCTCACCCTCAAGGTTTGCAGACAGGTCTTTAATAGGAATCTATTTTTAGCAGCGTGGCTCCTCTGTTGTCAACTTTTATGTTTGACTTCACAAGAAAAACAACCACGTTGTGCCAGTATTCTCTTCTTTCAGAGTGACAGAGAGTCTGAGAAGATGGGTAAATGTGTCATGGGAGCTGTCTGGAGTCACTGACTCGGGTGCCAGCCAATTGCACCGTCTATTTCCACACTCCTAAAATGGAAGCTCACTGTGGCCTGTTTGGCATCCCAGTTTGGTTCCCATTTTCCCGGCTGGTCCGCTGGTGTCTTTGGCTGTGCTGAGGTCATTGGCCCCTCACGGGAGCTTGTATTGGTCAGATATTTATTTCTGAAAGAACCACCAGAGAAAACGAAGCTGTGAGAGAAGGCCTCTCGGCTCACACTTGTGTGTCATCTGCTGGCTCTTGTCTAGTGGTGAGACAGCAGTGGGTGATGTAGGGGCCTAGGTGGAGCAAAACAAAACAAAACAAAACAAAAACCCAAAAAACAAAACAAAACAAAACAACCCCTCCAAAACCATTCACTTTATGCCTAGGAAGTAAAAAGGGTGCACTGGGGTCTTCAAGACCAAGCTTCCAGTGGCCAGAAGGTTTTCCACTAGACCCAGCATCTTAAGGGCTATACAGCCTTTTTGGACCTTCAGGGCATGCTAAGGGTCTGTCCAGCCTGTAGCAAACCTTTTTGCACTTAGCATCTGTCCTTCGTTCCCTCTCTGCCTGCCTTTCTTTCTTTAAAAAAATATTGTTGAAAATTCATACAAATATTCTGATCATGATTTTTTTCTCCTCTCTCAGTGTTGGGACCGTGTCTGGTTTGAATCTGTACAGGCTCTGTGCATTTTGCCAAAGTCTCTGTGAGTTCATATGTATATCAGTCCTGTTGTGTCTGGAAGACACTTGGTGTCATTCTTTCTCTCTGGCTCGAACAATTTCTTTGCCTCTTCTGCTTTTCTTCCTTTGCAATTTTATTTACTCCTATGATTGCATCTCATCTGGGTGGGCAGAAGTCCAGACCCATGCTTCTCGCATAAAATACTAAAAGTGAAAATGTTTCTTTGATAGTTCTTAAGCCCCCTAATAGCTCTCTTGGTTTGTAATGTTTAACATTATAGTTATATTTACAGTGAATAACTATATTTCAATTTGCAGATGTCATGTATTTTAATGGCCCATTCTGGAAGAATATTTGGTATAGTAAATAATGTTACTACAAATGTACTCCCAAAACAATCGAACTTGATTTAGCTGGGTTGCCTAATTTACTTAAGAGGAGAAATAAGCCAGAACGATACATTTATCTCTGTGACAAATTACACTAATGAAACCCCAATTTAGAGTATTAAGGTTAAGAACACAAATCTAAGCACAGCTAACAGTTGCATCCATTGCCTTCCACTTAGAGTACCAGAGCGGTTTGATGAGAGCACTTGTGCAGCAAATAAAATCCCACTTCCTCACTTACACCTTCACAGAAGTAAAACAACACAGCGCACTGTAAGTGTATGCTTGTTAGTGAGCCGACCACTTTTCAATATCTCTTACCTGCAGGTCACACTCTCCAGTCTAGGAAAATGTAGCTCAGTGAGATGGAACAACGCCTACCAACTGAACCGCTCAGGCTCCCCTGTGCGTGAGTCTGTACCTTTTGGGGACAGCAGCATTTGGCTACCATTACATACTAGTCTTCTGTAGTTTCAATTCCTCCCCTGAGTAGAGTTCCTCGGTTTAACTTTTATATTTTGTGTATTTATTGGTAAGTATTGAGAGTATTTCCTTGTTGTTAAGTCTCATCTTGGAAATAATTTTTTATTTTATCCCTTGTAAGTTCCAGAATATCTATGTAGACATATATACATACACATATATACTTATATACACATACACATTTATACATATATTACACTCATAGTGTATTTCTTCTGCCTTAAAATTTTTTTGAGGAAAATCTTGACCAACTATCTGTATTACTCATGCCTACCATTATTTCTCTGTTTATGGAAATTAAAGTACTCTATAGAGTAAAATATGACAAGATTCAGGACTGTATCTGCTGTGGATTGTCAGACTTCCTGTCGTTGGCTTTTTTCTTAATAGCTTTCAAGCCTACGACTCCATTTGAAATATATTTAATACAAAGATATTTTTTTGCGAAGAAACAAACAGCTGGCAGCTGAGACTTCCCTTTCAAAAGTAAAAAATAATGCTCCACCCATTAGGCTCCCTGCACTGCCAGGGTGTTGCCGAAGTGTTCCTGGGTGTTTCCAGAGTGTTCCCGGAGTGTTGC
This sequence comes from Acomys minous, assembly GCF_964271855.1. Taxonomy (NCBI): domain Eukaryota; kingdom Metazoa; phylum Chordata; class Mammalia; order Rodentia; family Muridae; genus Acomys; species Acomys minous. Next base: position 118,881,849 of record NC_140483.1, read on the forward strand.
TGGATTGTTGCTGGAGTGTTCCCAGAATGAGTGTTCCTAGAGTGCTCCCGGAGTGCTCCTGGACTTTTCCCGGAGTGCTCCCGGAGTGTCGCCGGAGTGTTCCCGGAGTATTCCTGGAGTGTTCCTGGAATGTTGCTGGATTGTTGCTGGAGTGTTCCCAGAATGAGTGTTCCCATGGTGTTCCCGGAGTGTTGCCGGAATGTTCCCGGAGTGTTCCCAGAGTGAGTGTTTCCAGATTGAGTGTTCCCAGAGTGAGTGTTTCCGGACAGGTACAACTATATAGTATAGAGCTGCTTTGTGTATTCTAGTTGTCTATAGAGCCTGACACAAAAATTATAATTAAGATGAGTATTCAGATCACGTCCCGCTTTTTTGATTAACATGTGAGATCCGGGAGGCAGGAAACTCAAGCCATGTCTTTGCTCCTGTCTGGTCTTACCTTGATTGTGGTTTAAGCCAGGCGTTGATTCTTCTGCCTGTTGGCGCCATGACATGACCGAGTTATGCATCTTGTGCTGCTTTGACTTTTTCATCTTGAAAATGACGGTCGTGGTGGTAGAAGCGTGTTGGACCAGCTATCGTACAGGTTATTCGTGAAAATACACTGTGTATAAAGTGTCTGCCACTAATGCATCGGCCACATTACCCAACGCTAAGCGAATAAATATCATGGGAGCCCAGAGGGGGGGAAAAACACAATTCTCATGTTGGCTGTTCACCAAGGGCTCCTAGAGAGCCGGTCTGGTCTTAGAAAGTCTGAATGGTAGCTCAGATTTGAAACAGCAAGCAGCACCCCAACCCCCATGCCCAGATGCTCTCTGGCTGCCTTCCCCTTACTGAAGTGGCATTCACACCTCCCATGCAATCTTTACTCACACCTCTTACAAAGACAGCACGCCATCCTGACCCGGGCTGCAGAGGAGGGCTTTCCAGAAGTCTTCAAGCTTGAGGAGTGGGAAGTACCCGCGGCCTCCTCAAGGGGGAACGGGGTGAACTGATGCCAGACGGTGGCAGGTGGCTATTTTCACTTAGCAGTTAGTGGCAAATGAAAGAGGTGTGTGGGTATCTTCCTCCCCAGAGGCCGTTCGTTTCTCTACAGCTGAAAGAGGAATGGGCTGACATCTGAAACAGGACCACAAGTTCAAAGGAATTATGACAGGTCAGCCCAGAACCCCTAAGTTTATCTGAGTAACAATGCATACGCACCATGCAGTGTTGACAAAGCTCTGCGGGCTGGTAAGGCTGAAACGGAGATGTGGAGCCTGGGTCGGGGGATGACATTGCTTAAATACGCAGGTGTCTGGATTAAAATGCAGTAGCTCTTAGGCTGCTCTTGTCATTTTAACCTTCAGCTGGGACTGAAACTAGTCTCTACAACACAGGTAAAGGCAGTGCCTAAGTGCAAACCCTTAGCGCACGAACATCTTCTCAGTGCAGGCTGGGAGAGCGGTGGATTTCCCCACGGCCCCTCTCCTCTTGCCCGTCTTTGCATCACGGTTAGTTCCGGCTTAGTTCTCACAGATCCTGTACAACTTCCTTCTTTGTCTCCCACACCTTCCAACTCCTGCCTAATTGAGTTAAAAACCTTAGCAGGACTTTTTCTACCCAAAGCTCAGTGTGGTGGCATGTAACGAGCGGGGGGGGGGGGGGGGGAAGGGGGGGAGAGGGGGGCACTGACCCTTCCTAAGTTAACGTCTAAAGCAGAAAATCACTACTGCCTCTGATGTCTGTGTATAAACTAACTTCCGGTGAGCCAAGGGAAGTCACCTGATCCGACTCAAATGCTGTCATGTTGTCATGAGCGTCAGGTTTGCAATTTTTTTTCTTTCTTTCATTCATTTAACCTCTTTGTCTAAAGCCTTTTTACAACCTTTGGGCTGTTTTTAACGCTCTTTCTTTCTTTATATATTTATTTTTTCCTAGTACCTGGTATGAGGGAAAATGGTACATGGTGGACGGGGACTGCTTTGTTTCGCCTTCGCCTTTCCTTGTGAAGTCAGATCTCCACAAGGAAGGGCTAAGATCACAGCCTGCGTTAGCCAGTGCTCAGTGGCCTGTAATCTCCCTCTCCTTCTGTGCCTCCATTTCCTGGCGATCTAACATATCACTGTGTGCTTTTCTGCAGTGCTGGCAGGATCAAAAGTCAGCCAAGATGATTCAGGCTCCATGTCTATTATGAAATAATTGTCTTATCTGCATGATAATACACACATATATTTCTACTAAATTATCTACATCCTAAGTATTCATTCATGCTCCGGAGAAGGTGATGAATGCGCCAGATGCTTACATGTGGTGAGGCCATGAAGAGGGGCGGAGCAGGGCAGCTTGCCAACTGTTTGGGTGGCTATTTGTCAGGAGAATGAGTCATGCCTGCAGCCCCGGCTGTCCCGTTCCTGATACTGGTTTTAATAGGTTTCACTGGAAAGAGGCCAAGGGCCTCACACCAAATTCAGGCCATTTTTTCACCTACTGGCAGTGATATATATATATATCTCATACATATATATATATATATTTCTATGCTGCTTTTTCCTCTCTACTGTTACTGGAGACCTGTGTCTTCCCGGGTGCTGTATTATGCTTTGTTTCAAAGCTATGACACTACCCTATTTTATGCTCTTTATTTGATCCTCGAAATATTCACCAGAAATGTATTATGGTGCTTGGGGAAGCCTTAATCTACAGAAAAGGTGATCTACTTTTCTTCTGGTCCACACCATCAACTCCTCCTGAGCTCTTATCAGTCATCAGTTCAATACTGTGCTGAGAGAGAGAGGGGGGGGGGAGAGAGAGAGGGAGAGAGAGAGAGGGAGAGAGAGAGAGGGAGAGAGAGAGAGAGAGAGAGAGAGAGAGAGAGAGAGAGAGAGAGAGAGAGATGCTGTGTTGTGGACAAGAACTCAGAACTCAGGTTTGGTGTGAATGGACCCAAATCCACACTGAAGCCATCTGCTATGATCTGGGGGAGCTCAGTGGGTCTGCTGGTCTGCAAGCCTGTGATGTGAGAATGGTTGTGTTGCCATGCAGTGGGCAGGATGGGGCTCTAACTCCTTGGGTAGCTTTTGTGTTCTTAAGATGGACTGAACTGACCTGACCTCTCCTGCTCTGTCCCTATTGTTTTAAGAAGCATTAGTAGGGCTGGGGAAGCCTCAGGGAAGGGCTGATAGAAAGCTTAAGCAGAAACCCAGGGCAGCATCCCCAAGACAGTCTCCAAGGCAATCTCCACGGCAGGCAGTCTGCCTGGATCTGGCGGCAGCAACAAGGAGAACATGAAGACTCAGATGAAAGGAAGCCGTGTTGCACAGGCAATGGGAACAGGGAGCAGTGTTTGTTCTGCATTCTGCAGTGCAGTGTACAAAAGCTGTCTGTCTGACCTTGACAGCCACAGCAGAATTGTCTGGCTCTGTGACATGGGGGGGGGGGCTTAGTCATTACTTCTATTTGCAAAGTCGGGGGGCCGTATAGATGAGGACAGGTGATTATTTAGAGTGTTTGTTTATCTGCCAAGTTCAGTGATCAATACAGGGCAAGAGGCCAGGTGTGGTCAGATGTCAGCATCGTGATCAGGAAGTGTGGAAATTTCTAGTTTCAGCTTTTATCTATTTTTATGAGCACCTTTATTGGGTTTTCTATGAGTCTGGAACATGCAAACGGGATGACTCAGAGTGAAACTTTATAACGTTTAATTCATCATCCTGAAACTGGGCACATTTTTTTTTCTCTAATCGTTCATGGAACAAGTATGGGGGACACTCTGAACTCACTGACTTTCTTCCCTTCCCTTTGGCATTAATGAGCAGAGGCTAATTTGGAGGCCTCAGCCCTTTCTGTATTGTGTGTTTTGAGTCTCCCTTTTCCTCAAACTTGCTGTCTTGTTCTCAAGAAACTTTAAAAGAGTTCATAGCATTGGGAATTCTATAAATGCATTTTATAATTGAATGCCAGTTGAGGAAGAAAACCTCATCCTGATGTAGGGAGTGAGGACATGACCCAAGGTATGGTTGGGTGGGAAGGTTTTTATTGAAGCTATGAGGGAGAGTACAGCCAGAGGCATCTGGAAGAGTCCACAGCAGGGACAGAGAGTAGCAGATTAGACATGGGCAGTCGACTGAACCAGGCCATAAGAGGAAAGAGAGGGTGAGGGAGAAAGGAAGACAAAAGAGAGGGGCAAGAGAGCACATGACTGAAATGGCGGGGTTATATAGGGATGAGCAGACAGGAGTGGGGGTGGAGTCAGAGGGAAGAAGAAGTGTGGAGTGGGGGCGTGGGAAAAGCTGAGAGGAGCCACCCACCAGTCCTGAGTGAGTGTGGAGGTGCGCATGCGCTTTGGTATGCCGATAGGCTGCGCACTAGTGTGTGATATTTCAGTGTTAACACGAAGTCTGAAGAAACTAGCTTCGTTATAGGATAACCATTTTTAGAATTTTCTGACATTTGTAAAGAGAAGGGGGGAAAAGGTAGGATTGATGTGCCTCTGGCATGTGAAACCCATGGCTCACTAAAACATTATTTCTCTGAAATAAGCTCTTTGGGAAAAAAAAATTCAAAACATCTGGGTTAGATTATAGAATGTAAGCACAGGATGAAAAGGGACATTAGAATTAATACTTCTGGAATTTTATAATCTCACTGTCCCCATTATCTTTACAAATGAAACAAAGCAAGCCCCTCTGGTTTTACTATTTGTTTCCTCAGTTGGGGAAGGGTGGCGAGGCGAGGTTGCAGGGGCTCGTGGGAGGTAATACGAAAGGAACTCCGTGCGCGCTCCTTCTTTTATTTTCATATCTCAATTCCCTGGCCACTTTCTTCAGTTCTCAAGGTGTTGACAGCTGGAAATATACTGAACTGCAATCCACTTTTCGGAAGTTATTGATATTTCCTAACCGAGGTTCAGTGGTGTGACTTGGTTTAGGTGAAAATGTGCCAAGGTCCTGGGTCTCCTGTGCCTCATCCAGGTTTATTATGGTTTCAGTAACACAATGGCAGGTTCTGGAAAGCAGGCTGCTGCCTGGGGCCTTACGCTGAATGACTCTCTTATTTTCAGACCGGCTTGGCATAGACCGCCAAATCCACCACGCAGCCATTCTTTCTTTTGAGTTATGCATTTGTTTGGGTTCCAAAGCTGTTGAGTGTCAGAGATCTAAAACGTCCTTCCTGCAAAGTTAATAGCTGCTTATAGTATGAAAAATCACCCTCACTGATTTTACCAAAGAGCCATTGGGAAAAGAAAAACAAGCTGGCAGATCCGGGACCACACAGTGACCCTGGTTATCACGGCAAATGTGCAAGATGTCGCTATTAGAGTTTAAGCCTTGGAGGCTGTTGTGCTGAAGGTTTGGGCATGAGCACTGCTGGGAGATGGGGAAATTTCTAGAAAGTAGAAATGAGGAGGATATAAGGTCATTTTGTGTGTACTCTCATGGGGTAATTTGGGGTCCTAGTCTCTTCTTCTCTCTCCCTTTGGCTCCCAGTCAACGCAAGGTGAGTTCAACTTCTTGGCATGTTTCCACAGTATGCTGCCTCTTCATGGGCCCAAAAGCAATGACTGAAACCACTCAGCTGCGTGCTAAAGGAAATATTTATTTTTTTATTTTTGACTTAACTTAGATATTTTGTAACAGTGGCAGACAGCTGACTACACACATCATTAATGATCAACTTTATATTCTGTGATAGTTTGACAGTGAAATCTCTCCCACAGGCTCATGCATTTGAACCGTTGGTCCCCAGTTGGTGGTGCTCTTTGGGAAGCTTTTGAAACCTTAGGAGGTGCAGCCATGCTGGGGAAAGTACGTCACTGGGGGCTGGTTTTGATCGTTTATATCTTTGACCCGCCTTTCTCACTCTATGTGACTGAAACGTCATGCCCCCTCTTGTGTGTGGATGAAGATGTGATCAGCCAGCTCCGTGCTTCTGCCACCAAGCCGTACCTTCCTTGTCATGAGAGACTCTAACCTTCCAAGCCACAGACAAAAGTAAACCACTTTCGTTTTAATTGCTTTTGTAATGGTATTTTATCACAGTAACAGAAAGCAAACTAACACACATGTAGTTTACCAAAGTAAAAAAGTCAGTAGGGAGAGCATATTTTATTCCGGTGACTATGAATGTTCCTGTTGATTATTATGGTAATGTGTGGCTCCTAAAGATGTGAAAGCAGAGTATGATAGTATATGTTCAGAACCTAAGTACTTAGGAAACTGAGGGAGGATGATGAGGTTATGTTAAAACGTTATCTAAAGAAATAGATACGTAAAAATAGAGGGAGGGAGAAAGGAACAGGTGAAAGGTTCCAGTAATATTTAATAGCTATAGGCTCTAAATTATTTATATATAAATTAAATACATATATAATAAAATAAAATATATTCCACATGTGTATTTGTGTAATAAATAATATAAATAAATTTATGAAGTGATAAAAATTGGTCCGCTTGGGTACAAAATAATCAAGTAAGAGATAAAAGTAAAATACAGAATATAGTTAACTTGAAAAGTTGGTGAACACATAGTTGTTGATAGAAATATAATGAAGGAGAACTCAAAAACAAATGGGTTTCTGAATTCGGCCAATGGGTCAATTATTTCCCTTAAGTACATCAAAGGCCAACTATATTTTGTGGACACACTAAGACTATAGTGAGTGTCCACAAACTCATGGATTGCCTTTTTTATAGTAGAATGCATCCAATTAAGTTAAATATATGCTTGTTGAGCAACTAATATCCACAAATTAGAATGCTTATTATGAGGAAAGATTGGGATTAGTGACATGTAGACTCTGTCCCTATGACTGAGGAATCCCATGGGCAAAAAAAAGAAGGCTTCTTCTGTAAGGAGACCTATCTGGTGAGCCTTGAAAGAGAAACCTGTAGTTTCACAAAGGAGAACACAGAGAGTTGATGCTTACCTGTATGCTCATGGGGAAGAGTTGTCTGAAGCATAAATAAGAACATGGAAGACTGAGAAAGCCTTCTGGGTTCCAGAGCCAACATGATAAGGAGGCAGAATGGGAAATACTCAGGTAGACTTTGGACTGAGTGAATTCCAAAAGAAAAAGAAGATGAGGGGAAGATTAGATATACAACAGAAGATTTTTCTTTCTCATCTTAAAGTACACACACACACACACACACACACACACACACACACACACACACGGATCCTAATGTTCAATAGAATTAAGTGAGTCCAGGTGGGACTGATAAGTGGGAATGGACAATATATTGGTGTATTAATATATTCCCACAACATTTTTAATTTCAATTTACAAATATAAATTTTTTAGTTTTCAGTTAATGTCTTAGATAGGGTTTCTATTGCTGTAATGAAACAACATGACCAAAGTAACTTGTGGAGCATAGGGTTTATTTGACGTTCACTCCCACATTGCTGTTCATCAGGACAGGAACTCCAACAGGGCAGGAACCTGGAGGCAGGAGCTGATGCAGAGGCCATGGAGGGGTGCTGCTTACTGGCTTGCTTTCCAATGGTTTGCTCAGCCAGCTTTGTTATAGAACCCAGGACCACTGGCCCTAGCACCCTCCTGCATAAATCACTAATTACAGAAATGCCCTATAGGCTTGTATGCAGCCCAGTCTTACAGAGGCACTTCCTCAATTGAAACCCCTTCCTGTCAGATGACTATAGATGATACGAAGTTGACAGAAAACCAGCATGGTCAGGAAGAAGAAATAACCATGAAAACAAATGCAACCAGACTGGGCTCAGATCTTGTCCCATGACCTAGAAATATCCAGAAATATTGCGAGACATCTCATAATTCACAGTACAATACCTAGTGTAGATAATATTGTTCTGATGGAGTAAAGCAAGTACACCAGTGAATTTATGGGAATTTAAGGCTTAGTCACCCAACATATCAGCTAGCTTGTCCTGGACTTCCCAGACCTTTGTCTACTTTAGCACTAAAAGTTCTAATGTCTGGGCAATTCTTTAGTATCAGGAAAGCTGGGACAACTGGTCACCCTAAAATAAGCCTTATGCAAGGAAACATGAAGTAAAACACAGTAGAGGTGTTGACAAGAGGGTTCTTCCACTGTGTGGCCTTTCTCTCTCTCTCCCATGGTGCTCTTGTTAGGAAATTTGCTAGAGTCTGGAGATGATTTTTGCAGTGACAGTTGGCTTAGAATGAGAACTAAACTACTTAAGTTTAGTGAGTAGAAGCCAGAAATGCTGCTAAATACCCTAATACCCACAGGGAAAAAAATCCCCTATAATGAGTGTTATCATTTCCCCAAGTGGTAATGGTGCTGGCTTTGAGAAATCCTGGGTTGGGGAAAATAATGAGGGATAGGGAAAGCAGTATGCTACAAATCTTGGCTATTTGCATATGTAACCTTTAAATGCAAGAGCTTCTGAAAGATTGTTTTAAATTGTAAGGACTTACAGAGGGACTTACACGAAGTAGAAGAGACACCACAGAAAAATCCTTAATGAGCTGCAGATGTGAACCTGTCCCTGAAAAACCTAGTCACGGTGGCACCGAGATAGGAGGAAGATAAAACAGATGTGGCATTGAAACATCTTTAAAGGTCTCCATGCATTTGGATAGGGTGAGGATGATCAGGGAATTAGGCACTGAGAGAAGAAAGTCACATACATTTGTTTTCAGTTGATAATAATAAGCAGCTATGACAATAACTACCAGGAAAGGCTGATGATAGAATGGAAGAGTATATGCAAACTCCTATAGTAGCAAAAGATTGCAAGGCATTTGGTAGCAGCTGGATCAGACTTATGAAAGTAAGACAATAATATAGGTTAAGGAAGAGGAGCTGCCTCCTGTCTGCCGCAGTAAACTGTAGTTTTTTAGAAAGTAGAATGCTACTGATTTATTTCTATATATTATTAAGGGGTAAACATACATAGCCTTTTAATGTGATGCTTAATATTATCAACTTGATTTGGTCTCCAATCACAATTAATGGAGTTGGAAAGACCCACCCTAAGTGGGCTCCTAGCTAAATTAAGAAGTCTAACTGAGCCCCAGCACTCATCATGCGCTGCTTTCTGACTGTGGATGCAGTGTGGCAGTTCCCTCAAGCTCTTGCTGCTGCAAATCCCTCATCACAACGGACTGTCCCCTCCAACTGTGAGCCCAAATCAATGCTGCCTTACATTTGTTTCTTCTTGAGAATTTAGTCACAGCAATAATACAAATAAGGGAGACAATAAATACATGTAGTTTAGTTCAAAGTCTTTAAAGGGCAAGTACACCATGGTTATCACCTCCCCTTCTCCTAAGTCAAGAAAGTAGATCTCTGGGTATAATTCAGTTCATAATTGTCTTTCTCTACAGAGCCAGACCTCCACAAGGGTAGATTCCACTTTTTCTCACTGATGATTCCATCACCCATGACCTATGCACAAACAAACATAAACACTACCATCCTGGTCTATAATTAGAGACTAGTTATGAAGATAAGAGAGATTTTTGGCAACATATACTTGTGAGCAGTCCACAAAGCCGTATGCTTTACTGCAGCCTAGCTGGAGAAGACACAGAGTAGGGTGGAAGGCTGCAATGAATAGCCCCACAAACCAGGAAAGGCCAGCTTGCAACTGACGTGCAACCCATGGAAACAAAGCCAAGGGAAGAAATGGCTCCCCAAAACTAGCGTTGTAAGACTTAGCAAACCAGAATACAGGACATCTAGCAAAGTTGGGGACTCATCCAATTTTTTTTGCACATATTATATCTCTCAAATTGTACAGAATATACTTTTACTAAAGGAGTATTCATGGTTTACCTGAAATTTAAGTTTCAATGGAAATTCTGAAATTTCTAGATGCTTCCACCCTACCGCACATGCTAAGAGCAGCATTTTATTTTGAATGAGAGAATATGGTTCAGCCAAAGGGTTACTTCTTCCCACTTGTGTTGTTAAAATATAAAACTTCTAAAGTTTTAGGACCAAGTATGTTGAAGGATTTTATTAATATACAGTTTAATTGTAAGTTATTTTGCATTCTCAGAAAGCCAACGTCCACATTGTCGAGGAGTTGTTATCAGAGCAGGCTAGAAAAGTTATATTCACGCAGTGCCATCACTTCAGTGCCCATCGAAAGAGCATTACAGCTCATCAGCAGCCCATCTCCTAAGTGAGCTCAGAAGTGATGCTAGCCTTCTGATGGTCGCTGTGCTAGCATGATGCAATTGAGGAGTTGCAGCCTAAGGAAGAGGACCAGAAATGGCAGAAGCGTGGGGGGGGGGGGGAGGGAGGCTGATCCCAGGTCTGATAACACAACATCTAGGAGGGCAGGCAAGCTTTGCAGTGTATGACAAAGCTTCAGCCTTCCACGTGAAGAATTAAACATTGATGCTTGCCTCAAGATGTCTATTAATACCTAAAGCATTAATGAGTAAGACTGCAGCTGCTGAAGTCGGTTGAGAAACAGGTATTCATCTGTGGAGCAGCTGTGGACTGTAGAAGCCATGGAGCCAGCAAAGTTCTGCAAGAGTAATGGGATCCCTACAGAGAGCTCACATCTGATGGGTGTGCAGGAAACCTGGGGTCCGACAGGAGGCTGAAAGTGTAAACTGCAGAGCCTGCCACTTGGATATTGCCTCTAGCTCCTCATGGAGGCTTCCAGAAAGATCCACGAGAATCTGGAATGTCCAAGGATCTTAAAGCCAGCCCATGTCTGATCTAACTTTTGGCTCCTTAAGCCATTGACTGTATGACCTCTTACAGGGCCGTGGGACCAAAGGGGGAGGCCATGAAAAAGATGGCAAAAGTGTAGCAACTACAAATTGACTCAAAGTCAAACACATAGTAAATTCAAAGAGTTTGGTTAAGTCCTCTCCCATGGTGCAGAGCATGACTTTGTTGCAGCCTTGACTCTGCACATACAACATGTGTGCCAACATGGCATACACCGCCAGTTGAATGCCGCTTGAAACGGTTTGGATCAGGGTCTAATTATTGTTTGTTACGATTGCAGTGTTTTCCTTTCTATATACAGTTCTCACAGAAACACAATAGAAAACAAAGATTTTAGTATTCCCCTACTGTCAGCCTTCAGTATAAATCAAATTAGAATGCCTATGGGTCATATAATGTTAGTATGTCTGATTTTAGAAATTACTGTTTGAGTTTACCCACTGAATTTTGTTTTGCGGCTATGACCAAATCACCAAGAGCTTCGGAAGTTTCCCCAAACATATAGCTACTGAGTTACATGACAGATTCTTACAGGGCAAAGTTAACCAGTAGGTTCTGGGACACACACAGTGATACAGAAGGCCTAGTTGGTACTTGGCTGGTCCTTCACCTACCTGTATCTCTACCAGAGCTTTGTTCCCCAGTAGTTTCCTTACTATTCAGCTTGCCAGGAATGGGGCCTGTCACTCAGGAAAGCATGTTGTTTAGAATTGGTTTAAATGAATAGTACCCTTCTGATATGAGTTTGATTTCCTATGAGATGCTCTCCCTAGTGCTTGCAGCAGTGATTTGAGGGGCTCCCTCCTCCTGTCTCGACTCTCTAGCCACCATCATTATCCTCTGGCAGCAGTTTCCCTTTGCTTTACATAATTTCGATTTTCCCTGTAAGGGTCACAGATGGAAGGCCCTTCACGTAAGATCCTATGAAGACCTTACACGTGTTTAATGCACATTTAACAACTTGAATAATTGAATTCTGTGCAAGGTCAAGTTCAGCCTTCAAAAATCATGTCTCCTTTCCTGTATCAGTTACTCTGTGGATGCCGGTGTTGGCCTGAATAGCAGCCCATAAGATTTCTGAGAGAGTTATGCCAGCAGAAAAACTGTCAACGTGGACCAAAAAGGACCCAGAAAGGATGAATGAAGACAGGATATCAGCGTCCCCAAATTCTACAGACATGAAGTAGTCTAATACAACTACTCAGCTGTAAACATGTGCTGCCCTTTTAGAAAATTGGAGTGCCTCTGAGAGGAGACTGGGGGCCAAGGCCTACAGAGAATCATTCCAGCCCCAGGATGGCGTGCAGGTTGTCTGCTCTACTCATGAGTTGTTTGGGACCAAGATTCTCTTTTCCTTCTATTTCCTCCCCTCAGACAGTGGGAGCCAGAGGGTAGGCTGCACTCTGAATAACGAGCATTCTCGGATCCTGATCTCAGAAGCCAAGACTGTTAGTTCCCTCCCGTAGGAAAAGAGACTCTGTAGCTGGGACTAGGTTAAGAATCTTGATACGCAGAGACTACCTGGTGTTAATTAGGTGGGACTGATGTGATAGCAACTGTCCTTATAAGAAAAAGTAGGAGGAGTCAGAGGGAGATTGGGATGATGTAGCTAGGAGCCAAAGAGCTATGTAGAGTATGAAACAGATATGAAACTTCCCAGGAACCTTCAGAAATAACCAGGTTCTTGTTTTGTTTTATAGACACACATATATATTCTCACTATATGTATATGTGTATATATATTTATATGTGTGCGTATAAAATATATATTATATGACATGCATATTTATATATTTGAAATATAAAGTATATATCATATCTAAACCTAATATATAATATGTTAAAATATATCAATATAATCTGCTCAGCCCAGTGTTACTTGTATGTATGTTTTCAGTGCTGACCATTTGCCATCGGACAACCAATTCATGTGATCTTCCCTGAGGAAGACCACCTCTTCCTGCTCAGCTTTCCTTAGTTGTCTATAGTTCTTTGTTCCGGGTTGGGGCCTCATGGTCTTTTTTTACCATCCATTTTTGCGTGTCCATGGTCCGTTGTCCTTGTTTCCGCTCGCACTTGAGCAGTCCTGTTGGTGAGACTTTATGGGTGTGGCTTCTGATGTTACTAGGCTCCACAGTCTCATAGAAGACTCTTGCAGTATTTCTTAGGTAATCTGTCTTGATTTAAGCCGTCCAAGATTGATTTTGTTCTTCTGCCTTCCAGAAGGAAAGGTGTTTGTACTTTTGGAAAATTTTTTTATAGCAGCAGTCAGATGCTGAACCAAGTTTTCAAAATGCTTCTGTGAATTCAAGAATTATAGCCAGAGGAGAAACAGCATTCCCCCGGTTGGATTCATTTTATCTGATATTATGTGTCTAATACATAGTAGTCAATGTTCGTTATCTTAAAAACAAGTAATGTCCTTAGACAAATAGAAAAAAAAGAAGACAGGCTGTTTAAAGTCTTCATAAAAAGCATTCTTTAATTTTCTATCTGGTGTGGAATACTTCTGATTCTATTAAGTTCTTAAGTTAACTCAGTTGACAGAAACAGACAGATGGACAGGTCTTCCCAGAAAATACAAGGTTTTTAAGGAAAAAAAGTAACCACAAGTCACAGAAGTTTCTTTATCAAAACGGCAGGGTGATCTGTTGTTAACATTCCACGAGTGCAGGCTAGAGAAAGGTCACTGATGTGACGGGAACTACTTCTGTACAATGGAGTTTGGGGGTTCTATCATGACATAAGGGAAATGTGTGAGTTTTTGATTTCTGAGAGGTTGGAAACAGTTCAGACTGTTCACATCTATCCTAGACGATCCTACTCGCTTCCTCTCTGGCTTTATCAGATGTGCACGAACACAGTGTCTGACTCATCTGTGTTAAATGTGGGTGTGCACTCTTTAATTGGAAAAGAATTGTGGATAGCCTGTGCCTGAAAAAGATATGGGGCCATAGTAGTACCGATTTTCTAGAAGTGACGAATGTAATCATTGGGTTTTTTGTCTTTTAGTCGAACAATGTATTTATGAGATGCACATGAGGCAGTCTAGAGCGGAAACCAGATATATAGGCTTTACATGTGATTAAAAGGAGCCTTAGAAAGTTGAACTATTTGAGGAAGAACAGCACGCTGTTCCCATGCTTAGCTCTAGGCAGCTGGAGGCAATGCGTGTTTCCTTCTGCAGCCATGACAAGCTACTGTATGCTTATTGTGTCTTCAAGCACACTGTTTTATGCACCTAGCTCCAGAGTTAAAATTCAGAGTGGGGCCCTTCGGGGTGGCGGGGGTGGCAAGGTTTTCTTCTTCTCTGGAAGTTCTAAGGCACAGAGCCTTGAAGGCTGTGCCTGCCTTATGGACTCTCCTCCATGTTTAAGGCCAGAAATCACAGGTTAAGACTTTCTTACATTAGAAACCCCGAACCTTACTTCTCCACCTCTCCCCCCACATCTGCAGTCCTCTGTGATTATCTGTAAAATCTGGGATAGTCTCCCTGTGTCAAAACTATCCTCCATCAGAGACTTCATTCTTATGTGTGACTTTAATTTCCTGTTTTCAGGAGACCAGGATTTGACATCTTTGGGCAACTGTTATTCTGCTCCCCGAGGTGGAAGTGGCATCGTTGGCTGGACACCAGTGACAAGAAGTGTGAGTGCAGCAGGTGGAATACCTAAGTGACTCACTAGACTATGTGAAGGGGACCCGGGCACACCTGCTTTAACACAATATGACTCTTTTCCTCATCAGAAATCTCAAAATCCTTCTAGGACATGCTAATGGATGTGCTTTTCCTCTGTGTGTACTTGTGCAGACATAACAGCTATAGGCGGCTTTATAAGTACAGCAAAGCAGTCAGAGAAAGACCAGCTCTATTGAAATTGGCAGCTAGAGCAACATAAAAATCTATCCCCAGCCTGTGTGATTGCCCGAGAGTTATTTTAGTGGGAAAACCATGTGGTTAGAGTCGTTTTGCATAAACCCTTTCTAAGCAGTGCGGAAGAGTGGCAGTTTGTAATCCGGACTCTTTAGCGACTGTCTCCTTCCGGGAGACAGGCTGGGTGAGGTGAGTGTGGGTGTCCAAAACCTGTGGGCCTCGTTCAGTCTTTCTAAAACACTGAAGAAAACATAGTTCATTATAATGTCCTCACTAGTAGGAGGGGGAAAAAGCCATTTCTCTGCCATTTGGCTGAGATTTACAGCAAATGGGATTCAGAGGATTACAGCATGAAGGAGTGTCAATGTTAAATCTATAGACGGTCCCTTTAGTGCCTCGCGTCATAAATTAAAAGGAAGCACAAACGAGAAGGCTCGGTGCAGGGGACGCAGTGAAGCTCCAGGTGGATCTGTGTTTGCTTTTCTTTCCGGAACACACATGCCTGGCTGCCTGATTCCTCCCGCCCCCCTCCCCCCAGGCCTCTCCCCTCCCCCCTCCCCCCCCTCCCCCAGCAAGAAGTCATGCTTCTGTGTGTCCTGGCTTGCTTCTGCTCCCTCAGCCACCTTAGCAATGCTGTTTCAGCAGCTTATTGCAAGGCCAGCATCAGGTGTCACAAGCGCTAGGGTGACTGGGTTAATGGCTGAGGCGGTTTTTTCCCTGGAGAAGCAGGGACAGACAGGCTAGCCTTTGTCTCTGCTTGAGAGAGGTCTGAATTTAAAACTTTGTCCCAGACAATGTGCCGGGACCCCTGGGGTTTGGTTGTTTGGCCACCGCTTGTTCTCTGCCGTGCTACTCATTCTGTTAGGAGGAACTGGACCCTGGGGCTTTTCTCCTGCTTTCACTCTGAGACCAAGTTTGATTTGAGTCCTTGAAGTCAGGCCTGTGAGTGAACCGCTTCTACTGGACGCTCTTGTGACCCCCCTCCTCCACAAGTACTGGCTCTGAGCTGTCAGTGTACGTAACGGAGAGTGGATGACGGTCTTAATCCCTCTTCTTGCTGTTCCCATCCTCGCTCCACTAGAGTGGCTCTGATCTGAGGTGTGTCCCTGTAACCGTTATCTTGTTGGTAAGGGAATTCCCTCAGTTGTACAAAGAACTAAACGTGTTATAACTTTTGGTCAGTTTATCCTCATAAGCACTCTGAGGCTGTTGATGTCACATGCACATGTATATGTAATATGTACATGTATGTATATATTATGTTTGTTCACATATATGTATATATGTGGACGTATATAACATTGTATATGTTTTACACACACACACACATAAATCAAGGCTCAAGAAGTTGGAAAGCTGTTACAGGTAGAGTTAGTGTCCCCAACACTCCTATTAGTTGATGTCCTAACATCAGACTGGCTGTGACTGGAAGATCTGATCCTTGATGCCAAAATTAAGGCCATATGGGTGGACTGCATACGGACACCTGTCCTTATTAGGAAAGATTAGGACAGACATACACACAGCAGGAAGACGACAAAATTCAAGAAGACAGATTGGATGGCAAGCCAAAGGACGGAACGCTTACAAAAACAAAAACACCGCACAAAACAAAACCAGCCCTTCCGACAGCTGGGCCTTGATTCGGGCCTCCACGATTGTGAGTCCAGAAATTTCTCTTATGTAAGCTACCCAGGCTGTGGCACTTTGTCATGGCAGCTGAGCAAACAGTAGAACGGCTTTCCTGGAGCTCCACCGAACTGCGGAAGCCTGATCTGTTAGCCTTATTACTGTTCGTAACCACTGTCAGTTATACACATGAGCCTTGGCTTGTATATTGAGAGCACTCCTTGTTGAAGACTCTTTCTTTCTTTGTATTTACTGACAAACTCTGAAGAAGTCGCTTTCAGAACTCTATGCTATGCTGCCTACTCTAGTTATTTTTCAGGTGAGCTATGGAGTTGTTTTTTTTTTTTTAAGCTACCAATTTAAAAAAAAAATAAAAACAACACCGAAACCCAACCCATACCTATGCAAAACAGCTTTAGGTTTTAAGAGGAAGAGGGAAGGTTTCAAAAAAGCCAAGCAAACAATAAGGTTTGGAAATTCCCCAACGAGTGGGGCTGTCTGACCCCAGGACAGTGGCCAGCAAGAGCCTTCATCAGAGAAGTAGAAGGTCCCCAGAGGGGCATCAGTGCTTAGGCCTGGCCCAGGCCCGTGTGGATGGCCCCAGTGTGAGGCAACTCCAGAGACTGCACTTTCTTTTTCCTAACTGGAAGCACAGGATAGAAACCTGCTGATCCAGAGAGGGTGTGGGTAGCTCCGCCTTGGCAGTGCCCCAGGTAAGCTAGGCGCCGGGCTGGTTGACCCTGATCTACTGGACGGGAATGATTGCTCTAGAGGATCTTACGCAACGTCACAGACTGTTTTCCTAGGGACAGAACCAAATGGCAATTGAAAATTCCGTCTATACCAAGTTTCCCATCAATAAATTATAGTGATCCCCCCCCCCCCCGAGACCTGATTGTTATGCCTTTATAGGCACACTTGGCCTATAAGAAAATTTTTCTATAAGTCTTTTTCCTAGTATATAATTATACACAGTATTAGCTTAGTGCCCGGACTTTAGCTGTGAGCACAGTACATACATTATTTATTTATTTTTTCCCTTTAGTGGATAGAGTTAGCAGCTTTGTTAATCTCTTTAAAAACTGCCTGGGAATGAAAAAAAGAATAGTCACAACCAGTTTATGTTGCTTTAATGTTGACTTCAAGGGAGAAGGGGAAAAAAATAAAAGATTGTGCATATCTGAGGAGGTGAGGAAATGTGATAGGGGCGCTGGCAAGCCTGAGGCAGCTGCGACCTTGAGTGTGATCAATAGGCCGCTTCCTCTTTGTCAGGCAGAGCTGAATTCCAACTATTTTTCCTCAGCATAGGCATTCATTTAATGATATTAAAATTTTCATTGATTATGCTCGATAGTTTGAAAATTGAAGCCGACCAAGTCAAACTCACTCAACCCAGTCGCCCTCCAACCGCCATTGAAAGCGGACGTGAGGGCGCAGCTATAACTAAATGCTGCCACCTAGAGGACGTCCTGGAAATACCATCGCCCCTGACACTGGTGCTCAGCTTGTTGTCAGGAAACCAGTTTCTGCTCTCTTTCCCTTCTGTGTGTTTGACTTTACAGCTTTGCTTTGAAACTCGAAGTGGAAGTTTTGTGTTCTATAGGGAAAATATTCTTTATAACGATCTTTTAAATTCTCCCAGATGACCATCTAGGAAATGAGAGACAGACACAGAAAGAGGAAGACCTGGGAGGATTTGTTTCACACACAGCTTCTGAAGGAACGAGGCGAAGGCTCTACATGGGTCTTTATAGTATTATCTCCTCCTTACTGCAGAATGCGATCCCCCAGTGCTTCTCCCTGTAAAAGACCAACGGTCCAAATCATACCCAGTAACCTCTTTGCTCATGCCTGGGAAGCCGGTGAACAGTCAATTTCCTCTCAGGTTAGTGCTCTTAGAAGTGGGCTCCTCTCGGGAGGATTTCCAACTTCAAGCCATCCTGGGTACAAAGGGAAAGCCTGTCCAAACAGAAACAGGAAAAAAAAGCCTTTCTATTGGCTTGAAACTAATCCGCGCCCCCACCCCCGATCCCAGCACAGCGCTGCACATCTGTGAAGATGTTGACTGCGGTTCTCGGATTTATCATTCAGGCAGCTGCTTCCTATGCCTCCTGACAGAGGCTCCTTCCGTCTCTCTGAAGCCCCCCCCCCCCCCCGGGCAGGCAGCCTGTATCTTTAGGTGGCAGTCCTTTTCTGCCGCTTCCCTCGAGCGCTCCATCCTTAATGCCGTTCCTGTGTCTGACGCAGACGTTCTCGGACTTGAGGGAGTCTGTGGACCCCGTGCACTAGTCTCCCCATCTCAGATACTAGGTTTCCTGGAAAAGAGCACCTCATACTCGGGAGGCAGAGGCAGGTGGATCGGTGTGAGTTCGAGGCCAGCCTGGTCTACAAAGCGAGTCCAGGACAGCCAAGGCTACACAGAGAAACCCTGTCTCTAAAAAACCAAAAACCAAAAACCAAAAAAAAAAAAAGCACTTCACATACCTAAGCTCCTAATAAAGCGGGGTATTGGGTCATCAGGTAGAAGCGCGCAGAGTTGGGTATGTTAGGCGTGCCACAGCCCAAGCCTTTCCCTCTCTGATGCTAGCCGGGTGGCATAGGCCGTGGCTGTTTGACTCTGGCGAGCAAAGCGTCTAGGTCTTGTGGCTTGTGCATGTCAGTGGGGGTGGTGCGAACACAGGCTGCTTTCCGGCAGGGAAGAAGGAGCGCTCTGTGCGGCTGCGTGTGGCGCAGGGCCTTGAGTCAGTCTTGGGCCTTTAGATCTCTACTTTTGGTGTCCCTTCCATCTCGTTTTGAAAGTCCTCCTCTGCGTCGCCGAATCCAGTGCCCTCTCCCATTTTCGATTGAACCGTGCCAGGTGGGAAGCTGCAACGTGTGCCCCTTGAGGTCCTGGTGGCGCTAATTGGAACCACCGGCGCTGTCCTTGCCACGGTTAACAGTATTTGTGCAGTATATCTCCTCCGTGGTTTCGAAGGTTTTCCTCTCCTGAATGACCTTTGAGCGCACGGGGACCAGGCAGATGAAGATGGATCTGCTCGGTGTCCCTAAAACTCTACGGCAAGGTCCATCTCAAAGGAGTGGGTGAGCACTGCCCTTTGATTAACCTATCTCAGGGGTCAGGGTGGTAGAGATCACCTCAGAGTGACGGGCAATGTAAGCTTCCCCACAGATTCTGAGGGCTTGGCTCATGGGACCTGAAACGTGACAGTTAGTGTAGTGGGATCACACGACGACCGGGTGAAAACTCCCAGGATTTGCACCACTTGGGTCTGTTTTATGTCTTAGCTCTCTTGTGGTGGCTTTGGGGGGGGGGGCGCAACTCAGACCAGTCTTTCTACCAGAGCTTTAATTACCCATAATCACCAGCAGGCTTTGTTCTGGCCTATCGCTTTCATCTGAAGCTCAAAGTGCTCAAACACCATTAACTCATTAAACCTTGCAACACCTGCTGGGAGGTGAGACGATTAACCCATTTTCCAGACAGGGACATAGAGGCACAAAGGGTGTCAGCAACTGTCCTAACGTTGCATGAATCAGCGTTGGGAAGAGAGCAGGGGCCCACTCAGGTTCCACCCCCAGTCTGCTTCTCAGCGCCTTCTGTCCCACATCACCCACCTTAGGAATTATCTCTACCTGTTTGTGAACAGTGTTGAGCAACATTCAGGACATCGTACCAAAATCAATGCCAAGACTTAAAAAAAAAACAAACCATAATATAACTTTTAAGGAGAAAAGAGGTAACTGTAATTACTAAAGTAAAACTGGAGTGCCCCCAAATCCGCAGCATCTTCTAATAGAAATCCTTAAACTTTTCTTACACTGAGCCAGAAAATAACACTTGGCCAAGCAAAAATGGAACTTGAACTTTATAAGCCTCAGAACTCTGTTTAAATGGAGGGCTGCTAACGTTTGTCTTTTAAGTTTGACAAACAACCATTTCTCCTTGGCTTCACTTCAGTTCCGGCTGTCTTCACATGAACGTCATTGGTGGGTGCCTGTGTGTGTGTGTGTGTGTGTGTGTGTGTGTGTGTGTGTGTGTGTGTATGTGTGTGTTGTATTTGTGTGTGTGGTGTGTGTGTGTGTTGTATTTGTGTGTGTGGTGTGTGTGTGTGTGTATGTGTGTGTGTGGTGTGTGAGTGTGTGTGTGTATGTATGTGTGTGTGTGTGTGTGTGTGTGTGTTGGTGGAACTATTGAAAGCCTGACACCTGGGGTCAAAAGGCAGAAAAGCAAATACAGTGAGAAATCATGGGTCTCCTTGGGCCTTTTTTGCAGTTATTTATGATTTGTTTATTCCACAAATATTTACATGTAGCTACTGGCTAGGTGTCCAGTAGCTCTGAGGTGAACAAAATGGCGTAATCATCATTCAGCAATCTGCAGTCAAGGGACAAACATAAAGCACCAAGGGGGATAATTATGAGAGCCCAGCACCTGCAGAAATAGTCCCTAAGTATACTCAGGATGGCATTGCTTGAACGGCATGCCGACTCTTCCAGAAGGTCACTCTTGGTCATTGAAGGTAAGTCTGAAGGATGGAGGGGTCTCCCGAAGGTGTTTATCATGACTAAGCCCCAAGGGTTGTCCCTTTGGAGAAACCTGTCCCGTTGGTGCACTTCCGTGGTAGCAGAAGTGATGTTTCTAACACATGCAAATCATTCCCAGCTACAGCACACAGATGCGTCAGTCTTCAAGCAAATGATAATCGGTTACAGAAAGCAGGATAAACTTAAGAAGGACACGTAGCAATAGAGCTTGGCTCGCAGTCATTACCACTTTAGAACTTACATAATAAGAAAAATAGAAGCCCAGAGAAAAGAGGACAGTAAGTTAGAGTTCTAGAGTTATGCACAATTATGGGAGAAATAGAAGCCGACTGGGGCCTCCTGTCCTCAGCTGTATTCTGTCACTATAGCAAAATAGCACAACCGGTGTAACTTTATAAAGAAGAGATGGTTTCTCATAGCCCCAGTGGCTAGGAAATCTAAACTACTGGCATCTGTGCTGGCATCCTTTCTCTGCCATAGGCCATAGAATGATGTGGACCATCGCATGACAAGAGTAAAAGAGTGTGAAGACTGCACTCCCTTTTTTTTTGTCTCAGAGAGCCAAGGACCCCATCATGGAGGCCTTTTCTACTGATCCACTTTATCTACTTTCATGAAGTTATCTACTTCAGTACCATTTCAGAGATGACAATCTTTTCATCCGTTTAATTGTTTAGGTACCTTTGTCAAAAATCAGCTCATGGATGTTGATTATTATTATGTCTGTCTAATATTAGTGCCACACTGTTTTGGTTAGTATGACTTTGTAATAAGTTTGTAAATTGGGACATGTGATTCTTCCAACTTGGTTTTTCTTTTTCAAGATTGTTTTGACTATTCTGGGTCCTATATGAATTTTTAAATCATCTTATCAATTTCTGTGAAGAAATGAGATATCTGGTACTAGGGATTACAAAGAAGGTATAAATGAGAGAAGTTTTTTCATACTAATGATGGTTTTTATAGCTTCCAATTTGTCAACAAGGTCTTATGTTTATTTAGTCTTTAACAATCTTTAACTATGATTTAGCTATACAGCTAACTTGTTAAATTTATTTCTAAGCATTTTGTTTTTGTTAGTGCTTTTGTAAATGGAATTCTAAAAAACAAACACTGTGTGTGCATGTGCCACAGCACACATGTGGAGGTCATAGGACAATATACAAGAGTTGTTTCTCTTGTTCCATCATGTGGATCCTGGAGAATGAACTCAAGTCGCCAGCTTTGGCAGTAATTGCTTTGTTCACTGAGCCGTCTTACTGACTGGTGAAATTCTTTTAATTTCCTCTTTTTAGCTCATATTATACAGATACATATAAACTGGCTTTTAAAAATATTATAGCCTTACTAAACTTGTGTATTAGTTCTAATAGGAATTTTAAAAAGTGGATTCTTTAGGGATTTCTATGCCAGGCCAGAGGCTGAACTTTTGCTATTACAAATTGGCAGTGTTGGTCTTGAACCCAGGACTCTGAGGTTCCATACATCCTAGTGCTCAACCACTTGGCTCCACCCCAGACTATAACAACAATATGGTTGCCTTTATTTTATGTTTTTGTCCAATTACTGCAGCTAAGCATCACAGCTTGAGAGATGCTATGAACTATAGTGAGAAGCTTCATGCCCCTCTCCACAGCTATCCACTGCCAATGTCACCAATGACTGGGCTAAGCCATGATCCTGGCATCAGCTGCTAGATTCTTAAGGGGGTAAAACCATGGGAGACATAACAAGGGGAGCGTGGGAGAGTAAAGAGAGAACAGTGAGAGGAGCAAGGACTAACGTGGAAGGGAGGAGGATGAAAAGATGGAGTGCCAGCAGTGAAGCTATTAGTTCTTATGCGGGCTGCCTCCGTTGCTGCAAGACCTTATGCACGGTGCTCCTGCTACCTCAAGAGGCAATGGTGGTGCCGTATAGTAAAGGTGTGTTAGTCACTGTTCTTTTGCTATGAAGAGACACCATGACCAAGGCAGCTCTTATGAAAGAAAGCATTTAGCTGGGGGCTCTGCTTAGAGCTGCCGAGATTCAGACCATTATCATCACGGTGGGGAGCATGGCAGCATGCAGACCGGTGCTGGAGCAGTAGCTACAGCTTCATCCTCACCCATAGGCAGAGACGGGGAACCTCTGGCCTTGCCATGGGCCTTTGAGACCTCAAAGCCCACCTCCAGTGACACACCTCTTCCAACAAGACCACACCTCCTAATCCTTTTAATCCTTTCAAATAGCACTATTCCTTGATGACTAAACATTCAGATATATGAGCCTATGATGGCTATTCCTATGCAAAACACCACAGAAGGCTTTCATCCCTTTTATGCTGCCAGAGGTGTGTTATCTTCCTAATTCAGGATAGATTGGAGCATGGATAAGCTTGTGTGTTTGAACTCTTCATCTCTGATCAGTGGCATTGTCTAAGAAGGTTGTAGAACTCTTAGGGGGTGGAGCTTTGCTGTGGGAATTAAGTCACTGGTGCCAAGCACTGATGTATCATAGTACAGCTTGAACTTCCTGTCTACTCTCTCCCTCTTAACCACCTGCCACACCCTCCTTACCACTAAAGGGGCAATGTCCTCTCAAACCTTGGGCCAAAAGAAACATCCTTCCTCCCTTAAGTTGGCTCCTGTCAGGTGTTTGATCAGAGCAGTAACAAAAGTAAGTTCTTCAGGTAACATCAGAGAAAAATGCCATTCTGCTGGTGTGCTATGGAATGTAAAGATACACACAAAAAACAGGGACACCATTTTGTCAGTGTTCCTTTAGAAATGGCATGGGACACATCACTGCTTGGTTTCCCTGGATTCTTGGGAGGGCCCACATGGGGTGAGTGTGTAGGAGTGCAGACATAAGCAAGGGACTCGAGCCCGTTTCAATGGCCCCCCTGCAAATGCTGTGGTGTGTTGAGGTCACCACGCAGGAAGAATACTGACCTGGCATGGATTTGTTAGTCTCTGAGTGAGCGTGCTCATTTTAACTCGGAGGAACTGAGGGCTGTTGGATCCTGGCATGTGAAAGTACGATTCTTCAGAGGGTTTGCAGTTTAAGTAAGTATCCTTGAGGTGTATGGCTTCTGAAGAAAATTAATCAGCAAGTGAGCATGTCTGAATGCAGGCGGCATGAGGCCATGGGCCGTGCTACTTCTGGAATAACAAAAGGCAAGAAGGACCCTTAAGGAAATGGGCTGGCTCGGAATTATGAATCACGGAGCCCATTTCTTACAGTGATTAATGATGAATCACTCTTTTAACTTTGGATGGAATAATGGGCTGCCTCTGAGGAGCCCCATTAATCATCATGAGAATTAGGCTTCTGCCGATTCATTACTGCAGGGTCGACATGTGCTAAACAGTTGAGCCGACTTGCAGGAAAGGGTGAACTTTAGGAAAGGGCTGGCTTAAAGAATGCAAGCATCAGGGGTCTATTCCTGCTGCTGGGTGAGGCTGCGAGTGGAGAGGTCTCCTTATGTCCTCTCTCATCTGCACCCCTTCTAGAAGCTCAACAAAACACCAACTACAAAGTCTCCAGGCTTTTATATCCAGGGTCAGGACACAACAGACAATCGACATACATCACAAAATCTGATACTTTTATTCATTTCTTGCCCTTGCATTCGCAGTCTACTGGACACTGGGGTGTCAGAAGGCACGGACATCAGCAAAATTAGCTTTATTGTTCTTCTTGGAGAACAAAATCATCCCTGTGAAAAATTCTTCTTTTCTGAAGGCTGCTTAGTCTTAGATAATAGAAACCCAGGCTCCAGGCAACAGAAGGGAGAAACCTGGGCCATATAAAAAGGAAGTCAGATTGGATTCGTCATTTGGCCAACTTCAAAGCCTCTGAGCTGAAAAGAGGGTTAAACAGTTGTTCCGACAGATTTAGACTGGTGTACTTCAAAGGTGCGGGCAGTGTGCACGTCTCTTTGGCTTTGGGCAGGAGTGATGGGGAACCCTGGGGGTTGCCATGTAGTCCTTGACTCAAGTACACGGCGGTTGTCATAGAATAAAAAAAACACACCTAGATTACAAAGGACGCACACTGTTTAATGTCGAGAGCGACAGTAGTCTTGCTGAATCATGACACACATTCTGATCGCCATCTGGACACTTCACTTGGCCAACAGAATACATTTTTTTTTTTAAAGAAAGAAACAGCTTATGGGGTTAAAAAGATGTTAGATAAAACTTTAATTTTTCTAGTAAAAGAATAATTGTAGTAGACATATTTTTAAAAGTCTGTTTTTAAAAATGCTTTTGTCAGGACTTACAGGGAGGAATGAGAAACCGCTTAGCATATATACAGTGCTGCTGTGCGTAGCTTACGCCTACGAGTAGGCTTTGCAGACAGGTGGTGCCATGGGGACTTCGGTGGCTTCAGAGCTGACTCCTCTGTCCCCAGGTCCTTTCTTGCTCAGCCCATTTTTCATACCTGACAGAAAGAACTCCTTAAGGCAGAGGGCATATCCGACTCCTGGCTGAATTAAAACCTCAGTGAAGCAGAGATCGAACTGTCAGCCCCACATTTTAGGCAGTAGGAGTGGAGGAAGGAGAGGAAAGTGATCTTGTACAGTTAAGACTGTTGACCCCTTCAAGACATCAACTTCCAGGCTTGTAGAGAAAGCAACTTGCAAGTGACCAATTAAAACATGTGTCAAGGTATATTTGATTTTATATTTTAAAAACAAGCTATACTTTTCTAGGTGTGGTGTCCCTCCCCCAGTATAAAACATTTATGTCAAACTTTTTAAAAAAATATATTTTATTGATTTATTCATATTACATCTCAATTGTTATCCCATCCCTTGTATCCTTTAATTCTTCCCTCCCTCACATTTTTCCCTTACTCCCCTCCTCTATGACTGTGACTGAGGGGGACCACCTCCCCCTGTATATGCTCATAGGGTATCAAGTCTCTTCTTGGTAACTTGCTATCCTTCCTCTGAGTGCCACCAGGATTCCCCATCCAGGGGACGTGGTCAAATATGGGGCACCAGAGTACGTGAGAAAGTCATATCCCACTCTCCACTCAACTGTGGAGAATGTCCTGTCCGTTGGCTAGATCTGGGTAGGGTTTCGAAGTTTACTGCATGTATTGTCCTTGGCTGGTGCCATAATTTGAGCCAGACCTCTGGGCCCAGATCTGCCCATCATAGTGCTCTTCTTGTAGGTTTCTAGGACCCTCTGGACTCTTCTATTTCCCCATTCTCCCATACTTCTCTCACCTAGAGTCCCAATAGGATGTCCAGCAATAATCAATTCTTTCATCCTGTTTTGGGCCCATAGCTTTCTCCCTTTCACATCCTTCAAATCTTAGATTTGTAAGCAGAATTGGTGCAAACATGAAAGTAATTTGATGGTTTCGAGGCATACCTATGATGCCTACAGGGTTCAAAACGAAGTACCCAAAACACATCTCAACATCTCCAGACATTTATCTTTCTGCTTTCACAGGACAAGAGTTTATTTTTTCTAAACTTTTAAGCCATATTTGAAGCTTGAGTTTGTTGAAGAAAAGTCTTATTTGGGTTATTTTCCTTTAAGAATTTATGAGAAGGAATTAAGAGCAGAACATGAGTTTATTATATTCGAGAGGATGAAAGGCCACACCTATACCGTATAGGTTTTCAGACATGATAAATAATACTGGGAAGAAAAGGAGAAAGCGTTGTAGACATGGTGTTGTGCTCCACTTATTTCAGACGGATTCTACTCAGCAAGACAGGGATTCCGGGTAGCGCCTGTGAACACTGTTTGGAAATGTATGAGTCTATATTTTATAGCAGGGCTTTCAGTTTTTACTGCCATTTCAATAAAAACATTTGGCTACTTTAAAACTTATTTAAAAGCTGTTTAGATTACAACATAATTATACCATTTTCCCCTTCCCCACCCGATCTCCAAACCTTTCCACACACACTGTCCCCGTTTGGCTTTCTGTCAAATTCATGGCCTCTTTTTTTTTTTTTTCTTTAATCGTTGTTGTTGTGTATATATGAATAGCTTTAATCCCAATACTTAGGAGGCAGAGACAAGCAGATTTCTGTGAGTCTGAGGTAAGCCTGTTCTACATAGAAAGTTCCAGGTCAGCCAAGGGTTACACAGTGAGACCCTAGTTCAAACAAAAACCAAATGACAAGAAAAACCAAAATAAAAATTCAAAACAAAGAAATAAAACCAAAGGCTTATTTTTAAGTCTGTCTGTCTGTCTGTCTGTCTGTCTGTCTGTCTGTCTGTGTCTGCCCTTGGAAGCCAGAAGAGGGTGTTGGATCCCCTGGAGCTGGAGTGGTTGTGAGATGCTGGAACTGAACTTGGGTCCTTTGTAAGAGCAGAATGCCAGCTTTCCAGGCCTCATTTTTATCTACTTTTGCATGCATTTTCTTAATATTAAAAAAAAAACCCAGCCATTTTTACACAGAACGTGGAGAGAGAGAGAGAGAGAGAGAGAGAGAGAGAGAGAGAGAGAGAGAGAAACCTTCAAATTCCAAACACTTAGGTATCAGCAGCTACAGGACACTATTGGACAAAGCACACACACAAGCCATGGCGTGTGGCCCACAGCAACACAGCCTGACCCATCAGACTCAATTACTTCACTTTGAGTTCTAGCTCCTTCTACCCCTCATCTCCAGTTCACGGTCTGTGCTGGGGTCCAGGACCATGTCCTGCTCCAGCTACTGTTCCTCCAGGTGAGCTGGCCCATCTCTTGCTGTGCCAGCAGCATACTGTATGACCTTGTCGGCTACCGTACTGTTACACGCTGGCATCATTTGTCCTGCCTCTCCTCCCTTCACAAGCTCCTCCCTTTAGGCCCTGAACAGAAGAGTCACCTCTGCAGAGGACGCCTCGTGAGTTCTTGGTTGGTTAGGGTTTGTTTCGTTAACTTGTGTTAAAACATGAAGTCAATACTAGGACTAAAAACAGTAAGAGCGGGGCATAAATAGTACTCTTTCAAAAATAATGTAATATAATAGATCACCAATAACCCGTAAGCACCGCCAAAGCGGGTGGCTGGCGCTTTAGCAGCTAAGAGAAAGATCTCCGATGAAACTGAACTGGTGGATGCGGGGAAGGAGAACACAGTGTTTAGAAAGGGCTTAACTTCAGAAGGCTGACGCGTGGCTTGGAAGCCGACAAAAAGCAGTGCTGGAGGAGGGTTAGAAACCTGGTCAACGAGCCCTGCGTTCAGGCATAAGCATTAGACCAAGAGGCAAGCGCCAGCACCTCTGGGTAGGTGGCGGTTCCAAGCTCAGAGCAAGCTGACAAGCAGCCCAGGTGCAGATGGCTTGGACAGAACCCCACAGGGACGGCTGGATGTCGGTGCTCTCTGCTCTTCAGAGAGTCTGCCAGGGAAGTGTTCTTGGCTAAACCTCCAGGTACCGTGGAGCCCACAGATACGCATCAGTTCCTTTCTGTTCTCTGGGCTTCTCCATTACACTGAGAAGAAAAGACAGACTTTGGGGCTTGGAAGCCTGTCAGGGAGTAGAGGGCCAGGTTCCCAGGACTCATTGGATGGAACGGGTGAGAAGCCGGCTGGTGGCTGCGTGGTTACCTGAGAAAACACATCACACAGGAAAGCTCAGGACGCGGACTGACCTGCATTTCAGAGAAAGTGGCCTCGGATGGCCTCTGAAATCAGGGGGAGTGTCCCCTTCTAGAAATTGTCCCAATGGCCTTTAGACACTGCTGCTAAATCTCTTGTTTCCATAAAGGAGTCCATGTAAAAACTAGGACAATTCGAAACTCAAATCACTAACAAATTAGAGAATGAAGGACAGACAGGATTGTCACAAACGTTTTATTTTTATTATTTATTTATTTATTTATTTATTTATTTATTTATTTCTTCCAAACTGAATTTAATCATTTGGTTCTTAGTCAATGAAGACTTAGTTACTTTGGGCTGCTTACATAAAATATCTTTGCTGTGTAATTTATGTACGTCAGAAACTGTTGCTTGAAAATTTGGGAGTCTGGGAAGCCCTACATCAAGAGGCTGTCAGTATCTGTGTCTGAGGAGGACTCAGCGCTCAGGGACTGCGTGATGTGCTGGACGTGACGGCGTCTCTCTGGCCTCTTTTGGACGGGCACTCGCGACGTTCACCACCGGCACCCTTACTTGATCTAATCACCTGCCAAAGGCCCTGCCCCAGTGTCATCACTTCGGGGCCTCGTTTCAACACATGAGTTTGGAGGCAGGAAAACATGTAGAATGTAGCCAAGTCCAACCCAGAGATTGTGGGCCATTTTTTTCCGAAGATAAGTGTACCCTTTCTTTGTTTGCAACCCCCATTCTTCTAATGACATGATTTGCTGTGGGAACCTTAGCGGGTGACTCCAGCAGGAAGCTGGGCTGTTACTGCAACATCTTTTCAGCATCTTCCCCTTTTCTGCAGGTTCAGAGTTCGACTCCTTAGCTAGCTCCTTTGGATTGGGCCTCATGGTGAAGCACCGTGTTTTCTTCATGTTCTCTTGCTTTATAAGCTGAAATTTAAGTCACTCAATGGATAGTCACTGAGGATCTACACTAAGCAGTCCTGCAGGCATTCAGAATTCATCATGCAACAACATGGAAAAAAGTCCTTCTGCCCAGTGTTTAATACAATAAAATCGGCACTGTTAGTTGAAAAATGGGCTCTAAATTTCTCTTTTACAATGAAAGGAGTGATGTCTGATTGAAGTTTTTCTGTGCCATTCACTATTGTTGATTTTGTTATTTCTAGTATAAGATGGCTCCATGGGTCTGTACTGTAATTTATTTCCATCTTCGCTTCTGTGAGTCTTAGCATCTGTATGCTGTCTCTCTTTCCTCACGACCTGCCTATTATCAGGTAATATGTACTTTCGTAAGGGTGTTTGGAAGGACGTATGGAAGGGACATACGTTGTTATACTTTCATGTGTAAGCCTAAGTGAAGCTGTTAAGATATTAAAGAATTAGCCAGATTCAAAACAAATCTTCATGCAAGGATTGGTATTTTACCCTGACTTTAGTGCTCTTTTTTTTTCTGTTTGTAACTCTGTCAGGCAATATGTCCGTGTCCGTCTGTTGAATACAAAGCTTAGCCCTGAGTCTGGGCTTAATTTGTTGGTATGCCCTTTCTTCTTTTTCAGTGGGCAGAAAGTGCCATCGAGTTAGGGGCTGTGCATGCTCCCAGGTCAGCTTCCTATTTTAGAATGCTCATCTCTCTTGACTCCATGTTGCCTTAGGCAGAATCACAGTACTTCCAGCAGAAGCAGAGAACATTCTCCTCCACCAGATGCACGAAGGAGGAGAAGGGCGAGGGGAATGTCCCCCTGCCTCTCCAGGACTCACACACGCACACGCACATCATTTTCCATCTGGGATTCCTTCCCCTGGATGCGACCCTAGTCGGAGGCGCAGCTATGATGGGGTGGAGTGAGGGCCATATCTGACTCTCTTTACTTGTTATGTTTCTGAGACTCTTTGTTATTCTCCTTTGTAACATAAGGAGATACTACTTTAACGATCTGACTTAAGATAGTTCCTGAGGAGTGCCCGACACCAGGGAATGACGGTTGTGGATGGCTGCAGGCTTCCATCTAATTTAGAACCTGGGACAGCAACGGAAGTCACAACGTTAGATGAGCAACAGGTGCTTTTTAGTTGTAACACATAAATGTGGCATAAAGAGATCATAGAATGTAAAATAAAATACAAAGGACATATCTCTATCAGTGTAAATGCTTTCATATAAATAGT
Organism: Acomys minous; assembly: GCF_964271855.1. Classification (NCBI taxonomy): domain Eukaryota; kingdom Metazoa; phylum Chordata; class Mammalia; order Rodentia; family Muridae; genus Acomys; species Acomys minous. The sequence continues at coordinate 118,912,301 of NC_140483.1, forward strand.
GAACGGGCAGGGGGAGGGGTCATACTTCTACAAAAAAATTGTTTCTGTTTCACTGTTCACTTGAAATCTACATTACAAAAGACACCAGAGCCTGCCCCACTTAACTGCATTCACTGCTCTGGGGGTGGGGATGGGGACAGGGGTCGCTGCTGATGACTCCCAGTTGCTCCTTTCTCTTCAGGCCCCTAAGAAAGGAGAAGTGACTCATTTGGGACATTAATCCCTTTTCCCACTATTACAGGGGCCACTAGGCCAGGCAGCGGCCCTGAGTGGCAGGACGCAGGGAGAACCAATCCAGGCAGTTGGTGAGCTGCCCTGAGGCCCAGGCTGCCAGCACACTCCACTCAGACAACTTCCTCCCAGCTCTCCTGCTCACAGAATTCCCATGTCAAACTTTTAATCTGCTGCGAAAGCCAAACTCACCCTAACTGTCAATGAAGGTGGAATCTCCCTTTCTGTAATCAAAAAAAAAAAAATTCTATGGCTTAAAAGCCCCTGATGGTAATTATTACTTTTTAATTTACAAAAGTTAAAGCAACGCAGCATTAAATGTCCTGTGTTAACCATTTAAGTGTAAAGTTCAGTTGCGGTATGTGTATTGGCAGTGTTGTGCAACCAGTGTCTAGACGGTTTTTATCTTGCAAAACTGCTCCTCCGGACCCATTAGGCAAGACTCCCTATTTCCTGCCTCCCCCACGTGTTGGCAACCATCCTTCTACTTTGCATCTTTAGGAACTTGGCCACTCTTAAGTGCCTTGCATAAGTACAACCATAAGATATTATAGCTATTAAAATATTTATATGGAATTTTGATTGAAGTTACATTAAATTTATAGACTTTAAAAGAGACTTGGTAATGAATTTTGCTATAAGTTACCACAGGAATCTCTTAAGGTCAGCCCTGCAGATTTCTTGTTGAGTACAGCCGAGGTGTTTTGTGTTTTTGAATGCTCTTTTTTCTCCTCCATTCTGGGGACTAAACCCAGGGCCTTCCTAGGCCAGCATTCTTTGCTCTTTTCCTTTTGAGAGTAGATCTCGTGCAGACAAGACTGGTCTCAAATTTCTATGGAGCTGAGATTGGTCTTCAACTCTTTTTGTTTGTTTGTTTGTTTATTATTATACAATGCTCTGCCTTCATGTACACCTGCAGGCTAGAAGAGGGCATCAGATCACATTATAGATGGTTGTGAGCCACCATGTGGTTGCTAGGAATTGAACTCAGGACCTCTGAAAGAGCAGTCCGTGCTCTTAACCTCTGAGCCATCTCTCCAGCTCCTGGTCTTGAACTCTTAATCTTCCTATCTCTGACTCTCACATGCTGAGATTACAGAAGCACAACAGTAGCCTGACTCTCTTTCCTTTCTCATTATATTTCAAGTTGCTTTTCTTTTAAAGGAGCAAGAAAAAGAAAATGATATTGTACAATCCTATTGCCATGAAGAGATGACCACCACTATTAAAAAGGACTCTTGTTATACTAATGATTAAGATGCCACACAATAGATCTGGTATAAAGGAGATTTACTGTGGGAAAGGGGGAAGGGAGGAGGAAAGGGGAGGGCACCCATGACAGAGAGAAACACACACACACACACACACACACACACACACACACAGAGAGAGAGAGAGAGAGAGAGAGAGAGAGAGACAGACAGACAGACAGACAGACAGACAGATAGACAGACAGACAGGAAGGCAGACAGAGACAGAGACAGACAGAGACAGAGACAGAGACACAGATATATAGAGAGAAACCAAAAGAGAGCCTGCGGCCAGCAGGGTCCTTTTTATCTGGCACACACACCTGGCATGCACCTGGTGGTGGCACGTAATGACATCAGAGGTTGTTAGTCCCCTAAAAGGCAAGCTGGTGGGAACACCTGTATGCTACCTGCCCCCCCCCCCCCCAACAGTCACTCACATATGTGGAGGTTCAAACACGGTTTTCAAACACACACTAGAGTGTTTCTGCTGTAATCATCAGGAAATTTCCAGACAAAACACAGACTTGCTCTATTAGATTCATTGCTATGTTCTTATTAAATATGCTACATTTCACTATTAATTTTGCTAGCACCATGTACAAGTGCTTCTTTTACTGTTGCTGTAAGAGTCAGCCTATCATTCATTCTCTCTCTCTCTCTCTCTCTCTCTCTCTCTCTCTCTCTCTGTCTCTGTCTCTCTCGGGATTTTTAAGTTGTTGTTGTTGTTGTTTTTAGAGTTTTGCTGTGTTGGTCATAGATTAATGAACATTTCTACCCTTTTGAAAGCTTTGGAGCAATTCAGGTAGGCAGAGGGATCAGACGACATCTTCCTTAAAGGCTTGAAATGCTTAGCCAACTGAAGGCTGCAGATAACCCAGCACACACACATTGTAAGTTAGAACCAAAACCCTGACTGCCTTCACTTTCTAAAAGACCCAGGGCAGAGATGAGTGAGCGTCTCACAGATTTGAAAAGTAGAAACGCGTCTCAGGCTAGAGAGGAAGCAGGCCTGGTGAGCTCTGGGGAGGCTTTGGCATTTATTGCTGCTGGAGGATGCGTTGGCTCACCTCTGTGGAGGTCTCATTTTAATCTGTAAAGTGGGGATAATCACAGAACGAAAGCACACGGCTGGGTTGGAGGCTGTCAGGGGGTAGGATTCACCTAGCCAATGTAGGCCCCAGGCCCAGGACTGAGACTCAGCAAGAGGAACGGAGGAAGCCCACATAAGTAAGTGCAAACCGAACAAATTGGTTTAAAATAATGCTTTTATTAATTAATTCCTCAAGGACTTCACTCATTGTATTTTGGCCACGTCCATTCATTCCCCCATCTCCTCCCGGGTCCACCGCTCATTCTACAGGCACCCAATGCCGTGTACTCAGTCCTCTTTTTGTCTGTTGGTTTATTTTTATCCACCAAGGCTAATTAGTGCTGCCTATGCACTCTTGGGCTTGTGACCATCCACCAGGGCACTGCCAGGAGAACTGCCAGGAACAGCATCTTTTTGGGAGGCTCTAGACACTACCACCAGTAACTTTGGGGGTCTGGCACGTAGGGCATCAGTTTGGGGGAGATAGTCATACCTGCATTCTTCTGCTCGATTGCTGGGGCATCCAGAGCACTAGATACTTTGCTAGCAGCTCTGGGCCACAGGGGAAGCCCCCAAATACTATCTAACATGGAAAGCCTGTGGTCCTAGGGGAATGAGGTATCACAGTAAAGTAAGACAGAAGACAAGAAAGCACGTGGTGTATTATATGACAGGAGATAATTCTTTCCCAAATCGTCGGGTGCGTTCTCTGTAATTTGTATGTCAGTTAGTATGCCAAACTTTTAGCCACTTAATGATAGAAGGTACTAAGCTATGCCAAAGTGCATACTTTGATGGCTCACTGGTTATAAATGCTTGCTGTTTATGAAGAGGACCTGCCACATCGAGTGACACACAACTGCTTATAACTCCAGTTCTGGGAAGAAATTATGGCTTCTTCTGGCTCCCATAGACACATGCATACATGTGGAACGCACATATACATACATCCAAGCACAAGCACATACATATAAAATAGTAAAGAACCTTAAAGGTTCTCAAGCACAAAGAGACAGAGGCCTCAGATTATAAAAGAGGTGCTCATGTAACTGTGTGTGTGTGTGTGTGTGTGTGTGTGTGTGTGTGCATCACTGCAGAAAATTATGAACCAGCTCAGCCCTTGGTCAAAAAATATTAAAGTGCATGGCTAGCACACACACACACACACACACACACACACACACACACACACACACACAGGACAGCATAAATATTTGCATATTGTATATACATATATATTTGTGTGTATACATATATATGTGTGTATTGTATATACATATGTGTGTGTCTGTGTATATGTGTATACTATATACACATACGTGTGTGTCTCTGTCTCTCTGTATGTGTTCTTTACACCAGGAGTCAGCTAACTCTCTGTGGAAAAGGCCAGGTAGTGAATATATTTGGTTCTGTGACCTTCAGGAGACCTTCGCCTCTTGTCTTCAGGCTGTGGAAATTGCCACACACTATGCTGAAATGAACGACAGTGGCTGCATTCCAAGAAAACTTTATGGATACTAGAATGTGGATAATTTTCACATGTCATGAAATATTCTTTGTCTCTTTTAACCATTATTAAGGGGATCAAAAGCCATTTGTAGCTTGTAGGCCATGCAGTAATAGATGTTGGAGCACACTCTGGCTGACCCCTGCCTTACAAGCAACCACATTCTTCTTCGGTAGAATCAACTGTGCTTGCGGATGTAAAACTCAATGGCAGAAGAGCTTGGTGCAAATTCAGCAAAGCACCATGGAAGTAAGTTGCCCAGAAATCTCAGATGCTCTGAGCCAACTGGACCTTCTACACTGTTGTTCACAAATAACGACTTCAACAGAAATGACAAGTGCCCAAGCCATTTTCTAGCCAGTTAATGGCTCAACAGAGAAAAATAAAAAAAATGTCAGTCACATTTTGGTTTTGTTTGTGGCACTGGGGATCAAGCCCTGAGCCTTATGTGTCTATCACTGAACTACATCAGCTTTCAGTCGTCTGTGCACTGATGAAGTAGTATTCATTAGCAAGCAGGTTGCTAAGTAACACTTCTTTCCCTTTGAGAAAGATGGCGATCATCTCATGCGTCATTCTAAGGTCTTAGGAAATACTTGTAAGTGAAACATATTTACTGAGAGGTCTATGAATTGTCAAAAGAATTCTTGACATAGAGAACATCCTAGGAATGTTTAAAGAAAGGGACCAACTTTTTAGCTCTCTCAAGTGAACAATCATCTCTTGGCTCATGCTTTTAAGTCACTCTGTATTTAAAAAATAAAAAAATAAAAAGAACAGAGCAGAAGTTCCTGTGTAGATGGCACTGAAAAGCCAGAAGTGCCCTTGAGTGCCAACGCGTGTCAAGCAGTCTTCTGGATTGTCATTTTCGGTCACTGACGATACAGGAGAATCTGGGCAGTTGTAATCTTCTAACTGGGCTGCGTATTTTCCCCAGTAGACAATTTTGGAAACACCCCAGCCCTTGATAAAAAAGGGTATTAAGGCATAAGGACACAGGAGCTGGCAGGACAGAGCCTTTGCCTAAAAATTCAGTTCTGCTACATAGCATTTGACTAATTAAGCCACAGTGTCCTCATGAGTAAAATGAGGGAGATAGTTTTCTTTCTTTCAGCAACATTGTTAAACAACATGAGAGATCACAGGAAAGACAGTTGGTACAATATCACGTGTCTGGAGAGGCTGAAAATGGCAACACTTATTATTTTGAGTATTGGGCTTACTATATGTGTCCATGCATATGTGTTTGTATATGTGTGCCTCTGTGTATGTGTGAATGCATGCATGCATTGCAATGTTTCTCCCCAAATCATTGAGACTTGTGACACTTAAACAAACATGGAACCATTCTGGGAAGTAAAACTCTCAGAGAGACTTCATGACTTCTGTGGAGGGGTCAGAATTTGAGGGAACAGACACTGAGACCTGTGGGATCAGAGAAAGATGTGTATGTCCTCTGCTGTCAAAGTAACAAACAAGCAAACAAAACCCAGCAGAGCAGCTTACAGCAGAAACCAACACCCGAGACACAGTACAGTTGGCTGTGTATTCTGGTCTGTGTTGTTTAAGGAAGCACAGCGTGGGATTTCTTGAGGTTTATGGTGAAATAAATATGCACCAAGATAGGGAAGGCACTCAGAACACAAAAGCTGTCTCCTGGAAGAAAGCTAGGAGCACGAAGGCATCGAATGCAGCGGGAGTAGTAATGCTTGGTACGGTGACCGGTAAGGGCTTGGAACTAAGACACAGCATTGTCCATGCGGAGTGAGCAGTGAACCTTGGTGCAGGCCTCTTCTTGCTTTAGTGATAAGTGCCTTGCAAGAATCTGAAGCCATTCAGGGAAAGGGTTCATTTTGAGTTGTAGTCTAGTTGTTTGGAGTCCCCAGTGTCCCAGTATTCGAGTGAAATGGGTCCTCGCCTGGCTGAGGAGCTCAGGAGAGAAGGTAAGGGCCTCACATGCCCAGTGAGCTGACATCCACGAGGCCCCACTCTTAAATGTTCTACCACCTTCCATCAGTGCCACGGGCTGAAGGACAGGCTCCAGGGACACTTTCCAGGTCCCCATGTCTGATTGCTAGCTCTACTGGGACTGAATCAAGCTACAGAGAAAACCCAGGAAAAGGGAAACAGTCTGTGCCTCTCCCTAAGGACAGGGCAGAGGAAGAAGAAAAACTGTGGGAAAGGCCATGAGAAGTCTCATAAATTCCTGTCATAAGTGAGGCTACTGCCACTGATGCCTCGGGGGACTAAGTAAGGTCTGTACGCAAGGTCCTTGCAGTTGTGACAAAATTCAGATTATTTCCAGGTGCTCAGGCTGGGAGTCAAACTTGCCTGTCAGATGCATTTCTCTGGCAGCTCGGGGGCAAGCTTTTCAAATTCAGCATCCTGTTTCCTCTATTGTATCCTGAATCCTACTTACAGTTTTTTTTTTTAATAAAAAATCCAATTTATGGTTCTTTTTACATAATGACCTGTATTAAGTGGAACAAGTTAGATGTCCTGGCTCACACCTGCAGTCTCAACCCTAAGAAGTCTGATAGGTGACATGACAGCTGCTGCAAGTCTGAGGGCAGCCTGAGCTACAGAATGACACCTTGAGGGGGGTTAAAAAGAAAAAAAGGAACAAAAAGCAGCAAACCAAGAAATGAAAGACAACGTAAGAGGACATAGTTTGATCTCATGATTTCTCAGAAGGCCTTGAAAGGGTTAAGGCTTCACCGCCAGAGGAAAGGGGCAGTTCAGGAAGAAAACGTTTAGAAGGTCTTAGTCATCAAGGTGAGAAAGTTCTCCTGAGGAGCCGCAGGCAGCCCCATCCCCCATCCCTGTTGCTCTCTCTGGAAAGGAACATCTGATTCTGATGACTCCAAGCACTGAGACCAGTACTGTTCTCAATGTTAACATTGGTTGGTGGTTTCTTCCATTTTTTACAGGTTTTTCTGCTTTTCATAAATGAGCAAAAACCAGAGAGATGCTCTATGCTTTCAAAAGTGTATAATTCAGACCTCTTTGTCTAGAAAAAAACAATGTTATCCCACCAGTAATTTTGTAACTACCTCAATTCCCTTGTTCCTGATGATATAGAGTGAAAATCACTGTGGCATTTTATGAGCAGAAAAATTACAAATACATTTCCATGATGGCAAACCAAAGTGTAGAAATAGTAGTGTTTTGAATTATTTCTCAAACTTTCATTTCTAATGAAGAATTTCTAAAAAAAAATTTAAATTTTAATTAAAAATTTTTTCATGGTTTTGAAATTACTGGAAATAGTCCTTCATTATTAGTTTAACAAGAAATTTTACTCCCCAGAATTGAGGAAGTGTCTGTAAGGGTGAGTTGTTCATTCTTTTTGTAGAATTGTATGGATCTTATTGTTTCATTTTTATTTAAAAAACTTAAAATTAATTATGATTACATCACTTCACCTCATCCCCGTCCCCCCTTCAATTCCTCCCTTGTCCCCTCCCACTCCTTCTCAAATTGGTGGCCTCTTTTTGATTACTATTGTTACACACACACACACACACACACACACACACACACACACACACACGTATGTAAATAAATATAACCTGTTAAATCCGTGTGGTTTGGATGGACATGAGTTCATGACTGACCCCCTGAGTACTGGCTAGCCCACTATGGAGGTCACCGCAGCAAGCGGCTAGCTTTCCCTCTCTCCGTAGTCATTGGCTGCCCGTGGTTCTTTGTCTAGGGGTGAGACACAGACTCCCCCTTCCACCTAGCATGCCCACTGATGCTGTCATTCTTCGGACTTTGTTTTTTACAGCCACAGTGTTGAGGCATCATGGTGAAGTTTCCTGTCATTTCTAGGAGGCACAAGCTCACAGCAGATGTCCTGGTCCTCTGAACCTAACAAGGTCCAAGGATTAAGCCTTGTGGGCACAGCCCTGTGCACCGCAGCAACCACAGTGCTGTGCTGGCCAGCCTGGGATTCTCCCCCATTTGATCCATGTTTACACTGAGGCCCCACGATCACATCAAGACAGAAAGCAAGTTGGAGCAGGGTAACTGAGGAAGAGGCAATGGTACTTTTATTTATTTATTTTTTCACTGCAAACATAAGAAGAAGAAAGAATGGACTTTGGTTTGATTCTCTGGTTGTGTTCTGACACAACAAGAGCACAGAGTCGAAAAGACTTACCTTCAACGCAAACATTACTTATCTTAAGAGAGATGGCCGCAAGGCAAGCACTGGAAACCACTAAAGCGGTGAAGTATCTCCTCAGTGAGTGTGCAAGCAGGCTGGCTTTCCCCTGGGGGTTACCCTTCCACACTGAAAACTCTGTGAAAGAACAACACTGGAAAATCCACAATGACTAAGTTTTAAAACAGCGATTCTAACTAAAGCAGTGTACATGCAGTCACGAGGCAACGTCTCCATTCAGAGCACTTCATAGATTACAGGACCTGTTGCTGATGTTGTTTGGAACAGGGTAGGCCATCTCTGGCCAGTTGTTTGACTGGGCACAACTGCCTTTCTTTGTCTTTTGTTTTGTTTTATTTTGTTTTGTTTGTTTGTTTGTTTTGTTTTTCTTTTTCAAGACAGGGTTTCTCTGTGTAGCCTTGGCTGTCCTGGAACTCACTCTGTAGTCTAGCCTGGCTTGGAGCTCAGAGATCTGCCTGCCTCTGCCTTCCAAAGTGCTGGGATTAAAGGCGTGCGCCGCCACCACCTAGCTCCTTTGGCTTAAAGATGGCCTGTGCATGTCTGGGTAGGGACCTCCATCCTTGTATACTGAGTATGATATGATCATGTCTCTGATCAAATGTAATTGTCTTTATCTTTCAAAAATCGTTGTTTTTAACTAATGATCTTTTTTTTTTTTCTCTTAAGTTTGTCTGCTTTCGCTAAGATAGTGAAATAAGTCTGTTTCGCTTGGTCGTTTCATAAACACCCAGACTCTGGCAAAATGTCTCCCCTACCCCCCACCCAATCAAGTAAGCGGGACCTGGAAGAGAGAAAGAAGGGACTTCGAGAAAGCTGACAGCAGACAGTGGGGGAAATGCTGGCTCACTGTGACAGCGGCAGTGTGGGGAGCACTTCCGGGATGCTGCATCTCCGCTCTCCAACTTGCCTCTTGGCCGCTAACATTAAATCTAGAATTGATGAGGAAGTTGATGAGAAAACCTTCAGAGAGGAAGCAAACCCTCTCAGGGTCATAGAGGCAAAACTACAATGTGGGCCAATAGGAAGCCAGGGCTGTCTTCTTCAGCCAGCACCTCTGTTGTCCTTGCCTTGTCCCCTTTAATAAGAAGCACTCTGCTCAGTATGAAAGTGATCCTTGTGGTTTTCAGGTGTTCTGGGGACAAAGGGGAAGCAGGACATGTCCTGGCAGCCAGGCTCAGAGAGTCCCACATAATAAGCTGTATGCAGAAAGGGTTATTCAAAACTAAAGGTGGATCCCAATCAGTTCAGTCCCACATTTTGGCCTATTTGTCACAGAGATGCTACGTTCTTCACTAAGTTCTAACTGATGGAGATGCCACTGGGCTTTTTATCCAAATCCCCTTAGAAATACAAGATCCCAAGCACAGCGGGTCACAAGACAGGTGCAGAAGACTCTCCTTCTTGGGGAGTGTGTGCTGAAATAAACAGTCAGAAAACTTTTGGTGGTTGTTTAGCTTAGTCCAGAGGGAGTTTTGTTGTTGTTGTTGTTGTTGTTTTCTCTAATGGAAAAGAATTCACTGCTTCACAGTTTTATTTCAGGGTGAGAACAAGTTGCTACTTAGTACCCACGAGGCTTGCTTCGAGAGACTCTTACAGGGGGATATGCAAACAGAGCGTGGAGATTAATAGGAAGACACAGCTACAAGTCCCACAAAATGAAATATGGTGACAGATAATATATTTCCATTTGCGATTTCAACATTATACAAATGTTCTTAATTAATATTAAAACAACAATTAATGAAAAATAGCTCTATTGGATTGATAAATGGAATAGTGTCTCTTTCAAGGGCACAAGGGTTTTTCTTTTTTTCTTTTTGATTCCAAATGAAATACAGATTAAGATTCAGCCATGAACTTCAGTAAATATACAAGGAATTAGAAATTATCAGATCTGATGCTTTTGGGAACCCTGTGGAGGTATGCCCTCCCACACTCCAGAAACTATCCTGCATTTTCATCCACCCAATTCCTTCCTCTCTCCTTTCCTTTCTCTTTCTCCCTCTCTCTTACAATAGTACACATTAGCAGCATATAGCAGAGAGCCAATAAATTGTTAACGTAGTCAAAATTGTTATATACAACATGTTTTTTCCATATTGAGTCCTTTGATGATACTAGTTTTGTGTCCGGTGAAATTGATAGTTCTTAGAAGCAGTAATGTAGAATAATCATATAGGCTTTATTGATTTTACTACAGTAGCCAGAAACACAATTTAAACCAACTTCATCACAGCAGAGGCCTTGCTGATGGCTCTAACTTGAAGTTCAGAACTTGAACTTGACTCCTTCCTTCATCTGATCAGTGGCTAAAGCAATTCCATTACCTCCTTTCTTTTGCTCCCTCTTATTTCTCATTTCCACTTGTTTTTTGTCTTTGTTTTTACATGTTAGAAAGCTTTCGTGCTCCCCATCCCCACTCCATTGCTGAACAATCTTGGGCTGATAAACCAACTTCCTAGCAGCTGCCTAGCTGAAGTCCCATGTCCACTTGAGCCAATGCAGTTTCCTGAGGGTGGCTCCGATGTTAGCTGAAGATGCTATCCTCCTGACGGGGGTGATGTAGGCTGCTGGTGGTCCTCCATTTCTTAGTAATGGTTTTGCCACAGTAATGGCCAAGAAAGAGGATTGGCAAGTATACTGTAATCAGCAAACTGTACCCTGAAGAGCTTTTTCCACCAGTGTTCATCTTAAGATGGATTCAACTTAGCCTTAAGTCTCGAGTTGACCTGATTTAAAATTAAAAGATATTTTCAAAGTAAAGGGAAACAAAGTGATTTTTAACTGTAGAACACTGGCTGTCTTCTAGAATGCTGTCTGTCCACTGACTTGATAATCCACTGACTAGTCTGAGCTGAACCGGTAACCCTTGAGCTGTGCTTCATGGAAGATTTTAAACAGCTGTTAGGTCAGGCAGTCCAATTGGAGATTCGTTTTCAGACAGTTCCTTTGCCCAGTTCAGACAGCCACTGTTTCTTCTCATCAGCTCTTCTGTACACCACGGTAGTGGAGTGGGAGACTTTTGAAACCTGCCTTGTAGAAGCCTTGTTAGCATTATTTCTCACAAATGTCCGTTGTCTCTATCTGAGGGTCATTCAGGGAGGAGACATTCGTTCTCTAAGCTTTCAACCTTAGGGGCAGCTGACTGCCCACTGGCGGGGCTTAAGAGTATTTGGAAGATACAGAAAGAAGTTAACTGGGAGAAAAATAGATTTTTAAAGACGCGAATCAACTGCCATGGAGTGTTCATTCATATGATTGATTTCACTATGATGTTTAAAAATGATGTATTTATTTTTATTTTATGTACATTGATGTTTTTCCTGTGCACATGTCTGTGTGAGATACGTAAATCACTTGGAGTTGGATTTCAGACAACTGTGAGCTGCCATATTGGTGCTGGGAATTAAACTTGGGTCCTCTGGAATAGCAGCCAGTGCTCTTAACCACTGAGCCATCTCTTCAGCACTTGACTATGTTTTTGAAAAATTGTATTTAGCAACATATTTGGTGCCGCTTCTTCCTCCCAATCTGTCTCTTCTTAAAATGCAAGCAGGTTGGAGCCTGCCGAGCCCGTTTAGTTGCTACAATCATCTTCCTTACTCAGAATTGAGTGGCTTATAAGGAAACAGAAATATTTTGCTCCCAGTTCTGGAGGCCAGAAGTCCAAGATCAAGGCACCAACAGGGTGTGTGTCCCATGAGGGCCCATTGCTCATGGGAGAAGGGCACTTTCGCTTGGCACTCTTACTGTCAAGGCCAAGCAACACTCCTTGGATGTTTAATAGGGCATTAACGCTGTACACCAAGGCCACACCCTGGTGACCTCACTTTCTGAAGGCCTACCTCTTCCTAGCATCGTGCCAGGCATAGAGTTTCGGCATATGAATATATGCTGACAACGTAGACATTCAGACCTTAGCAGGGCCTCTCCCTTCTGTGAATGTTTTTATTAGCTTTAAGAATGAATAGAGGCCCTGTGTTACCTAGAGAGCAAAGAACACTAGTCAGGAAAGAACCGCTCAAACATTAGCAGAGAAAAAAATGTTGTTGCAGTTAAGAGAAAACACTTCCTGGATCAATCCTGATGGTCTCAAGAAACATTCCTAGTTAGCCCCACCCTCTTCTCTGCTCTCTACTGTAGATTTCAGTGTGAGGAGCCACTCCCAAACTTAATGGCTTCTGACAATAATCACCTTATAAGCAACGCCCGTTACTAAGGTCAAGGTTCAGGATGACTCAGTTAGGTAAACCTGGCCCTGGGCTCCAGCAGACCCAGGTGGACACAAGCTGGTGTTAGAAGGGTGGGGAGCTGGGAGGTGGGGGCTGCCAGGGTAGGCCTCTTTTGTCCCTCCCTCTTCCTATAGGCAGTTGCAGAAACTCCCATGTACCCATGTAGTCTTCCCATATAGGCTGGCTTCAATCTCCCTCCTCCCCCCCCACCCCCCCCCATAGCACAGTGATCGGAATTACTAGGTGGACACTTAGTGTCCCATCGTGAGTGCGCTAAGGGTCATCTAGAACTCACTTTGCTTTCTACGATGCAGCCTCCCGAGTCCACAGTGCTATTTCTGCCATAACCTGTCAGCCAGCCAGCCATGCAAGCCAAGACTGGGTTAGGTTGTAGGGGAACCTTCTATCACTCAGTGCTTAGTCTCAGAAGGAGTCTGTAGACATATTTTAAAAGTACCTAGCCGGGCATGGTGGCGCACGCCTTTAATCCCAGCACTTGGCAGGCAGAGGCAGGTGGATTGTTGTGAGTTTGAGACCAGCCTGGTCTACAAAGTGAGTCTAGGACAGCCAAGGCTACACAGAGAAACCCGGTCTCAAAAAACAAAACAAAACAAAAACAAAACAAAACAAAAAAGTATCTTACCCCCCTCTCTTTCTCTCTCTCTCTCTCTCTCTCTCTCTCTCTCTCTCTCTCTCTCTCTCTCTCTCCATATATATATATATATATATATATATATATATATATATATATATATATATTACAGTTTCCATTAATGTGAAAAACACCATGACCAAAAAATCAAGTTGGAGAGAAAAGGGTTTGTTTAGTTTATGAGTCCATATTATACTTCAGTTCATGACTGAAGGAAGTCAGGATAGGAACTCAAGCAGGGCAGGATAGTGGATGCAGAGGGGACAGAGGCGTGCTGCTTACTGGCTTGCTCCCCCTGGCTTGCTCAGCCCGCTTTCTTATAGAACCCAGGACCAGCAGGCCAGGGATGGCCCCACCCACAATGGACTGGGCCTTCCCACGTTGATCACTAATGGAGAAAATGCCCTACGGCTGGGTCTCAGGGAGACATTTTCTCAACTGAGGCTCCTTCCCCTCTGGTGACTCTAGCTTGCGTCAAGTTGACACAAAATCAGCCAGTTCAATCTATCTTTATACGCTGATTAATTATTTAGTGTGTGTGCTTGCCGAATAAATGCAGGTGCCTGTGGAGAAAGGTGCATGTGTGGAGGGCAGAGGAGCACTCTGGAGAATCTGTTCTCTCCTGCCACCTTGTGGGATCCAGGGATTGAATCCAGGCCATCCGGCTTGCACTCACATGCCTCTGTACCCGCTGAGCCACCTCACTGTCCCAGGTCTTTTTACTTTAGTCTAAATGTGCGCAGCCTCTTATTTAAAAAAAAATCTTAGCGGATCAGTTCATTTAAAGAATTTTTTAAAAAAAGCTCATGCATACTATAAGGTCCCATTGTGTGTTGGTGGATCAAGGTCATGTCGTGAGCAGCATGGATCCCTTTGTACAGGACCTTTTCATGTCAGGTACTCTGTGGACAGTTAGTGAAAAGTAACAGACCGAATGAACAAATATATAATGAATTAGTTCGCATATCTGCCATCAATCACAGGAGCCTTTAAGCCAAATAGATTAGAAGCCAACAGAATGTATTACAACTTGGCATCATGGGTGAGGAAATATGTTTCTAAAACATAATTAGAGTGGCATTTGTTTTTGCTTTATTTGTATATATAATTTAGTTAAAAGGCAATTGTATATATTTTAGTTGCTGTCTGATTTGATGAGAGCTGCAAGGGGAGAGAATATTTTTTTTCTGAAGAGCATTTGGAAGTTCCCTGGCAAGTGTGTGTAGTGTGCAGGCTGCCGCCCTCTCACTGTGAGGGGGGGTGTATGGAGTACTCAGAATGCTATAGGCATCATGGGATTCGCCATGGGCTTCTTCCCTGTCTGCAAAATTGATGACAGATCAGAGGACTAAGGAGTTACTAAATTTCTACATATATGACATCATACTATTCTCATTGGCCCCAAGGTTCAAAGGGGTTTTGGAGGATCAAGTTTTTTTTTAAAGTCTGGCCTCCATTTACTCATCTATGTCCTGGGTTCTCTTCTACAGTGAGGTTATTCTTGGGATTGCCAGTATCACACCAGATGCAAGAGTCCTGCGTCTGGGCTGCCAAATGGCTGGTCCCTATCTTATGTCCCTGTCTGAAGACACCCAACATTGCCCTCTAGGGATATCCTCCCGACTGTGGACTTGAGTTACAGCCCGATTTATGTAAAGGTGTTGTCAGCAAAAAATTTTTGACCTGAGTGTGTATGCATTTCAGGCAAATGTCTCCAGAGGCCGGGGGTGGGGTGGTGGGGTGGGGGGGGTGGAGCTTGGAGACAGAAGGACGGTCCGTTGGAACTCCAAGAGGAGTGCTTGCAATCTTGTGCAGGTGGCATTGGTTATGTAGGTGGCCAGCCCGGCACATGCATTAAGTTTGCGGGACAAATTTGAAATTATATAAATAACTTGGGGCCAAGGGACAATGTTGGGTTGGGTGACATCTTGTAGTTGAGAGCTTTTTTCTCCAGGTGGGTCAGAGTGTGACCAATTCAAATACCAGATGAAGGATGAGGTGGCTTAGGATGGGAGAGAGCAAATGGTTGCCTTAAACTTTTATTACTGACAGAAGAAACTAAGGGTCACAAAGCTGTTTACTCACTTCGAAAACGCTTCTTTCCTGTTGGTCTGAGAAAATTTTGTGTCTATCCATTGTTTGTTGTCTAAAAGGAATTAAAAAGATGCTACTTGTTTACACTCATAGATGATTCTTTTTAAAAACTTGGTAGCCATGGCTGGCCTAGAACTCACTATATTGACTAGGCTGGCTTTGAACACACAAAGTTCTCATTGCCTTTGCCTCACAATTGCTGGAATTAAAGCTGTGTACCATCTTACCTGACCCTGGTGGTTTTTTTTTCTTTTCTTTTTTAAAGGTTTATTTATTTATTATTATGTACACAGTGTTCTGTCTGCATGTACACCTACAGGCCAGAGGAGGGCATCAGATCACATTATAGATGGTTGTGAGCCACCATGTGGTTGTTGGGAATTGAACTCAAGACCTCTGCAAGGGCAGTCAGAGCTCTTAACCTCTGAGCCATCTCTTCAGCTCAGACCCTGATGTTTTCAAGGTGACATTTTTTGGGTTTTGACATTATAAAATATTACATCATTCCCTTCTTCTCTTTCCTTCCTCAAAACCCTCCCATATATACCTCATTGCTTCCATTCAAATTCATAGCCTCTTTTTTCATTAATTGTTGTTATATGCATATGTGTATGTATAGATACATACATACAAATACACACACACACACACACACACACACACATTCTTAAATACAACCTGCTTAGTCTGTAGGATGTTAACTGTGTTTATGTTTTCAGGGCTAACCATTTGGTATTGGATAAACAATTGGTGTGTCCTTCCCTGGGGAAGACTATTTTTCTCACTTGCAGCATTCCTTAGTTGCTGGTAATTCTTTGTGTAAGTTTTGTGGTCTTTCGTCTACCTAAGTTTAGCATGACTATTGCTGCTGTCCTTGTTCAGCTCATGTTTGGTCAGTCATATTGGTGTGACTTTATGGGTGTGGCTTCTGATTACTAGGAGACATAATCTTACAGAAAATCCCACGATCCCCTGGCTCTTGCAATCTTTCCATTCTCACTTCCAAATAGTTTCCTAAGCCTTAGGTGTGGGAGTGTTTTTTAGATGTACACATTGGGACTGGGTTCCATATTTAGATTGGTTATGGTCTTCTGTAATGCGAAGAGAAGGGTAAGGATGACACTTATCTGTGGGAACAAGGACCAATATTTGAGATGTAGTTAGGGATTATGCTGGCTTAGTAACGTGGTGGCTGTAGGTTCTCCTTCATGATCTATGACTTCGCTAGCTCCATGTAGTTGGTTGGGTTTGCAGTGGCAGGCATGGCTTCCCTCTTGTCGAGCAGGTCTTCACTCCATTTAAAGAGCCGTTGGCTACTGCCAAGATACAAATGCCACTACTGTACCCTTAGGGTTACTGTGCCATGCTGGCTGTTGATGTGGCTCATAGGCATCCTAGCTGGGTGGCACTGCGAGGTGCTTCCTCCCTGTGGAAGCTCATGTGATACCTTCTGGTGACATGAAAGCGGGTCCTCAGCCAGGAGGTTTTCAGCTCAGATTCAATTCATGCGCCGTTGGGCTCTCCTTTCTGCAGTGCATGGTGTCTTCAGCAACAGGGACTTAGCTTCTACTTCTTGGGGGCAATAACAAGAGGAGTTTATAACGATCTGGGAGTCTCTTGGACTACCTACTAACAACTCAAAGGAGGGCTTCTCCTGCCTGGTGGAAGATGCTGATATTTTCCTTTTAAAATGAAGAATTTGTCAAGATGGTAGGGAAGAAAGATAGCAAATAACCACAATGCACACTTTGATGTGGTGGGGGCCGGGGAAGAGGGATCCTGCCAATTCAGTCTCTTGTTAGACTCAGAGCACGTCATCTGCTTAGACGCCAGGGCACCCATGGTGAAGAACATGTGTGGCGGCAGAAGGCGATAGGAAGGTTTCTTATTTTGGTGTGCAGTTGTCGAGCGACAACCAGGGAGTGGTGAGTTCGAGCCTGTTGCGTGATGGGTAAGTACTTCTTCTGGGTGCTCATTCCTGGCAGTGGAAATGGAGAGAGAACAATAATCTAGAAGAAAAGTTACGTTCATTGTAAAAACCAGAGTACTCTAAGTTTGGGGAATTGTCATAGTTCATGCAAAGTGGAGGGACTTTACAAAAATGATGTGGCCCTGCTGAACAGACCCAGATCAAGGGCTTAGAAGGTGAGAACAGAGGCAGAAGGCAGGCCGAGGTGAGTTTAGTTTTCATGGTAGGTCAAATTTTGCTCATCTGGAAGAAATGCATGTGAAACCTGGAGGTTTCAAAACCACATGGGCTTCGTGACTAGGGAAGGGGCCTCCCCGTCACACCCCGTGGGACACCTGGGGAAGTGCAGGGGTCCTTAGTTTGACACAGAGACTGGGTGAGAGTGTTGTTAGCGTATCCTGGATCCAGCCACTCATGAAGAAGAAGCGTTGCATTTTCCCCAATATGCCAACAGGTGTACAGAGAATGACCTCAGCCTTAGGACTTTGTTGTGATCCTTTAGCTAAGAGGAAGATTGAGTGAAACCTTTTTTGAATTAGCAAAATAGAGACATAAAAAAACAAAACAAAACAAAACAAAAAACCAAAAAAAGAAAACCAACCAGCAAACAAAACAAACAAACAAACAAAAAACCTCCAAAACCAAAACCAAACCAAAACAAAACAAAACAAAAAAAGCCCTGAACTGGCTCAATCTTACCTAATATACTTTGTTTTTGAGGGTGAGTTAAAACTTGGCCAGGGGGCTGGAGAGATGACTGAAGTTCCAGAGGTCCTGAGTTCAATTCCCAGCAACCACATGGTGGCTCACAACCATCTATAATGTGATCTGATGCCCTCTTCTGGCCTGCAGGGTACAGCAAGCAGAACACTGTATACGCAATAAATAAATAAATCTTAAAAAAAAAACAAAACAAAAAACCTTGGCCAGGAAGGAGACTCAATGGTGGTGGTGGTGGTGGTGGTGGTGGTGGTGGTGGTAGTGGTGGTGGTGGGGCACTGCCACTAGAGTAGGTCACCTGGAAAGCAGGAAAGATATAGGAATTGTTGACAACAGACAGGAGGGCTGGAAGGGATCTCCAAGAAATCTTTTGGCCAGGAGAAGCACACTTCCCAGGAACACACAGGCTGAGGATGAGGGCTGCACTTCTGAAGACTGAGCCTAGGGGGCAGGATGAGCCATCAGGGCTGTTAGTACCTGTGTCCAAGGTGCAACCCCAAATTTTCACAAAAATTGGAAGAACTCTGACTTATGTCCTTCCTTCAGCCATAGATTTCAGCTCTGGTAGCATTTGCCTCTCTGTGTCTTGGAGTTCAGCGTTTTTTCTTTTTCTTTTTGTCTGTTTTCTTCAGGGGGAATAACCATTCTCCTGGTGAGTAATGAGCCACCTGTGACTGACTCAGTGCTGCCATGTAGCTCAGAGCTGTTCCGTTGGCAAGGACCTCAGATGCCCTGAGAGCAGGGTGTAGGCTGGTTTAGCTGGTGAGTGATGCGGGCTCTGGTGTCCCTGCTGGGGACCCTAATGCCCAAGTTCATAAGTAAATGATACCAAAGGGCTGGCTTAGAATGCACACAATGTGTCAGCGTGTAAGGTGACACAGGGTATTTGGTTTCATCTGTCTGACAGGACCCAGGCACTAGCCTGCTGTTTCACTGTAACCAGGCATAATATGGAGCCTGTAATAAGGAAGATCCCATAGGTCCGGCCTTTCCTTATCTGCAAACCTGGCCAACTGTAGTCTCTTCATGATGCAAAGCAGCAGGGTTCTGGGTGGAGAGACACTATCTGGCAGTGTCTGAGGCGTGCAAGAACCGGAGTTCTCTCCTGACCCTGTTGGAGGCACTTCTGTGAGTCCAAAGTTTATATCATTAGAAGACATAAGAGAAGCATTTTCCAAGGGCAGGTCTTTGATGACCCTGGGACAAACTGCCACCCATGGTTCTCAAGAGTCTCCTTGCCTACTGGGAAGACAGGAAAGAAAACCATCTCAATGACCCTGAATGCAAAGCTGTAATATGGAAGTTAGATAAAAGCAACACACACACACACACACACACACACACACACACACACACACACACACACACACAAGCACGTGTGTACTCGTGCACAAGGATGAACTCAATTCTTCCTGCAGAGGAGCTAGGGCCAGGGACATGTCCCCATAGTCTTCTGTTTTTATGGTGCCAGCCACTGAACCTAGGGCCCTGTGAGTGCCAGACAAGAGCTCTACCACAGAGCCGTCTACAGGTCTTTCCACAGGGCCTTGAAGAATGAGCGGAAATTAACCATAGAGGAAATTATCTCTGGAAGTCCAGGAAGAAGCTACAGTGTAGATAATGAAGGATATGGTGGTGATACTTGTCTCAAAGTTGTGAGTGCCATGGTCCCTTCATATCCACAGGTTCCACATGCCTGGATGCAACTTGTATCTATACTGAATACATAAGACTTTCTCCTCCTTAAACAGCACAGTATAATCACTATTTATAGTGCATTTACACTGTATTTAACATTTTAAATAACTCAGGGTGATTGAAAGTGTATAGGTCATTTGCAAACACTATACGGTTTTACATAAGGGGTTGGAGCATCTGTGGATGTCCTGATGCCAACCACCTACACATAGTGAGAATAACTGTAGCCCCTAACAACTACTAATAGACTCTGAGATGGGAGCTGTAGAACCCGGCCAGCAAGGCAGTGCCAGGTCCTGGGGGACTTTGGTGCCCTGCTAAGCAGCTAGAAACACTACCCAAAAGGCAGCAGGGTAAAGCCCACTCTCTACTAGACCCGCAGTAGTGCACTGAACGAGTTGGAAAAAATTGGAAATACGGAGATTGCAATTTTGGTTGGTTGGTTTAAGAGCCACCTCAGTGGACAGTCCTGTTGATGAAGGTGGGATTAAAGTTCTGGCTCGCATGGCTAGTTGTGAAACAGGTGAAGAAAGAAAAAATTTGCTGTGAAAATTTGGATCACTGGACCAGCAGCTTCAGCACCGCTTGGGAGCTGGTCTGAAATGAGATGTTTTGTCATGAGACACAACAGCCTGTGATTCCACCAAAGCCTCCTCATGCTATGGCATGCTCAAACGCCTGAGAACCATGGGTCAGGGCTGTCATTTCTAACTATGGCCAGATCAAGCACTATTAAAAGATTTTACTGGATGCATGTGGAATCCAGTGGACCCGGAGGTCAAAGTGGAGCTGAGATGTGGCCTCTGTGTTGTGAATCACAAGCACTTGGATTCATAGCTTCCCCGGCTTCCTTCACCCTGAAATCGCAACAACATGACTCTGTGATATAGGTTAAGATATAAGCCCCTCCCCTCATTCCTAGACGTTACAATTGTCTATCAGGTCTCCTTAATCACTGCCGTGGCACCGTGGGACAGGACACGATGAATGAAACTCATCCCACTTGTGCAAATAGAAGGTGGGTGACGGTGAGTGGCTTCTGTGTAGGATGCCCTTTAATTGTCCTTCCCCATTCTGCCTATGACCCAGGCAGGGGGGAAGCTCTAAAGGACCTGGGTTATAGGTGAGTCTCAGTATTAATGCACCATATTTGAGAGATGGGACCATTCACTAGGACCCCCAATTAAGGTACAGGTGAAGGGTGAGCTTTGTTGAGGAAGTTCAGGTTTCTTTATCTGGCAGTAGCCTCTCCCCTGCTCCTGATGTCTTTGGTTTTCTTGTTACAGCAGAGGAAGCCTTCTAGTGGGGGAAAAAAAATGAGGGTAGAAGTCAGAGGCTGCACTGCATGCTCACAGTTGTGAGACCTCAGAGGCAGAATGAGATCCTTCTGAAGCGCTGTGTTCACAGTGTGTGTGTGTGTGTGTGTGTGTGTGTGTGTGTGTGTGTGTACTGCCTGCCTTCCCTGTTTGTCACAAGGCCTTAGAAGGAACACATTCTAGCTGGACTTTGTTGTCTTCCAAAGTTCAAGTGTTGAAACTCGTGCCCTAAAGCCACATGTTGCTGTTCTTTAGGAGTGGGGTCTTTGGGAGGGAATCAAGGCAAAATGAGAGGCACAGGAAGGAATCCTGTCATGGCACTGTACACAGGGAGAAGATCACCCTTTGCATGCTGCTGAACTCTTTTGCCTATGAGTTCTTCTACCATTTTGGAAGCAAGGCCACCCTTATCAAGTGCTGGCACTTTGCCATTAGACTTCTTAACTTCAAGAAATAGTTTTTCTTCCTGCTTATCAGTTACCTACTCTGTCCTGTTCTATCATAGCAATAAACTGAGTCTGAAACAGGATGCAAGAGGTTAGTATATAAAATGCACCCAGTTGATTTTCCTTTTTCCTAAGCTATCTATTAACTTCTGCAATCTCCTTTTCTTCTGTGTCCAGTGTACTGATGTGGCCCTCCTGGGTCCTAAGTATTGTAGTTCTGTCAGATTTGATCTCTGCTATGTCCCTCGCCCCCAGTCTCTGGAATTGCTTTCCCCTCTCCTCCAATGATAGCCTTCTTTTTCAAGGCTAAGCTCGGTGCTACCTTGCCATCTAATTAAAGTTTGATGCTCTAGGTGAACCTGACAGGCTGGAGCTTTCCAAGTTTAATTGCTTCGCCCCCTCGGGCTCCCAATGGAGCAGAGTAAGCTCCGGGATGCTCCATCTGGCAGGTGGAAGGAGATGGCTGGGGCAAACAGGCGCATCCGAGACGTTCTCTTATGAAATGCTTTCCCCTGCCTTTATTTACTCCAGTGATGAAGACGCAGGCATTACTCAAGTGTGTGGCTCGTGTTCTGTGCTAGTTACAGAAGACATGGAGGTGAATCAGATGGTCCTGATGCTCAGGAAGCTCAGAGGGAGAGGGCAGCAGATGGGCACACACATACAGACTATTAAGCAGCTCTGCAAAGTTATAACAAAGAATAGGGCGTTTGGGACATGTAGACTAGGACACGTGTAAATCAACAAGACCAAGAGGGAAGATGCCTTTGGGAAAGTCTGAGTCCAGCAAGGCAAACTAATATATGAGGCAAGAGAGGACCAGCTGGATGCAAGGGCAGCATTACTAACAACAGAGATTAAGACCCAGGCCAGTCTTGGAAGTTCAGAAAGCCATAATGCTGGCCTGCTGCTTTGAATGAGAAATTTCGCTATAGGCTGGTATATTGAACACTCTTCATCCCCAGTTGACAGTGCTGTTTAGGGAGGTGTGGCCTTACTGGAGGAATTTGTCATTGGGGACAGATGTTGAGTATTTATAGCTCTGGCCTGGCTTCCAGATTGCTTGCTCAGGTTCTTGTTTGGCGGTGGAAGTTGCCGTCCATCAGCATGCCTCCCCACCTTGAAGAACTCACATCCCTCTGCAACGGTAAAGCCAAAATCAACCTTCACTTCCGTTAGTTGCTTTGGTCTTGGTGCTTTATCACAGCCACAGAGTGGAGTGTGGTGGCGCAGGCCTGTAATCCCAGTCCCTGGGAGGCAGAGACTAGGCAGATCTCTGTGAGTTCAAAACCAGGCTGGTCTACTAAACAAGTTCCAGGCCAGTGAAGGCTACACAGAAAAAACCTTACCGAAACAAGATGAGGCAAATCAAAACAAAACAAAGCATGAAAGCATAAAAGTACCCGATGCAACTGATTTGTAGTTTGGAGAGTGTTAGAAGGCATGATTTCCATGTTTTTGTTTTTTGTTTTGTTTCTTTTTTGGAGACAAGGTTTCTTTGTCTATCCCTGACTGTCCTGAACTCACTTTGTAGACCAGGCTGACCTCGAACTCACAGAGCTCTTCCTGCCTCTGCCTCCCTAAGTGCTGGTACTATAGGTGTGTACCACTGTACTTGGTCATGGTTTCCACGTTTAATTGTTGTTGCTTTCTTCTTTGTTGAACAGGTCTACAAGTAGCCCAGGCTAGCCTCTGAACTGCAACATTAAGTTTCTGGTCCTCGGGCCTCTGCTACCCAAGCTCTGGGATTACAGGTGATCACCACCATACTCTATGGACACCTGCTCATTTTATTCAGTGGATTGGGACCCCTTGAAAGTACCCACTGGACAACTAGATTTAGTTAAACGTATAAGGCTTTAACGATTCTCCAATGTCCTATTGAGAACAGCACATTAATTTAGTTGGTCAGTGCAGATCTCTTTGACACAATGTGGAGGATGGGCCGGAGAAGGGCAGGACTGAAGGTAAGGACAGCATCGGAGGTGGCAATGATTGGATCTGGGATGGAAGGGGGGAGGGGCTGAGTTTTCCCCAGAGCCGAGCTCAGTGGAGGCAGGGAGAACGGACTATGTCCTCGTACCGTGGAGGGAACATTCCAAGACCCTCAGAGGACGCCTGGAACTGTGCCTCCCCCCGAGCCCTAAGCATACTTACTATCTTCTACATGCACATGCCTATGACAAGGTTTAATTTAGGAATTGGGTTCACTAAAAGGTTACCAACAGTAATAGTAAAACAGAAAATTACAACAAGCTACAGTAAAGTCACCCTGTTTTTCAAAATGTCTTACTGTAGTGTAGATCCAGATATTTTCCCTTTTTTTTTAAATGAAAAAATTAAGCCAAGAATGTGTACTTTTCACTTACAAGCAGCACTTTACAGGTTGTCTTTGGCCAGCCCAAAATTCTAGCGTTGCCTCTCTTGCTCAGAGGGCCTGCCATAGAAGACATTTTGGTTTATCCGAGCACAAACTTTATGATACTGCAACAGTCAATGCGATAGTTGACTGACTAATAAGAGGGCAGCATATACAGTGCAGATACACAGAACCAAGGTATGATTCACACTCCAGATAGGACGGGACAGATAGGAAATCCCAGATGCTCTGGGATTTCACTGCACCACTTAGAACAACATGCAGCTCAAAACGTACTGTTTTCTTACGGGTGGACTTTTCCACTTCACATTGCCAGGTTGAGGGCAGATAACAGAAACCTGAGGAAGCAATGACTACCAGAGCGGCGTGGGTTGGACCAGCTGGAGCAGAGCGATTGAGTTCTCTCATTGTGAGGATTTTATAGGGCGGGTGGCTAGCGTCACGCGCTTGTATTTTATCCTCAAGTCCGGCCTCTCTACCCTGTGTGCTTTTCTGCTTAGCCTCCTTTGTGCCCGACAGGCATCTTTGTTCCACATGCATCAGTCGTTGAGGGAGGAAAGCCTTTGGACACATGCCTTCTCCCCCATTGTTGATGCTCAGACGACCTGAAAATTGGTAGAGGAATCCATGCTGGCGAAAGAGAAGTTAGACGACCCTCAAAGGAGGCCGGGATGCCCTCAGAGGAGGGAGTGAACTTCATTTGTGCAACGTTTTACACAGCTACTCTGGGTCCATCCTGCTTGCAGAATGTTGTCTCGGGTTCCAGGGTATGCCGGTGCACTATTAGCCAGCAGAGGGCAGCATTGAGACGCCAACGAAGCGAGGCAGCAGGGAAGCAGAGGCACAGGATGGTTGCTTGTCGGAAGCATTAACCTTTTAAGCAATTCTCGGGGGAGCCCTTCCTGTCATGCGTGGGCTGCCCTAAAATGAGCAGGTGATAGAAATGAAATATTAAACAATTCTGTTCTGCAAAATGAAAACGAGTTGTCATTTAACATTTTTTTTTATCAGTCGACGACACATTCTTCCAGCTTCAGAAGGATTTTGGGAAAGTGCAGGAGACAGGAACTCATTTGTAACTAAATCCTTAAGAATCACACTTGGGGGCGCCGCCAGCAGCGCCAGGGATGCACAGAAGGCAAAGGCTGAGCTGCTGGGCCGAGGGACTGGAATCTGGGACCTGTGAAAAAGGCCAGGGATGCAGCTGTCTTGGAGAGAATGCAAAGGAAGCAGACACATTTCCAGGACGGCCAGGCAGAAGGCGAGTCAGCTCACAGAATACTAACAGGAGCTGAGAGTGGCGAAGTGAGGGTGGCGGCCAGCCTGCTGGTGTCAGGAATCTGGTCCTCACTGCTTTGGTTAATCAGAAACATCAGGAGCGGTTTTTGGTTTTTTTTTTTTTTTTTTTTTTTTTTGGTCCATCGCTGTCTTGGTGGGCCGCAGACCCTGTGCCGAGGCAAGTAGCCCAGAAGAGCTGAAAGCTGGGAATGGCCCTCCTCCTTTCTTGCATGGCCTCTTGCATGGCCGGAGGGAGGAAAGAACCTTTTGCTCCCCATTTTCTTTTTCTTTCTTCCCTTCCTTCTCTCCCTCCCTCCTTCCTTCCCTCCTCCTCCTCCTCCTCCTCCTCTTCTTCTTCTTCCTCTCTCTTTCTCTCTCTCTCTCTCTCTCTCTCTCTCTGACTTTCGAGGCAGTGGTGTCCACTCTATCAAAAGGGCGCGTTGCAGGAACCTGGGCTAAGGCCTTTTGCAGATTAAAGACTGTTATCTTTGGTTGAGGATTCCTGGCGTCACAGAAACAGATGCCACTCCCCTCCCCAATCCCAGTGCAGGTTTTTTTCTCTACAGACAGTATTGATCCCTTTTTCTAGCCGATCGCTCCTGGGCCTGTATGAATGAAAGCTCTCTTGCTCAATAATCGTGAATACCACAAAGTGCCTATAGTTGGGTGATTTGCGTAGGAAGCCGTGGGTTGTACCCACCCCATGAGAAGCAGTGCATTTTGCTGGATTGGTACCTGTGAAGGAAATGTTTGTGAATTGTCCAGGAGCCCAACCTGTATTTAAGAAATAAGTCACCCTGTTTGTCTGTTTTTAATTTGAATCAAAATGGCTCAAAAACATTTCTGTTTTAAAATGCATCTGAAGGGGTTCAGCTCAGCATGAGGTGAGCTGTTGAACCTAGGGGCCCCCTCTTTGTCACTGAGGAAACAACCTGCTTGTAAAGTACAGCAGTGCTGGGCTCACAGCTTTGAGCCCATTTGAACTCATCCAGATGAGAATAATAATAATAGCAACTGTTTCAAGTAGATACAATGCATATGAAATAAGGTGCGCATAAGCCACAGGCAGCCTCATGGGCCTCCATAGTGCTAGCCTTACTTTCCATTTTCTATTTCTTTTTTTTTTTCTTTCCTTCTTCCTCTTTGGTCTCTCCTTTTGATCTGGTTAAGTAATCTCACTGAGACACCGAGGTAAGAAACATTTGTCAATGCTTTTTGAGGTCAAGGGAGCCTTGCCCTCTCTTGTATATTTATTACTTAAGAAAGGTCAGAGCAATCAATAAAGGCATCAAACATATTTCTGCTTTCTTATATTTTATTTCTGTATTTATTTGTATAGTGGATAGTGACATATGTAGGCATGTGTGCATGTGGGCACGCGCGCGCGCGCGCGCGCACACACACACACACACACACACACACACACACACACACCTCACATACTCTTTCTCTCCCTCCCAACCTCAAAAATAAACACGTAGAATGGGGTGTGATGCACATTTGCAAACCTCCTTGGAAAGCCCAGGCCATAATGAACACTGGCTGACACGCTTAGCTTCATTTTCCTGTTTGTACATAGGATCGGGACCATATGGGACTTTGTTCACTTCTTTCAGCATCTGATTTGATAATTTAAACAAAGCAAAGCAATCTCGGTGTTCCTTACCTTCCTTCCACAGTATGGGTGAAGTCGGCTGCTGCTGCAGCTACACAGCTCAAGTGCTGTGTGATGATTTAAAAAAAAAAAAAAAAGAAGTCTGATTTTGAGCTGAGCTTCCACGGTCCTTAGTTTATTTTCTGGAACATTCCAGATCTGGAGGTGGCCATCTTATTTTAGTCTTTTTCACATCATTAGCCATTACTATTTGCATATGTTGTGGCTTCTCACAGGGAACACACGTGTGCGGCTTCTTGTGTGTACAGGCCTCCTCTGGATCATAGACTTGTGTGTTCCTTCATTTCAGTGTTCATAGTGTCCAGGACATAAGCTTGCCATGGCAAAGGGCTCCATGACGAATCACTTATAGATGGATGGAGAATCATCATAGGAAAGAGAGGATGGGGAAAGAAAGCCTGTCTCCTGCCTGGCAAAGAGTGGTACCTAGACCACTGAGTTACTGTACCATCTCTCTTTCCTCCTGCCTATGAGTTGCCCTGGCCTTGGGGGTTGGGCATGGAGCCAGCGTTGCCTTCTCACTTATAAATTATGAAAATAAAACTTGCATGAGAGCTATAAAAGGAAAGAAGAAGTCCTCTGAAGGTAGGAGCCTTTCATAAGCTGTGAGGACTTTCCTGTTTCTTGGAGGGAGTTCACACATCTGTGTGGCGGTTTAGGGCAGTCAGTGGAAAGTCTTTCTCAGTTGCGGGATCCCAAATTTACCTTTCCTAGGAGTCACAGTCACAGAGTCTGTCTTTCCACTTCAAAAATGATAGTGTGAGGTAGGCCTCAACCGCATGAGAGAGCGCTGAGCAACCCTAGTCATCGGAAAGAGGGAGTCCTTGGAAGTGTGAGTTACTTATGAAGCCCCCAACCTAACCCTGACCTCTCATGCAAATGGAAAAGCCACCCAGGACACTATCTTATTAAAGAAGACATGCATTCCCAACCAGGATGCCAGAGATCCGTGAGCAGGATTCAAGAGAACCCCTCAACACTTGGCATAGGCCTTTATCAGTTACTAAGCAAATGAAGATTACAAGCTAAGGAAGGTGTTAGGTTTCTATTGCTGGGATAAAATAGCACCACCAAAAGGCATCTCGGGGAGGAAAGGATCTATTTCCTCTCACAGTTTGTAGTCCATCATCCAGGAAGTCAGACCAGGAAGTCTGGCAGGAGTGGTCTGGGAGCAGAAGCTGGTGCAGAGGCCATGGGGCTGGCCTACTTCCTGCCTTGTCCCCAGCATCCTCTTCCAAGCTCCCAAAGAACAGCTCCCAAAGTTCTTAGCACTCAACGGCTCCTCCCCCCCCAGTTGCTGATAGTCAAGACCTTACCACGCAACAGGAACTTAGTTATAACAGAGCTCCCCAGCTCCAGAGAAGTCAGGCCTGGGCTCTGGCAAAGTCAGGGCCGTTTGGGCAACTTAGTGACAGGCCATCTCTAAATAAAATGTAAAAACAGAACTGGAAATGGAATCCAGTGATAGAGTTCCTACATAGTGTGCGTGAGATTCAAAAGAATCAAAGTGGCAAAAGAAGAAGGAAAGAAAAAAAGAAACTCTACATAGCATGGTGAAACATGTTATATTTACATTTAAGTGAGAGAAGCTGCCACTGAAGGGCCACAGCTTCAGCAGGTAGAAGGTGAGTTGGGTTCTGTGTCCGTCTGCATAGGCACACACGTAGTAAATGGTTTCTGTGTGAAGTATAGACTTCACATACGTCCTGGCACCTTGTGAGCTCACTGTGGGGTCAAATATGGAGTCCCGAGATGAGCGTATCTTGGGTTTTGAGCTAGGTAGACTAGATTACTTTTGGGTTGATGGAGTTGATCAGCTCATGCTCACAGGGGTCCTTGCTGTACACGTATCAGAACAAGGACCTCCTTTTGTTGGAGGGAGGCCCTCTGTAAGATGGAAACCTTATCAGAGAACATGCAAAGAGGAAACAGAAGGGACACGGTAAGTGCGGGTTAGAGTTCTGGCCCAAGACTTGAAGGGGAGTTGTGTCCTCAGTGAAAATCTCTGAAGCTGTGGTGGGCAAAGCTTTAAGTATGAGTAACGGCTTCAGACAGCTGTGTCTCACCTGACAACTTCGTTCCAGCAGGACTCAGTAGCCCACAGGTTTTTCACGTGTGTGCGAGCTTCTCAAGAGTCAGAGGGAGGCACTGCTGCTGTTGCTGTTATGAATCTAGTGCAGGTCAAAGGGGACAATATCTGATAGTCGGGAAACCCTGGGAAGGAAACTGTCAGCTGAGCCGTGCGTGTTAGGTCAGGGCACACAGATGAGGGAGCTAAGGAGGGAGGCAGACACACATGAAGCAGGATGCTGCCGGAGCCAGTATTTTCTGAGACTGTTCTTCTTTGTTTTCCTTTCTTTCTTTCTTCCTTCCTTCCTTCCTTCCTTCCTTCCTTTCTTTCTTTCTTTTTTAGTTTTAGTTTTTATTGGTTCTTCATGAATTTCACATCATGCACCCGAATCCCTCTCATCTGCCCTTCCTTCCAACCCTTTACCCTAGCAACCTCCTATAAAAGAAAACAAACAAACAATATCTCTCCATGGAAGCTGTGGTGTGCCACCGTGTGTCCCACAGTGTATAGCTTTGTTTGCAGATGCTCACTGCAGTGAGCCATTGGTCTGATCTGAAGCCTCTGGCTTCTGCTACACCATCAATACCGGAACCTCCCTGGGACTCCTCCCGGATATCCCATTTTTTTGCCCTTGTGGCATGGAGATCCTGCCACTTTGGTTCTGCAGGACCTCCCCTTGATGCATTCTGGCAGTTCATACATGGGGTTGAGGTGGGTCAACTGAAAGCCGTGGATCTGGGCCTGGGTGGAAGTTGAATTGGTCAGCCTGACAGCTTTCCCATGCTCACTCTGCCTAGGTCAGTTCTCCCACGCGTACTCATGTGGCAGCAGCCCAGACTAGGGACATCCACATGGCCTTTTGTGGTAACAGATCCCTGCTGCTACAGAGCCATGGACCCACAAATGGCCCTGGGTGGCAGCACAGGCCAGTACCTCATCATGGTCCCAGGTGGCATCGCTGGCTGCTCACACCAGGCTGTTCCTCACTACCCTCAAGTCTCCAATTCTGCCTCACTTCATTGTGCACACATCCTTCTCTTTCTCTTTCTCTTCCATCTCTCCATCACTTACTTGCCCATCATAGTGATGTCTCTAGATGTCTTCTGTTTGTTGCCAGAAAGGGTCATCTCTGGTGAGTTCTGTCTGCCCAGGCCAGTTTTGCTTATCTTTTTGAAGCAGGGTCTTATGGCGTAGAATTTGGGGTACTTCATCAATATTCCCTGTGCTGGTATCACAGGCATCTCTCTGGCTTGGTGGCAGCTCTTTCTAACTGGATGTAATAAAAGAGAACGTTGCAGTTGGAGACTAGACTGAGAAGTGGATCAAATGACCTCTACAGTTTATCACAACCTTGAGACGAAGCCATGTTTCATGTTTCAAATTTCAAATTTCTCCTTCTCCATGGAATTCAACATGCCACAGTGTACAGGGGTCTTATCAGCAGAAGCCACGTGGGCTCGGTGCTGGCTATTTAGGAAAGAATACGCTTGCAGGTTCAGGAAAGGTGGGACGGTTCAGGAGTCATGGATACCACACTGCCAATAACTCATGTCTGAGGAGCTTTGAAAAGGTCTTTTTTTTTTTTTTTTTTTTTTTTTTGTCTTTTTGTTTCCCTTCACATTTTATGGACTCGAATGCCAGCGTCATCCTTACAGACACATTTTGAGAGCTAATTAAATATTTTGAAAGTATCCCTGTGATCCAAGCTAAAAGGTACCTAGTAAAAGCGCAGATACCCAGAGGCTGGGTGTCGGGGTGCTGAGAAGGCTAAGACAGGAGAGACTAACCCAGGCTGGGCATCCAGTGAACAGCAAACCCGTCAGGCCTATGGTGTGAGACATCTCAAAACAAAAATGCCATATAAGCCTGGCATTCTCTTTCACACCTGTGATAACTGTCTCCATCACAGAGCTTGCTAGTGAGTGTGTGTCTCTGTGTTGTGTACACGCCTATGGGAGAACAGAAACCAGCCAACTGAGTGAAAGTGAAGGGTGCAAGCCAGGGTGCCCCTGTTGGTGAGATGGAAATACTGGAAGATGTGGCTGAGTGTCCTGCATTCCATGTCCACTTAGTCTGGAACCTGGTAAAGATGCACTGTCCAACTGGAGAAAGCACCGACTCTGCTCCAGAAAATAGCCGAGAGGACCAGAGTCATGATGCATAATCCTCTGTGTGGTTGATCAGGTTGAGTGGCTTTTGGTGGCTTAGTTTTTTTTTTTCTTCCTTGTTTCTCAGTTCCATCCCCTCGGCCTAGATGCTGCCCTTGTCCCCTTCAGTGGCTCAGGGTTTGTGTGGAGTGTGTAGGATGCACGGCCTTGTTTCATTCTCTTCCCAGGCCAGGGAATAACTAGGAGCTAGGTAGCGGTTTTTCCTAGCAGATCTCCAGGGCAGCATGGCCTCCTTGGTGCTGTTGCCATGAGGCTAGTGTCCTGTGTGTGCACAGGCATGAGCTTTCTTGCCCAGGTGACATCTGCCCTCTGGGGTGTCATGACAGCTCCTCCTTCAGCTGTGGTGCTACTGGAAGGTCCTTCCCCGTCCAGCTCCACAGAGAAGTGGCTCAGGCAGTGCAAATCAGAGACACTCCAGAGACTGTGTTAAGATCGTACCGTGTTCTGTTCTAAGCAGTTTCACATTGTGTAAAAACTGATTTTGAAGAATATGCCTTGCCCTAAGACACTCCATTTACAAGGAGAGCTTGGGTCCATTTTACAAGCAGCATTTAACTCCATTTTGAGGATGGAGGACGTCACCTGAATGGATGTATGAAGGGCATCATCCCTTTGGTACCATGCTGTACAGATTGATAGATGACTTATTCTTGGAAATAGAAGAGGTCCCATAAATTCTGTAGGAGAACTGGGCCTGTAGGGCATGTGGGTGTATTAAAATCTTATCAGGAAAAGCAGGCCTGGGATCATGGCAAGCATATAGTCTGGGGGGGGGGCGATACGTAGCTTCATCTGGACTCTATGAATAGGAGGACACCTAACACCATGATGACAATGGCCTTACTGACCACCTGGTGTGTGCACCAGAGAACTGACAGGCAGGGAACTCCGCACTATCCCAGGAGTTTCCTATCAATTGGGTTCCTGCTGTTGAAGTGGCCCACTCGAATTGTCTACTTGTCCTCTCGTTTGCTTGCCTGGATCTGCTGTTCAGCTGCCTGTCCATTCATCTGTCCGCTGTCCGTCTTTCCATCCATTCATTAGTATGCTATCCAGTCCCGTGCCCGTTCATTAGCTTGGACCCTGTGCTGGGCTGTGCTTTGCTTCATGCCTGCGGGTTAGCTTTAATTCTTCTAGAAGGCCAGCCACAGCTTTTCTAGCTGGCTCAGTTTGTCAACTTACTCCCTCAGATGTCTTTAAAACCCCTCGAAGCGCTTCACCTCTCGAACCCCTTACCGCTGTTTTATAACTCATCAAAGCAAGCCCGCATGTGCCTCAGCCAGGGCCATCAAGGAAAGTGTCTGGCCAACTGCTGCCACTGAAGTGGCTGTACCTTGGGAATTGTTTGTTACTCCATAAATTCTGACACCATAGAAAGACAAATGTGTTTGCCTGCTTTTGAAAAGCTGACACGTAGACTTTTAAGAGTGACAGCTTCTCTTCGCATGGGGGTCACTGTGATGGGAGGGTGTGAATCCGGGGATTCTAGAAGCCTCCTTTTCTGACAATTAGCAAAAAGCTGTCTCTTGTGGGAGAAGGAGGCGCATCCACAAAGGAAGCCAGAAACCAGAAATAAGGCAGAGTCCATGGATGGTGTGAGGAGGGCCCTGGATTCACCAAGACATAATCTCAGCTGGGACACTTGCTGCCAGAGGGAGCAATTAGATTCTTGTCACTGGAAAGAGAGGAATCCCGAACAGGGAGTGTGCTGGTTGCTATTGGTGGCAGGGACATACTCCTGAATGTTTATGTAGATAACAGGGAGTGGGGGCGGGGCAGCGACAACACAAAGAGAAGCCAGAGACAGCTTCATAGCACAGGCAGCTTAGAAAAACAACTACTTTGATGGGGGTGGGGTGGGGCTGACCCAGAAGATATTGAAGAGGAACTAGTCTTTAAATCTACTTTGTTCTCCAGATGCCCATGTGCTAAGGGAATGGACACCAGCTGTTGACACTTTGGGCATGTGCAGAACCTTTAAGAGGTGGTATTTTCTTGCAGGAAGATAGATCTTTGGTGTGTGCTCTTGGAAAGTCTATTGGACCTCCAGTGCCTTCTTCTCTGCTTCTGGCTGTCACAAGGAGAGCATCCTTCACTACTGCATGCTCGTGCCTGGATATGCTATGTAACACCTCCAAAACTGTGAGCCTAAAGACTTTCCTGTTTTCAAACTGATTTTCTCCAGTATTGTGTCATGCAATGAAAAGCTAAGATGGATGAAGCCACTATATACAGAGTACTCCTGGTCTGGGCCCTGAGCTAATTGCTATAAAATCACTGTTAAAAACTCATTACAAACTTGAGCAGTTGGTATTCGTCCTCACTTTAGTGGTAAAAATACTAAGGCTTGATGACTTTATGCTAGTCTTTCATAATCATACAGCTAGAAAGAGCCAGAGACTTGCATTTAGTTGTTTGAGATGGTTCTCCTGTAGTCCAGGCTACAGGAGGTGGCTACATAGATGTACATACATACACACACATATACATACATACATACATACATACACACACACATACATACATACATACATACATACATACAGGGTTTACTACATAGATGATGAAAATTGTGAAATCGAGGTCCTCTCTCCTCTGCCTCTTCAGTGCCAAGATCACAGGCATGTATGTACCACCATGCCCAGCTGAGACAATATGACTGGAGCCCAGATAATCTTTCTTCAGACTTTCTCACACTCCACAGTCTCCTATGAGTAGATCAGGAGTCTGTGTGCTCCCAAGCTAGATTTGTGTTTTAGAGTAGCCAGTTTGAATGGTCAAATGTGGATCTCTGATCCCAAATCAAGGAACCACAATTAAAATGTGAGAGAGATCTCAGTGTTTGCAGAACAGCAGTCGCAGCGCTCTTTCAAATGGCTGCCTTCAGAGGCTTTCTGACAATGTTTACAAGCCAGATGAAGGAAATGGCTCTCCCAGATGGTGGCTGCATGCGAGGCATTTCTCCAGGGTCAGAAGGTGTGAAGAAAAATCAGGAGTGCTGTTGGGTTTGATTTGGGCAGCTGGCAAGGTAGACAAAAATATATATAACCTGTACTTAACAGGAAGAAAAGCAAACAGGAGAGCCGGTTTGCACCACACTGGAGAAGCTGAGAGACTGTGCCAAGATGCTGCAGGTGCTCAGGCTCCCAGTCAGCCCTAGTGAAGGTGCCCTGTGGCCTTGGGGCTTTGGAAGGAGCCTGGGGTTGCTTGGAAACTGAGCTCTGCCTACTGCATTCATCATCCATCTGTCCCTGTAATTTAATGGTTTCATCGTTTGTCTGTGAATCAGGTTACTCTCAAGGATACCGGGAGGAGGAGGGACACATTCAGGCCACCTGGCAGGGTCATGAGACTGGTCCTGCAAACCTGCCTGTGAAAAGAGGCAGAACTAGCTGTTTCTAGGCACTTCGGATGTCTGGGGTTTTTTGTTGTTGTTGTTGTTGTTTGGTTGTTTAGTTTTTTGTTTGTATGTTGTTGTTTTTCTTTAAAGAGTACATACCCTGAGAGCTAGAAAACAAATCTACAAACCAAATGCAACTTTCTTCTTCCCCACAAAGAAAAGAAAGGCAAAAGGCTAAGGGAAGCCACGATTACAGGAGCTTTGCTGTTTGTTTCCTGCTCTTCAGCGCGGCTGGGATTTTTCCTCCCCATTTGCTGGTCTGCACTGCAGACCAGAGTAACATAAAACCACAGGCAATTCTTGTTTTGCTATGCTTTTGTTCCCCAAAGGAACTTGCCAATCCCACCCCCACCCCCCAAGAGGAACTTGCCATTTTTTTTTTCAGATAGACAGAAATTGATTTTTGTCAGCTCCACATGAAGGTAAAACAGAAGTGGTGCGCTTCAACCGCAAATAAAATTCAATGGAGGTAACAGGTTTTCAGAAAATGTTCCAATTCAAACACCAGAAATGATCACAGCATCGTTCCTGTCTTAAAAAATTGCAGCTGCTGCAGCTTTTGAAGATGCGCTATCATTTTTCAGGAGGGGTGAAGAGAAGAAGGTACCTCTGTTTTAACTTGTGGTTTGAGCTAGCTAAAGGATGCAAAGTAAAGGAAACCTAAAGACATAGCCCAGAGTTTACTCTGAGGTCTAGACTGCAGGATACCAGCAAACCTGCAAGTCTGACAGTCTTTTGTAGGAGCTCAAAGTTGATCAGATATGCTCAAGATCAATGGATAGGCTCTCCGTGAGATTGCTGGTTGCTGTCCTTCATCTCCTTAGATATTCTCTCTCTCTCTCTCTCTCTCTCTCTCTCTCTCTCTCTCTCTCTCTCTCTTTCTCTCTCTCTCTCTCCCTCTCCCTCCCTCTCCCTCTCCCCCCTCTCTCCCTCTGTCCTCTGTCCTCTGTCCTCTCTCTCTCTCTCTCTCTCTCTCTCTCTCTCTCCTCTCTCTTTCTCTCTCTTTTCATGGCTGGGAGAACTCAGGTCCTCTTTCTTTAAGAACCTTGAGAACAAACAAACACTAGGCAGAGCTCAGTGAATCCTTTGGAAAAGGGGTAAGAATGGTTGATGGAGCCAGAGGGGTCAAAAACAGCACAAGAAAAGCCACAGTATCAACTAACCTGGGCCCATCAGGCCTCACAGAGACTGAACCAACAATCAAGGAGCCTGCCTGAGACTAACCCAGGCCCCCTGCGTGTATGTTCCAATTGTGAAGCTTGGTCTTCTTGTGGACTGCTAACAGTGGGAACAACAGCTGTCTCTGACTCGTTTGCAGGCTTTTGGGATCCTCTTCCTTATCCTGGATCGCCCTCTCCAGCCTTCATATGAGGGGAGATATGTAGTCTTACTTCAACTTGATATGCTGTGTTTGGTTGATATCCATGGGAGGGAGGCTTGCCCTTTTCTGAAGAGAAATGGAGGAGTGGATGGGAGGCAGAGAGGAGGCAGGGAGAAAGACAGGGATGTAAAACAACAACAACAATACATTAAAAAAAAGATCCATGACAACCATAAGCATCCTGATTTCTTAGGTGTGTCTTCATTCACCATCTCCGTGGAGAGTCAGTTGGTGAAGAAGGAAGAATGTGAAAACAAGAGATAAAGTATGGGCTATCGTGTTCCGCTCATGAGAATTATATTTTCCGGCCATTGAAAGTGCCTACTTCCTCACCCCTCTCTCTGTATGAATGTGTTTGTATGTGTGTGCATTTGCTTTACACACAACATTGCTTAAGTGTCTCAGGCTGGGCAGGATCACCTAGAGGCTGTCAGGAATGGAAAGTATAAGTTTTGGACAAACCCTACATGGAGTAGTACTTCAGACAAGGTAAGTATTATGGGGTACCACTTCAGGACCTCCAGATCTTCCAAAAATATGTATAAAGCGCCTGCACCTGGTCTTGGTCATTTGCAAGCAGCATCAGGGGCCATCCTTCCAGTGCAGGAATTTCTACACTGTGAGGCAAATCGCATGATAAAATCAGCCTAATTGCATACATAGCCCTCCATCTCCCAGCCTTCCAAACTATCACTCAGTCTTGGCACATCTGAAGGTGACACAGGGTACGTTCTCCTTCAATGGCATTTTCTTAGGCTTTGGGACTGGCCCCTCGGGCCTTCTGTGACTGTTCTGAAACAGAATGAGACTTTTGACACGTACTCAAAACCAACAGAAAGAGGAGATATGTTTTGTACTGGTTCAGTTTGGAGAGCTGGCTCTCGTATTACTAAACTCTTAGCATGCTTTTCTAAAGCTCATGTGCTATGACTTTGATAATTAACATTACTTCCAAAACCAAAAAGCAAAACATCAGAAAGACATGGGTTTAAGAGGCTCTTAGAGAGGTTCAAGTGTCAGCTTACTTGTGATAAGAAATCACTTCATTATTTATGAAAGGGAAATAGAACAAAAGTTAGGCTGCGTATTTCTTTAATTAAAAAAAATTCTGAGTGCATGTGTGTGGGTGGTGTAGGTATGAGCACGGCTACCCTCAGAGACCAGCAGAGGCCAGTTGATTCCCTGAGCTGTAGTTACAGATAGTTGTAAGCTACCCAACGTGGGACACTGGGAACTGAACTTGGGTCCTCTGGAAGAGCAGTACATGCTCGTAAGCACTGGTCCATCTCTCTAGCACTGCTACTTACTTCTTAATTCAGTGGTAGGGCAGCAGTTAAACTCTAAATGTATCTACCTGTTTAGGGTCCTGGCAATGATGAGGTTTTGAAGAAATTCCCTAGAAGTGAAGAGTCTCCAGCCAGATGTTTTTGATCAGAAGGGCCCATGCTGCAAAGCTCTTCCTTCTTTGACAGGGGAAGAAGACAGTGAGCTGAAAATGCCATAGAAATGCCAAGAACATTGCTGGATTGGTTTTCTTCACCAAAGACTTTGGTCACCATGGGAATCAGATTACCAGCTGGTTAATCTCTTCTGTGCACCATCGCTTTCCTGATTTGGCACTTTGGCAGCTGGCTTCTTCCTTTGGTAAAAGAGCTCACAGCTTCCATCTGCTTACAGCTGACTAGGCACAGTACTGTTCCTTAGGACACATTTCTCTATGCCTTTCCTCCTTTCACACCTCGACTTGATGACCCCTGTGGAAATGGATCTTTTTCTCCATAAAACATGTAAAAGCAATGCTAACTCAACAAGCAATATGCACTCCATATGCAATCTAGTGATTCTTACAAAGGGGCACACCCAAGCAATCACACTTGCTGCATACAAGACACAGAAAAAACTGAGTTTGAAGCATAGTACCTTATGGTGTTATGCAGGCTGTTGGAGAACAAGTTATCAACAATCATGCCCAGGTGTAGACCCTGCCTGAAAAATATGCCGACTAGCGCAATAGTGGCATGGAAATTATGGGGAATAAGCAATAGATTACTGATTGAATTTGAGGCAGGTTCCATGGGAGAAAATATATGCCTGATACCATAGATTGGTTGAAAGATTATGTTGGGTAGGCAAGATGGTTCAATAGATAAAGCTACTTGGTATATAGGCCTGATGGCTTGATTTCTATTCTGGGACCACATGATGGAAGGAGAAGGCTACACACATGCATAAATAAAAACTATACATGTGCTTGATGCATGACTCACATAGATCAAACAAAGACACACACTTACAATTATAAATAAAACAAAAAATTTAAGTTGAATGCTTATTCTGAACTGGTTAAAAAAAAAAAAACAACCCAACCAAAACCCCCCAAACCAAACCAAACCAAACCAAACCAAACCAAACCAAAACAAAACAAAACAAAAAACCTCCTTATGGCTACAGGTCATACGGAGGCCTCTACCTCTACTGAGGTTTGTCTAGCAGGCATGTATTAAACTGCCTTCTGAATATTTATACTTATACCCATGGGCTAGCATAGATCTCAGTCATGGTCAGAAATGCTCTTCTGGTAGTGGGTGATAGAAAAGAAGAGATGCATAATTGTCAAAGTGACAAAAATAAATAGTGGTGGTGTGCTTGGTCCCAAGTTGGACATCCATGTCATTCTCTCTGAGATCGTGGGAGTCCTAAGATTTCTAGAATCTGTAGGAGTACAGAAGCTGCTGCCTTCTGGATAAGATGTGGCTGTGTGGTTAGGAACACATGGGAGCAGTGACTTGGGAATGGGATGAGGAGAAGGGCCTTGGAGGGTGAATGGGATCACAATGTCTTGAATAAAAGTCTGTATGTTCAAAAATGATTGGATTGAAAAACAACAAATTTCTTTGGGTAATGAAACATGCGTACAAAGAATAAAGAAACAACTATTTCACAAAATGAGCATTTCTTGGGACTACCAGCTCCCAAATAATGACATGGAGTCCTTTATTATTTAAGATAAGCTTGGCCTTATCTCATCTTATTCCCCAACTAGCTCTACCTCAAATTAACCCCTTTTACTAATTGCCACATGGTTCATTACCATTCTTCAGCAATCCTCTGTGTCTAGCTAGCTATTCCTTGATCCTCAGATTCCTTCACAGAATCTCATCTCAGCTAGAAGTCCTGCCTTCCTCTCCTGCCTTTGTTATAGGCCAGTCAGCTCTTTATGAAAACTAATTAGAAGATCAGCAAGTTCCAAGATGGCGGTGCCTATCATGCACCTTATCTGATCTACTGCATGGAGACCAGGGACTGGACTGGAAGTCAACAGCCCATGGAGGTCCTGAACCTGCTCTCCAGATTTTGGAATGGAACCCACCTGTGAACTGTAGCTGGTCTCTATAGCCCAGGCACAGTGTGTGGGACTGTGGAACACTGGAGCTCCTGGCCTGGGGAAGTCTCAGGGAAACAGGTGAATCTGTCCTCAGACACCCCCACCCACCCCACGCCAGTCCACCGGGAGCTCCAGAGGCCGTGCAAAATGGTGCCCAGCCACAGTGCATGCAGTTTAAACTGGTCCACACCAGAGCCAGGCATCTGGCCTTAGCTGACCGAGCCTGCAAAATTGGGCTGATAGAGCCTGGCAAGGACAGTCCCCATGGCCTGGCAGGGACTCCTACACTATTTGGAGAAGCTGGACAACCCTGAAGAGTCTGGACGGGGTCTGAACTTCGCCCACAACTCAGTGGGACAGAACCAGCACAGTCCTGCTGTCTGAACTGGTCCAGGTGGAAACCTATCTCCCCACCACAGCAGTCTTCATCTACAAAGTTGGGCAGTTAAAACCTGGCCTGGCCAGTCCCCAAGGCCCAGTGGGGTCTCCCACACCCTTGGGAGAAGCTGGACTGCTCTGAGGGGTCAGGACAGAAAATTAAACAGTGGACCCCAACGCAGCTGGTCTGAATCCCCTCAATAGTATGAACAGGATCAGGCAGAAGCTTATCTCTGCTGACCCAGCCAGGAGCTTAAGGTGTAGAGCAAAGTCTCCTGGAGCAGAAACAAGGTCACCTGCTGGTTCCAGGGAAGAGCTTTGTGATCCCCACAGGCAAGGGCATGTAACTTATAATCAATCACCAACTATTCACTCTCAATGACCAGTGAGGGACACCAGAAGCTACCACTCAACATCAGAAATAGTGAGATGACTAAAGGACAGTGTAAGAATGCAAACAACAAAATCCAAAAGAACTCCATCTCCAGATCCCAGCTATGCCGAAGAAAGCAACCCTGAGGACTCAAACACAATTGAAATACAAGAAAATGGCCTCAGATTCTTAGTAATGAAGATGATAATAGGGGAAATGAATAAAATCCGTAATCAAATGCAGGAAGATGCAGCCAAACAGGTAGAAGACATAAAAGAGGCCTATAGAGAAGCACTGAAAAAATTTCAGGAAAATACAAACAACCAGATGAAGGAAATCAATAAAACAGTTCAAGATCTGAAGATGAAAATGGAAACAGTGATAAAAAGCACCGACAGAGGAAAATAGGAACAGAGACCTTAGAGAAGAAAGTAAGCAACACAGAATTGAGTTTCTCTAACAGAATCCAAGAAATGAAGGAACAAATCTTGGGACTAAAAGATACAACCATAGAACTTGAAGAAACCATCAAAGAAAATACTAAATCTGAAAAATTACTGACACAAAATATTCAAGAAATCAAGGACACCATGAAAAGATGAAACCTGAGAACAATAGGTATCAAGGAAAGAGAAGACACCCCCACTCCAAGGCCTAGAAAATATCTTCAATAAAATCATAGAAGAAAATTTCCCCAATTTAAAGAAGGAGATGCATATAAACATACACGAGGCCTACAGAACAACAAATAGAATAGGTCAGAAAAGAAAATCTTCCCACCACATAATAATAAAAACTCAAAATATACAGAACAAAGAAAAATATTAAAACCGGCAAGAGAAAAAGGCAAAGTAACATAAAAATGGCAAACCTATCAGAATTACACCTGACTTTCCAGCAGATACCATAAAAGCCAGAAAGGCCGGCACAGAGGTTCTGCAAATCCTAAGAGACCAAAGATGACAGGTGAGACTACTATACCCAGTGAGATTATCAATAACCATTGATGGAGAAAACAAAGTATTGCACGACAAAAACAAAGGCAAACAGTTCTTTTCCACAAAACTGGCCTTACAGAAGTTACTAGAAGGAAAACTCCACACCAAAGGGATAAGCCACCACCAAAACTATACAGGAAATAGATAACAGCACCATCACAAAACCACAACAACACAAACACTCTCCTGGAAACAACATCAAAAATTAAGTGACTTAACAGTCACTTGACATTAGTATCTCTCAATATCAATGGACTTAATTCTCCAATAAAAAGATACAGACTAACTGAATGGATGCATAAATAAGATCTAACATTCTTCTGCACTCAAGAAACACATCTCACACACAAGGACAGACATTACCTCAGGGTAAAAGGCTGGAAAAATATTCCAAGCAAATGGTCACAAGAAGCAAGCTGCTGTAGCCATTTTAATATCTAATAACATAAACTTTCAACCAAAATTAATCAAAAGGGATGAGGAAGGACACTTCACACTTGTCAAAGGTAAAGTCAACCAAGATGGCATCACAATTCTGAACATCTATGCTCCCAATACAAGAGCACCCACAATTGTAAAAGATTAGTGAAGCTTAAACCACATATCGATCCCCACACAATAATAGTGGGAGACTTCAACACCCTACTCTCACTGAAAGAAGGGTCATTGAAACAGAAACTAAACTGAGAAATAACATCATTAACCAATACCATGAATCAAATGGATCTAACATATTTACAAAACTTTTCACCCAAAGACAAAGAATTATATCTTCTTCTCAACACCCCATGGAACCTTCTCCAAAACTGATCACATAGTAGCTCACAAAGCAAGCCTCAAACCGATTGAAATAATACCTTGTATACTATCAGATCACCATGGTCTAAGGCTGGACTTCAACAACAACAGAAATAACAAAAAGCTTACACACACATCAAAACTAAACTACTCCCTATTTTATGATACCTGGGTAAGGGAAGAAATAAAGAAATTAAGGAATTCCTCAAATTCAATGAAAATGAAGAAACAACATACCCAAATTTGTGGGACACATTGAAAGCCTTAAAGGCACTCAGTGCCTTTAAAAAGAAATTGGAAACATCCCACATAAGCAACTTAATGACACATCTGGAAGCCCTAGAAAAAAGAAGCAGAAACACTCAAGAGTAGTAGACATATGGAAATAATCAAACTCAGGGATGAAATCAATAAATTAGACACAAAGAGAACAATTCAAAGAATCAACAAAACCAGGAGCTGGTTCTTTGAGAAAATCAACAAGATAGAGAAACCATTAGACAAACTAACTAAAAGGCAAAGAGACACTATCCAAATCAAGAAAATCAGAAATGAAAAGGGAGACATAACAATAGATACTGAAGAAATATAAAG
The DNA here is from genome assembly GCF_964271855.1 of Acomys minous. NCBI lineage: Eukaryota > Metazoa > Chordata > Mammalia > Rodentia > Muridae > Acomys > Acomys minous. The sequence continues at coordinate 118,954,577 of NC_140483.1, forward strand.
AATCATAAGATACTACTTTAAAGGCATATATGCCACAAAATTTGAAAATCTAAGGGAAATGGACAATTTTCTTGATTGATGCCACTTGCCAAACTTGAATCAAGATCAGATAAACAAATTAAATAGTCCTAGTTCTCCTAAAGAAATTGAAGCCATCATTGATAGTCCCCCAATCAAAAAAAGCCCAGGGCCAGATGGTTTCAGTGCAGAATTCTACCAGACCTTCAAAGAAGAGCTAATACCGATAGTTTTCAAGCTACTTCAAAAGATAGAAGTGGATGGAACATTATCAAATTCATTATATGAGGCCACAGTCACATTGATACTTAACCCCCACAAAGACACAACAACAACAAAAAAAGAGAATTTCAGACCAATTTCTCTTACGAACGTTGATGCAAAAATACTCAATAAAATACTCGCAAAACAAATACAAGAACATATCAAAGATATTATTCACCATGACCAGGTAGGCTTTATTCCAGGCATGCAAGGAAGGTTTAATGTATGGAAATCCATCAATGTAATCCAGCATATAAACAAACTGAAAGAAAAAATGTGATTATCTCCTTTAGATGCATAAAAAGCATTTGACAAAATGTAACATCCACTCTGGTTTAAAGTTTTGGAGAGACTGGGAATACAGGGCACATACCTAAACATAATAAATGCTATATACAGCAAACTGATAGCCAACATCAAATTAAATGGAGAGATACTCAAGGAAATTCCTCTAAAATCGGGGATCAGACAAGGCTGTTCACTTTCTCCATATCTCTTCAATATAGTTCTTGAAGTTCTACCCAGAGCAATAAGACAATAAAAGGAGATCAAGGGTATCCAAATGGGAAAGGAGGAAGTCAAATTATCCCTATTTGTAGATGATATGATAGTGTACATAAATGACCCTCCAAATTCTACCAGAGAACTCCTACAGCTAATAAACACCTTTAGCAAATCAGCTAGATACAAAATTAACTCAAAAAAGTCAGTAGCCTTCCTATATACAAATGACAATCATGCAGAGGAAGAAATTAGGAAAACTACACCCTTCATGATAGCCACAAACAATATGAAATATCTAGGAGTAATTCTAACCAAGCAAGTGAAAGACTTGTTTGGAAAAAACTTCAAATTTCTGAAGAAAGAAATTGAAGATGACATCATAAGAAGGAAAGATCTCCCTTATTTGTGGACCAGGAAAATTAACACAGTAAAAATAAAAAAATTTAAAGATTCAATGCAATCCCTATCAAAACACCTACACAATCTTTTAAAGACATTGAAAGATTAATTCTCAACTTCATATGGAAAAACAAAAAACCCAGAATAGCTAAAACAATCCTATACAGTAATAAAAGATCATCTGGAGGAATCTCAATACCTAATATCAAGCTGTACTATAGAGCAACAGTAATTAAAACAGCATGGTACTGGTGCACCAATAGGCTGGTTGATTAATAGAATCAAATCGAAGACCCAGAAATGAATCTACACACATATGGTCCCTTGATTTTTGACAAAGAAGCCAAATCTCTTCAATGGAAAAAGGATAGCATCTTCAACAAATGGTGCTGGTCTAACTGGATGTCTACATGTAGAAAAATGCAATTGAACCCATATTTGTCACCATGCACAAAACTCAAGTCCAAGTGGATTAAAGATCTCAACATAAAACCAGAGATACTAAATTGATTAGAAGAAAAACTGGGGAAGAGCCTGGAACACATTGGCACAGGAGACAACTTACTGAACAAAACACCAACAGACCAAGCCTTAAGGTCAACAATTAATAAATGGGACCTCATGAGGCTGAGAAGCTTCTGTAAGATAGCAGACACTGTCAACAGAACAAAATGATAGCCTACAGACCGAGAAAAGATCTTCACCAACCCTATATCTGACCAAGGTCTAATATCCAAAATATATAAAGAACTCAAGAAATTAAATACCACCAAAGCAAATAACCCAATTGAGAAATGGGGCTCAGAACTAAACAGAGAATTCTCAACAGAGGAATATCAAATGGCTGAGAAACACTTAAAGAAATGCTCAACATCTTTAGTCATCAGAGAAATGCAAATCAAAACAACTCTAAGATTCCATCTTACACCCATCAATATGGCTAAGATAAAAAATTCAAGTGACACCTCATGCTGGCAAGGATGTGGAGAGAGAGGAACACCCCTTCATTGCTGGTCGGAATGCAAACTTGTACAACCACTTTAGAAATCTATCTGGAGCTGTCTCAGAAAACTTGGAATAGGGCTTCCTCAAGACCCAGCTATTCCACTCCTTAGAATATTCCCAGAAAATATTCCACCACACAACAAGGACATTTGCTCAACCATGTTCATAGTAGCCTTATTCATAATAGCCAGAACCTGGCAATAGCCTAATGTCCTTCAGTTGAATAATGGATAAAGAAGCTGTGGTACATTTACACTATGGAATACTACTCAGCTCTAAAAACAAGAAAATCACAAAATTTGTGGACAAATGCATGGAACTAGAAATGTTCATACTGAGTGAGTTAATCCAAAAGCAGAAAGACTCACAAGGTATATACTCACTTATAATTGTGCACTAGCATAAAAGGCATGTCCTATGAAAGTCTTTACTTACCAGGAGATTGGGATAGATGCGAGGACACTTTACTGAAAGTCTAGGTAAGAGAAATATAGAAGATGGGGAAATAGAAGGATCCAGAGGGGCCTAGAAACCTACAAGAAGAACATTGTGATGGGTTGATTGGGGACCAGGGGGGTCTGCTCAAACTATTGCACTAACCAAGGACAATACAAGTAGTAAACATCGAACCTCTACTCTGATCTTCCCAATGGACAGGACATTCTGCACAGTTATGTGGAGAGTGGGGACTGACTCTGACATGAACTCTGGTGCCCATATTTGACCACCTCCCCTTGGTAGGGAGACCTAATGCCACCCAAAGAAAGAATAAGCAAGCTACCAAGATGAGACTTGATAGCCTATGACCATATTGGGGGAGGAGGGCCCTCTCATTCATAGACCTAGGGGAGGGGAATAGAGTGAAAACGAAAGGGAGGGAGGAATGGGAGGATACAAGTGATGGGATAACAATTGAGTTGTAATCTGAATAAATTAATTTAAAGAAAAAGAAAGAAAACCGACTAGAAGGTGTTGGGGGGAAGTATATGTTCACAAACATTGAGACAGGTGATGCTTAACAACATCAAAATCTGGCCTGTACTCAGCTTTTGGCTGGTACAGAAATCAGCATTTGAATAATACAAGGCATTCTTTACACAGAGCATAAAGAGATCACCCCAAGAATCTCATATCATCTATACAAGTCATTTGATTCAATAAAGAACTGTATAGAATGAAATGTTACTCACTGATGAAAAGGGACAGACCATTCATCTCAGAAGCAGCTGAAGCTGGCCTGGTAGGCCTGGATTGTGATCTGATACTTACAAAGCTGAAAGAGGAGATCATAAGTTCAAAGCCAGCCTGAGTGATTTAAAGATCTGTGATCTCAAAATAAAAAGTAAAGAGGTGGGGGACACAGGCCATAGCTGCAGTGCCTGCCTGGAGTGCGGCAACCCCTGAGTTCTGGGTTCAGTCTTCAGTACAACCAAGCAATCAACCAACAAAAGAATCACCACTACCACCACCACCACAACAACAAGAACAAAACCCAACAGAAACAGAAAAGAAAGAAGTAAACAAAAATCATGCCACACGATAGAAACCAAATTTCTCATTTTTCTTTATACTATGAATTGTACTTGTGTAAAATTCTACATGAGGCCCGACAACTTCTGTGAGGAAAATCAGGTCAGAGGCAGAGTTTGGAGGAGCGAAGAGAAAGGGACAGAGCCTCCAGGGCAATGGAAATGTTGCATTCTTTCATATGTGCTCATTGAGAGCCACAGACCTAAGATAGAAGCCTTCTGCTGTGCATAAGTTAAGATTCAGGAAAGAGAAAAAAATCCCCACCAGAAGGATGTCAAGTAGTCATTGTTCATAAAATAGTGCATTTGAAGTACTTCTGTAGCAGGTTATGTTTACCGAGGGACAAAGACAGATGGTCTGACTACAGAGCACTGTCAAGGAGTCTGGGTGGGCTTTTGTCTGGGACATACAAAGAGAGATACGAGATGGCCATCTGAAATAGATTTGGAAAGAGTGATGGTGCTCTCTTGATCTGGTTCATGTTGCTATAATAAAACACTTGAGGCTGTGTAACCTATAAAAAGGTTTGTGTGACTTACGATTCTTGTGGCTGGAGGTTCTAACAGCAAGCGCTGGTGCTCTGGCTCATCAGTGCCCTCTGGACACATTACACTAAGTTAGGAAAGTGGAAAAGGTGCTAAGTGGAAGCAGAAGCAGCCAAAGCGTAGGGTGGCCTTAACTCATAAAACAGCCTCCTCTCATGGGAAACAACCCATGCAAGAAATACCTGCATTAATTCGTTCATGGAGGAGGTGCCCTCTGTGGCCGTGTACCTTCTACTAGGCTCCATTTTAAAGCTTCCACCAAGTCAACACTGTTACACTGAGGACCAAGCGTCCAACACATGAGACCTTTGGAAAGTTAAGCTGCTGTAGGGGACAGATATGTACACTCTGTATTCCACAGGTTAAGAGCATATTTGCACTTCATATTGTAATGGAGGTAGCTCTGCATGTACAGACTATTCATGGTTTATTTGTTATGAGTTAACCTTTGTGTGGGAAGGTGTGGGGTATGGTACCTGTTGTATGTGGGTGCATACAACGTGTATGTTGGTGCATGTGCCCATGCATGTACATGTGGAGGCCAGAGGTTCATGTTGCTTATTCTCTTCTGTTGAGCGATACCTACCTCAAATCTATTTTGACTCAGGGGTCTCTCACTGACCTGTAACTCACCAGTTGCCTAGACCAGCTGGTCAGTGAGGCCCCGGGATGCTCCTTTCTCTGCCTCCCAGCACTGGACTCGCAGGCCTGCACTGCCATGCTTGGTCCTTCAAATGGGTGCCAGGGATCTGAACTCAGGTCCTCGTTCATATACGGCAAGCACTTTATGATCCCCTCACCCCCTCAGCCCCCAAGTTAACCTCTACTCTAGAGTAATCCAAATGGGGACCCAGGAGAAACGCAGAGTTTACTGGCCTTGGTGTGTGGGAAACTCCTGTGGACAGAGAGGAGAGGGTAAAGGACAGATGTCACACATCTCTGCAGCATGACTGACCGTTTGACCAGAAGAGTGAGGCTAGTGTCTGTATTGACTCACCTCCGTTGCTTTCTTGCTTCCTCTTCTCATGCAATCAGCCTGCTGCTGGAGATGACAGAGCTTAACACACACACACACACACACACACACACACACACACACACACACACACACACACACGGGTCTGTCCTCAAGGGGAAGGAGTTTACTCTAGAGCCAAATGAATCATGGCCCAGGGTCACAGATTCAGCTTGCTCACTTCTATATTCTGAGTAGTTATAGTCTCAAGAGGTTTTTACAGACACAGAAGAAAAACATTGGGTAGGTGAGTTACCATGGGAGACTTCTGCTAAAAGCTTTAGATATGACCTGATGACACGCTAGCCTTTGAGCCGATTGAAGTTCACTGTTTGTACATTCCAAAGGGATTTACAAACAGGCACCAGGGTGTCTGTTTACATGAGAAGGTGAACAAACACAGCATCCAGAGGACGAAAGATAGCCATGTAACGTTGCCTCCCGATTTATTTTATTTTTTATTTTTATTTTTTTGCCTCCCGATTTCTAACAGTCATACTACAGCTAGTTAAGTGTTATAGAAGTCTTTTGTTTGACACTTCGGTTCACACCAGCGAGACAGAGTTACAGGGTGTTCGCCCATCGTCTCCTCAGACCGCCAGCCCTCTGAAGAAAACACACCTTTAAACACTCAACACCTCTCTCTGCTCTTTGGCCTCTGTGACAGGTAGCCTGGACAGAATCCTGCTTTCAAAGCCACCCTGAAACCATATCAGATGACGAGAATAGCAAAGAGGCATTCAGTACTGTGGGAACATGATGTGTCGATGATAAAAACCGTGGTCTCCTGTTCCTAGGCTGAATGGTTGGGCAGAACTGTTTACCTAAGAGAACAAACGTTCTGGAAGGGTCTTTGCTAACCTTAACCCTCCTTACCATCCTCAAACGCCTCGGGTCTCTTCTAGTTCTGGGGATGGCATGGTTAACTCCAAGCTGCAAGGAAGGGACTAGGGAGGTACTGCAGGCAAACAATGTTGAAATGGGTCCTGTTAGGGAGAAGCTGTGAGAAGATGGCTGGCGCGGGGGTGGGGGGTGGGAGGTGGGGGCGTGGGGGGGCGGGGTGGGGGTGGGGGGGCGGGGAGGTGGGAGATCGGGGTGGGGTGGGGGCGTGGGGGGACGGGGGTGGGGGGGCGGGGAGGTAGGAGATGGGGGGGTGGGGGGTGGGGGAGCGTGGGGGGCGTGGGGTGGGGGGGTGGGGGGGCGGGAGAGGTGGGGGGAGTGGGGGGGTGGGGAGAATGACTCCTCCCTGGTGAACGGTTCGGACAGTGGATTATTGTCTCCATTAGCCAAACTGCCTTTGAAGCAGAGAAAGGGACTTTTATTTCCCCAGAGCCTCGCCAGCCATGTAGTTCTTGCCACCAGGTCTCACCCTGTCCAGGCAGCCCGGTCATTTGTCATAGATGAAATAGCTTGCTGAGGACATGAGGCGGTGGCTGTCCCAGCACAGCCCTAAGTCAGTTAGAGAAAAGACAGACCTCGTGTGTTTGACTTATTTCCAGGAGGAGAGACAATGGCGGGTGTGGCATGCCTCTGGGGCTTTGTCTATGCCCAACAGAAAGTGAGCTGTGTCCTGTGACACCGGAATGAGGAGGCATGAAACCCGTGTGGCCAGGGAGCCCCTTGCTTCCTTGAGCCTTCTCGGAGAACTTGTGGGTAGACCTCTTTGTTTGCTTTTCACATATGCTTCTGTTTTCAGACGCCAGGGAATGGCTGGCGCTTCCTGAGGATGAACTTTTGATGCGTGAGTGGGACAAGGACAGGTACATTTCTGTTTTTCCTTTTCCTGGACTGTTTGATACAAAGTGCAGAGGGCAGAGGGAGTGTCGAGTTGAGCCTGGGGGATTCTGTTTGAGTGATTTCTCGGATGCAGCTGGATTTTAACCTTCACTTGTATGCTGACGACAGGTATTAACACCAGCACTGCCAGACTCTCTATCAATAGCAATCAGCCATTAAACGGACAGATGCTGCTGTCCAGTTTGTGAAAAATACTTTCTTTCCTTTTTTTAAAGGTTAAACATATTTTTAAAATTTATTTTTACATATATGTTTAGGTTATTACACGTATTTCAATTTTTTAGCTTCCCCCCCATTATAATTTTATACCATGGAAAGGAATCTACATTTAGTCAACAAATAAAATAAGCAGCACCCTAAAATAATAATTGTTTTAGGACCCTGCTGGCTGTCTGCCAAGGAGCAGAGCCCAGAAGAGCTTTGTAGGCCTGATCTCAAGAGCATCAGTACCATGGCACAGGGAAGAAGGCTTGTGTTTCTACTCTCAGGGCCTCTTTGCACCACTGTCTACTTTCCCAGGGACTATGCTTCTGAGTCATCTCCTACCCTTCCACCACCCTCTTCCCCCTACCCCCCAGATAAATAAGTAACCGGGTACAAGAGACAGAAATCAATGCCCTTCTTAGTGGACATTTGACTAGAAGCTAGAGCACAGTAAAATGTCCATACTGACCAACGTGGGTACTCCTGTCAAGATACCAATGCTGCTTTACAGACACAGAAAAATAAATCCTAAAATTTCATATCAAACTACCAAAGACTCAGAATTTCCAACTCAAAATATGAAACAAAACAACCCAAACAACATCATAAAGTCTGCAGACGTCTCAGTATCTGGTTTCACTATATATCGTGAAACTGTAGTAACCCAAACAGTATGGCACCAGATAAAACACATGTGCAGATTAATGGAACAAAATACAGAACACAGAAATAAGCCTACATGTTCTGGTCATGGTGTGAAGCACAGACAACAGGACAGGAAGATGAAAAGACTGGAAAGTGAGTGTGGAATCCTCTGGAACAGGAGTTACAGACAGTTTTGAGCTGCCGTGTGGGTGCTGGGAATTTAACCCAGGTCTTCTGGAAGAGCAGCCAGTGCTCTTAACCACTGAGCCACCTCTCCATCTCAGAAAACTATTTTTTTAATTTAAATTTTATTTATTATTCATATTGTATTCTGCCTGCATGTGTGGCTGTAAGGCAGAAGAGAGCACCAGATCTCATTAGAGATGGTCATAAGCCACCATGTTGTATCTGGGAATTGAACTCAGGACCTTTGGAAGAACAGCCAGTGCTCTTAACCACTGAGCCATATCTCTAGTCCAGAAAATTATTCTTAAAAACAAAACAAAACTGTTATTGGTTCTTTGTTGAGGCCTCTGGTTCCTGCTGCTCTATCAATACTGGATCCTCACTTGGAGACCTCTCAGATATCCTGTTGTTGCCCTGTGTCATGGAGATCCTGTAGTTTTGGATCTGTAGGACTGGCCCTTCATGGGCTCCAGGATTCACCTATAGGGTAGATGTTAGGTAGGCCAATTCAAAGCCTGGGATCTGGGCCTGAGACATATCTGAGCTGTTTAGCTTGCTTGTTCTCCCATACCCATACCATTGGGGTGAGATTTACTGTCCTGTCCCAGTCGGCCGGCCCATCCAATGCTGCTTCTAGGAAAGGGCATAGCCAGCTCTCCCATCTCATGCCCTCATGTCTGGTTCATGTCCGTCCACACCTTCAGGGCAAGCTCTACTATGCTGTCCAGATAAGATGCAGGGCCTACTCTCCTGAGCCTGCAGCTGGAGAGGGGCAGGGATGGCTCTCCTGCTCTCATGACTCAGGTCTCCAGCCTGCCATAGGTGGTGAGGGGAGCGGGGGGGGGGGGAGGGGAGGAAGGAGAGCATCTCTCCCCCATCCACGCCACTGCACAGGATATGGATGGCACTGATCTTCAGTAAAGGTAATATGAGCAGCAAGTTCCCCTGCTAGAACCTCCGAACAACCTCTCTAAGAAAACTCTTCTTGATATTAGTCTGAGCAGTGTTTTGGCTAGGAATACTCCTACGCCACAGGTGAACAAAAGAAAAACAAATGTGAGTATTTCAAGTTGAAATGTTTATGTACAGCAAATGAGACAATATACAGAGAGAAGAGATGCCCCCTGGGCAAGATGAGTACTTATTAGCCACACATCTGATAGTGGGCTATTATAAAAATGTACAACTAAGCAACTCAATACTAAGGTAAAAAATTACGATGAAAAGTGCACAACCGACCTCAGTAGGCATTCTTCCAAAGGGATTTTTTTTTTTTTGGTTTTTTGAGACAGGGTCTCTCTGTGTAGTCTTGGCCATCCTGGACTCACTTTGTAGACCAGGCTGGCCTCGAACTCACAGCGATCCACCTGCCTCTGCCTCCCGAGTGCTGGGATTAAAGGTGCGCCACCACGCCCATCCAAAGGGATTTTAAAAAACACCACCAGTGGTGTTCAATATTACTAATTGTCAGGGAGTGCAAGTGTGTACATAAAGAGACACCACATACTCACATGATGGTCATCAAGACCAAACAAGCCCTGGTGAGGGTATAGAGAGGGAGCCTGTGTATTGTTGGAACACAGTAAGCACGTTCCTCAAAAACTTAGAAATAAAACTACCACATAATCAATCACGGAGACTATGAAATCAGTGTCATGAAGACATATATATTCTTTCATTTTCTTTCCAGCAGTTTTTTTTTTTTACAAAGGACAAGATGTGCAATCAACCTTAGTTTCCATCAAGAAATGAATCAATCAAGATGGATGTACTACAAGAAGGAATCTTATTCTGCCTTAAAAGACAGAAATTCTGTCATTTTCTTTTTCTAAATTTTAATATATATATATTTATAATTTAAAAGTGTGTGCGTGTGTGTGTGTGTGTGTGTGTGAGTTCAGGTACCTGTGGAGACCAGGAGTGTTGGTCCCTCTGGAGCTGGAGTTAGCGGTGGCTGTAGGCCATTCACTGTAGGCGCTGATCAAACACAGGCCCTTTGCAAGAGCAGTGTGTGCTCTTTACTGCTGAGCCATCTCCAGCCCCCAATTCTGTCATTCAATAACATAGATGAACGTCAAGACATGCATGTCAAGTGAAATACTGCAGGTACAAAAAGACAAACACCACGTGATCTTTCTTATTCATATGGGTAAGCTAAAAGAACCCATAGAATGCAAGAGTAGGGTGTTGCTTGCTAAATATCAGTTATTCAAGATGAAGTTTTTGAACCCAGTGTCCAGGACAGTGACTGTAAGTAATTGTTCTGAATTGTGTTTGAAATTCACTAAGGGGCTAGCGGGTCCACACACACACACACACACACACACACACACACACACACACACTACTACGTGGTGTGGTGGATATGCTAATTCACTTGAGGGCGGCCAGCGCTTCACATCGTAAGGCACCCAAACATCAGTTTATGCACCTGAAAAAGAGCAGGTCTCATTTGTCAGTTACTCTTCAACAACAAGCCAAAGAAGTCCTGAAAGAAAATATAATTTTTATACTCAAAATGTTTTTTGATTAAAAGAGAAAAGAAAGGAAAAGGAGGAGGCAAGGAAGATAGAGAAAGGAGAAAGGGAGAGGAGGGAGGGAGGGAGAGAGGGGAGGAGGAAAGAAGAAAGGAAGGAAGGAGAGAAAGAAGGACGGAAGTGGATGGAGATGAACACTGTAGAAATCCTCCAACACAGCACGCACTTACTGAGAGCTTCCTCCATGTGAGCATCTAAGTGTTTATTAACTCTGTCCCTCACATTTCTTAAGGATGCCCAGGCTATTGCAATTGTTACTGTTTTGATAGCTTTATTGAAGTATAATTAGCAGATGACAAACTGTGCCCATAAAGAGTGCACTTGGAAATTTTGACATGTGTATACACCTGTAAAATATCTCTACAATCAAGATAATGAGCGTGCCATTGTTCCTCGAAGTAGCTGTTATTATTCACATCAGTTTTACAGGTAAAATAGTTGCTTTCATTTGTTTGCCATGAAACAGATGCACAGATGGGGAGGACTTGAAACCGGGGCTGCTACAAGATCAGCCAGTGCGTGTCTGCTGCTCTGTTCATCAGCCTGCCTGCCTGTCTGTGATTGTCTCCTCCACCCTGTTTTCCTGCACTCTCTGTTCTTCTGCTCCCCATTCATGTGACTGGCCACCCACTGAATGTTAAAGGGCACATATTTATATTACTCAGAAATACTCCCCTAAGCCAACACAGGAACCAACAGGGACACCTATAAATAATATGTCGGACAAATCAGTCTCACAAGTTCTTTATATGGTGCTGTACAGAAGCAATATGGCTTAGAAATTTGGCCTTGCACACATGCTGAGCCAGGTTAGAACCCTAGTACTCAGATCTAGTGCATGACCGTGGGTGAACTAAGCCCTTCTCTCTGACGCCTGTCATCCTTGCTGGCCAAAGGAGAATTACAACGCCAACTCCGAAACATGAGAACCTGAGAGTACAATCTACTTAGTGTAACTTTTTATAATAGCCATTGCTCCTAAAGCAGCTGGGACATTAAATGCATCCTAGCAATTTTTCAAGGTATCGCCCCAAATGATTTTTTTTCTTGCTCAAGAATGGAGTTGTTTCTTCTCTCTGTGTGTGCATGCTGGCACACTTTGGGTACATGGGTGTGCATGTGTGTGGGTATTGTTGTTGAGGCCAGATGTCGACATCAGGTGTTTTCCTCCATTGCTTGCTGTCTCCTATTTTGAGACAGCCTCTCTACGCGAAGCTGGAGCTCACTGACTCTGACTGGCCACTGGCGGGGATCTGTCTGTCCCCACCTCCTCAGTGCTGGGATTGCATGCATGCTCAGCCTTTATGTGGGTACGAGGGATCCATGCTGAAGTCTTTGCACTTGCACTTTACCTCCTGAGCCAACTCCCCAATTCCCTAATAGAGTTGTTAGATACAGAGGTTGGCAGGTATACATGCAAGAGCGCACCTCAATTTTCTACCCAGTGTAACACTGTTGATCAGTAAAACTGCAGTGTTGTTGGAAAGGAGGAGAGAAGATTGGAAATGGGCAGCATTTTGCCTAATTTATCTCTATTAGTTTTAAATTTTCAACAAAAAATACGGCCTTTTCAACATTAGTTATTTGAATAGAGAAAATGGCCAACACAGCATTCAGAGTGACTTTTGTGGTCTCCTATGAGCCCTGTTTCACTCATCTCAGGGTCATGACTCTGTTTCAGCAGAACACACTCATCACTGAACAGATCAACAGGAAATTTAAAAATGTAATTTTTCTGAGTCCAATGCTCAATACAAAAATCACATTAATGAACTATTATTGAGATAAATAGTGAGTTGGAATGCTTAAGACCAGCAAGTCAATACTGAAGAGAAATTAATCAGCATAAAACATGCATCGGGGAGAACGAACTCAAATAGATTCTCTCCCTCTCCCCACCTATTTCCTCCTCTCTTCCACGCAAGTGAGAAATAATCACAGCCCGGGTTACTCATCCCTTTTGGAAGTAGCCAAAGTGCCATCTTGGAACTCCTGGTTTCGTAGACATGTTCTGGGCAGCTAGTGGAATGTAGGTGGCCCTACTCTAGAAACCGGTCAGTTTCTGTCTGTTCAATAAGAGGAGCAATTTCATAATGTGCCTCGAATGTCAGCTGCTCCAGAAGCTTCCCAGGGACAGGCGTTTGCCATTTCTTCTGTTTTCAAATCAGCATGCCAGAAAGCAGATGCTGTACTTGACCCTGAGTGCACAAAGAGACAAACACCACATGCTGTGTCCTTCTAGAGGTGTGCCACGGTAGCTAGGGCAACTCCACATGCTGACTATGAAAACGAGTGTGTGGCTGAAGATAAGAACCCAATGAACGCTACGAATCTGAAGCGTGTATGTAAGGGAGAGAGGATCTGAGTTGCAGTAGGTTGCTGTGGCAGGGAAGTGGGGCATAGCTTGATGCAAGAGGTTGACTCTGAGCTAGGCCTAGGCTTGGGTTCCGGCTGGGCATTGTGTGGGGGATACTGAAGGTGACCACAGGGAGAACGAAATGCCTACTTCACATGCAAGTTCCTGCTGACCACTTCACCTGCTCTGCTTGGCTGTTTTGTGACTCTTGATCTACACCTATTCTGAGGCAGGAGTACTAGATCTCACTCTTGTTCTGTCTCACCAGCCGACTTCTATAGGCTCTGTGTGTGTGTGTGTGTGTGTGTGTGTGTGTGTGTGTGTGTGTGTGTGTATGTGTGTGTTTATTTTTTTATTTTTATTTATTTTTTAAATTTTCACTTTCTTTTTAAAAAAATATATTTTATTAATTTATTCTTGTTACATCTCAATTGTTATCCCATCCCTTGTATCCTCCCATTCCTCCATCCCTCCCATTTTCCCCTTACTCCCCTCCCCTATGACTGTGACTGAGGGGGATTACCTCCCCCTGTATATGCTCATAGGGTACCAAGTCTCTTCTTGGTAGCCTGCTGTCCTTCCTCTGAGTGCCACCAGGTCTCCCCATTCAGGGGACGTGGTCAAATATGGGGCACCTCACACGAACTCTGGTGTGCTTTTTTTTAATCTCTGAAAATATCCTAAGAGACAGGAGCTTTTGCTGGAACTCACAGGCAGACTTCGTAATACACCCGGAGGTCACTGAAGACTCATGGCTTCTCTCGTCCTCGGCATCACTGCTTAGCTGGACACGGTACAGTCGATGTTCATGTACAGCTGTGGTCTTGTGTTGCATGTGCTCCTATTTCCCTGACCCAGATTATGCACGTATGTTTTAATAATCATTTCCTGAAGTCAACAAAAATAGATGTTGAAAGGAATCTTACAAAATGAACCCATCATAGGGTGCATCTTATGAGATTCATTTTCACAAAATGAAAACATCAATTGGATATTGGTTGGTAAACAAAGATGTTATTTTATTTTATTGATTTTTTGTGAACTTCACATCACACCTCTCAATCTTATTTGTCTCCCCATCCCTCCGTATCTGCCATCTACCCTTGCAACCTCCTTCCCAAAGCAAACACACAAACATCTCATTGTGGAAGCTGTGGTGTGCCACAGCGTGTCCCACAGTGTACTCTTTTGTTCACATAGCTTTTCTTGCAGATGTTCACTGCAGTGAGTCATTGGTCTGGTTTGAGGCCCCTGGCTTCTGCTACACCATCAACACTGGATCCTTACTGGGACTTCTCTCTTGTTGTTGTCCTGTGACATGGAGATCTTGTAGCTTTGGTTCTGGAGGACTGGTCTGTTTGTGTGCTCCAGAAGTTCAAAATGAGGTAGATGTTGGGGTAGGACAACTCAATGCCCTGGATCTGGGCTTGGGTGGAAGCTGAGTTGGTCAGACTGACAGCTCTCCCATGCTCAAGCCACTGGGGTCAGCTCTTCTGCACTGCCCTACACAGGAGTGGAGCCAGCTCTCCCACTCTCACACCCTCAGGCTGGCTCTCCCACACTCATTCCACCAAGGCCAACTCTACTGTGCTGCCTGAGTGAGATGCAGGGCCCAATCTCCTGAGTGATGTAGCTGCTGAGGGCCAGGGACAGCTCTCCCATGATGCCCAGGCAAGGGGTGGAACCAGCTCTGCTTGATCCTCAGACATCAACATGACTCCAGGTGGCAGGCCAGACCAGGGATGTCTGCATTGACTTTGGTGGTAAATTGGCTACTGACAATGACACAGATTCCCCATGGCTGCAGGGCTGTGGACCCGGACATGGCAGGACGTTACCATGGCCTCAGGTGATGTCCTAGGCTACTCACATCACTACCTTCCAGTTCCATCTCTCTTCACAGTGCACACTCTGTTCTGTTTCTCTTTCTCTTCCATCTCTTCACTACTTACTTGCTAATCTTAGTTGTGTCCTGGGTCTCTGGGTGTCTTCCATATGACATTAGGCGGCGCTCAGGCAAGCTCTGCCCTAACAATGATGTGTATAACACTGGTTGTTGTTTGGGTCAGTGACTTAATCCCTTGCAAAACTCTGTTGAAGGTTTCTGTAAAGTACCCCATTCCTTCCCCATGTGATGCTTTCTGTGTGGCACAACGAACATAGAACAAATCCCTTTTGTTAAACACAGATCACAGCCAGCCACACAGACACACACAGACATGCAGGATCAGACACAGGGACAGATTCACAAGATAGCCTTTAGGGAGACACATGCAACAAATAGGATATGGGAGACAAAGAGAGAGTGAAATAAAGAATTTCAATTTGGACTTGTTCTTGTTTAAATGATTCCAAGAGGAAGAACTTTCATTTTTTTCTGTGTGACACCAGTGCATTATAGATGACTCTGAGTTAATCATGAACACATTTAATCCACAAATAGAAGTGCATGATTCAAGCTGCATTACTGTATTTACAAGTTTCACAATGTTTCTTTTAAAAGTTATTTATTTGTGTATATGAGCATGTGTGTGTGCATATGTGTGTGTGCATCTGTGTGTGTGTGTGTGTGTGTGTTAGTGCTCATGTGGAAGTCAGAGGACAACTTTACGGTGTCAGTTCACTGCTTACACCTGTATGTAGGTTATGGACACCAAAATCAGGATGCCAGCCTTGCACAGCAAGCACCTCTGCCAGCTGAGTCATCTTGCTGGCCTCACAAGGGTTCTTTTGTTTACAATCCACACTAACTCTGGCTAGAAACAGAAATAATGACTCACAAATGCAAATACCACTACTTTACACGTTTATACACCTGTGCACAGTGGTGAGGTAAGTAAGTGTAAGCTTACTTCAAGGATTGTTGAGCTTACAGCAGCTTTTTACGATGAGCGTTTTGTTAATGAGTTGATAAGGCGGTACAGCTACTAGTGAGTGCTCTAAGAGAAAGCCTGTTTTGACAATGCATTATAATTTCTATTTCCAAATAAGATGGAATGACAAGAGCAGGACTTCTATCCATAACAGAAACTGGACAAAATATTCAAACAATAGTGAGATGACAGATTACAGGTTGAGCTGTGCCATCCCTTCACAAGGTGAAGCTCTTAGCCCCACTGTGCTATATTTGGAGCTGCCTTTTAAGAGGCAATTGTAGGGAAAGGAGGTTGTAAAGATGAGGGAGCCCTAGTCTGGTAAAAAAAAAAAACCCTCCTTCTTTACAAAGGCTCACTGAGGAAAGCTCCTGTGAAGAGACAGGGAGAAAGTAGCCATATTCTGGCGAGGGATCACCAGAATCTACCCTCACAGAGACTGTGGACTTCTAGCCTTCAGGGTTATAAGAAGAGAAGGCAGTGTTGTCTAAACCACTTGGTCCATAGTATTTTGTTATAACAGCTCAAATAGACTTAGACATTGGGCAGGAAACCACAGTTTGCTTGCTTTCTGAAAAATGGGAAACAAGTAAAGGGAGCCTCATGGTTATCACATGTGCTGGCTACTTTTATGTCAACTTGACACACAAACTCAAATTACTTGAAAGGAGAGAACCTTACATGAGAAAAATGCCTTCATAAGATCCTGCTATAAGGCATTTCCTTAAATTGTGATTGACTGGGGAGGGTTGAGCCCATTGTGGGTGGTGCCTCCCCTGGCCTGGTGGTCCTGAGTTCTATAAGAAAGCGGGCTGAGCAAGCCATAGGAAGCAAGCAAATAATCAGCACCCCTCCATGGCCTCTGCATCACTGGCTGCCTCCAGGTTCCTGCCCTGTTTGAGTTCCTGTCCTGACTACTTTCATTGATGAGCAGTGATGAGGAAGTGTAAGCCGAATCAACCCTTTCCTCCTCCAGCTACTTTGATCATGGTGTTTTGTCATAGCAACAGTAACCGTGACTAAAGCACCCAGCAGAAGATGGAAACAGATGCTGAGAGCCACAGCCAAACATTAGCCGGAGCTGGAGGAATCTCAGGGAAGAGTTTGAGGAAGGATAGAGGGACCTGGAGGGAAGAAGAACCCCACAAGAAGACCAACAGAGTCAACTAACCTAAGCCCACCCATGGGGGTGCACAGAGACTGGAACATCAAGGAGTGAACATAGGTTCCCCTACACAGACGTAACTGATGGGCAGCTTGGTCTTCATGTGGGTCCCCCAGCAAGTGGAGCGAGGCTGTCTCTGACATGGACCCAGTTGCCTGCTTTTTACATCATTTTCTCCTAGCTGGGCTGCCTTCTTGGGACTCAGTGGAAGAGGTTGTGTTTAGTCCTGATGTGACTTGATGTGTTGGGGCAGGTTAGTGGGGGTGAGAAAGCTCCATTTCTCTGGGAAGAAGAGGAGGGGGAATGGGAGAAGAGAGAGGGAGGTGAGGAGGGGGTGGCTGAGATCAGTATGTAAAGTGAATAAATAAATAAGTAATGAGAAAAAGAAAAAGACAAAACCCAGTAGCTGTGGGGGTAAAAAGCTGCGTGAAGTGAATCTAAGGAGCTGGCGTTCAGAAGCTGCATGACCAAATGGTGGAGACTCTGGGTATCTGCCGCGTGCCTCTCGCTCTTATTCTGCAGCATAGCGTCAGCAGTGTGTGGGAGGAAGCCGCCCGAGTCTAGGGACAGACCCGAGAAGACTGGAGGCCACAGTATTTGATGCACACAACTGGAGACAGTGTCTGATTCTGCCACCCAAACTAGAAGAATATCAAGACACAGGGCATTAAAAAGCATCCCAACACTCTGGGAAGCGGAGGCAGAGTCAGGTGAATCGCTGTGAGTTCGAGGCCAGCCTGGTGTACAAAGCAAGCCCAGGACAGCCAGGAATATGAGAAAATCCCTGTCCCTGTCTCGAAAAACAAAAACAAACAAACAAACAAAAAACCAAAAGTACACATGGATAGTTCTCATTTCTGCATGAGAATAATTAGCCTGGAAAGGCCAAGCTTCATTTCTACACGACAAAACAGAAAATAAAGTATCAAACAGATCAAACAGCCTTTGTGGAACTCAATTTCATCCTAGAACAATTCCCAAAGATGTTTGGAAGAAAATAAGAATATCTAATGCTCTGCATAATAATAACTGCATTATCTAGAATCCAGTAAAAATTTCCCAGGCATTCAAAAAGGCAAGAAGATAAAACCTAAGGAAATTAAATCTACGAAACTAGCACAGACATTGGGTTAATAGACAAAGATGTTAAACTACCATTATAATCACTCTGCATGTCCAAAAGCCAAATAAAGGCATGAAAAAATATTTTTAGAGACCCAAATTTGACATCTATGGACAAAGTTGCAACACGAGATATGATAGATCTGTGGTATCATCAGTGGGGAGGGCTTTCCAGCACAGCGTTCCTTCTCGTAGCACTCAAAACAACTCCCTGGCCATTGCAAGGGACCTCACTGTGGACTTCGGAGTTGCTTGAGAATAATCAAAGTCAGGAATGTTAATTTCTCAGCATGTCTCCACTTGTCTTTACAAGTATAAAATTGGACCAGGCTTCACTAACGTACAATTGGAAAGGGGATACACGGGGACACCTACAGGATCATGTGATGACATGAATTGAGATGTCTGTCTTTGCATCAGCTTCCCTCCCCATCACCAGATTGCTCCAGTGGAGTTTTGAGGATAAAAAGTTCTATTTTCCTAAATAAATATTCATTTTTAACTGTCCTAAATCCATATTCTTATACCCACAGATAACTGCAGCTCTCGCCTCTCACCAGGGAAGCTTCTTACTGCAGTGGACAGTCCATTACAGAGGCCCATGGCTGGTCAACATGAGGAGAATTACTGGGTAGGTTCCTAGCCCCACTTGTACGTCTGCAGTGCCCCTCTACCCGAAGCTGTGGAGACATTGTGGAGAAGGGGACCAAAACATTGGAAGAGCCAGACCAGAATAAGTGCTACCAGGTAATGTCTTCTAGACATGACAGAGCTATTGCACACTTGACATCTCAGTAATATAGTTACCAAAAGAAAACCTGCACAATGACAACACCATGAATGTGCCAACATGGACAGGGGAGTTTTCATAAGGCTCTACTCTTAGAGCAGAAAAAAAAATGCTTCTCAAGGAAATAGGATCTCTGCCTTTAGTGGAGCCATAACACTCCAGCTGGGAAGATTAGGCCATGCTGGCTAAGGGAGCACCTTTGGGAAGGTGGTCTCACCTTATAAGCCATGCTAAAAGGAGGCAGAATATTTTTTAATGATCTAATGTACTTTCCTTCTCAGAATCCCTGTCCTTAATGCAGAAGGCTACAGATCTCAGGCAGGTAGGGTTGTAAGTCTGTCCACTTGTCCGAATTTCTCAGCAAAGGGTGATGTTTTCTTTTCTTCTTTCTATCTCTTTTCTAAACATGCTTACCCCCACTTTGAGTGCCCCTCCCAACATTCCAAGCTTCCTTACTCTTTCTCTTTATCTCCCCCTCCCTAGCATGTGATCACTTGTTGGCCGTTGGCCGAGCTCCATGCCAGCATACATGGCATGGTGTGTTCTCTTCT
Organism: Acomys minous; assembly: GCF_964271855.1. Classification (NCBI taxonomy): domain Eukaryota; kingdom Metazoa; phylum Chordata; class Mammalia; order Rodentia; family Muridae; genus Acomys; species Acomys minous. The sequence continues at coordinate 118,974,083 of NC_140483.1, forward strand.
CTCCAGCAGTCTGCATCTTGGGCCAGAGTTGAAGTCTTGCCTGTCCTGTGTTTTTATCCTTTGAGCTCTAGCAAAAACTGTCCTTTGCCTTCCAGTTACTTCTATTTTTAAATTCTTTTTTAAAATTTAATTAATTTATTCAGATTACATCTCAATGGTTGTCCCATCCCTTGTATCCTCCCATTTATTCTTAAATTGTTTAACCCCACTAAAGGGGTACCTTGGTTTGCCTGTGTCAATACTCCTACAAGAAGAGGTGCAGGGAATCAGTGGCTTCTGAAAGAGGGAGAAACAGACTTCTTGAGGAATAAGCCCTCAGCAGGATAACCTAATCACCAAGTGGTCATCTCTAAACACATGTTCAGCAAGTTACATTACACACACACACACACACACACACACACACACACACACACACACACACACACATACACACACACTCACTCATACATACACACATGTACATGCTGTTGTGTGTGTGTGTGTATGTGTGTGTGTGTGTGTAACACTGTAATAATAAGGACTTAGAATAAAAAGTCATGAATTTGAGAGAAATAGGGGGTTAGAAGGAAGTTGGAGATGATATAAATATATCACTCATGTATGGAATTCTCAAAAAATAAAACCTTCAAATTATAGAAGTAAAACAATCTTCCTTTAAAAAAAAAGAGAAAACTATGGGAGATGTTCCTTATGTCTCTAGGGCAAAGAAGCAGGAAGCAGCACACTATGCTTTACCTTCTTACTCTAGAATGTTCTAGGAAGCTATTGCCTTCTAAGTCTTGTTGAACCAATGGTATTCTATGTTGTTTTTGTTTAGTAAAACACAGGTAGATGCTATGGATTGAATTATATATTTTCCAAAAAGGCATTTAAAGTCTTATTTCCTAGTGTCTCTGTTATGTGAGCTGAGTATTTCTGCCTCCCCCAAATTTCTATATTGAAACCAATCACCAGTATGGTGGTGATGAGAAAACAGGACTATTGGGTAGAGATTCTGTCCTAAGGATGAAGGTCTCATGCAGGGAATTAGTAATTAGTGCTCTTATAAAAGAAGCTGTGTTGCCTTTCTACCATCATGTCAGGACACTTTTTACATTGAAGAGAATTTGCCCTCCCTGTACACTCAATCTATTGGTACCCTTGTTGTAGGTTCTCCAACTCTGAGAACTGAAAAAAAATTATTCATAAGGCACTTGCTTTATGATGTTATTATAAAAGCTTAATGCACTAATGCACTATGGTTAGGACTCACTTGGACCCAGGATTCTGTAGTTGTCATTAAGTCACTGTGGCATGCTGCATTACACTATTATTAGGGAGACATAGATGATTATCTTAGTCTTCCAGATAGGGAGCTATCTTAAGGGGTTCTATAGTTGTGAAGAGATACCATGACCACAGGAATTCTTTTTTTTTAATTTTATTAATTTATTCAGATTACAATTCAATTGCAGTCCCATCACTTGTATCCTCCCATTCCTCCCTCCCTCTCACTTTCACCCTATTCCCCTTCCCTAGGTCTATGACTGAGGGGGACCTCCTACCCCACTATATCGCAATAGGCTATCAAGACTCATCTTGGTAGCCTGCTTATTCTTTCTTTGAGTGCCATCAGGCCTCCTGACCAAGGGAGGTGGTCAAATATGGAGCACCAGAGTTCATGTCAGAGTCAGTCCCCGCTCTCCACATAACTGTTCAGAATGTCCTGTCCATTGGGTAGATTAGAGTAAGGGTTTGATGTTTACTATTGTATTGTCCTAGGTTAGTGCAATAGTTTGAGCAGACCCCTCTGGGCCGACCACAGGAATTCTTATAAAGGAAAACATTTATTGGGGCTGGCTTACAGTTTCAGAGTTTAGTCCATTATCATCATGGCAGGAAACATAGCAGTGTGCAGGCAGACATGGTGCTAGAGAAGGAGCTGAGAGTTCTACGTCTGGATCTGTGGGCAGCAGAAGGAGACTGTGTGCCACACTGGGCATAGCTTGAGCATAGGAGACCTCAAAGCCCACCACCACAGTGACACCCCTCCTCCGGCAAGGTCACACCTACTCCAACAAGGCTGCATACACTTCCTAATAGTGCCACTCCCTATGGGCCAAGCATTCAAACATAGGCGTCTGTGGGGGCCATTCCTATTCATATCACCACAGGAACCAACAAGAGACCAAACTATAGACACTATCTTTAGACTGACTATAGACTGACTTTCAGGAACAGAGACGACTGTAAGACAGCTGCATCCCCACAAGCTCACCCTGGCACGGATGACTGCTCACAAAAGGTGGAAACCTGGAGCACCCTGCACAACCTGAAGGCGTCTCAGCAGGTTGGCATATGTCCTTTCCAGGGGGACACTTCCAGGCAGTTAGGCAGTTTGTCTGGTCTCTGCTTCATCCAGTTTGCTGGTCTGAGCCTCTTCCAGGCATCTCAGCTTACCTGAGCGTGGCTCTCAGCAGTCCTTACAGCTTATGTATGCTCTGGGAAAGAGGGCCTACTGTACCTGGCTGGCTAAAGGATTGCTTTGGGTCAGTTGTTTACTTCCAGAGCTTAATTAGTTCCCTTGAAGGACTGAAAGTGTCACCTCCCCTTAGAGCAGCCTGCTGCTCATATCTATTGATACCCTATGTTTTAACAAGCTTCCCACTGAAATGGATGGTTTTAACCTTGGGGAAAACTCTAGACAACATGGGGTCATCCTAGATCACAGCGGGTTTTAAACACAATGACAGCAGTCATTGGCCTCGTAAGAAGACGGGGCAGGATTCAAGGGACACAGCGAAGATGGCCAATGGAAGGCAGAGGCAGAAGTGGGAGTTATGCTGTGGCGAATCAAGAAATTCCAGGATTGCCAGGGAAGACCAGAAGTGAGAAGCTTCAGGGATGTCTCCTTAGGGCAGTCAGAGGAAGCACAGTCTAATGACATTCTTTTTTTTTTTTTTTTCTAATGACATTTTGAACTTGTACTTTGAGCCTCTGGAACTGGGAGGCAGTAAGTGTCTGCAGTAGGCCAGTAATCTGGCAACTTATCACAATATTCCCATGGTGCCTACTAAACACACACACACACACACACACACACACACACACACACACACACACACGTATTATATACATATATGTGTATGTATAAGATGTACATGTGTACATGTGTATATATATACACACAATATATATGTGTATGTAAGATGTACATGTGCGTATATACACATGTTATGTATGTGCATGTATATGCATATATGTATTATATATACATACAATTACATATAAGCCTCTGGGTTTGGGAGTGGTTGTTATATGGTGGGTACTGCTAACTGACTTAGAAAGGTTGGAAGATTCCAAAGAAGCTACAGTTACCCCCTCCTCCCCCAAAGCCCAAGAAGACCTTCAACTCTTCTATCCCTCTTGGCAATGGTAATTCCAATTCTCCACATATCAGGGAAGAAAGAGCTAACTGTGCAGACACTTAACTGCCTCTAACACTAGTGAGTAAGTGGAGTCATGGACGTTATAATAGTTCCTGACACATCTGACAAGTTCAGGCGACCTCTCCTGCGCCTGTGTCTCACCTGAGAACACAAGGTACTGCTTCCAAGACGGTCGGGCTCAGTTTAGGGAGGTGAGATTGCTTCACAACTTCTAGAGCAGTGGTTCTCAGCTTTCCTAACGTTGCTACCCTTTAACACAGTTCCTCGTGCTGGGCTGACCCTCAGCCATAGCATTATTTCATTGCTACATCATAACTGTAATTTTGCTATTGTTATGAATCATAGCATAAATAGTTTTGGAGGCGGAGGTTTGCCGAAGGGGCCTTGACCCACAGATCGAGAACTGCTGTTTTAAAGGAAGGCACCACAGATGCTGAGTGGGGCCCTGACTACATTATCCACTCCCGGATGGTGCCAGCGTCCACCTTGTGCCCTGTGAACTCAGCAAAGGAGACGCTGCATCCAGTCTTCCTGTGAGGATTTAAGTTAGTGAGACCTGGGAGGGATAGAGATGGGACCTCATCCTTCTGTGGAATCAGAACCCGGAGCTTGCAGACAGGGTGGAAGTGGAGCCCTGAGAGAGGAGGTCGGTGTCTGAACAGGAGGAGTAAGATAAACGCCAGACCTCACAAACCACTGCTTCTCCAGGGCATCTCAGGCGGCGCTGCAGTTCCTCTGAGAAGGCTCACAGACTTCTCGTTCTGTGTGATACGCAATGGGGTAGAAGCAGGCTGAGTGTGGTGGTGTAGCCACAGGTGCTTTGGTCCCTAGGCAGACTCTCTACTGGAGACCAGCTGCCAGGAGAGCTGCCCATATGGCACACCCCATGCCTGTTCTCACACAACGGCCACTGATCATGTCTGGGTGTGAGGAGAAAAAGGAGCTTGGCAAAGCCAGGTCACCATGTACCTATAGGCATCAGTTATAACCGGCCCTGGAAATAAGTGATGCACAATATTGGCATGAAAAAAGTGCTTAGCAGGGTAGGAGTATCTGGCAAGCATTTGGAAATTATTTTGTTTCAAATTAAATCACTGATGATTAAAAAATATACTTTTAAAACTTCATAGAACACCTAAAATATTTGCAACATTTCCATGAATGCATGCATGTATATCTTTTTATTTATGCATGTACAAGTGTGACAATATGTTCTGTCTTTCTTTGAGATGCACTTGGAACGCTAATTAGAAATCATGTCTAGTTTTCCAACATGTTTTCATTTTTATTTAATACATAGCAGTCATTTTTAAAAGTAATCTGAGACTATAGCATTAACAGCTCTGATGCATCTTATATTATGAAGATTGTCTAATACTTTACTTTATTTTTTATGTTTGAACAGCAATTAGCTTGTAACTGTATCACAATTTTCACATTGCACTCAGAATTCCTGCAGACAAATTTTACATAATTCATGGCGTTTTGGAATAAACTGTTGGGAGGTGTACACATTTCAACAAAGCGCATGCGCGAATCTCAGGCTTTCGTGTTTGTTGTCTTATTCTCCTATCAGGTTGTAGGGAATCGAACTGAAAATATAAGTAGGCAAAGGGAGTATATGGTAATTTGGGGGAATAAAGGAGGCTTTCACCAGAATCCCTGGGTTTTAAGCGTGGTTGTTTGTTTACACTGTAATCTCTAGTATCATTTCAGAGTTCAATTTCTTTATTTTCAAGCTGGACCAAATAATCCGAACTAGTTTCTAAAATGAGTGTAATGACTCAGTGAGTGAAGACGAAAGCCCTTTGTAGGCTTTAAAGGCTATCCAAATGTTAGCTCTTTGTATTACCGCCGTGCCTCCAAATTGTGTTTACTCCCTAGTTGCCACTTGAAATATGGCAGCCATAACTTGGTCCTGTGCTTGGCCACAGAGATCAGGACAGAGAAAAGAAAGCCATTCCTCAGGGCTAACAGGCGTGGGGGAGGAGGCTTCTAAGCCATCGCCTGGAAATCTCGCTAATGAAAGTTTATGTCTCTGACACCTCCAACAGCACAGTGGGCCTGTGGGGAAAAGGGTCACGAGAATCCCAGAGCCAGGCTAACTCATTACCATAAGAGTGCTCAGAATTAGAGGCCAGCACCTAGGAAGGGCAAGTAGGATAAAGACACCGCGCAGTTGGCGGTTACCTTCTGTGAGATTAAAGTGCTCAGCTGAACGGACCGGTGTCATCTCTCTGCAGATGTGCACAGACACATAATGAGATGAGAGTATAATCAGATGAAGACTCTGTTCAGCAGAGGGCAGGGTTTCTGCTCTCTGCTCTTCAGTTACCAGGAACCATAAATGGGGAGGAGGAAAGACAAGTGAAGACACGCTTCTGCAGCTCGCTCCCTCGCTGGGCAGGCAGGCAAAAGAAGTGGAAGCGGGAAATGGCTTTTTTGGAACCAGACTCAGTTGGGCTCTAGCTGCGGGGGTTGGGATAGGAAGTGTAAAGGGGTGAGCCAGATACTGGGAACTAACCAACTGAGGAGAGAAAGAGGTGCAGGAAGGAGGAAAGTGTGTGTGTGTGTGTGTGTGTGTGTGTGTGTGTGTGTGTGTGTGTGTGTGTGTGTGTGTGGCGGTGAGGGGGAAAGGTAAAACTGAGGAGTAAAACAGATGCCTTAAAACAGTTTTGAGAGTCTGACAATTGAGGTACTTTTAAAAACTTTAAATTCTTTTTTTGTTTGTTTGTTTGTTTTTCGAGACAGGGTTTCTCTGTGTTTGACTGGGGTTTGACCAGGGTTTCACTGTCCTGGACTCGCTTTATAGACCAGGCTGGCCTCGAACTCACAGAGGTCCTTTTGCCTCTGCCTCCCTGAGTGCTGGGATTACATGCATGGGTAAAACTGAAAATATGTTTTATCTAGTTTGATAATTTCAGGGGACAATTCAGCTGATGTGAGAGGAAGGGTTTTTGGCTAGAAAAGGCATTGAATCTGAGGAAAACTTCTCTGAGACTTTCAGGTTGTCGAATGTTCTAGAATGTTGAATATGCATGTCTGTGGGTGTGGGAGATACTGCCGAATCACACCACACAGCCAGACTCGCCTTCTTATATAAGCAGTGATGTGAAACAGAAATATGATATACACACCTGAGGCTCAGCATAGTGATGAGTGTTTTGAACACGTGTGAAGTAACCCACCTCAGAAAAATCACCAGACAGAAGCCTCTGCATTCAGACTTTAATGAGCATTTTGACTAAGGTGACATTTCAACCAGGCAATGAAAGACAGAAATAAATTATAAAAACAGACAAAGAGAAGTCAGTGCCTATTCATACCCAGGGCAGGCAATTCTAGACGGAGTATAGTTCCATAGCCAGAGTTCTAAGGCAAAATCCAGGGCTCCAGGAGCCTAAATAGTCTAGATTTGGCCACCTGTCCTCAGTAGACCACCTAACAAAAGGCTTGCTCTCAGCAGCCTCATGTCTCTATTGTGAGCACCTTGCATGGTGCCATCTTTCTTCTCTCCCACAATATTTGCTTTTCTCTAACATATGCTTACCCCCCGAAGTGACTCGAAATGAATAATTTTCTTTAATTATATCTATATCTTCTGTGCCAAACTCAGTGAGATAGCTGTAATCTAATTTTATTTTATATCGTCTTCATAGGTGCAGGTCCAGATAAGTTTGTAAAAGGCCAGAGTTTTGAACCCTGCTTCTGATATTATCTTTAGGCTATGTTTGGTCCAGTTCATTTCTAGTAATGCAGTCTACGTTGTCTACACTAACTGTCTCGCCGAAAACACCTTAAAACCGATATATAGGCAATACAGATGATTTCTATGTGTGATATGTTCATATAATCCATGTTTAAAACACATCTTCATAAATATATTAAATATTTGGCAAAGTTACAAAGCAATAGTGCATACATATGCATATATATGTAGATACATGTATATGTATGTATGTACATATATGTATGTATGTATGTATGGACCATTTTAAGCACAATGAGCAGAAACAACAAAGAATATAACTACAATTGAAAATCTGCTACTGAAGTGATCAGAAACAGGTCATAACAGTTGCTATTACTGTACTTTGTATTACGGCAAGATACATGACATACGTGTGATTAATCAAGCGGTCCTGGTCACGATGGGGTCTTGGCCATCACTGTGTAGTTGTGGTTCTGCATGGTGATATAAGGATTACTGTCATCACTTCAGGGGCTCAGGCCACTTCTGACAAGTTAACTAAGAGACCCCAACTAAAGAAACTCAAGGAATCTACAGAATTGGAATAATTTAATAAGAGAAACTAATACATCAGATGATAGACTGCTAGAAATAAAAATGAAAATTGTCATCACTAGAACTTAGTGGAGTACTTAACAGTGGTTAGGCAATAATAGAAAATCAGTGGGTTATAAGAGAAATCAGACAAATTTTCCCTGCATGTAATAGAAGAGAAAGCCCCGAAAGACAGGAAGCAATGGAGGAGACAGCAGGAAGGAACCCTCACTGAGGAAGGCATGAACATTTTTTGAGGTGTGTACAGAGAGCCCCCTTTTAAGTAGTAAAAACAGGTGCAATAATATTGGAGAACAATAGTTAAGGGTATTCAAAACCATTTATTACATTTGCAGAATACTAGGTGATGGACAAAAAGAACCACACAGTTAGCTATATCACAGCAAGCTACAGGACTACTGACAAGGAAAAAATCTCATTCATCCAGTGGTTCTCAACCTTCCTAATGCTGCGACCCTTTAATACAGTTCCTCATGTTGTCCTGACCCCAACCACAAAATTATTTTTATTACTACTTCATTACTACTGTTATGAATTGTACTGTAGACGTTCGTGTTTTCCGATGGTCTTAGGGGATCCCTGTGAAAGGGTTGTTCTACTAAAAAAGGGCCAAGATCCACTGCTTTAACCAGTTTCAAAACAACAATAACACACTCATCAGAGAGGAAAGTCAGAGACAAAGAAATCTGACAGTATCTTTCCAAATGGGATTTTCCACAATGGTGGGGGAGGGGGGACTCAGGCACCTCTACTCCTCACTGCTGAGCTATCTGCTACTCACAGATTCAGGAAGAGGGGCATCATGTTCCCACCAATGACCCCATTAGGCTCCAGGGGAGAGTTCCAATCCAATTGTCACATAGAAGGACCTGGGTAAACCAACTATATCACAAACAAAAAAACAAAGGTAGGCGAGTCCTAGAGTATTAAAGTGGGGGAAATGTCAGTGAGTGGTTGACAGGTGTGAGCAGGAGCTGAGTGAGGGTTGAGGGAAGAGTAATCATAATATTCTGTACACATGTATGTATAAAACTGTCAAATAACAAAATTAATCAATATAAAGATGAAGTATATATTGACATTTGATAACCATGCAAAATAAATGCTACTGAGAACCAAGTCAGGGTCCTTAAAGGGTATAAGTGTGTATGAATATTTGTATATGTATGTGAATAAGATTACGTAGAAAAATCAATTAAAAAGAATGAATAGAAATAATTTTCAAAGGGAGGGGCTAGAATCAGGCAGTAATGTGATTAAATAAATACATGGAAAAGAAATAAAACCAAATATAGCCAATTTAAAGAACAATTAATTTTCAAATTATTTGTATTTTTGAAACAAATAATATTTGGCAGAGAATCTCAGCAAAAAAAATTCTACAGAATGTACTTAAGGTGGAAGAAAGTGGGCCTGATTAGCAGCAAAGGAAATCTTGTTAAATGTTAAACATTTGGGAAAATTTAATTGAATAATATAGTCAACAAAAGAACTGATGCCTTGAGTAGCTAAAACGAAGACACAAAGATACCACATACAGAGCAGAAGTAAGCAGAAAGCAGTGATTGAAACAAACGCATTTTGAGTTACATATGATATTGGAAGAGAATAAAGGTATCAATTAACATTAAAACTTGGAAAAGATATGTATGTGTGTTTGTGATGCAGAAATAAATACTTAAAAAGTAGAGAAGATGTTCATTTCAAAGTGGGGAGGAGGGGACTGAATAAGAGCAGGTGCTCATTCCAAGCAAAGAAATGGAAGAAGAAAAAGGGCAAATGCTGCCAATGGAAGCAAATAATGAAATGAGGGAGTCACACACACCCTGCCCAGCCCCTCCCCCAGAACCAAGACTTCTGCTGATACAAATTACCCTCACACCTGCAGCCCAGCCCTCTACATGCCAAGGCAAAACATTGCTTCAAGTTCCAAGCCTCCTGAACTAAAGAATGAGGTGTTAGGGGGGGAAAGGGTTAAGTCCACCAGTTAAAATAAAAAGACATAAAGGTCGCTTGCTGACTAAAGAAACACCAAGACCTCACTTTTTGTACATGTGTGTGTGTTTTTTAAAACTCACTTGAAAATTAAGAGCAAAGGGAGACCAAACCAAAGACGAGAGAAACATATGCCAGGCAAATAGAAAGTCTGCACTTGTGTGTGTGTGTTTTTTAATTTTCTTTTGGGTAATATCTGAACCATCAATGTTCCATACATTAGATATTAATTTAAGGGACATTATTAGAGGCATGTTGGGCTGTTTTGTAATGGAAAATCTGAATCAATTAAAAATGTAACCATTTAAATCTTTGTATAAACGAACATGTGTGGCCACCCTCTCTTCACTCAAAGTAGATGTGCAATTTTATGAAAAGAACCTTCCCCACAGGCTCAGGTATTTGAAGGATTGGTCCCCAGATAGTGTGGTGTGTGGAACCCTTAGAATATCTGGCCTTGGTGGAGGAAGTATGCCTCTGGAGATAGGCTGTGAGCTTTTATGGCCTCACTGAGCTTCCAGCTCATTCTGCACGTGGCTGAAGATGTGATCACTCCGATTCCTGCGCTGGTTTCCTGTTGCCGTGATCCTCTCGCCATTATTGGCTCTCCCTTTGGAACTTGTAGGCACAATAAATTTTCTCTTCCATGAATCACTTTAGTCACGGTGTTTTATCAGAGCAACTGAAAGCAACTAATACATAAATGAATAAATATTATAGTGGAAGATTTTTGGCATATCTCTAAGGAACTAGAGAAAGCAAAAATGGAATTAGTACACAAAGAAAGAGTAAGCAGGCTACCAAGATGAGACTTGATAGCCTATGACCATAAAGTGGGGGAGGAGGTCCCCCTCAGTCATAGACCTAGGGAAGGTGAAAGTGGGAGGGAGGGAGGAATGGGAGGATACAAGTGATGGGATAACAATTGAGTTGTAATCTGAATAAATTAATTAGAAAAAGAAATCCACTCTGATAAAAAAAAGAATTAGTACAACTACTGAAGATTTTTTAAAAATCCAATGATTGATATATGCTATTAATATTCTTTAGCTGAAGTATGTGTGTGTGTGTTGTTGTTGTTGTTTGTGTATTTGCATATGTGGGTGCACTCACCTTTGCATGTGTGTGTAGACTATAGGTAGACGCTAGATTTCTTTTTCTGTTGCTCTCCCCACCCATTTTAAAGACTAAGTAATACTTTTCTTTGTCGACCTCACACACATACATAACACATACTGACCACTCTCACCCCCATCCTCTTACGTCTCCATACCACTCCTGTCTAACCTCGCTCTTCCCTACAAATCTCTTCCTCACATTCATGCCTATTAGTTTTGTTAAGTTGTCCTTGAGTTTAACCAGGGCTGTCTGTGTGAGTCTGGCTTGGGAGTTATCTGTTAGAGCCTAGTGGGCTCAGCAGTGAGTATACAAACGAAGATAACGTCTCTTCCCCAGGAATCTAACAATAAATAACCCAGAGTTTAGCAGTAGGAGATAGTGCTCCATGAGTTCCCTCACCCACCCAGGAGAAATTAATATGAATCTGGGGTTCACGATTTTGAATAGGCTGGAGGGCCACTGGATCTACAAAGTCTATCTCTCTCAACCTCACCCGTGTTGTGGTCACAAACGTGAACAACTGCACCTGGCTTTTATGTGCAGATTCCCATTTCTGCACATTAGCTAAGTCTTTTGTTACTGTTATAAAATACCATAAGCATTATTTGGAGACTTCAGTACATTAGTCTTCATATATTTCAGGAAGTTTCCACTGCACTATGTTTCCGTCCCACCCATCAAACGCTCTTCAATTCTAGCTATCTCTCCCCACATTCCCTTCCTCAATCCCATCTCTTCTCTCCTCTCCACCTGTTCATACCGTTCCCATCCCCTCAGGCCCCCAAACCACCTTAAAATCTATTCTACTTCCCTCTCTCAGGGAGATTCATGTGTCCCTTCTAGTCCTTTCTTCTATGCCTAACTTCTCTGGGTACAGGGATTATAGCTTAGTTATCATTTATTTAATGGATAATATTCAGATATAAGCGAATACATACTTTACTGTCTTATATGGCAATTTGATCCAAGCTAGAGTCATCAGAGAGGAAGGAATTTTAGGTCTAGATAGATGTTTTAAGTTGATAATGACAAAACGTGATAGAGATAGATTTACATTCAGAATTTTAGACGCACAAAGATAGGAAAGATGTTTTCTTTAAGGCTGTCAAATACAAACAGCCAAAACACTAAAAATGTAACATTTATATAATTCCTGATTGTGTTATGGTTCTTATTGCTATAGGTAGTCTATTGTATATATGTGTAATAATATAAATGTATATGTAAAAATGTTTAATTAATAAAAAAATTTAAAAAGAAAAAAAAAAAGAAAATGCCTCCATAAGATCCTGTTGTTAGGCATTTTCTTAGTTAGGGATCAAAGGGGGAGAGCCCAGCCCATTGTGGGTGGTTCCATCCTTGGGCTGGTGGTCCTGTGTTCTATAAGAAAGCAGGCTGCGTAGGCCATGGGGAAGCTAGCTAGTAAACAGCACCCCTCCATGGCCTCTGCAGCAGTTTTTGACTCTACAATCCTTCCTTGACTGAGTTCCTGTCCTGACTTCCTTCAGTGATGAACATTGCCAAATAAACTCTTTCCCAAATTTCTTTGGTTATGGTGTGTTACCACAGCAATAGTAACCCTAACTAAAACACATAGCATATTTATCTTTCTGAGTCTTGGTACCTCACTCAGGGTGATTTTTTTTTTAGTTCCACCCATTTTGCATGCAAATTTCATGATTTTTTTAAAACTCTGAGTAATACTCCAAGCCCCAACTGGCGCTCTCTTATCACCAAAAGCAGCTTCCTGCAGTGCGGCTGGGTTGTTGGCTTGTTGGCTTGTTGGCTAAGGAGACCCATGGAAAACCTCAAACAACCTGGACTGTTGCAAAGACCACCACTGAAGACTACACCCACACAACTCACTGAACACGGAGAAGCTGAGCTTGTGCCTACATAGAACCTGATGATCTATTCCCCCAAATGTGTTGCAGTCATTAAACAAAGAGAGCCTGCACTGGCATCCCATCCTGTATCTTTAATCATCATGCTACTTAGCTAGATATCAGTGAACAAAGGGAAAATTAGAAATTTCTCATGTGTTGAAGTTCTAAAAATGATTCCAACTAAGCCAGGGTTCTATGGAGAAGGCTTTCTGAGATTCAGATGAGATCCTGACAGTGAAAATACTACACTTCAAAGTGTGTGGGGGTGGGGGTGGGGCAGCCAGGTAGAGCTTTGAGCAGACACATTAGGGAGGAAGGAAGCTTGAGGTCTGATGGGCTGGCTGTTAGGAAAAGAGCAAAATAGGCATGTAAGTAACCAAGCAATAAGGACCAATAGTAACAAAATACACAACAAACACGGATGTAATTTAAAAAAAGAACCAAGGTTGACTTAAACAATTCTACTAGAATTGACAAACTTCTAGTCAATTCTCAGGATGTGTGTATGGAGAGAGAGAGAGGAGAGCAAATTATCAATTTGAGGAATTAAAAAGCTGACATCATCATATGTTTGGTTGGCACTGCATTTGTCTCCTGCCACTTGCAGAAGCCATTCTTACACGTGAAGTATCCTTGTGTCTCGCCCGTCGTAGTGAGCACGCACTCTATAGAACATGCAGTTGGTGCTCAGGTAGTTTGTGGTCCTGGCTTCCCCCCCCCCCCATTATTATGTTTACTCAAATGGAAACTTTCTTCCTTCTCAGTTAGATTTTACTTAAAATTGAAAATAATCTTAATCCATAAATGACAGCGAGGCAATAAAAAGGGTAATTGGTTTTGTCATTGCAGTCATTAGCTCCTGAAGTCTTAGATGTGTTCGACAAGATATGTTAAATGTATTTAGCTCAAAATTGGTTAATGGGACTGAGGACACCGGGATGTGAGCATGAGAAGAGTGAAGCTGCTCACTGGGAGGAAGGGAAGGGACAAGAGGAAGATGGTGGGAGTGACAGCCCAAGGGGCCACTGCCGTACAGACCGAAAGAAAGCCAGCCACTTCATTAATAAGTTGATAATTAAAACATTTATAAACAGTAACGTCTACAGAGACTGTCTCTTTAGATTGTTGTTGTTGTTTGTTTGTTTGTTTGTTTGTTTGTTTTTTACTTTGGACAATTAGGCAAGAATTTGTGGGGTTTAGTTTCTCTTCCTGTAGGTGATCTGATTTGACAAGATACTTTCTGATCTTCAAATAGGGTTCTGATATTAGAAAGAGGATATTCCAGAATAGTAAGACAATAGATTTGAGAGTCATAACTACATTCATCTATTCTGCAAGTATTTATTGAGTCACAGGAATGTGGACAATGTCCTTACCATACAAGTTCTCTTCCATTATCAAGGTAGGCAGTGAACAGTTACATGCAAGAGAAGGAATAGGGTGATGTCAGACGGATTAAAAACATGTTTGAAAGTTCCTTTCTTTTGAGACAGGCGCTCACTGTGCAGCCCTGGCTGTCCTGGAATTCAGAATGTAGACCAGGCTGACCTCAAACTCACAAAGATCTACCTGTTTCTGCCTCCACAGTGCTGGGAATGAGCCATCGCACTCAGACTTCAAAGGTCTTCCTATTGTGTTTGGCTCATAATAAACTTCTGCTAAACGCTGACTGAGACTCTTGTTATTAGTGATGAAAATCTAATATAAGTTTATGCAAGTCTATGGAGCTAATGAATTATATCAGAGTGGCATTCTAGGCAGGAAAATAAGACATGGAACAAGGCCTTATCTGAAAAGGATGGGAAAATTAGCCAGCCACTAGAAAAGTCTGTAATGTATAGGCCACTCCTCACTGTCCCCACGTATGATCTTCTCAAGTCAGGAGTCAGGAAACGTAACTGTGAATTTCTCTTTAAACATGTTTCTGCTCAACTTGTGAAGAAGAGTGTGTAGTTGTCATTCCAGCTGAACTTGGGACAGTACCCAGGACTCCCTTCCTTTATTTTCCCTGAGGAGGTAATGTGGAGGTTTAAACATGAAATTACACATAATTTTGATGCCCACTATATCACATTTCTCAATCTCCTTTTCCCCAGCTGGCCTGGAGGCGTCCAGTGTGGTTTTCTTGTGCTCTACATTTCTCTCTACACCCACATGTAATTGTCTTCCAGCCCCTCATATGGTGGATGAGGTGTTGGCCACCTCAGACTTCTTGCTATGCCTCATTTATCTCAAGCTCACGCTTTCACTCCCCTTTTGGTGAGTCATGCTGGTGACGCCAGAGCCCAGTGCCATAGCAGTCTGTCCCTGCAAGGACCTGACTCCCCGGAGCTGAGCAGCGACGGGGATGCCTGCCTTTCACTTTAAATGTACTGTGTACTGTGGTGGCTTGCACGGAGAAGAACCAGCTTCTCCAAGCCACCACAGTCTAGCATAAGTGTGTAGAAGGGAGGCTGGAAGCAAAGCAGGAATTTCCTTTAAGCAGCTATTTTAAGGGGCATCTCTGTGTCTGTCTCTCTGTCTCTGTCTGTCTCTATCTCTCTGTCTCTCTGTCTCTCTGTCTCTCTGTCTCTGTCTCTGTCTCCCTCCCTCCCTCCCTCCCTCCCTCCCTCCCTCCCTCTCTCTCTCTCTCTCTCTCTCTCTCTCTCTCTCTCTCTCTCTCTCTCTGTGTGTGTGTGTGTGTGTGTGTGTTCTGAGCACAGCACAGCGCTGAGCATTCTTACTAAGATTCTAAATGAATTGCTTCATTTTCTTCCTCCACTTTGTTGCATAAACAATATTCTCCTTGTACAATAGCTAGGAAATTCAGTAAAAAAAAATAACACTGAAAATTCTACTATCCAGAGATTATCACTGCATATAATTTTGACTATAGGTCCTTTTAGAATATTGCTTATTCAAGTATGTCTTAGCATATTGGATGTTGTACTGTTTTTGAAACATTTTATGAATGCCTCCCAAAACCTTTCCAAACTGTAATCCTATTGTATTTTTAATAAAACCAAAATGTTCATATTCCTGTGTGTATGTTGCCTAAAGGTATACAGTCCATTAAGGGAAAGTACAGTTCTGTTGTGCTCTTGTGTTTTGGGGAGATATTAAGGGCTTCTAACCCATATCCCAGCCACGCTCTTGCCATAAGCTTCCTCTGTAGTGTTATGTTCATGCTCTGATTACTACCCAGGCTCCTTCATTTCCAGACCCACCTTCCACTTTTCCTGTGGAGCGACTCTGTGAGAGGCTAAGTTCTTTCCTCACAATGCACCCTTGTAGGCTCTCTCCCCTCTACCACTAATTTGCCTTCTTTAGCCTCCACATCATCAGAGATGAGGACCCTTGGTGGGAAAGGTCAGGGCACTGATGAGCAAGGAGTCAAGAAGGACTGAGGAGGCCAAGGACAGGTCCACCAGCAGCCAGGGCATGGGCTGTATAGGAGGCCATGCATTATGGTTGGTGCTCTCCAGGGCTTTACATACTGTACTTAGTGCCTTAGATAATGTAACCTGATAATTCAAACCTAATTGACCTAATTAGGCTTGTGCCACGTAAGCCTCCTTCTCCTCCAAGAGGCCTCCCAGAAGACCTAGTTCCATTGCTTGGACTTGTCTGTTGACAACTATCAACTTATATTAACACGGGCCATTTTCCCCATTTTCTTCCTTCCTGAGTACCACTGCATGTTGTCCTCACTTGCCCATTATATACTGCCATATATATTGCTCACATTCCATTTTAAGTAAAATTGCTGTATCAGCTAGGCACAGAGCAGGGTTTATTGTCAGTGGTAACTGATTCCCGTAAAAGGAAAGTCAACTAATTATACATTGAATGACTGTGACATGCTGGTGCTTCCACATAAGCTGTCGTGTTTCAACCTTAAAATCTTCCTTCCAGTCAGGGAACACTGACCCATTTTTCCAATAAGAAAAACGAGGCCCAGAAACTCAAGGCCAAGAAGAGTTGGACAGTTTCTCAGGACCCCTCTACTAGCGGGGCTAGAGCCTGAACTCGAGCTGCACACTCTAAGTTGGTTCTTTGGGCTGCCCCACATTCCATCTGGTGCTAAGCCTACTCTGATCACACGGAGAAGAGCATTGCAAGGGAAACTATCTTGGATGATGAGCTTATGGAAGGTCCCAGAGAACAGAAAAGTATCATCATCTTCATGATTATTGCTAGCCAGACTCATGGTGCCCATGTTCCTGAGGAAATGGCCTATCTCATAAAGCAAAATGAACAGGCTTAAGCAGGTTTTAAATTTTTTAAAAGTTTATTTTGTTTTTTATTTTTTACTTTATATCCCAATCCTGGCCCCCTTTCTCCTCTCCTCTCAGGCCCACCCTGCCACCTTCTTCCTCTAATACCCTCTCCCTTTCTTCTCAGAAAAAGGGAGCCCACCCCTACCAACCCACCCCAGCACAGCAAGTCAGAACAGGAATGAGCCCATACAAATCCACTGAGGTGGGCAAGGCAACCCTGCCAGGGGTAACTGATTGACAAGGGCTGTCTATTTTACTAGGGCACCTACATGAAGATCAAGCTGCCCATTGGTTACATATATGTAGGGGGCCTAGGCCCAGTCCATACATGCTATTTGGTGCTTAGGTCTCTGTAATTCCCCCATTGGCCTAGCTTAGTTGACTCTGTTGGTCTTCTTGTGGAGTTCTTGTCCCCTTCGGGTCCTTCTATCCTTACCCTCACTTTTCCACAGGACTCCCTGAGCTCTGCCTAATGTTTGCCTGTGAGTCTCAGCATCTGTTTTGAAGCATTGCTGGGTGGAGCATCTCAGAGGATGGCTAAGCTAGGCTTCTGTCTACAAGCGTAGCAGAGTATCATTAATGGTGTCAGGGGTTGCCTCTCTCCCATGGGCTGGGTCTCAAGTTGGGCCAGCCATTGGTTGGACATTCTCTCAGTCTCTGCTCTATCTCTGTCTCTGAAAATCTCATAGGCAGGGTAAGGTTGGGAATGGAGGTTTTGTAGGTGGGTTGGTGTTCCCCTCCCATCACTATATGTCTTGCGTGGCTAGGAGGTGACCTCCTCAGTCTCCTTGTCTCTCTCTGTTGGGAGGCTCAGTTAGAGTCATTCCATGTCCTCCTAGGAGCCTACCCTGTTGCAGGTCTCCAGTTTGTCTCAGAAATGCCCTGACTTGGGTTTCCTTTCTTTCTCCAAGCCCTGCTTTGGGTCCTCCTTGTTACTTAGCTTCTTTGGGTCTGTGAATTGTAGTACGGTTATCTTGTACTATATAGCAAACATCTGCTTCTAAGTGAGTACATATCACGTGTGTCTTTCTAGGTCTGTGTTACCACACTCAGGATGATCTGTTATTTGCCTGCAAACTTCATGATATCTTTGTTTTTTATAGCTGAGTAGTATTCCATTGTATAAATGTATCACATTTTCTGTATCTGTCTTTTGGCTGAGGGACACTTAGGTTGTTTCCAAATTTTGGCTATTATGAATAAAACTGCTATGAATATAGCTGAGCAAATGTCCTTGTAGTAAGGTGAAGTGTCTTTTGGGTATACACCCAACAGTGGTATACTTGGGTCTTGAGATAGAACTGTTTCCAATTTTCTGAGGAACCTCCCGATTGATTTCTTAAGTAGTTGTACAAGTTTGCACTCCCACCAGCAATTTGAAGAGTGTTCTCCTTTCTCCATATCCTCATTAGAATGTGATGTCACTTGAGTTTTTGATCTTAGCCATTCTGATGGGTGTAAGATGGAATCTAAGAATTGTTTTGATTTGCATTTCCCTGATGAATAAGGACTTTGAGCATTTCTTTAAGTGATTCTTAGCCATTAGAGATTCCTCTGTTGAGAATTCTCAGTTCAGTTCTGTACCCAATTTTAAAAATTGGATTATTTGGTTGGTTGGTGTTTAATTTTTTGATGTCTTTATATATTTTGGATATTAGTCCTCTGTTGGATATAGGGTTGGGGAACATCTTTTTCTAATCTATAGGCTGCCATTTTGTTCTATTGATAGTGTCCTTTGCCTTACAGAAAAAAAGCTTTTTGGTGTCATGAGGTCCTGTTTATTAGCTGTTGATTTTAGAGCCTGAACTGCTGGTGTTGTGTTCAGGAAGTTGTCTTCTGAGCCAATGAGTTCAAGGATGGTTCCCACTTTCTCTTCGAATAGATTTAATGTATCTGGCTTCATGTTGAAGTCTTTGACCCACTTAGGCTTGAGGTTTGTGCAGCATGATAAATATGGATCTATTTGCATTTTTCTACATGTCGATATCTAGTTAGACCAGCACCGTTTGTTGTAGATGCTATATTTTTCCATTGTATGGGTTTTGGCATCTTTGTCAAAATCCAGGTGTCCATAGGTATGTGGTTTTATTTCTGGGTCTTTTATTTTATTCCATAGATCAACCAGTCTGTTTCTATGCCAATACCATGAGGTTTTAATTACTGTTGTTCTATAGTACAGCTTGAAATCAGGGACGGAGATACCTCCAGAAATTCTTTTATTGTACAGGATTGCTTTAGCTATTCTGGGTTTTTTGTTTTTACATATAAAGGTGAGAAGTGTTCTTTCAAGGTTTGTGAAAAAAATTGAGTTGGTGTTTTAATGGAAAGTGCAGTGAATCTGTGGGTCACTTTTGGTCATTTATTTATTTATTTATTTTGGTTTTTCGAGACAACATTTCTCTGTGTAGCCTTGGCTGTCCTGGACTCACTTTGTAGACTAGGCTGGCCTTGAACTCACAGTGATCCACTTGCCTCTGCCACCCAAGTGCTGAGATTAAAGGCGTGAACCACCATGCCCAGTATAGCTTGCTTTTGCTAAGATGGCCATTTTCGCTATGCTAATCTTACAAATCCATAAGCATGGGAGATCTTCCCGTCTTCTGATATCTGCTTCAATTTCTTTCTTCAGAGACTTGAAGTTCTTGTCATACAGGTAGGCTTACACCAAGATACTTTATATAGTTTGTAGCTATTATGAAGGTAACACAGTTTTTTTTTTCCCACCGAGGGCATAATAGGTAGATTTTCAGGAAGGAAACTGCTGGCCATGCCATCACATTATACTAGTTCAATATCTGACTAGGTTTTCAAGTTTGTGTGTGAAAATTGTTTACACCGTTAAGAACACAATACATGGAGAGCTTTTCACTACGCCTATACAATTTGACTCTTTTTTTGCAATAAACTATTAAATGTAGGAAGAGTATAATGAGATTCCCCAAACCTTCCCCTGATGGCACTGACTACATTGTTGCCTTTTTAAAAAGACAGGATTCCAGTTCGTCTAACAAAATGAATGAGAGATGCTGCACCGCTGCTTTCCTAGATGCTGCTCTCCCCATGGCGGGAATCCAGCTTCATTAAGCTTTCATGAGGCCAAGCAGTCCTGTTAACTGATCACCCACAGTGCTTAGTATTTCCTTTGCTTTTTTTTCCAACAGCTTCTTGCTGCTAAAAATGACAGAAACCCAAGCCAGTGGAAGCCAAATAGGAACCGCCCACAGGTGCCGGATTCAGAAACTACAGCGAGAACAAACCCATGTTTCCGAATCTGTTCTCCGAGGCAAATCAGCGAATTTTCAAAGAAACTCGTTGTTCACTGAAGAAAGTTTGGGGTGCATAGAATTGTTCAGCTGCTGGAAATAAATGGACAATCTCCAAGTTTCCAGAATTTAACCACAACGAGCAAACTGGACAAAGCACATCTTGCTAAACTGGGTCATTAACTCCATATGGGGCTTTGCAAAAACATGTCAACAGTAAAGTTTTCTGAATACACAGTGATTTAAAAATATTTTAGAATTAAACACATAGTGTATATGGCGTGTCTCCACCAGCACTCCCCTGTGTCACATTGGGGGCCTTCACTGTCACCTTAGTTTTGAACATGCAGCATGGGCGCTTTGCTTTGTGTACCTACTCACATCACACAGTGCTGACCCACACTGCCTGGAACTGCTCAGATGGGAGACTACTGTATGCTATGAGTTGTGGTGTTTTCACTGCGTGTGCAAAGTGTTTGCTCTTATAGAAATGCTGCTTAACTGTGGGGGGAAAATGAAGGTTTAATATTTTCCTACCATTCCTCAGCGTGGTAGGCAGCAAAGCGGTATGTGTTTGACAGTACTGGGTTTGAATGATTTTCAAAATTTGAGATGATGCTAATAGGTTTAATAAAAATTAAAGGCAATCTTGAGTTGAGATTAGAGCAAACAGTCTAATAATTTCTGATGACAGTCCTGCCATTTTGTGCTAAAAAAAAAAAAGCATCTGCTCTCATCATTGATGCTTATGAAATAAAAATAGCGGGTGAATCTAAAACATTTTGAAGGTGAGTTACGTCTTGCAGTACTTAAAACGTTCTGCCAAGATGGAATCCTTACGCAGAGTAAACAAGCACACCCACCTCATTATTTTCATTTTAACAAATGAGGAGGTTGCGTGTACATCAACGAACTGCTTTAAAATAAATTCCATTATGTCTTATAATTAAATGTTTGATTTGTATATTTATTTTATGTACCTGTCTGCTAGATATTGTATACAAATTTCTGAGTAAAGAAAAGACAAAGGAAAGACATGACTGCTCCCAGGTATGGTGGAGGAGAAGGTTTATTGTAGATATGAGGGAGATCAGAGCCATAGGCATCTGGAAAGGTCCAGAGTGCGCATGACCCTGAGCCAGAACATCAGTGGAGAGTGGGGAGAGGAGAGGTGAGTAAAAGACCCTGGAGCAGCAGCGGCTGAGGGGCAACAAGACCAAAAGGACTAGCGTAGCCAAACTGGGCTGAATTATATAAGGAAAAGCTGCTGGGGGAAGGGCAGCCCAGCCCCTGGGTTGGAGAGTTCAGGGTAGGGGGCTGGGTATGGCAGCAAAGAGAACCCTGTACAGGTAGGGACTGAGGGATGATATCAACACACTCATTTTAATATGTTAATAGACACCTCAGCCATTTGTCATGGGATTGAGACCCAACAGTATCTTATGTGAATAATGTCTTCAAGCTTATTCATGTTTTAGCATGTGTCAGCCTGTCCACCCTTTTAGAAGCTGTAGAATATTCCATTGTCTGTATGTATCCATACGTTCTTCAGAGCACATGAGGCTTGTTCGTATGTAGAGTCCACAGGCATAAGGCATAAAAACATGACAAACAAATACATATAGGAGTCTGTCTTTCCATAAACCCTGATGTTGGGGGACAGAGCCAGAAATGGAGCTACTGGATCTTTGGTAGTTCTGGGTTTGATTTTTCTGAGAAATTACTATATTGATTTCTATAGAGATCACACAACCATACTTTTTTTTTTTTTTACCAGAAAAAGGCAGGCTTTCTGACTTTCCTACATTCTGTTCAACAATTTTTCCTTATTAAAAACATGTATCTTTACAAGTATGAAAGGAGAATGTTTTAAAACCAAACCTGGTTTTTAAAAACCATTTTTTAAAAACATTTGATGGCCTCCACTTGTCTTAATTATGCTCATTTTCAGCTGTAGTTTTATATATTTAATGCCACAGTTAAATTAATCTCATTTCTCTCACCTATCTGTAACCAGAGCCAGCATGTACTGAATCTAGTTGGCAAACAGTTCAAAAGTGCAAGGTGCTCATTAAAGCAGACACTTGATGAACTTATAGTTAAGTTATTAATGAGTTATCCTGCCAGCATTTTATAATTAATTTCCATTCTACCTAAGAAATTTTTACCATCATTTGTTATTTACCAGATCCTGGATTTGAGTGCATTTGTAGAGCACTGTTGAGTATCCTAGCTGAGAGATTCCCTAAGCTCCCCTGTTTACACCTTCACCTCCACTGTAGGAAATAAAGCAGCCTACAAAGTGATGTCCTCACTCAGGTCACTGGGGCAGTAAGTGCATACTCAACCCTGGGAACGAACAAGGAGATCTGCAGTAGGTTATGAGCAGAAGTCTCTCTGTGTGTGTGTGTGTGTGTGTATGAGTGAGTGTGTATGAGTGTATGTATGAGTGAATGTGTGTGTGTCTGTGTGAGTTTCTCTCTCTGTGTATGTGTGTGTATTTGTTTGTATGTGTATGAGTGAGCATGTGTGTGAGTGTGTGTATGTCTGTGTGAGCCCCTCTCTCTCCCTCCCTCTGTGTGGTGTGTGTTTGTGTGAGTGAGTGTGTGTGAATATGTGTATGTCTGTGTGAGTCTCTCTCTCTCTCTCTCTCTCTCTCTCTCTCTCTCTCTCTCTCTCTCTCTGTGTGTGTGTGTGTGTGTGTGTATGTTTGTGTGAGACTCTGTGTGTGTGTGTTTGTGTGTGTATGAGTGTGTTGTGTATATGAGTGTGTGTATGTCTGTGTGAGTCTTTGTGTGTGTGTGTGTGTATGTGTGTGTGTGTGTGTGTGTGTGTGTGTTATAGACTGGAAAAAAGGCTGGTAGTTCTTTCTGCCTGGAAAGCTTGAGAATCTCCATTTCCTATTCATTAACATATCATTCAGCATTCGGGGTATAAATAACTGCCACATCCATAGAGAAACTTACCCTAGATTCCCAAGCTAGGTTTGCCTTTCACAGATTTTTCCTTGGGACCCTGGGCTACTCCCTAACCCTGTTGCTAAGCTATTGAATACTTTGCTCCCTATGATGGAGCCAGGCTGCACTGTGCTTTATTTGTGGGTTTCTCTGTTGCCTGCATAGCGCCTGCTCTATATCTGTCAGTGGGGGGTGCTTTGATAAATGAATAAAAGAGCTCACGAGGCATCTTGATCCCCAGGGAGCCTGCTGTCTAATAGCACAGATACAAATGACTTGGCATCACAAATATTGTCATCAACAAATTGCTGTGTGGGCAAAGAAAAGGAAAATATAGTTTTTACTGCAGAGGGAGTGACTCTGAAGACTTCACCGTGGAAAGTGTTTCTGAGTCTGGGCTGTGCGTGTGTGAGTTAAAAATGAAGCCTGAAGGTAGCATGTACAGTGGGAAGGACTGGATGGGAAAGGGGCACTTTGAACAGAGTAGTCAGGCACCCATCAGCACGTGCACGGGATGTTAACTGTGCCAATCCAGTCACAGTGGAAGGACAGAAATCTGTGAGGTTAGAAGGATTCCATGTCTTGGGCATCCTCTCTTTATTGTGCTGATTGTGTACTTGTATTAGGGTATCTGTAGTGATGAGGCTTCTGTTAGCATTGGAAATGTACTTATTGAAATACATGAGTCATGCTCTCTGAAGCCAATGGCCTTGACCTCCTTGGCCTGGAATCCATGCAGAAGGAGCTATTTCTTCTGAGTATGGGGTCATCACAGTTTAACACTATAGATCTAAGCTCTGCCTGCGCCAAGCAACAGCTGCCGACGTAGACATGACAATTTTCTAATTAAACTTACAAAACTTAAAATTTTGCTGGGAAAGATTTTTTAAAAGGAAAGGGACACATGTGCTCACTGTTCTAGCATCATATTTCATGGCTCTTTCTATCTTTCTTTGCCTTTCCTTGGCTCTGGCATGTTTGTGAACAAGGTCTTATGGTTTTCCGAGGCTGAATTATATTCCATTAATTGACCTGTCACAGTCACCTTGGCCAATGAACACCTTTATTGAAGACATCAGATGGTCCTTTCTCCAGATGCCTGTGACACTTCAGTCTTAGGTGAGCAACTGAGAGTTCAAAGCCCCATCCTATCCAGTTCCATTCCAAGGTCAGTTGACACCCCAGCAGGTGGAGACAGCTCTGCTTTCCTTAAGCTGGTATAAGAGCTGCCTTACTTGGTTTGGATGCTGTTGTGGCTTGCATGAAAATGGCCCATATAGGCCCATAGTGAGTGGCACTAGAAGGAGGTGTGGCCTCCTTGGAGTAAGTGTGGCCTTATTGGACAGGAAGTGTGCCACTGGGGGTGGGCTTTGAGGTTTCAAGTGCTCAAGCCAGGCCCAGTGTCTCTCTCTTCCTGTTGCCTGTGGATAGGGATGTAGATTTCTCGGGTACTCTAGCACCATGCTCCCAAATGTGATGATAATAATGGACAAATGCCTGAACTGTAAGTTAGCCCTGATTAAATGCTTTCTTTTGTCTTGGTCTTGATGTCTCTTCACAGCAATAGGGCATTGTCTAAGACAGAAATATATCACAATGTCCAGGGGATGAGGTTAAAAATGGCGGCCTGCAAGGTCTCAAGTATGCAGGGACCAAGCCAGACAACTGGGATCCTTAAAGCCCTTCAGTGATATTGGCAGATGCTTAGATTTGAAAGCCAATGACAAGCATGTCCTAGAGCCTGGTTTACCATTGGCCAGGTGTATGACCCCAGGTCATCACCTATTGATCCCACCAGGTCATCGCCTCTCAATCCCAACCTGATTTTGCATGTATATATTGAGTTTTAACCAAGGAAGACAAGGTGATGAAGTAGTTGACTTGTAACTACTTGTACCGACATGCTTTTCAGTCACACGGAACATATGAGGCAAATGTTTCTTGCAAGATTTTCTGTCAGGAGGCAGAGGCATGCAAGTTTCTGAGTTTAAGGCCAGCCTGGTTTACACAGCTAGTTCCAGGACAGAGAAGTCCTGTCTCAAAAAAAATTCTGCCATGGGTCTCAGCTTTCCTTCCATGCATTTCCAGAGAAGGCAGAAGCAGAAGAAGAGAGCATTCAGCCCCGTGGGTTCCCAGAAAGTCTATATATTTGCCTTTGAAGTGGAAATTTCAGTCACTGGGGGTCCTTGGGATGATTCTGGATGATGGGTTAAAGAACTTGCTGGCAGTGAGAGGGAAGGCCTCCCCGGATGCTGCAGGGAGATGAGAGGAGGGATGCTGGGCTGGGCAGCCATCCCTAGGACCTCTGCCTGAAGTTCTGTTCTACCCCTTTACCTTCATCAGGGAGTGGAGCCTCAGTCTTAACAAACCAAAAAATGCAAATTCAGAGAGGAGAAATACCTGAAATATTTTATTGCCTACTGATAGATGAGCTAATTCGTCTTTGTGCTCCATCTCCAGTACATTTGTTGAGAAGGAATATTTATTGGTTTCATAGAATGATAGATTTCTTCCAGGCACATGTGCTGATTTAGTTTCAACCATATGGCAGAATCCCTTAAAGACTCTATTTTTCACATACTTGGGAAACAAGATCTCGAGATCATTAATTTTGAAGAAACGGCTCTGACAAAGTACGAGATAAATCAGAATGCTGTTACATTTTTACCCTTTCCAGGCAGGGGGCTGCAATAGCTGAAAAAACTCAGCTTAAGGGAATTGCCAGGCTGAGGTGAATTTTACATCTTAGTTACTAGGACATTTGTAGAGCTTTAATGTGAACATTAACTGGCCATAAATGCTGTTGGAACACACATCCCATGCTGGGGAAAGAAAGCTTAAAAACTGCTTCTCTGAACACATGAGTATCTGAACAAGTCTGAGAAAAGGGTTGGTGGCTTCTCAGCTCCTGACAAGCCCGTTCTTTTCTAATACAGGATTTCAAGTATCTTTTCTACTTGAAAACAAGATCTTGAGATCATTAATTTTGAAGAAAAGGCTCTGACAAAGCAGGAGATATATCAAAATGCTGTTATATTCTCACACTTTCCTGGCAGTGAGCTACAATAGCTAAAAAACTCAGCTTAAGGAAATTGCCAAACTGAGATGAATTTCACCTCTTAGGCTCTAGGCAGACCTTGAAATGGTCATCCTCCTGCTGTAGTGCTGAGTGCTATCATACTGCAATAAAGTTGAAATTTAAGTGATTTGCCAAAGCCCACTCTGACAATATTGAACAGATCTTAGATCAGGGAGCGAGGATTAAGAAGTAGTAAAAGAACAGAAATAGGAAACTGAGGCAAGAAATAGTCAGGAACAAAGGATAGACTCAGCAGCAGCCTTGGGATTGAACTCATGACCTCAAGCATGCTAAGCAAGGGCTTTACCCATCTCTCTATGAAAACTCTCAGCCTAGAGGTCACAGTGTTCTTTTTCTGAAAGTCTGAAGACCTTGAGTTTATACTTGGCAGAACATCTTGTTTAATCATGGTCTCAGCGATCCATGTGATTCTTATGCTGGAGCAGAGGGCACGAGAACAATGCATACGGACAGAGAGCCTTTACAAACATCTCCCGACAGTTCCCTCTTTTATATTTCAAAAAGTCATAGTCGTCTGGCTAAGGCACAGAACTGTACCTGTTTTAGGCTGTCCTATTTAGGGTATAGGTCTTACCCATCATTGATATATGAAGTCCATCATCCATGCTCTGTCTTAGGTTGACCTATCCCTAGTGATAAGTAGCAGGAGTGCCTTCATTTTTAATGCTTAATAATCTTCGATCATAAGACTTAAATGCATGTACAATATATATATATATATATGTATATATATATATATATGTATATATATATATATATATATATATATATATATATATATATATATATATTCCTTTCTCTATGTCACAAAGGCATCCTTCAATATTGTAAGATATTGTTTTGAGATTTCACACTTACTTTCCTGCTTAGGAGTTTAAACGCAATAGGAGCAACCTTTCGCATGTTCCATTCTCTCTCTGAATTCAGTGCCTTAGTATGCTGTGTCAAATCACCTTTTCCCTGCATATCTACAATCCCTCTATGACACCAATAATTCTTGTGCAAATTCTCACATTGAGGATTCTTTTTTTAAAATATTTATTTATTTATTACATATACAGTGCTCTGCCTCCATGTACATCTGTAGGCTAGAGGAGGGCATCAGATCACATTATAGATGGCTGTGAGCCACCATGTTGTTGCTGGGAGTTGAACTCAGGACCTCTGGAAGAGCAGTCAGTGCTCTTAACTGCTGAGCCACCTTTCTAACCCACATTGAAGACTCTTAATGCTATGCCTTTGGTCTATCTCTAAGTCCCTAATACCAGTTTTAAATTATCATCTAAATGAAGTCTTATTATCTGATAAAGAAGGACCCCCCCCCTTTTTTTTTTTTTTTGTCTTTTAGTGTGCACTCATCTATGTGAACTTTGGGGTTAGTTTTTGTGACTGGTGATATTTAGTTTTATTGTATTGGAGTCAAAGAAATTGTTTGGCTTTAGCCCTCAGCTAAATGTTGTATAGACTCTGATGCTAACTTTATTGAGAAGTGGTATGCCCTGGACCATGGCTTTCTAGAACCTTCTCGGGCAAGTCTAACACTTGGTAAAAGAGGCCTACAAGTAGTAAATGCTCCTGTTTGGAAATCTTTTCTCTGTTTTCCAGTGCATCTGGCTGAGGTCAGATGTCTGCCATCATTGACGCCTTTTAGCCTACATGTGCTTGTTGATTTTTGCTAATTGAGAAGGTGTCTCCATTACATTGGCCTGTAGGCAATACTGCCTTTATTAATGATTGATGTGGACAGCCTGTCTCATTATGGACAGTGTTACTCCTGGGAGGATATTACTGGGTGCTATAAGAAAATAGGTTGAGGAAGCCCTGGGGAGCAAGCTAGTAATCCGTTCCTGCCTCAAAGTCTGTCCAAACTTCCTTCAGTGGTGGATTGTTATCTCAGACTTAGAAGAAGGAATTACCTCTTTTTTCCCCAAATTGGTTTTGGTCATGGATTTTTCATCACACCAATAGAAACCCTATGACACCATCTGACTTTGACCTCACTCACTTATTACGCTTGGTACCCTGTGTGTTACTGGATGGCTTCTACTTGTGTGTGCTTCACTTGTTTACTAAGTCCCTCTGTTTTCAGTCAAGGGCGTCTCCACCAGTGTATTCCTTTAACTTACTTCCTCTGCCCCACTAGAAAATGGGTGGTTCTTTTCAAGCAAAGAAAACAGTTTTGATTTCCACTCTCTCACATGTTCCTTCAATTCGTACTTGTACCTTTTAGCTCTGAGTCTTACCTTGTATTTCTGGCTGGCATAGTGCTCACTATGTGGCCCATGGTCTCAAACTCATGGCAAGCCTGCTGCTTTAGCAACATTTGCGAGGAGACTGTACGTGTGCAACCATACTCATTTTCCTCTTCTTTATATATACCAGACACATGACTCTAGCCAAGGGTGGTGGTGGTAATTGATTTAGTCTGTTTAATTTTATGTCCTGTTTTCTTTTTTTATGTATGTTTATATTATTATACATATATACAATAACTACTTACAGCAAAAAGAACCACAAAATAGTCAGGAATTATATAAATGTTACATTCATAGTATTTTGGCTATTTGTATTTGGCAACCTTGAAGAAAATATCTTTCCTATCTTAGTGAGTCTAAAATTCTGAATGTAAATCAGTATCTATCATATTTTAACTTTCTAAACCAACATAAAACACCTATCTAGACCTAAAAACATCTTAACCCCTAAACAACTAAGCTTAATTGTAAAACTAAACTATCTGGTCTTCAACCCTGTCAGAGATTTAAGAAGGAATAAAACTAATTTTCTGAGTAGACAGGAAGTGCAGGTTATCAGATCTCAAAATGAGAACATAACAGAGATAGTTTGCTGCGTAAACAGTCACCCAAAAGTCTGTATAATATTGGAGGATCATCTTTAGTCTTCTGGCCTATATATCTTGCTTTTGTGTTTTGTAAAATTGATGTTATTTTTTGCCTAATCTTGTTTGTATTTAAACATATTAGGATAAAGTCATTAATTATTTCATTGTCTTTTGGGGGAGTAGGTTTTATGTCTTAGTTACTTTTCTATTGCCTAGATAAAATACTACTAAGACAACATATAAAAGAAGGTATTTAATTGGGTGTATGATTTCTGAGGGTTAGAATACACGATGGTGGACCAAAGGCATGGCAGCAGCAATATACAAGAGCTCACATCTTAGTCTGTAAGTAGGAGGCAGACAGTAAGAAGCCATACCTTCAACAAAGTCATGTCTTCTAATCCTTCCCAAACAGACCAAGTATTCAAATGAGCCTAGTGGGGACATTCTCATTCAAACTACCACAGTTTGTTGGACAAAAGGAGCAAAAATAAGATTAAGCAGTTAACTTGACATTTTTACATCAACAAATATCTAATATTTTAGTTTAAGTATAATCTACAGATTATGGGCATGCGCTTGTGCTAAAACTTTTTATTTTGTCTTCTTGCATTTGTCCTGGCAGTTTTGTGCCTGCTGAAGCACAGCTGGGAACCTGTGAGATGCAATGTGAACAGCTCCCTGCTTAATGTGATACAAAGGAAGCTGCTGAGCCACAGCTCTGCTTGTGTTGCCTACTGAGAGGCGAGTGATGCCTTTTGTGGCTTGTTAGCTAGCTTTCTCAGTGCTCATTAACTCGTGTCATCTGGAATTATAGTCAACAATTATACTTCTATTTATTTATTGAGACAAGTCCTCGGTACATAGCTCAGGCTGGTCTTGAACTCATGATTATCCTGTCTCAGCTGCTTGGGTGTTACAGGGACTATAGGCATGTTCTGCCATTGCTATATGGAGCTAAATTTAAGTATGTCATTTTTTAAAGAGCAATCCCTCTTCTTGTTTTTCTCTTTCTAGTCTGGTGACCCTATAGTTATCTTCACCTGGTCTTCCATGGCTCCATTTAGAAGTTACTTTTACATTAGTAGCTTGATGCCATGGCAAGTTGGAGAGACTGCAGATCTAGTCACTGAAGCAGGGGGCACTTGGGCTCAGGACAAATGTGGTAATTCTTTCTGACTTTACTTTTGTACAGCTTAGTTTCATATAGAATTATGACCATGTGACCATTATGGTCTACATATTGTTTCTTTTGTGTTTTAAGTGTAGCTGGCTTATTTAAAATCTCCCTCTCTCTCTCTCTCTCTCTCTCTCTCTCTCTCTCTCTCTCTCTCTCTCTCTCTCTCCCCCCCCACTGAAATATCCAAAAGAAGGAAAAAGTTTGCAGTGTCAATGCCACCTTTATGAAATGTCTTTTTCAATATTTTGACTAAGTAAGAAATACGCCATTGATCTTCAGTTCTAGATTTCTGGCACAGAACTCTTAAAATTCGTCTAACTTCCTGGGTAACAGACATGACAGAAGCATCTTTTGTTATATTTGGTCCTATTCCCATGTTCCTTGGGATGAATGAATGTTGTGTATGCCAATGAGGTTACTGATGGCTGAGAGCCCAGAGATAGCTTCAGGATGGGGTCTTGTCCCAGAAAGACCCAGGCAGTAGAGAACTGGGCCTTCCTGATCCATCTATCCAGGAAGAATGGAGGCTGGAGGGTGAATTAGCCACCAGAAGCCAATTATGTTATCAGTCATCGAAATACAACTAGGAGCTCAGTTTCCAGATTGATGAATGCGTTCCTGGGCCATGAGGTCAGAGCTTTCATTCCTTAATGGGAAGCTCCCATGCTTAGCACATCCAACTACTTACTGCACACTATTTCATTTGTAGCCGTCCGAATAAACCCACACAGTAAGTGCTGCATTCTGTGCGCTGCTGCCATAAGCTATTGCCGTGAGGTGGGAACAGCTTCAAATCCAGTCCACGTGCGCAGAGGCTACACGTTGAGCTACTGTACTTGGTGGAGCATTCCCCGAAGATATTTATTGTCATGGAATAAATTGTGTCTCTCTAAATTCCCTGTGTTAAAAAGTCCTATCCTAAATCCCTCTCAATGTAACTGTATTGAAAAAAAAATCTTTAAAGGGATATTTAAAATGAAATGGGGCTATCAGGACAAGTCTTTCTCTGCTACGATGTGTGTCATTATAAGATATTAGGACAGAATCAGGGATAACATGCAGACCATGTAAGCACACAAGGAGAGGATGATCAAGAGGAGAGCACTCCAAAAGCACACTGACAACACTTTCATCTTTGGCCCTGTGAGAAAATGAGTTCTTTTGTTTAAGCCCACCGTTCTACAGTTCTTTCTCATGACGGCCTGTGATGGTTAATGTTCACTGCCAAGTTGACTGGATTTAGAGCCACCTAGGAGACACTCCTCTGAGTGTGTCCATGAGGGTGTTTCCAGAAAGGTTTAGTTCAGGAGGGAATACTACCTGGAACGTGGATAGCACCGTTCCATGGGTTAGGGCCCTGAGCGGAATAAAAAGGAGAAAAGAAAAACACCAATGGAGTGCCTGCATGTACCTTGGTGCTTACATCTCCTGACCCACCAGATGTGTCTTATATGCCTACAACAAAGTCCCCAGACGTTCTCACTACTATGCCTTGTCCTGCCATGAAGGCCTGCATCTTCGAATTGTGAACTAAAATAAATCCCCTTAAGATGTTTCTGGATAGTGAAGAGAAAAGTAATGAATAGTCCTAGCGGTGTTAAGGCACACCAATGTTCAAACATGTCCAGACATATCTAGGTCTTATGCCTAGCATAACCACAGCCATTTTGTTTTTAGTCTCCATTTTTTCTTCTTTCTTTATTTCTTTCTTTCTTTTCTTTTCTTTTCTTTTCTTTCTTTCTTTTTTTTTAGGAAAGAGTTTATTTCAGTCACATTTTCATATAACAGTTCATAGTCAAGTAAGGACAGGAACTCAAGCAAGTCAGGAACCTGGGGACAGGAGCTGACGCAGAGGCTGTGGAGGAATACTGCTTACTGGCTTCTTCTCCATTGCTTTCTCAGCCTGATTTCTTTTTCTTTTCTTTTCTTTTTTTTCTGTATTCATTTACTTTTGGCTTATTTTTTCAAAATATTTTTTTTATTAATTTATTCTTATTACATCTCAGTGGTTATCCCATCCCTTGTATCCTCCCATTCTTCCCTCCCTCCCATTTTCCCCTTATTTCCCTCCCCTATGACTGTGCCTGAGGGGGATTACCTCCCCCTGTATATGCTCATAGGGTATCAAGTCTCTTCTTGGTAACCTGCTATCCTTCCTCTGAGTGCCACCAGGTCTCCCCCTCCAGGGGACATGGTCAAATATGAGGCACCAGAGTACGTGTGAAAGTCATATCCCAATCTCCACTCAACTGTGGAGAATGTCCTGTCCATTGGCTAGATCTGGGTAGGGGTTTGAAGTTTACGGCCTGTATTTCTGCTTTCTTATAGAACCTAACACTACCAGCCCAGGGGTAGTGACACCCACAATGGGCGGGGCCTCCTCCATCAATCACTAGTTAAGAAAATACCCAACAGGCTAACCTAGGTTCTGATCTTGTGGAGGTCTTTACTTAATTGAGGCTTCCTCCTCTTACATCACTTCACCTTGTGTCAAGTTGACATAAAATGAGATACTACAGTATCTTATACATGACTAGTAACAGCAGAAAATAAAAATACATAAGTACTTATCACACAAAAAGTCACCAAATGTACCCATTTTGCTTTTTAAAAACTGGAAGACTATTACAATTTTAAAGCCAATAGGAAGTATCTTATAAGAATAGAGTTTTTAATTTTATTTTGTTCCCACAGTTCGCTTGTAATTAAAGAAGAAACATGTCCAATTTTAAGAAGTGCAAATGATTTCCAAATTTTAGATAGCAACAGTCAAGATGAGAGTGCAGATTTCTTTTTTTAATTATTTTAAAATATTTTTTATTATTTACATATACATTTATATTATTAGACATATATACAATAAACTACCTACAGCAAGAAGAACCACGAAACAATCAGGAATTATATAAATGCTGCATTCATAGTGTTTTGGCTACTTGTATTTGGCAGCCTTGAGGCAAACATCTTTCCTATCTTGGTGGGTCTAAAATTTTAGTCTCCATTTTGATCATAAGGTGAAATTAAGTTCAGTTTCTCAGGTCCTTCCTGACTGAGAGCTTGAATAGCCTTTTACTTACAATTCAATACTTGTTGAATGTTCTGCTTGAATTGATGATATATATTCTACTTATACAAAACCATAATACCCTCTATGTTCTTTTCTTCTGGAAAGTCTCCAAGCTCCCCTACCCTATATCTTAGCCAATCAGCTTAAAGTGCTTTGTCTAGCTACCTAAATACAATGTACTTAGAACAAAATTGATTTTTCTTACTTGGCTAGACATAATATACCTGGAATAGAATTGATTCTTCCTGAGTCACAGTTTGGCCCCCAAGTCCACTCTGTGTCCCTGAAGGGTCAGCCTTTGTACAGCCTTCAATAAAGTTTCATCACTCTGAGTCTGGTATCCCGAGTGGCCAGTGTGGGTTATTCTCAAATGAAACAGCAAATGAATGCCTGCCTCAGTTCCCTCACATTCACTGGTTCACTGTTCAGAGGTGAATAGACTACACGTATCAACAAAGGAAGCAGCAGGCATTTATTGATTTTTCTCTAGGGTGACTACAGTTTGGTAATTGTCCATTGGTCATAGGTATAATTTCCAGAGACATTTCTCTCTGCTTAAACATGCTGAGCTCCAGGTGTGTGGACTAACAAGGGGTGACAGTCATTAGTAATTATGTATTGCTGTGATAAACACCATGACAAAATACAACTTAAGGAGGAAAAAGGCTTATTTGCCTTGCATACCCCAGGCCACAATCCACTGAGGGAAGTCAAGGCAGGAATCTGGAATTAGGGACCGAAGCAGGTGCCTAGGGGAATACTGTTAGCTGCTTTCCTTTCATGACTTTTCAACCTGCTTTCTTACATAGCACAGAATTGCCTGTTCAAGGTTAGCACTACTCACACTGGGATGGGTCATTCCACATCAATCACGCACCAAGAAAGTGCCCCCAAATCTGAAGAGGACACTTTCTGAACTAGACAATTCTCCCTGAGAGGAATACCAATCCACCCACAAAAACTTCAAACCAAAATTTACCTTGCCTACAAGATGTGCAGGGATAAAGATAGAACAGATAGAGCAGAGATCTAGGGAACATTCAACCAATGCCTGGCCCATGCAAGACCCACCCCTTGGAAGAGAGCCAGCCCCCGACACTAATAATATTACTCTGCTATGCTTGCAAATAGGCCTATCAGAGTTATCCTCTGAGAGGCTTCGCCCAATAGTGCATCAGAAATGATGCTGAGACTCACAACCAAACATTGGGCGATACAAAGAAGACCTGGTGGAAAAGTGGGGGGAAGGAGAAAAGACCTGGAGGTAACAGCATCTTTACAAGAAGACCAACAGAGCCAACTAATCAGAGTCTAGAGTGGCCTGCTGAGACTGAATTACCAACCAAGGATCTTGCAAGGACCTAGGCCCCCTACAAAGATGCAGTAGATGGGCAGCTCAGACTTCAGGCATCATGTGGGTCCTCTAGTAAGGGGAGCGGAGGCTGTCTCTGATGTGGACTCTGTTGCCAGCATTTTGATCACTTCCCCCTGATGGGACTGCCTTGCCAGGGCATAGGAGAAAAGGACATGCTCAGTACTGATGAGACTTGATGAGTTGGGGATGGGTAGAAAGGGGCGGCTCCCCTTTTGTGAGGAATCAGGGAGAGGGTGGGGGAGAGAGAGGGAAGGTGAGACTGAGAGGTGAGGAGGGATGGGGCTACAACCAGGATGCAAAGAGAATAAGTAAGTAAGTAAGTAAGTAAGTAAGTAAATGAATATATAAATGCTCCACAGATTTATAGGCCAATCTGATGAAAGCATTTTCTCAAGGGATGTTTTCTCTTCCCAAAATGATTCTGGCTTGTGCTAAGTTTCCAAACAACCAGCCAGCAGTGACGTAACCCAGGAAGTGGGTGTTCTTCTGATGCCGGCATCATCATCATCATCCATAAATGTTCTGGCCTCATGGTTTGGTTTTGGCGGTTTAGACAGGCATCTGGGTGCTTGAGCTTCTGGGAAAGCATGGACAGGATAGAAAAAATTGCTTATAAGGAAAAGCGTCCCCACAGCATGCTCTGCAAGCAAGCTTTTAACCCATGAGGAGATGGCTTTTGTCATTGTCAGAACAAAGGAAAACACCTGGTAGAATTCTAAGGTGGCCCTTGGTACTGCCATTTCGTGACTGGAGCACATCTTTATGTTCCACGTCTGCATCTTATTTATAATGTAGTTTATTTAATTTTTAGTTAAAGTACAGTCGTATCATTTCCTTCTCTTCTCCTCCATCCCCACCCCACCCAAAGCCACTCTCTCAAATTCATGGCCTCTTTTTCTTTTACACACACACACACACACACACACACACACACACACACACACACACACCATGCTAGAGCCCCAAAGTAGACTGTTGTTATCTCTTTCACCCGAGTCATTTCCTCTATTGTTTACTGCAGCTCCTGAGTCCTTCCCAAGCTCAGAATGCAGGAGCTGAGAGATGAACAGCCAGTGGTCCTTACTTCTGGGAGACAGATATAGAGAGCAAATCAATGTGGTAGAATATGGGGGGAATGCCCACGATAGCCTGGAACTTTATTTCATCCTCTCCTGGCCCATGTTGAGGATGGGAATTCCTGTACAGTCATTCTTGATTTAGAATCATCTTACTGCAAAGCATCTGTAACTGGCTTGTACACAGGCTTCTATTACAGATTAAATAATAGCACAGGTTCCCTAATCTTTACTGAGACCTTCCTGTCACATGGCAAAAAAATATGGGTGCCATGGGAATAAGACTGACAGGAAATATGGAAGAGCTCCAAAGGTTCACTGATCAAAGCCATGTTCTAGAAGCCACAGTTTGCTCAAGAGTCTGATGCTCCCCTGCTTTGCCTGAATCCCAACCTCCAGTGTGCTTGCAGGGAGCTGGGTAGCAGACTGAACCTTATAATTGCCCCACAGAGATGAAAGTGAGTCCTAGGAAGCCAGGCTGTGGTTCATAGACACTCTCACTTGAGTGTGGGATAATGGAGAAGATGGGCTCCTTTTTTCAGAGTGAAGATAGAAAACTCAGGTTGATATTTTTACCTTCAAAGTGGAGGAGTTGTGGGTCTTGGTTTAGAAATGATATTTTACCCAAGGTAGTGAAAGACATGTTGACAAACCAAACATTTAAACTCACTCCCTTGTCTTTGCAATGATCTGATCTGGCCTTTGATCCCTGCTCAGTAGGGGACAGTTTATCACAGTTCCACTCCTGCCTCAGCGCAGCTCTTGCTTGGGTCTAAACTGCTTGGACAAGTTTCTCACTGGAATTCTATTTCTTCATCACAGAGTGAATGCATGAGTACACACACACACACACACACACACACACACACACACACACACACACACACACACTCGGCCACAATTAATGTCAAAAAACACAGATTTAGAATCTATTCACTTTTCTCATTTATATCTATTATATAAAATGTCTGCTCCTCCAAAATTCTCTCGTTTAAAACACATCTTTCTAAAATTAGTTACATTTACTCAGTACAAGTGTGTGTGTGTGTGTGTGTGTGTGTGTGTGTGTGTGTGTGTGTGTGTGCCATTGTTCATGTTTGGGGAGTCAGTTTTCCTTCTTCCATGTGAACCCCGACATACTTTAATCACCTTATAGTTTTGTGAGCCGTGGGCTAGGTCATTGTGTTTGATAGTTTATGCCAACTTGACACAAGCTGTAGTCACTTGAGAGGAGGGAATCTCACTTAGGAAAATGCCTCCTTGGGATCTTGTTGTAGGCAAGCCTGTAGGGCATTTGCTTAATCAGTGATTGATGGGGGAATGTCCAGCCTACTGTAAGTTATGGTGGTGCCAGCCCTAGGATGGTGGTCCTGGGTTCTACAGAAAGGCAGGCTGAGCAAGCCGTGGAGGGCAAACCTACAAGCAGCACTCTTCGATGGCCTCTCCATCAGCTCCTGCCTCCAGGACCCTTCCCTATTGAGTTCCTGTCCTGGCTTTCTTCCGTGATGAACAGTGATGTTGACGCGTAAGCCAAATTAACCCTCCCTCCCCACCTTGCTTTTGGTCATGGCGCTTCATTACAGCACTAGAAACCCTAACTAAGACAGTCATCAACCATATGAAAAAGTGGTGGGGTGACTGAGTTCAAGCTGCTCCCAATTGTTGCAGGTGGGAGAGAGGACAGGTAAACAGGAAACTCCACTGGGATGTGCGCATGCGTAGGATCAACTCAGCTGTCACCATAGGGAGTTCTCTTTTTATCCTTGTGAAAGCCCCTGGATTCACACACTGTTTTTTGGGGAGGGGGCGTAAAATTGGTGTAAGAGAACTGACTGAGTTTGGGTTCTCTAACGGAGAAGTGATCACTCTTAATCCCTTTCTCTGTCTATACTTATTAAATCCCAGGAAATAGGCTTTTCTAAAGTACCACTTTTATATTCTCTCTCTCTCTCTCTCTCTCTCTCTCTCTCTCTCTCTCTCTCTCTCTCTCTCACTCCCTCTCCCTCTCCCTCTCCCTCTCCCTCTCCCTCTCCCTCCCCTCCCCCTCCCCTCCCTCTCCCTCTGTGTCTCCCTCTCTCTCCTTCTCACCACTCCCTGTGTCGGTGTGTGTGTGTGTGTGTGTGTGTGTGTGTGTGTGTGTGTATGTGTGTCTTTTTTGTCTCTGTCTCTCTTTCTCTTTCTGAGACAGGGTCTCTCTATGTAGTCTAAGCTGCCCACAAACTTCTGCCTCAGTCTCCCAAGTTCTGCATCACAAGTGTGACTTACCATGCCCACCAACAATCTTGCAGTCTTGTCAAGCAAAGTCCTTGGCAGCCTTTCAATGTTCTGAATAAAATTCAGATTTTATTTTCCTCAGAGTTCTAAAATCTTGGTGAACCAGTTTTTATTTCAAAGGGCTCTCCTAAATTCCTAGCAATCATCTTTTCCAGTTTAACAGGAACTGGATAAAGCCATGAGACTT
This sequence comes from Acomys minous, assembly GCF_964271855.1. Taxonomy (NCBI): domain Eukaryota; kingdom Metazoa; phylum Chordata; class Mammalia; order Rodentia; family Muridae; genus Acomys; species Acomys minous. The sequence continues at coordinate 119,012,400 of NC_140483.1, forward strand.
GAACCAGAAGCAAAAATTTTTAGGTTCCCCTCCCCGCCTCCGAAGGATGCAGAATTCGAACAGTAAGAGGAAAATGCATTCTGACAGCCTTCGTGTTATCCCAGGCTTTGTGTGCAGCCTCTGGTGATCTGAGCCACTTAGCTCGAGATTGTCCACATTGTAGGACCAAATAATTAGTTAGACTTAGAGGGAACTAGGGCTTTGGCTGAGCCCACGGGCACCTCACACGCTGCTGTTAATTCCAAGTTTCCATTTACTCCTGTGATAGAGGGTCCTCCTGGCTAGGAATTGCTCAATATAGCATAAAGGAAATGCGGTGTCCACTACTTCTAATTATGCTGCTTTCTCTTTAGATTACATAAATCTTTAGTCTTTTACAGTTCTACCATGAAGCACACTAGAGCCATCTAGCCCTATATTGTCCCCACAAAGTCACCTTTGCCTGTTCCTGAAGGCACTTCATGTAGTCTTCCAAAAGAAAATAAGAACCGAAGGTCCGAGGTTCAATATGGACACAGGGTGACACCCACTTGAACTGGGGTGAGTATAACCCCTGGGCTCATTTCGGCTTCCGAGCATTCAAATGGAGTAGAGATGTTCATTCTGGTAAAATTAATATACATCAGAAATGAAAAGCCAGATGCTGGTCATATCTATATAATTACTTTTTAAAACTCATTGAGTCTTTTCAAGATAGGGGAATCAATTAGTGAATAGTAAGTTACTTTCAAAAGGAAGATCTTCCCATCGCTTATTGTTCAGTGTTATTATTAGAAAATGTATTTTTGAACAGTGAATACCTTCTTAGGTTAAAAATAAGACAACTTGACTAGAAAAATTTAAAACCGCCCACCAGGTACAGTGACGCATGCTATGCCTGTATCTAACGAACAGTGAGGGTGAAGCAATATTGTTGCTTGAACCCAAGAGTTTGAAACTGGCCTGAGCAACATAGTGAGAGTTTATCTTTTACAAAAAGAGGCTGATAAACTTTCGAGTCACCTGCTCTCTTCAGTGGCACATGTACTCAAATGGGAACAATCCAGGGAAGATCAGCATGACCCTACATGAGGGCGACGTGGGATCTACAAAGTACTTTGTAATTTAAAAATAACTAAATCAATATCAATTTGTCTTTAAGACAATGTAATGGCCATGCCAGCTCTGATTTTCACTTTAATATTGAGGCTGGGACGGAAAGATGGTAAAATCAGACTGTGGGCATCGGGGAAGGGGTAAGCTGTTTCTCTTTGCAAGAGTTGGTTTGGTGTTAAGTAAAAAAAAAAAAAACCCAGCATCTGTGTGGCTAAGGCATCAGCGTAAAATGCCTGAATGGTCCAAAAACGCCAGAGGTGAAATGATGAGAATTTCCTTTCAAAGTGAGCCGAGTGAAGGAGAGCTGCTTTCCGACGATCTGCACCCAGGGTGTCAGTGTTAAGGTGAGGACACTTGTCATGTTCCTCTAATGAGCTTGTCCTCCTTTAGCGTCAGCGTGAAGCCGCGTTTTGTAAAGGCAGCCCCATCTTTGCTTCTCAGGGGCTGTTTCCAAACGGAGCTAGTTTCTGCTGACAGTTGGGAGGAACACCGTGCAGGAAAGGTACTTGTCGACAGGCAGATGATGTTCGTGTGTCTTTACTGTGCAAACATGCCCATGTGCCTTGAGAAACAAAGTCTGTCAGACAGAGAGTACCACATCAAGTTAATTCTCCTGAAAAACAAAGATCACTGGAACAGGATGAGCTAGCCTTGCAAGGATTAGGGGAGAAAGGCTGGCCCTTTCTCTTATGAGGGGCTGCACAGTCCTGCTCTACACACAGGTGTAAGATCTGATTGTGGGAAGCTACAAAGTTGAATTTCCCACAAGCCTTTGCAGCACTGCATAATAAAACCACACTATCTCAGTCTTAGGGGAACTCACTGCCGCTCACCTCATTTTAAGGTCCTTGACCCACTTTTTCTGTTTAAACAACCCCACTTAAGAAATGAAATCTTGAAGGGACAGGAATACTTTCAACTGTTATGATTTATGCAAAACTGTTATTTACTTTCCCGTAAGTGTGACATTTGCGCTGCTGTTTACCTTTCCATTCTTCTGATGGTATCCAAACAGAGGCAGTGAGGGAAGGCAGAGCTTACCTATGGCAGATGGCAGTCTTAGAGGGCTGACCCTTGGAGGAATTCTGGATTGGAGCTAGTGGTGCCCAGAGTTACATCTTCCTAGCTCAAAGATGCCTAGGTGTCAGTTAGGTGAAGAGGAGGTTTTCCTGAGCACAGAACTTCAGCACGAAAGCTAGGATTCTGGGAGAACAGAGGCAGTCAGATGGCATAGGGCAATGCAATGGAAGGGGGCATCCATGTTAAGGTCTCAAAAAGTACCTTCAGAAGCCTGGAAGGTTTTCATATACCTTTAATTTATTTAATTTGTCTAGTACCTATTTTAATGACTTAAACTTCTATTTTACTTAATTTTGAACTTCTCACAGACAAACAAAATTGGAGTGTATTCATAGCATGTGGCATCATGTTTTCATGTGTGTACCCTGGAATGACTAAACAGAGGTGCTTGGTATATCTGTTACCTCACATAGGGCTTTGTCATTGAGACCATTTCAAATCTGCTCCTTGAATGACTTGCAAGACCAGGGTGTAAATGTAGTCACCATGCTGTACAACATATTATACTGTTCATTTCTGCTGCCTGATGGAACTTTGGCGTCTGTTGAACCACATCTTTCCAGTCTCCCTATTCTCCATCTCATCCTGTTCCTTTGAACCTGGTTATTTTTTAAACACTATGGATAGAGGTGAGACTGTGCAACATTTGCCTTTCAGGACAGCTTTCTTTGGGGACTCCTTTATCCATCTATGCTGTTAAAACTGACCATTTTCTATTTGAAAGGCTGAGCAGTATTCCATTATATAGTTAGACCTCACGGTATCTCTTCATCAGTGGGTGGAACGTGATTTGATTCCATGCCTTGGCTATTGGGAATAATCATGGGAGTCAGACAGCTCAGCACCTCCAGGGCGAGACTGATGGATCATTTGGTAGTTTTAGTTGTATGTCTGTTGGAGGGCTGCATGTTTTTATTTTTAGAAAAATATCCTATTGCTTCCCACATGGCTACACCCCCACCCCACCTGGCCAAAACACCAGCAGCTTCATTTGTTTGTTTCACAGTGGAGATTGAACCCATGGCCTCACACATGCCAGGCCAGTGCTCTACTTCAGAGTAACATTCCCAGCTCCTCATCTTTATCTTTTTAAAAAAATTGTTTTTGACAGCACTTATTCTAATAGGTGTGAAGGGATGGTTCATTGTGATTTTAATTCGTGTTTCCCTGGTGGTTAGCAGTGTGGGCCATTTCCCCCCCCCCCATATACCTGCTGGCCATTTGTATGTCTTCTTTTGAGAAATGTCCGCTCAGGTCTAGGTTCCCTGAATTTCAATGAACGAGTTAAAGCTAGCAGCTAAGTGATTTGTCTTTTCCACTCACTCATTAATTCATTAAAAATATTGAGTGCCTGCTCTATGCCAAACACTGTCAGGAGAAATAAATTCAGGGATGAAGCAGTGCCCCTCTTTTCGTGAGATTTATATTGAAAATGACAACACTGGCTCTCATTGAACACTTGCCTTATGCATAGACTCTTCCCTAGTGTTCTCACTTGCTCCCCACAACTCTGCCTAATCCCCCAATTGTCCCACTTTCTTACATAGAGAATTAGAATTCCAGATACAGAAGTACCTTGTCCAAGGTACAACAAAAGATGCAAAAACCCTGCATCAGAATACCCAGTGGATGCCTACATTGTGGTGGTGGAGGGAGGGGCAATACCAGACCCTGAAGAGAAACCCCAGGCCTAGGTATGCCTCACAGCCTTCATGTAGGTTCTCCTATCTGCTCATGTCTGATGGGAAGCCATTGTGCCATCTAAAAGGAGCTCTTTTGTTCCCTGGTTGGTTTGTATTGTTTATTTGGCATAATACAGAGTCATATTGAAGAGGGAGCCTCACCTGAAGAATTTTCCAGATCAGATTGTTCTGGGTTGTCTTGGTTGATGTTTGACATGGAGGGGCTCATGCCACTGATAGCGGTGCCATCCCAAGGCAGCTGGGTCTGAACCAGAGAGCCTGCTGGCAAGCATCCTCCTCATGGTCCCTGTAGTACTCCTCATTTGCAGAATAGTAAGCCAGACTCTTGCTGGGTTCCTACCTTGACTTCTCTCAGTGATGACCTATGATCCGGAAGTGAAAGACATATACAACCCTTCTTCTCCCCCACTCCCCACCTGCCGCCCCCCACTGCCCCTTTGGTTTTTTAAGACAGAGTTTCTTTGTGTAACCATGGCTTTCCTGGAGGTTGCTCTCTAGACCAGGCTGGCCTTGAACTCAGAGATCTGACCCCTGAATGCTGGGACGAAAGGCATGTGCTACCACCATCTGTCTACCTACCTTTCCTCTTCTATGTCACTTTTGATTACAGTGTTTTATCACGGTGTCAGAAAAGTAAACTAGAGAACACTTTCTCTAGGACCAGAGACACTCTCTATTGATAAGAAAACAGAGATGAGCACTAAGAAAGATCTTAGGCACACAGAGTTATTCAGGACTAAAGTATATTGGTTTTCCTCATAAGATAGTACTATATTATTTAAAAGAGCATAGTATACTATCCAAGCTACAGAATTTTTCCTGTACTTTCTCCTTTGCCTTTCTAGCTGATCAAGCTTTGTACTTGAGTTGAACAGGAATAGGTCTTTGGCTTAGTCTGTGTCCTAACCGGCTTGAGTTCCTGTAACTAAAGTTACTACAGCCCAAGTAGCCACACATGATGGAACTTTATTTCTAGAGGCTGGGAGTCCTCCATCAAGAGGCCAGTAGATGTGGTTGATGGCAAAGGCCTGTTTACTGGTTTATAGCTGAAAGCTTCTGCCTGAGTCCTCATGTAGTGCAAAGGGAAAGGGCTATGAAATCTCTTTTTTATACAGTGAATGATCCAGTTGGAAAGGACCCCAGCCTCATAATCTAATCATCCCCCAAATGCTCCAGCTCCTCCCACGGTCACATCACAGGGTCCAAGTAAAATTTATGAAGAGGTGGGTAAGTCTAAGATATTTCTTTGTGAGAAAGAGCCTGCTACATACCTAGTGTCAGATTTTGTGTGTGCTCTGCCCTGGACAATTTGGCCACAGATCAAGGGAATAAATATCAAGGCAACAACCTTGCTGTTCCCTTAGGACAAGCAGGGCCACTTGGGTGAAGCTGACATTTGATTAGACTTTTATCTTGACATTTTTCACTGAAACCACAGCCATCTCTTTAATGATTCATTTAATGTCTGGAATTTTCTTCACAGTTAGTCTTCGTCCTCTAGATCAATAAAGACCAAAATATATAGAGATCATACAACATAAAAATAATTTAGTAGAGTGTAAACTGCCATTTTTTTCTATTATGTGTGAAGAACAGCACTGCTAATGTCTTTCAAAAACCATTACTTACTAATCAGATGAAGAAATGTCTTGATATCTGGCACTCTGCACACAAGGACTTTCTGAACTTTTATAAAGAAACAACATAGGAGGGAAATGTACATACCTTTCTCTCTCTAATAATGTAATAATTGAAAATAATAGGGAATATTAGTTTATTTGCTAGACAAGCTAAGTGAGAGCTTGGCAATTTATATTCCAGTAGGCTAAAAAGGAATTTGAAGATGGTAAATGTGGTAGCTTGAATGATACTGCCTCTCTAGGGGCAGTGACAACACTCTGTCGCCAGCTGGTGGTGCTGCTTGGGAAGGCTTAGGAGGTATGGCCTTGCTGGAGAAAGTTTGTTGTTGGGGATGGGCTTTGAGAGTTTATTGCCTCATCTTACTCCCAGTTTCTTCTCTCTGCTTGGTGCTTGTGCTTGAGATATGATCCCTAGGTTTCCTGTTCTTGGAACCATGCCTGCAGCCATGCCATGATTTCTGCCTTGATGGACCTCATCTCTCTAGACCCATAAACCCACATAAACTCTTTCTTCTCCAAGTTGCTGTGGTCATGGTGTTTTTATCACAGCAACAGAAAATTAAGCAATGCACTGACTGTGCCTGAACTTATTTGATTGTAAGGGATGCAAGCTAGCTATAAAGACTTTATATGTCCACATTTGGTGGGGTATGAACAAGGAATGGGTTAATTTTCTCCCCATCATTGCTGTTGGTCATCTCCCATCAACTGTGTTCTTTTTCAGTCCATAGTGAAGTCATAGGAAGTACCCTTAGGTTTTTTGTAATGTTCCATTTTTCGAATGTCCAAGCCAGTCTTGTCTAGTCTATACACTTAATTTTCACCTCTTTATTTTCTCCCTGAATCAGTCCTCATCTAGTCCTGCTTCTTCTCTGCCTCCCTCTTCTGGGAACTCCTCCACCTCCAGTTGCTGAGGCCGCCTCTCCTAGAACCTGACCTTTTGTCTGGACACAGGGAGTGCTCAGTCCAAGGAAACCTGTGCACCCTCGCCATGTCCTCCACTCTCTGCTTGCCACCTGCCTGCTATCTTGCTGTACAAGGCTAATGTCCACCCATGGAAGTTGAGCTCCGCCCCTTCTCTCTGCACATAGAGCTTTGTGTTCATTTTCTTATGGACTCTCCTTCATCCATGTCCTCCGCCATCTGCTTGCCACCTGCCTGCTATCTTGCCGTATTTCGGAACGAGTAAAGGAAGGAAGTGGCTTTGGAACAGATAACTGCATTGGACAGTCATTTCTTAGGAAGTCATGGATAGGGTAACTACCTTGCAATTTGAGGAGACGGTGATGCCTCTTGGTCTTTAGTTTTGGACCCAGCTCTCACCTGAGGCCATAAGGAAGACCTTCTCAGCATCCAATCACCTATTCCGGCTGCTCTGGAACAGCCTCCACCCAGAGTCGCACTGAAGACCATGCATCAGGTCACACTGGTCCAGGAGTCGACTTGGGTTAGGGTGTAGAGATCAAGGGCGTATGGCGTCTGTCCTTGGCTTGTTGAACAGTGGGAGCAAACTGGCTTAAGGCCAGCACCTGGCCGGATTAGTACTGCTGGAGTGGGTCAGCTTGGCAGGGGAGTCCCGTGTCCGTGTGTAAGTCACTTTGCATAATTACACCAAAGGAAAAGGTGACTTGTCCCTGCCAGGCCCATCTGTACAGGCAGAGCTTGTACACGTCTGTTATCTAGAGTCTAGAGGCCAAAACACATTTGAGCCTCGCTCTCATTTAGCTGTGGCAGCAGGAGGGCGGACAGCTTCTTTGCAACCCCACATGCAATGGGAGTGGGCCTGGCAGTTGAGAAATAAGCCTTTCCTGTAAGTGGCAAGTCATACAACCATCCACAAATTCTGTTCCTGTGGTGGACACACTGGCTCCCATTCAGAACGCTCGGCAGTGTGTTCTTTTTCCCCCTGAAAACAGACTTGTGAGAGAACAGGTGATGTTTGTCCACTGGAAGAGGAACCGACTCTTGTGGGGGCATGGTTTTTGCCAACTGATAAACATCCTAGTACAGACTCTGAGAGGATATATATGTATCTGAGGGGAGATAGATCCCCAAAACAATAGGCAAAGCTTTTTGGTCTTGGCTGTTCATCACTCCACTTTACTTCAAGATGCTCCTAGAGAGAACCGCTCCAGCGAACTCTTCAAGGCTCCGGGTTCCAGCTACTGCTCCAGGTCCCAGCAGCTGCGGTTGCAGTCACCTTCACTGAATTGCAGGGTTTTTGTTTAACTTGTCTATTAGAATCCTGTTGATTTCACCAGTGGAATCGCTCCAAGGAACTGAGTCTAAAAAGGTCTACTTTTCCTGTCCCTATGAACCTCTTTTCTCTTCTATGATGGGTTGGTGATAAAGTAGGTTTAAAAAGTTCAAAGCCAACAGAGGACTCCCTCCACCAGCCTCGCAGCTGCACGGCTCTGATATGCCTTAGTAAAAATGGTCTCAGAAGACAAGAATTTCACATTGCAGACACCATTATCTAGCAGAGTGTGGTCAGCAACAACTACAAATGCCCGAGGAAATGGAACTTAGTGGAACACAACCTACATGTTTTTTTTAACATTATGCAAATGCAGTCTAAGGCACAATTTTAACTCTTAATAAGGCTTTGTTATGTGTTTCCATAGAACAATGATACATTTTGGGAGTTGTTCAGATTAGAAAAAGAGGGGAGCGTTTCCTGCTTGCATACAACACTTTCCCATGCTGTCTCCAGTTAAATCCAAAAAGGAGGCATGATTTATATGGACATTGAAACTCACAGGTTTCTGGGGTTCAAATTGAAGGTCAGCATATGAATGTCTTCATCTCTGGCACAGTCCATGTCTAACCATTAAAACTGCATGCACAAACCACTTCCTGTTGCTGGGAACATTAGACTGTCAGGGCCAAGAGTTTCTGAGACTTCACCTCTGTGTTAATTGTCCTCATCTTTAAGCTGAAAGCCCCACTGACAAAGGCAAGGAGTCACTTGGCTCCTGGTTAGGTAGATGGTTCTGGCTCCACCAAGCAAACGAGTTTTAGACCCATGGAATCAGAGGCTGAGGCCCAACTGAGACTTGCTATTTATTACTCTCAGGATCCCTTGTGATGCCCCTGGCCTGTTTTCCATAGTTGGTGAGAAAGCAAAACCTGCCGGTAATGAGTTGGCTGTGCCATCACACAGCCCTTCCATCCATTTTGGCTCTGCTGATCTGATGCTGAAATGAGGGAGTGTGCTGCCAGGATGAAGGGGAGACAGAGTTGGCTGGGAGCTCTGCACTTCTCAAGCTCAACAAAGGGTGAAGGAGAGTCACAAGGAGTAGGCTACCAATATTTACACAGTGGCTCAGGAAGGTGACAGCTGGCAATTAGTAATGAATGTGTGCTACTCACCTCTGCATCCCCCCCCACACACACACAGGGTCCACAGTGAAAGCGACCTGCTCCAAGTTTGTTTTCAGTGGCAGCAGGCCCTGAGAAGGCGTCCTTCCAAAACGTGGCCTGCAGAGAAGTCCTTTCTCCACCACAAGTCTCTGTTTCCTCAGGCATCCCTCTGGGACTGAGAAATCTGACCCTCCACCCCAAACAGCCTGGCACCAGTACTGAAGCTGTCCCAATGAAGTGACACAGTTCCTGGCCAGACCCTTGGCTCTTCGTGAAATCCCATCTCTCCTCCCAGCCTCCACACCTGCTCTGTTCTTTAACAGCTCCCTGGGGCCAACCTCCAGCTGGGCTTCATTTCGGTGGGGAGCACGGGAACACGAACCAGAAGGAGGACAGGTTTCTCAGTAGAATTGACAGTAGGACTCACATTCCTGACATCACTTTAGAAATGAAGAAAGGTGGCCACAAGGAGTAAGGTTACTTCCCTGGGTCATGAGCAACTGCAGGGAATTAATGCAAACGGATGGGCCTGTTCTTAGTGTGAGGTCAGGTGAGCCCAGGCCTGTACACATCTCCCCAGTGCTCATGGGTGAGGGAACAGAGAGTACTTCACACAGTGAACATGGTGTACTGTATTAATATGGCAGTGTGAACAATTTGGTTAGATTTGGCCAGGAACACTTTAATTGTGCCTCCAATCCATCCAATCATTATATGCCTGTTACTCCTGAGATTTGTTGGAATAAAAAAAAATTCCACTATTTTGGGGCACATTTGGGCCACAGCCAACTCATCTGAGGAGATAGACTTTGGTTGGGACCACTCCCTGGAAAATCCCAGTGTAGTGGCTCCAAGACATGTGTTACAGGGACTTTTATGGAGAAAAAACTCATAGACCACCATACTTTCCCATGAGGCTTTGCTATTTTTCTAAGAACTACAACTCCCAGTACCCAAGGAGGTTACCTGGTCTTTGGGCAGGTGGGGGTTACATGTTAGTTTTGGGCATCACAGTGCTCACTTGAAAGAAGCGGACATGGAGGAAATTGAGCAGGAATACAGAAGAGGATATTTTTTCAGGTGGTTGGAGCTTGTCTCTAATCTATGAGAAATCTATCAGGATGAGTTCAAGGTACAGCATGACTGGTGTTTGAGCAGAGATTGCCTGGGCTACTTAGTTCTAGCACTCAGCGAGCCAGTGGCCATAGCCATAGAGTAAACTTCTGAAATTGTTGGCAATGGAGTAAGCTTCAAGGATGATGCTGCCAATAGAGTAAGCATCAAGGATAATGTTGGCACTAGAGTAAGCTTCAAGGACTTCGTTGATAGTTCTGCAAGGAAGGAAATAGAAAAGGAGGTGATGGTCAGTGGAGAAGATAGATTCTGCATTCCGCGACTCTCTAAGCTGCCCTTTCCCTCCCACCAAAGCTAGTAGAAGCTTCAAAAGTAATTTCTTGAATCTTCAGTTGTTAATTAGAGTCCAAGGGTACCGAAGTATAGACAAGTGAGGCAAAAATCTCTTCTACTCTGACAAAGGTTTAGAACCTTGATGCAGACCCTGGCCTGGCATCCACTCCAGTGGGCGCTCATATGATGGGATCCTGCAGGGCTCAGGGTTCAACAAAGGTACATCTCTATTTAAGAAGCTACAGAATTGAGAGGCTGAGGCAAATGGGAGCATTCTTCCCTTTCCAGAGTCACCTAAACTCTGACACTCTGCTAGACTTTTTGCTATTTCTGTTCATCTCAGTCTCTGTCCATCCAAGAGCTGCCCTGAGGAACAGAAACAGGATAGAAATCTGTGACCCTGAAAATCTAAGAGAGTCCCATAGACCGTCTGAGCTAGCTACACACTGTTTGGCCACAGAGCCTGATCTAGTATGAAACTATGCAGTTCTGAGGGTTCCTTCGTATTTACTTCTCACAGGCATATACAGAAGACAGAGGCATGTATAAAGGAATGAAACAGTGAAGAGACTTTTTGAGATTGTGCTATAAATATTTTCAAAAGAGAAACACATTTATAATTTGAACACTCAAAAGGTGTCTTTAGATATCTCTTCTCCTCCCTTCCTTTTTTTCTCTCCCCATCCTTTCTCCTCTACTTTGCATTCCCTTCTCTATTCTCTCTTCTTTATTTCTTTTGTTCCTTCATTCTATTTTTCTGTAAGAAGGGGGGTATTTATGGGGAGCAGAGAAAGTCCTGGGTCACCATTTTCTAGGTATATGTGTTGTTGACTTGGGCATGGCCATGTCAAGGACCAAAAACCAAAGACCCATGGGAAAATGGCAAAGCCCCCTTTCTCCCAGCAGTGGGGCACAAGGAGGTGGCAAAGTCATTTTCTGGTCCATGTGTGGATGTTGAGTGTGTGTGCACAAAATGTCCACCACAGCTATCTCCCACATCCCCTGGCAGGCGTTTACAGCCTGGAGACCGTTCCATTATACAGACCGCTCCTACAGAGATGAGATAAACTCATCTCCTTGTTCAGCCATATGAAATACTCTTGCCTTTCTGTTCAACTATGTACAGTGAATGTGTGAATGTGTAAGTTTGGGGTGCTGCCATTTCTCCATCAGAGACACCTGATCTCCACTTTTCTGTGTGTCTCTCTGCGTGTCTTTTGTTCATTGTTTCACTGCCCTAGTCAGCTCTATCCCTGAAGCTGTGCTGGGTGAAACCAGATGTGTCTATCAGAACGGATACATCCAGAACTTAGGAGCTTGCTGTTGTCAGGCACACATCAGAGTTGAGAGTAGCCCCAGGACTTTGTACTTATTTTCACCTTGCAAACGTGCCTCATTCTTTTCCTTGAGTAAGTGGGATTTCACTGCTTATCAATGCAAGTGACAGGTAGAGAGAAGGCCAGTAATATGAGCTCTTCGTTCTGCTTCCAGCCAATTCAGTCTGTCAACTGGTATAATAGTGCCCACAATTATATCATGCTGCATGCAGTTCTCAGGCTTTTACATGTTCTTCAAGAGCAAGCTTTAAGAATATTCCATCAAGCAAAGATAACATAATTTGTTTAATCAGTCCACTATTGAAGCTATTTAGATAGTTTCTAAGTTTTTATTCTGATGCATATTTTTGTACACATGGAACATAGCCAACATTTTTTCCTGTGTAGTAAACTACCACATGCTGAGAAGGAAGACTGGTTTAAAGCTACATACATATATTCTGGTGGTCTTGATACATTCTGCAATTTTTTTTAGAAGAAGCTAACTAATTCACACCCTATGCTGCTAGCAGAGGATATGTCCATCTCCAGCATCCTCAGGGTAGCAGAGGATATGTCCATCTCCAGAATCCTCAGGGTAGCAGAGGATATGTCCATCTCCAGCATCCTCAGGGTAGCAGAGGATATGTCCATCTCCAGCATCCTCAGGGTAGCAGAGGATATGTCCATCTCCAGCATCCTCAGGGTAGCAGAGGATATGTCCATCTCCAGCATCCTCAGGGTAGCAGAGGATATGTCCATCTCCAGCATCCTCAGGGTAGCAGAGGATATGTCCATCTCCAGCATCCTCAGGGTAGCAGAGGATATGTCCATCTCCAGAATCCTCAGGGTAGCAGAGGATATGTCCATCTCCAGCATCCTCAGGGTAGCAGAGGATATGTCCATCTCCGGCATCCTCAGGGTAGCAGAGGATATGTCCATCTCCAGCATCCTCGGGGCTGGTTACTTCTCATTTTGATAGTTGAAAAAATAGTATCTAAATTTTGTTTCAATTTACGTTTTTTCATCTTCTTAGATTATAATATATTTACATCATTTCTACCTTCCCTTTCTTTCCTCCAAACCCCTCCGTACACCTCTGCTTGATATATGTTGAACTCATGACCTGTGATTCTTCATGCAGGGTAGAAGCTTCATGGGCTTTCCCCTTTCTACCACTCACTTTACCTTTTAAAGAATTCTTTATATACTGTAAACTAACTTTTGTATTTGTTTCACTTTAGAATCTAATTTATCTGTTATCTATTTTTATATGTGATCACTTTACAAAAAAAAAGTATTGTTTGTTGCCCCATGGAGAAATACAATACAAACTTCACACAACTGAATGTATCAGCTCTGCAGGGATATTGATGAATTTTGTTAGAGTCTCATATGTACACAACTAGTCTTTATACACAACCATCTCTTAAAAAGATGCTCCTTTTTTTTCCAATACAAAAACTAATTTTTGAAAAAGTTTCCATTGTGATCATTTTAATGTTAAGTTTTGAGGTGATATTTCATGTAACATCACTAATGTAGGATGGCTGTACTTATGTCTTTTTGAGGAATTCCTGATACTGGGAATGGCAGAAGTTGTGCTGAGGACACAATTCATACACTTGCTGTTGTTCATCCCCAATAAGGCCAAGTCTGATTCATTTCAGAGCTGTTGTTCTTGTCTTTTGACTTGACTTGACTTGACTTAAATGAGAATGGCCCCAGGAGGCTCATATATTTGAACACTTGGTTCTTAGATCCATTGTTGATGGAACTTCTTAGAAAGGATTAGTAGGTATGGCCTTGGTAGAGGGGGCAAGCTTTGAGCTCTCTCTCTCTCTCTCTCTCTCTCTCTCTCTCTCTCTCTCTCTCTCTCTCTCTCTCTCTCTCTCTCTCACATACACACACACACACACATCCTTCTTTCTCCCTCATTTTTATGGATAAGATGTAAGCTCTCAGCTACTGATCCAACAGCATGCCTGCAGCCATGTTTCCACCAAGATGTCCATGGACTCTAACTCTGTGGAACTATGAGCCCTGTATAAACTTCTACAAGTTACCTTGGTCAAGGCATTTTCTTCACAGGAAAAGAAAATCTGTTAAAAGAATTGAGTCATATTATTCTTTTGCAGAAGTAAAATGATTTGTCTAGATATTGTTAACTGATACACCAACTGGCTTCTGCTTCTCTACATCCCGTCTTTACAGCGTTCCTTCCTTACTTCTCACAGTCCTGGTCACCCCAGGATCCTTTATATTTGGTTTCTCCCTCCAGAGACATGCAGACTTTTCTACTGTGACATTAGTTGTATGTTTCGCCATCTTGACAATAACTGTCCTTGGAATAAAGCAATTGAAGAAAATGTAAAACTTTCATATGCTGGTAATACCTTGTGGGTTTTCTTTTTATTTTTTTCAAGTCTGCCAGCTCTGTGTCACACCCAGATTATCTGGTTAGTTGTTTCTATTTTACCCAAAAGTTGGAGTTATCTGAGAGTGACAACATTTGCTAAGCTCTTCTGATCTGTATCAGGTGGTTTAGTTTCCAGGTTAAGTTTTCTTGAATTCTGATGTTCTTTCAAGTTTTCGTTTCACTGGGTCATAGTTTTGAGTTAAATCTTTTGGAAAAAAATTCTAAATTTGTGCATTTTTTCTAGGTTTATCAACTCATTTGAATAACTTGATTATAATACATTCTGATGGTAAAATTTCAGTGTCTGTGAGATCTTAGTGATGCTTCCTCTCTATATTCTTGATGTTATTTATTTGTGCTTCCTCTTCTTTAGTCATCATTACTAAGGACTTATCAGTCATTTTAACCTTTCACTGAACCAGTTGTTTGTTTTATTGTTCTTTATCAATTGGTCCTTTTTCTTATGGGTGTGTGTGTGTTAATTTATTCTTGTTACATTTATTATTTTTAGTGAAAAAAGATTTTTTTTCTCTCATGCAATCCATCCCAACTACAGTACCCCCTTTCTTTAGCTCTCCCCACCTTCCCTCTCACCCAGTTCTACTCCCCCTTCATTTTTTCTTCATAAAAGATAAGGCCTCCAGTAGATGATAGCCAAACAAGCCAAAACAAGACAAGGCAAAAGCCCTCATATGGAGGCTGGACAAGGCAACCCAGAAGGAAGAAAAGAGTCCCACAAGCAGGCAAAGAGTCAGAGGCACACCTGCTCTCCCTGTTAGGAGTCCTACAAAAACACTGAACTACATAACCATAACATATATGCAGAAGACCTGGTACAGATTCATGCAGGCCCCATGCCCGCCACCTCAGTCTCTGTGAGTCTTTGTGAGGTCTTCTTAGTTGATTCAGGGGGCCATGTTCTCCTAGTGTCCTCCAGCCCCTCTGACCCCTACAGTCTTTCTTCTCCCTATGTTATGGCATTCTCTGAGGGGAGCAAGGTAGACCAATTTCCAATTTTCTGAGGAACACCATATTGGTTTGCATAGTTGTTGTGCAAGTTTGCACATTCACCAGTAATAGAGGAGTGTTCCCCTTGTTCTACATTTTGCCAGCAAGAGCTGTCACTTGTGTTATTGATCTTAGACATTCTGACAGGTAAAAGATGGAATCTCAAAGTAGTTTTGATATGTGGTTCCCTGATGGGTAAGGATGTTAAACATTTCTTGAAGTGTTTCTCAACAACTTGAGATTACTCTATTGATAATTCTTTGAGTAGATCTACACCTTTTTAGTTGGATTATTCATTTATTGGTTTCTAATTTCTTGAGTTCT
This sequence comes from Acomys minous, assembly GCF_964271855.1. Taxonomy (NCBI): domain Eukaryota; kingdom Metazoa; phylum Chordata; class Mammalia; order Rodentia; family Muridae; genus Acomys; species Acomys minous. The sequence continues at coordinate 119,027,755 of NC_140483.1, forward strand.
TTATATATTTTGGATATTGGACCTTGATTGGATGTGGAGTTAGTAAAAATATTTTGCCATTCTGTAGAGTGCCTCTTTGTCCAATGATGATGCCCTTTGCCTTATAGAAGATTTTCAGTTTTGTTAGGTTATGTTTTTTTAATTGTTGATCTTAGTGCCTGACTTAAGAATTTTGTTCAGAAAGTTGTCTCCTGCCACAATGTGTTCAAGGCTATTCCCCACTTTCTCGCTAGTGTGTCTGAATTTATGTTGAGGTCTTTGATACACTTGGACTTGAGCTTCTTGTAGGGTGATAAATATGAATCTATTTGTATTCTTCTTCATGTAGGCATCCAGTTTGGCCATTACCATTTGTTGAAGGTGCTGTCTTTTTTTTCAGTGTGTATTTCTAGCTTCTTTATCAGGTGTCTATAGGTATGTGGGTTTATATCTGGGTCTTTAATTGGATTCCATTGATCAACCTATCTGTTTTTATGCAAATATGATGTGCTTTTTATTACTCTAGATCTATAGTACAGCTTGAAGCCAAGGATGGTGATACCTCCAGAAATTCTTTTATAGTTCAGGATTGTTTTAGCTATCCTGAGTTTTTTGTTTTTTAATATGAAAATGAACATGGCTCTTTCAAGTTCTGTGAAGAACTGTATTGGAATTTTGATAGGGATTGCGTTGAATCTGTAGATTGATTTTGGTAGGATGGCCATTTTTAGTATGTTAATCCTACCAATCCAGAAGCATGGAAAGTCTTTTTCTTTTGACATCTTTTTCAATTACTTTCTTTAAAGACTTGGATTTTTTTTTTGCAGACAGGTCTTTTGCTTGCTTGGTTAGAGTTACTCAAGATATATATTTTATTATTTGAGGCTATTTTGAAAGGTGTTGTTTCCCTGGTTTCTTTCTCAGTCCATTTGTCATTTGTATATAGCAGGGCTACTGATTTTTTGTTTGTTCGTTTGCTTGTGAAGGTTGTCTCTGTAGTTTCTGTCGGTACTCCTAGATTTTTCATTTCCAGAATTTCTTTTGTTGTTTGCATGGAGGCTGTGAACTATGCTGTCAGCACATAGAATACTTCATTGTTTTGGAGAGGGGACAAGTGTTAACAGCAGATTATTTCAATGTGGGGGGCAAATTTTCCTGCCAGTCATGAGAGACTTTTGTCACCTGGCAAGATAGATTTCTGGACATTGGTCCATGTACCTTGTCAGGAATGTTTTATGGTGTAGAAAAATATAATTTATTCATATATTTTTCTCCACCATCAGTGTAGATTTAATTTGCTCTTAAATCCAAAGACCTGCTGAGACTTGACCCCCCTAAATTTGGTCTGTCCAGTATGTCAGACAATTGAGATTTGGCCCTGAAATCATTGATTTCTTTTCTAAGATCAAAATACATTGCGTATATGTGTGAAAATGTTATGATGAAACCCAATGCTGTGTGCGTACAATAAATGCTAACAAAACCCACAAAAAGATCACGAGTCTTTGTATTCATAGTTCTGCCATTTTAATTTCCGATCCTAAATGTCATTGACTTATAAAAAAACTGTTAAGCAACACAGTCCATGTATAATGTCACTCTCTACTCTAAATTGCCCCTGCTTAATGAATGAAAACAAGGTTTTATTGGACTTTACAGTAACTCTCAGATTTTTAAATTCCTTACAAGAGAGAGTTTGAATGCTATATACTGTCAGTGATTGTCTGTCTAGGACCTCCTGAAGTGTCATGATTATCAAAATATTTTTAGTAACGCTGGATGTGGTTTAGCATAGGAAAAATAGCCCTAAATTGGTCTTACTCTAAAGAGTTTTTATTGGTTCTTTGTGAGTTTCACATCATGCACTCCAGTCCCACTCATATCCGCAAGACCTTGTACCTGCCTTCTACCCTTCCAACCTCCCCTCCAAAAGAAAAAAAACTTGTTGTGGAAACTGTAGTGTGTCATTAGTGTGTTCCACAGTATACCCTTTGTCTATACTTCTTTGCTTGCAAATGTTCACTGCAATGAGTCATTGGTCTGGTTCAAAGTCTATGACTTCTGATACACTATCAATACTGTGACATCACTGGGACTTCCCTCAGATATCCTGTTATTGTCCTGTGTCATGGAGATCCTGTAGTTTTGGATCTGTAGGACCAGACCCTTCATATGCTCCAGCAGTTCATCGATGGAGTAGATGTTAGGGTGGGCCAACTCAGAGCCCTGGATCTGAGCCTGAGGGGTATCTGAGTTGGTCAGCCCACCAGATGTTCTATATATACACCACTGGGATGAGCTCCCCAGGACTGTCCTGGTTAGGTCATCTAAGACCACAGCCATCAAGGGACAGAGCCAGCTCTCCTGCTCTCGTGCTCTCTAGCTGGCTCATTCTTGCCTATACCATCAGGACCAACTCTACTGTATTTCCCAGGCAGATGTAGTGCCTGCTCTCCCAAGTGCTACAGCTGGTGAGAAGCGGGGATGGCCCTCCTGCTCTTGTGACCTGTGGACCCTACCTACCTCGGAAGGGGGTAGGGGCAAGTAGGGGAGAGCAGACAAGAGGCAGGACTGGCTCTCTGGTTCTCAAGCCCTAGGGGCCTGGTTCATCGGCAATCCCCACAACCAGGACCAGCTCTATTGTGCTTCCTGGGTGATGAGGGGAGGAGGACTCTCCCAAGCACTGTAGCTGGCAAGGGTCAGGATCAGCTCTCCTGCTGCCAGGACCCCAAGGCCAGATCTCCCAGGCCAGAGATGGGGCCAGTTTTGCACAGCCCTTAGACATTAACGTGGTCTTAGGAGGTACCCCAGACCAAGGGCATCCATATGGCCTTTGGTGGCAGCAGCTCCCTGCTAGTGCAGGGCTGCAACCCCATACATGGACCTCAGTGGCAGGATAGGCCAGGATCTCACCACGTTCTCGGTGGCATCACCAGCTATTCACATCAGGCTGTTCCTCACTGGCATCAAGTTGCTGTCTAGTTCTTTCTCTCTTCACTGTGTTCACATCCTGCTTCTCTTTCTTTTCCATTTCCCCACTACGATCTTGCTCCTCTTAATGGAGCCTGGGGTCTCTGGCTGTCTGAGGTCATCTCAGGAGTGGTCTCAGGGGGGCTTTGCCCCACCCACGCAGTGTAGCACTGGGTAGGGGTCATCTCAGCTGTGGTCAGCCCACCTAGGCCTGCACAACCTCAAACTGGTAGCCCCTGCTGGCCCTAGTCAGAGGTCATCTTGTCTTGGGCTTGTTCCTTGTCCTGGCAATGTGGCACCTGGCAGCGGTCACCTTGGGTGTAGTCTGCTTTTGCCCGGGCCTGCCCAGCGCCCAACTACTTGTTGTCTCAGCCTAGCTCCCTGTCCAGGCCCCGTGGTGCTGGACTGGAGGCGATCCTCTCTGACTCACTTCCTGTGGCCTCAGGCACGAGTCCCCTTGTCTTGGGCACACTCCCACCTGAGCTGCATGGTCCCATAATTTCATTTTTAACATAGTAAAACACAGCAAAATGCACTAAATTCATTTTCGAGAATGAAGTTTGGTGACATCTGTGACATTTTTTGCACTGCTGTGCAACCGTTGCTGTCATCATTCTCCAGAGCCTTGCACCATCCCACACTGAACAGAACTTGTGACACAGTGACTCTCCAGCTCCTAACAATAAACTCTATTCTACTTTCTTTTCTGAGACAGGGTCTCACCATGCAGCCTTGGTTAGCCTGGAACTCACTATGTAGACTAGGCTCCTTGAACTCACAGAGATTCCCCTGCCTCTGGCTCCTGAGAACTGGGATCTATTCTATTTTCTATGTCTATGAAGCAGCCTTCGAGGCACTTTGCATATGTGAAGGCATACAATATATTAAAACACTATTTAAAAACTAACTTACTTGGCTAGAGGACTCAGACGGTATGCAAGCATGGCAGGTAACTCTGTTCTGATCATTGTTATTGGCTGCGGGTTTTATGGATTCTGCTGATTAGATTTGAGAGGTGGTTTTAGCGAAGGAGGCAATTTTAGAAAATTTCAAATCGAATAAATCACCGCAGCCTTGTCGTGTCACACAGAGCTTCTAAGTGGATTAAAGAAAGCAAGCTTCACTACCGAGCCTACTTATCTACTTACACACTGCTGTTATTGATTTCCTAATTGCAAATGTAAGTTTCTAAAGACCTGCAGGGTCTGACACCGTGCGGCTATGGGGTGGTGGTCCTGATGCAGAGGAGTTGACTTCCTTGCTGTTCAGCATGATTTTGTTTCCTGAACCATCACCAAAATGATTTTGATTGATCATAACACAGGCTTTCCAAGATGACTAAAACTAATTACAGCTGCACTATTTGATTTAAACAAAACCCATGGTGTGGGGATAACTCCAACAAATGCATTAGCAGCGCCACTCTCATTTACTGTCACTGCGCTAATTGAGTGGAGAGACATTTCCTTTGCAGCGGACAAATATTGATAAAACATCTCTCATAGTTCTGTCACCCATTAAATTGATGGCGGACAGGTTTTCATGGCCTATAAATTTGATATTTATTCCATAAAGCCCCCACAGTTAAGATCTTGATGTTTAAGATTTTATGAGCTTTAAATATGTCTTAACTCCAGACCCTAAATACTTAAATTATATGTGACTTGTATATCCTTGAAAAAGGTGGTAAAAAATGACTTAGAAGCTTTCAGTTATCTGCCTTCTGAGTAAATCAGCTTTGGAAATGGGGATTTCCCTGCCTGATGAGAAGGTTGGGTGTGGTTTGCCCACAATATTTTAGGGCACAGACTACAAACCCATCAAGGTTTCTACCCATGTCCCAAGGAGATCATTGAACATTGAATATCCTATCAAATTAGAGGGGTGAAGGCTGTGTGACTTAACAAGAGAAAGGGGAGCAACAAAGGGAAGAAAGAGAAAACTTTTGGGCCCAATGATGCATATGGATAACCTAGGCTATAAGGTTCTGGTTAGAAGTCAACAGATCTACTTAGATCTGCAGTTGAGAAGCAAACATGGTGGTGCATCACACAGTGCTCAGTCCTTAGTTACTCGGCACACTTTATTGTGGGTCCCCTTTATCCATCAGCAGAGCCTGGCTTGGCTTTGCTGGTCCCCACATAGGTGGTTATGGCTGTCAGTATTAATGGTGATGATCTAGTGAAAGGGGAGAGGGGAAAAGGCCATGGAGAGGAGGAGGAGCCAGCTCACCTCATCCTACCCAGCTCCTCTCTAGCTGTGTTTTAGTGTTGAAAGTGTTCTGGCCTTCTATTTTTTTTTCAAGTTAGAAATATATTTCACCTTAACTTCAAAACCCTTAATTCACAGTAAACTTAATAGGGACTAGGAAGTAAGACTTTCAGAATTTTCTTGATGAGCCAAATGCATGAAAATGCCTCGGCATTTAGGAAGCCAAGATAATAGCATTCAACAATGTTGCCTTCTGATTTCAAAGCGCTGAGCGTCTTATAGTTTAACATTACAGTGTGCCCTGTTTTGCACACCGTGAACCTTGCAAAGAGAAGAAACTGTGTTAACTCATGCTGATGAGCAAGTGTGTGAGAACTGGACACTTTGAATCAAGCTTGAGACGGAAATCAATAAAAGCAGACAAGGGGGGGGAGGGGACCACAAAGCAAGGCAGTCAGGTGTCAGGCGAGAGGAGTCAGCCCTCATCCTGTGACCCAGAAGTCCACCTCAGCCTCCAGCACAGACGTTATTTATTTCCTTCCTTGTCCATGACAAGTGAACAACTTTCACCTGAACTGCTGCTTATTGCTTTTTGTTTGTTGGTTGGTTGGTTGGTATTTTTCAAGATAGAGTTTCTCTGTGTAGCCTTAGCCAAGCCCAGGCTGTCCTTGAACTCTCAGAGATCCACTTGCCTCTGCCTTCCTGAGTGCTGGGATTACAGGCATGGGGCACCACAGCAGGCTCCTGCTTATTGTTCATGATGAGCAAATTCAAAACCACCTGTGAGTTTCTGTTGGGACAAGGAGATGCTGGTGAGTTTCTGTATTATCAGGAGAACTTGACTAGCAAATTATTCGTGTGGCTAGTATTCTTGTTCCTGTGCACACTTACTCACCACAACAGGATGTGTTGTGTGGGGGCAAGGTAATGTCCGGTTGTAATTTCATTTTGTACATCCCAAGCACAATGCAGAGCATAATGCATGAGGGGAGGATAAAGCCTTTTCTCTAACTCTGTGGTCTCTTTAGGTAAAAGATGTTTTTAAAAAAATCTCCCATGCAAGCATACCAAAGATTTATAAAGAGGTGCTAGCAAGAATGTCACAGAGGAACTAGGACAGTCTTCTAGTCACAGTGTATGTTATAAACCACTCCTTATGTGATTCAGTGCGCTGCTGAAAGACAACAGCATATCATTAGCATGCACCTTTAAAATGAAAGACGATTCAAACACATTGGCACATGCCCCAGTACCTGGGAGGCTGAGACAGGAGGATGCCTGTGAGTTCAGGCATAGACTGAGCTATATCATAAGGTTGAGACCAGTCGGAATTGTATAGTGAGATTCTCCACCCCACCCCACCCATGAAAAGCTATTACAGGGGAAGGAGGAAGGGGAGAGGTCAAGAAGATAGAGAGTCATTTTTAGATTGCTAGGAAATAAAGCTATCCATCCAGAAAAGATTCCAGGAAGGTGCCAATGTCCCTCTCTGTCATTCTTCACAGAAATACTGCTGTGTATCAGCAGCAACCTCATGGCACACTTCTTGTAAACTACTCCAGCATGTCAATAGAAATACCAAAAATATAGCCTTTTAGGAAGCTCCTAAACATCATGACAGTTCTTTACAGGTAGGACTATTTATGCTGATAGCTGCCTGATGGGAAGGGAGGCAGATACCATATGTAGCCTTGTGGTATTTGGTTCAATGGGCACATTAAAAAAATCAAAGGTAGAAATCTCTCTCTCTCTCTCTCTCTCTCTCTCTCTCTCTCTCTCTCTCTCTCTCTCTCTCTCTCTCTCATTCCTGGGAATGGGATCCAGAGCCTCATGCCTGTGTGATGTGCTCTCCCACAGAACCAAAAACCTGTCCATCCAAGATGTGCTACAGAACAGTGAGGTGATAAACACGGGCTGTTGCTCATGTGCCCTGCACAAACAGGTGCACCATGGAATCATCATGCCGTCCAGTCAGGCCTGGCTTCACTTTGAGAATGAATGCATTTGGTTCTCCGGCTTACCTAGTGCCTTTGATTAATTCCATGCGTACTCTGGGTGAACAGCTGTGCCTGTGCATCAGGCTGCCTGGCTACAGCTGCTGGCATAGTGCTGTGTACAGGGTGGACCCTGTGCCAGCTCTCCCGGCTGAAGTATAGCATTTGCCGCACCATCGTGGATGTCCTTCTTGCCTATTTCCACGACCCAGCTGTTGCAGGAACTCTACCATCTTCCTCCTTTACACAAATGGTCCTTCTGCCTAGAATGTGTGAGCCTCCTTTCACATTTCTCCCAGTTTGCTCTCAATTTCAATGTCACCTCTTTCTCTGTCCTCTCCTTCATTTAGAGTATAGTCCCATCTTGGTGTCCTTCACTGTATTCACGTGCTATGTTTTATTGATGTGTGCATCATTATACTTCAATGCTTTTATAAACAAATGTATTAATGACCAAAAATGTAGGGGTGGGGGTGCTTGAAACTGCTCAGTTTCGTTAATAATGGCAATAGTGTGGGGACATCAGAAAGCCTTTTTGACTTCATACACATCCACCTGTTAAATGATGGAGCAAATACAGTCCATTTAAAGAGGCAGAGAATTTTGCTTTCTTTCCCTTTCTCTGTGTCTCTAGCAGAGCCTGCCATGGTATCCCCTTCGCATACACCCTCAGAGCAGGAGCACGTGTTTTCACTCTTCTATTCTTCTGTCCTACCAGGACTCTGTCATTTTCTGTCTTGCTCCCAGCCAAGCTATTGCCCAGGGATGCTAGGCTGAGACTGCACATTTCAGGGAGCCCCTTTCTTTCACTCATAGGAGGCTGTAAGAAGATGGGCCCTTCCTGACACAAGCCAAAAATACTGACCCAGGGCCTAAGTCCTTGTTTTATAATAAGTTATTTTGCTTCTTCTATTTTCTGTTATTTCAACTTGATTAGAGTATGCTCCACAGAGGAAGCTTCTCTTCAAGGAGGTGCTAAAGGCGGAGAAGACAGAAGTGCTGGAAAATTACTTGTCAGTGAGAATGCAACACAAAAATTTGCAAATATTAACAAAAACAATTACTCTTCCTCTTTCTCCTCCTTTTCTTTCTTTTCTTCTATCTTGTCCTCCTCTCCTCCTCTCTTCTTCTTCCTCCTCCTCCTCCTCTTCTTCTTCTTCATCTCTTCTCTTCCTCTTCTTCTCCTCTTCCTCCTTCTTCTTCAAAAAGGATTTTAGTACATTACACAAGTTGGCCATGAAATAGCAGTCACTGGCTTCTGCTGGCTAAGATTTTCATGTGTAATTCCATACTCAGTGAGGAGATTTTTAAAATAGAAATTCCTGGGCTTCCCTAATCTCCTGAGTCTGGGATACAACTAGACTGATACTGCTTAGCTGATACATGATGCTTTGTTCAATCCCCAGCATTCAAACAACAAGGGATGCTATCCCCTCTAAAAGCTGAATCCACTAAGTCTATGCAGTTATAAATCTATCTTGACATCACAAAAACCAGTGTATTATCTTTAATAGCCACAAAGCACCAGGGACCTAATGGCTCTGTGATCTGATTCAGAGTTTCCATACCCAATGCTCAGACACAGTTTCCCAGAGATGGCTAAATGATCCCATCCCAAAGGCTAGACCTTACCCAGCCTCACTTATATACCTTACTGTGTCTTACAAATGCCACCTTTGGTTCTGAAAGCCCTGATGTGAAAGAGTATCGGCTAAGTACCAGACCACCAGAATTCAAACAGGCCAACTGTCTCCTGAGTGAGGAATTGCAGAAAGAGAATGTGGTCCTCCCACAGTGCCCATAGAGCCTTGGTTCCATGGCCCCATGGGTATTCTAATCCTCAAATGTTTAAGTTGCAGGTGTAAAGTGGTGCTGTGTATACATACAACCAACATAACTTACCCAATACTTTAAGTCATCCCAAGAGTACTTAGAGTATAGAATAGATGTGAATGCTGTATAAATTGCTGTTGTTCATAACTTCTTAGGGAATGGTGACATGAAAAATAAATGGCAGATACAACATTTTTTCAGTGCTTTTGATTTGTAGTTCCTTAGCTCCTTAGATGCTGAGATGCAGCTGCTGCTGTGACTTAAGCCCAAGGGAGTTCAGCAGCAGTTCAGAACAGGAAATCTTGCTCCATATCTCTGAACACCATGCATCTAGAGAGATGCAAAGGCTGGAGAATGTAACCTGTAGTTTGCATGAATATTTGTGCTCCTATTTAATGTACTTTCTGAAATCCTTGCCCAGAATGTGAAGCATTAGCTGGTGGAGATTTGGGAAGGTGATGGATAGGAGAGTTGAGCCCTTTCTTATGGAATTGGTTCTCTAGCATGAAATTCTAGGAAGTTCACTGGGTCTCTCTCACTACAATGGTGTGGGGCCACCTGTGAACCTTCAACAAATATCAAGTCCGTTTGATGACTTGACCTTGAATGTCCCAGCCTCTAGGATGGGTAAGAAGTGTATTTCTCTGATTGATGAGCCACTGATGATGTATTTCCTTATGTTAGCCTGAGCTGAGGAAGGCAGTGGAGGACTGCTGAGGTCACAGTCCTCGGGGAAAGGACTCTCTATTTTCTACATTTTGGCAGAAATGATCATTGCCTTGCATTTTGAAAGTGTGATGTAGTATTCTTCTTTTCTTCTTCTTCTTCTTCTTCTTCTTCTTCTTCTTCTTCTTCTTCTTCTTCTTCTTCTCCTCCTCCTCCTCCTCCTCCTCCTCCTCCTCTTTTTTCTCCTCCTCCTCCTCTTTTTCCTCCTCCTCCTCCTTCTCCTTCTCCTCCTCCTCCTCTTCTTCTTCCTCTTCTTGGTGTTGTTGTTCTTGTTGTTCTTCTTCTCCTTTCTCCTGACCCCCTCCTCCTCAGTCTCCTTCCCCTCTTCTTCCTCCTCCTCCTCCTCAGGCAAGTAGGTTTGAGACGGGATTTCTCTGTGTAGCCCTGCCTATCCTGCACTCACTGTGTAGACTAGGCTGGCTGGCTTAGAACTCACAGAGATCTATCTGCTTCTGCCTCCCCAGTGCTAGTATTAAAGGTATGCACCACCACTGCCCAGCTAGGATGCTTCTTGTTAGCCTAAAGGATGCCTCAAACATGATACACCTGATGAGAATTTCTTTACTAGTTGGGAATCAGCACAATCAGAGCATATGTAATAAACAATGACGTCAGTGCTAGGAGAGATGGAGATTGAGTTTCCACCCTGCTGGCCAAAACCCAGTCTCATGTGAGCACTACTTTGCCCTTGATGCAGCATGTCCTGCCTCCTAAATTGCAGGCTGGCCATGCACTGGCAGAGTGGCATATTTTCACTTCAGATTGTTCTCTTTTGTTGACATGCCAGTTCCTGACAGCAACCTCAAGAAGCTTCTAGTGTACAGCAGCAAAAAGCACATGTGGCTTTAGAAGCCAGCAAGTGCTCCTTCTATAAGGCCCAGAGATGTTGGGGGAGAGAGAAAGAGAGAGAGGGAGAGAGGAGGGAGGGAGAGAAGGAGAAGAGAGAGAGAGAGAGAGAGAGAGAGAGAGAGAGAGAGAGAGAGAGAGAGAGAGAGAGAGAGAGATTTTGGGGCACTTGATGTCTGAAATGACCCAAAGAAGGTTCCTGGTTAAACAGGGACTCAACTGTACAAGATGAACAGCTTTTACTTCCCTAGTTTGCCTAAGATTTCTGCTACAACTTTCCTGAGCATACAGAGTGAGACTTGGGTCTTGCATATTGCGTGCTTTTAAATACATGCTCAATTACTTACAACAATTTAGTTACACAATTGTGATTTTAAAAGCTGTTGATTCGTTTTGCCTGAATTTTGGGCACAGTTTTGCATTTGCATAAGAAAGTGAGTGTAATTCATACTTTCAGAATGTGTGTTTTGCAGAGCGGCTCCGAGAATAAGTGTGAGAAATTGGCCAATTCCTGTCTGACTCCTTCTATGGGCTCTTATCTATAATTCATGCTGTCTTGGCATTAAATATCACCAACCCAGAGGCCTTTTGGCTAGAAAAGGAGATAAGGTTAAGTGCTTGCATTTCCATCCTTTATAGGTAATGTGACTGGGATTCTCAGGCATGGCTCATGGAGCACACTGGGGTGCTGAGTGAGCGCATGGCTCAGACAGGGCAAGGATTGTGATCTCCCAAGGTGCATCTAGAGTCTCAATCCTTCTTATCACAGTCAGTCATAAGCAGGCCATTTGGTGTCCCTGGGCATAAACTCTTGTCAGTGTCCTGCTTATTTTATGCATAGCTATAAAGGTCAAACAAATAAAAGCACCCCATAAGTTGAAGTGTGTCCCTTTGTATTACGAAGAGTCTGGGGTTCGAACCTAAGCAAGAATCTCAAGTGGAGAAGGTAGTAATTATCAGAACAACTGAGAATAAGGTTTTCTGTGTAGTCTACGAGGAGCAAGTGTACTGACATAGCTGCTACTGTATTCCCTCTGTGCTTTCAACAACTTCTCTTTAAGTAGCAGGAAAATGATCTGATAGGGTTGTAGTTTAAGTATCCAAAAGGTCCATATATTGGAGGCTCACTCACAAGTTTGTCACGCTATTGAGAGATGGGACAACTTTTAGGAAGTGGGGCCCAGTGGACGGAAAGGAGTTCACGTTGGGAATTGGACACCAACTCCTTCCTCTTTCCTTTTGTTTCCTGCCAACTATGAGATATGCAGCCATGGTGTCCCGCCCCATCACAGACCCAGAGCCACACAGCAAGTGACCCAAAACCACAGGAAGTCACTAGGCAAAGTGAACCTTTCTCCAAGTTAATTTTCAACATCTAATCACAGAAAGGGAAAACCAGCTCACACAGAAATGGTCAGAACACACAACCTCAACTGCAGTCAAAACTCGTAGAACTAGAGGCTCCAGGTGGACAGTGTCTCTGCCAAACCCTGGCATGCCCAGCATAGTCCTCGTCTCTTCCTTCCTAGATGGTCTCATTTCGTCACTTACTGTTTAATATTTTTTGTATACCAAAAATGCTCCAAATTACAAATTTAAACTGAGACTTTCCTTGAGCTCCGGATCATGTCAAATTAAATCTTTAATATATCATTTGTATGTTATGTGAGCATTAGAAAATTAATACAGCCATCTCAAGCAGTCACTCTCTTAAATCCACCTTCTACCATGCCCAGACTATCTTAACAAATCATGCTACCATTGTCCCCAAGCTTTAGGTCCACAGTATAAGAACCATCTATGCTGCACTTTGCATTTGGGTAGTAAATCTCTCTGTTTTCATTTTAGGGGGCACAGAGCGGGATGGGTGATGAAGGGAAGGAGGGAGGGAGGGAGGGAGGGAGGGAGGGAGAGAGAGAGAGAGAGAGAGAGAGAGAGAGAGAGAGAGAGAGAGAGAGAGAGAGAGAACATATGTATCCATCTGCATGGAATTTTGTGAAGATTACATGTAAGCTCTGCAAAACAGCGGTGCACACTGAAGAGACTCTATGGGTTCCCTGCCAGCATCTGTATTTCCCTGTGTCTCAGCTGTTTTTTATTTTGTCATTTTTGACAGCACTGTTGTTAGTTTGTATAAGTTCTTTCCTTCTAGTTGTGATTAAAGGCCTGACAAGAAGCAGCTTAAAAACAGAGCGGGAGCTGGGTGATAGGTGTAGACTGCTGGGATTCCTCTCATCCTCAGGATGGAGAGGACAGGAACTATAAACATGTACCACAGTTTCTTTATCCATTCTTCGGTTGAGGGACATCTAAGTTTTTTCGAGATTCTGGCTATTACAAATAAGGCTGCTATGAACATAGTTGAGCAAACGTCCTTGTTGTGTGGTAGAACATCTTTCAAGTATATGCTCAGGAGTGGTATAGCTGGGTCTTGAGGTAGAGCTATTCCCAATTTTCTGCGAAAGCACCAGATTGATTTCCAAAGTAATTGTACAAATTTGTACTCCCACCAGCAACGGAGGAGTGTTCCCCTTTCTCCACATCCTAGTCAGCATGCGCTGTCACTTGAGTTTTTGATCTTAGCCATTCTGATAAATATAAGATGGAATCTCAGAGTTGTTTTGATTTACATTTCCCTGATGACTAGGGACATTGAGCATGTCTTTCTTTCGGTGTTTCTTGGTGATTTGATATTCCTCTGTTGAGAATTCTGTTTAGCTCTGTACCCCATTTTTAATTGGATAATTTGGTTTGGTAGTGTTTAATTTCTTGAGTTCTTTATATATTTTGGATATTAGCCTTTTTTGGATGAAGGGTTGGTGGAGATATTTTCCCAGTCTGTAGGCTGTCATTTTGTTCTGTTTACAGTGACCTTTGCCTTACAGAAGCTTTTCGGTTTCATGAGGTCCCATTTATTAGTGTTGATCTTAGAGCCTGAGCTATTGGTGTTCTGCTCAGGAAGTCATCTACTGTACCAATGCGTTCAAGGCTCTTCTCCACTTTTTCTTCTAACAGATTTAGTGTGTCTGGTTTTATGTTGAGGTCTTTAATCCACTTGGACTTCAGTTTTGTGCAGAGTAAAGAACGGATAAAGAAACTGTGGTACATTTACACATTGGAATACTACTCAGCTATTAAAAACAAAGAAATCTTTAAACTTGCAGGTAAATGGGTGGAACTAGAAAAGATCATCCTGAGTGAGGTAACCCAGACCCAGAAAGAAATGCACGGTATATATTGACCTATAGCAGATATTAGTCCAACAAAGATATCCTCTAAGAGACTGTACCCAGCAGGGGATCTGGACAGATGCTGGGATTTGCAGCCAGACTCTGGGCAGAGCACTGAGAGTTATATGGAAGAATGGGGCAATGGAAGGATCCAAGTGGTTCAGGAGCCCCACAAGGAGACCGTCAAGGCTGATGGATGTGGATCTAAGGGAGCCTGCAAAAATTGATGCATCAACCAAGGGCAATGCAGTGGGGACTGCCTCTGACAGGAACTCTGGTGCCTCGGATTTGATCATTTCTCCTTGGTGGGGAGGCACTGGGGGCATACAGAGCAAGGGGAAGCAGGCTATGCAGATGAGACTTGATAGGCTGTGGGAGAGGGAGGGTGGGAACAGAAACATAAAGCATAGGGATAACAATTGGGATGTAATATGAATAATTATAATAAAATAAAAAAGACTATAAACATTAAACCCTCCTCTAACAATCCACTTCTGCCAGTTAGATTCTACTTCCTAAAGGCTCCACAATTTCCCCAAGCAGCTCACCAGCAGGGAATAAGCGCTCACGTGGGAGCCTGTGAAGGGTATCCCAGCCAAAGCCCATACTGAATTTGATTATTTCTTACCGTCCTGATACCATGGATCTCAATTCAGATGGCTTTTCAGTTTCTCTTCAGTTCCTGCAGGCTTCCTAGTCCACTCTTTGTCTTTACTTTCCCTGACTATAAGAACAGCCAGAGTCCAGTCCCTCACGACACTGTACCTGTGCCACTGTGCTTCCCTTTCTCATGCTGTTGCTCAGCACTGTCTGACCTGCCGCACAGCTCTTCAGGATCAGTTATTTCCCAGCTAAACGCAGCCTCTTCCAGGATCCTGTGTCTATCAGTCGCATCTCTGTGTCCACATTGGCCTGTTTCATCCTTTGCACTTTACAGGGTTTGCAGCGGCTACATTTTTCAACAGGTCTTGGGATTCCAGCTCATCTTTCTCCATGGAATTTGAGATAAGAGTCTATTTCGCTGCTGTGTCCTGACAATCTTGGACTTTACCTGCTTCTTGTAATATGAATCTCCCTACCCCTGTTCTCTGAAAAACAGACCAGCACAGAACCTTTCTTCCCTAAAGGGCTTGGGTGAGACCCACGCCCCAACTCTTTGTTTCCTGAGAAATTGGTCATTTATTCCTTGGTCAGAGCAAGCATTGGCTAACTAAGCTTGCTGACACTTTTGCTTGGGCTGCCAAACTTGTCTCAGTGGCAGGCAGCTCAAGTGTGAATTTGTTGTCATCTGAGTTGAAATGGGACTAGCCATATCTTTTTTTTTAATTTTAATTTTATTACTTTATGCAGATTACAACTCAATTGTTATCCCATCACTTGTATCCTCCCATTCCTCTCTCCCTCCTGCTTTCACCCTATTCCCCTCCCCTAGGTCTATGACTGAGGGGCACCTCCTCCCCCACTATATGGTCATAGGCTGTCAAGTCTCATCTTGGTAGCCTGCTTATTCTTTCTTTGAGTGCCATCAGGCCTCCCCACCAAGGGGAAGTGGTCACATATGGGGCACCAAAGTTCATGTCGGAGTCAGTTCCCACTTTCCACATAACTGTGGAGAATGCCCTGTCCATTGGGTAGATCAGAGTAGGGGTTCAATGTTTACTACTTGTATTGTCCTTGGTTAGTGCAATAGTTTGAACAGAGCCCCCTGGGCCCCGATCCACCCATCATGATGTTCTTCTTGTAGGTTTCTAGGAATTACTAGCCATTTTTCTTATTCTGCTTTTCCACACTGGGATCTTTCAAACCTTTTTCTCCTTCCTATCAAACAAAATCCCTGCTTAGCAAAATTTTTGATACATATGAACTTCACAACATACTCTTTATTACAACAGCCTTTTTAACTCTAATGCAATCATTCCATTACCTGCTTGCAATAAGCCTTCCAATTAAACCGCTGTTTAATAAATACAAATTTGATTTAATTAGATAGTCCTGGTACAGTGGTTACTTTTTTTGCTGCTATGATAAAACATTACGACAAGGTAGAGAGCAAAGGGTTTATTTGAGCTTATGGTTGACGGGATCCATCTTGTTGTGAGGAGTGTGGCAGCAAGCAGGATGGCAGGCTTGGTGGCAGCAGAAAGCTGAGAGCTCACATCTTGAAGCACAATCATGAGAAAAAGAATGAAAACTGGAAGTCGGCAGGCTTTTAACCTCAAAGACAGTCCGCAGTGACATAGTTCTTCCAGCAGGGCTGGAGAACCTAAACCTCCCTCCTATTCACACCACCAACTGGTGAGCGCGTGCTGCAATGCCCAAGACTTCAGGGAATAGTTCTCCCTGGAGCACAGTGCATGGCACACGAGAGACTCCTAATGTTATGTAGAAAAAGTAGATTGCTATGTGAGATTCTAAGGCAAAATGCTGTAGCTGTAGACTGCCGCTAGTGAATCCCAATACTGGTTGCTTGGCTTCCACCATTGTGGCTCCCACAAAGAGGCAGCTACACTTTGAGCTGATTCTATGGAAGCAAAGGCAGAACACCAGGGGACATAGTCGTTCTGTGAAGAATAGGTTGCTTAGGTAAGAATAGGGTTAACCCATTAACGTATTCATTTTTATTCACTTATGGGGGAAGAAACATGTTCTGGATACCTGGAGCTTTATTTCCTATGTCGATCACCTGGTCCTTCATAGCATACCCAATGAACAGGTGAAAGAGGCACAAGGTGTATGCCCTTATATCTAGAAGAAGCCAAGTTCCCATATAATCAAAGGTCTTTAGTTTAAAAGAAAGATAAATCTATCTTTAGTCAGAATTTATCATTTAAAATGCACATATAAATTTGTATTGTACATCTGGCTATATTGAAATTAAATCCAAGAGAAATAACAAAGCATAATAACCATAAACACTCCCATTATCTCTAACACATCTCTATAATCTTCTACCATAATTAGAGTTTCCTTGGTTTAGGTCACATAAGGTCAGTCTTCCTCATGAGCATGGAGAATAAAGGTGACCATGATTTTTTATGCAGCTCTCTCGTAGCTCAACTTGCTATGTAGCAAATGTCCTTGGCCTTCCATTCTCCCTGCCTCCTCCTCCTGAGACCTGAGATTACAGATGAGCACCATCATGCTACTGATGTCATTCTCTGCACACTGGGCAAGCACTCTCCCAACTGAGCCACATTCCCAGCCCTAGATAAGGATGACTCTATAGGAAAAAGTACCTTTAGCTTTGAAAGACAGATAACTCATATTTTTCATATACTGTTTAAACAGCTGATTAAAAAAATAAACAGATTTCTACCTGAGTTTTAGCTTTTCCTCTTCTTGTGACAAAGCATGCCTGTCAACGGTAAATAAATTAAATGGTAATCACGAGTGAGGTACATAGCTAATTTGAGTTTATTGCCTTCTTATATGTACAACAAATATAAGCTTTCACAGTTAGTTTCATTATGTTTCAAGACCCATAAAATGTGCTCCAATTTACTGTAGCTATATCGCCATTTTAAGCTAATTTACATAGGAAAATTCTGCTCACTGCTATTCGGGAATCTGTCTTTGCTGAGCATGGAAAGGGCACTAACCAGACCTTTATTGATGGATTGAAGAGAGTGCCGTTCACAGGCCAGGGGATTCTGTAGCATGGTGTGAAAGTCCCGATGGCAGTGGCTCGAGGCCTGAATGAGAATTTTAAATCTGCAAAAATTAGATATGGTTAATCCTTCTGGCCAAACTTCTTTAAAAAACAAAACAGCATTCAGAAGTATTTTTAAATGTTTTGACAAATATCAGGGACTCCACACTAATTTACTAATCAATGCCATTGTGCCCAGCCCTCTGTTACCAGCCAGGGGGTGAGTACAGATGGTAGAAGTTGCCTGGTCTCAGTACTCTTAGGAAAGCTGCTCTATTTTGTCACTGTCTGTTTATGTTACATTAGCTCTCCTTGGACTCCATTTCCTCCTGCACTGTTAGCAGATGTGTTCACTTATTTCAGCTGAAATTAGCTCTTTTTCCCCAAGTCTAAATCTCCTTGATAGTTATTGATAACGCCATGTCTGTTTCCTGAAGAATCACTTAACCAAGGCCATAGTCAATTCTTGAGACTCTCTTGTCTTTTTTCTTTTCCTTTCTACTCTTCTATCGTAACCAAACTCTGATTTGTGAGTGCAGTACTGCATGTACGTGGATGTCTTTACACATTTAACAAATTTGAGCTGTTCCATCAAAGTGGAGAAATTGCTGCTGTCCTTTCTCATTACTCTCCAATTGATTTTCAAGCCTCAAGAATTTATCTCTGTTTTGGGGATGCATCAAAACAAAGGATTACATAATCACTCATTAAGTTTTGATGACTCAAAAATGCATATTTTTGTCCAAAGTTGCTTGAAATATAGTACCGCTTTCTTCAATTGATCGACCTTTGCCGTCTCTTACACCTTCATAACTAACATCACCATCTTTCTACCTCTCCAAGTATAAATAGGCCTGTCAGACAATGCCAGCTTGTAATCACCGAGCAACACATAAAAAATGCCACTGAACAAGAGATATATAGCTCGGTTCTGTGGTGACGCAATGAATTAATGAAGTTTTCAACAATGCCTAACTTGGCAATCAGGGGATACTTCAGATCCTGAGAGAGTTAAGCAAAAGAAATAATAACTATAAAATAATTAGAACTGGAGGGAAACAAATAAACATCACCTAACCTGGAGATTACAAGCATAGCGACCCAAGGCTTGCTCTGGTAGACAGAGAGCTTGTTCTTAGTTTGGATTTTGGGTGTCTTTGGGAAACGCACTCGAGCTCCAGTTTTTCATGCTCCGCCATCACCACCCACACATAATCACCTCATTTGCCTCGCACCTACAGGCACTCAAATCTGAGACATAGTTAACAGACTGGGGCATGAGGAGATGATAGCTTCAAGGAAAGTGATTGGCGCCAGGCGTTTTAGCTTGCATGGTGAGAGCTCTTCGACCCTCAGAGCTGACATCTGCATATATTAGAAGGCATTTCACACAAATCCTGATTTCACATCTCAGAGCCCTTTCCATCTTGTGTGCAGTTAAACTTGTCAGGACAGCTTAAAGTCAGAATGAAGGAATAATCCTGGACGTTAATATAGCGTTGATACTGCAAAAGAGTTTTAGAAGAGCAGCCAGCAAAAAGGTAGCAACTCCTCATTCAGACGTGGACTCAGATGACCAAACTGAGGAGGAAGCTGAGTCTTGAGTTGTGTGTCCAATCCCTCTTATGGGCTGGTGTGTTGTTCATTTGTGCCATGATGGGGAAGCCAATAACCACTAACTAAATTTGGCATCTCTTCCTATGACCGTACAATCACAGCTTCCAAATAGATCTCTGTGAGGCACCTGCTTTTAAAGTGCCATCGGTTGCTGAAAAGAACATTGTACCAAATTAAAACAAGTAAAACCCGCGTGGCATGTGGAGAAATTGTTTTCTTAGCCACTGTGTTATTTGTCTCTCATTCCCTTAATTCAATATAACTTCCATTTAAAGAGGTTATGTGAGGAATGGGGAGATTGATCCCTTTACTTTTGGGCTTCTACACACACACACACACACACACACACACACACACACACACACACACAAACACACACACACACATGCACATGCTTTGACATAGAAGCAGTGGCATTTCTTAACCTGTGTTGCCATTAATTTGGAAAATCAAAAGCCATCCTGCATCTTGCAAGGCCAAAAGGGAAAGCAGCCACGTTTGCATTGGCAACTACTAGATCCCTTGAACTTTCTGATTCAGAGCTAAACACCATTAAGAAAACGATGCTTCCGTGGTCTTAGACTTGGGACACACCATTAACAATCAGCAGGGAAGGCGGCCACAGGACGAGGGGCAAAGTGCAGACTGCTAATTAGAAACACTCTCCCTTTACTCTTGACCCCAACAGGTGGCATCCATACTCTTCACATTAGCTTCCGCTCCGTTTTCAGTGTCCGCCTTACCCTTCTTATTTCTCAGCCCTGGTACAATTGATGAACTTAGCATGTGTCTCTTCTCATTATTCTGTTCTCTCTTCTACAAGGTGATTGTAAAGAGTCACAGCAGGAGATGCGAGCGAGTTGAAAGATTGCCCGAGAAACCCTTGTATGTATGCACTCCAATACTGTGTTTCTGACAGAAGTCTCTTGTTTGTTTTGACATCTTCATTAAGCTAGACTCTTGGTTTTGAAACCTCCTCTGTACACTGTGTCTTTCTTTCACACCTGTCGTTAGCACTTCCAGACTTCCTCATAATTATTTTCTCACTCATTCCGTTCCTTCAGTTGACTCCATCTGCCTCAAGGACGAAGGATTCCATCTCGGTCACTTTTGTGTTCTTAGCACCTAACACAGTACGTGCGAGGTTATTGAAGGAAAGGAATGAATTAATGAAAGCTCACCAGGTAAGTATCTATGAAGAGTCCTATGTTTGACATCTCCAAGTGTTATTTAATGAATTAAAACAGAAAAGAGACACAACTATAGGTTTGGGAGAATCAGAGAGGACAACTTATACAGGGCCTGGTAATGCCAAGGGAGGGGAAGCTGACTCCTGTCCAGTGTCCCTAGCAGATAAGAGCACAGACAGAGTTACACCGCGGCCTCTGTGAAGTCCCTTCCTCATCCTGTACCCTTATCCTTACCTTCTCACCACCTTGTTGTTTCTTGGGTGGTCTGCATAATTCACCTTTCAGATCTGCCCTTTTCTGTATCATTAGAACACCACCATATTGGCAGATTTTAACGCAAGAACATATATATCCTAAGTCTAACAGATAGATATGACTCTATCGATATATGAGGTAAAATAGTTGAATAAGGTCTTCAAAAGCCTCAGAGACACACAGAATATGGCATTTAAGGCTGTTCTTACAATCCTAAATATCTTCGACAACAACACAACTTAACTCCTGACAACACCCAGCCAACCTCAAAGAAGATGATGAGCATCAAAGAGTCTCCTTATGGACATGGATTCAAAGGTGACAAAATAACCACTGGGCAAAATGTCCTCGTTCCTGCCTAAAAATGGGCAACTTAGATGCAGGCAGAGTCTACAGCTGCACTCTGCCAAGTCAGGGTAAGCAAGTCCTCAATAGTTCCTGCCCTGCGAACAAGTCTGGCAGAGATACTAGGCCAGAAAGCCGAAGCTGAGGCTCCAACATTATAATGTGTATTGGGTGACTGGTCAGGCAGTAAACTGTCTTAAGTCAATTTGTACACTTTGGAAGCTGCTAACCCACACTGCTGGTTCACTCTGGAATTTAAGTTTTATTCCTTCTCAAGTCTCTGAGGGGCATTGAAGACAAGATAGTATAGTTTTAATTACCAAATTTAGCTGGTTAGGGGACAAGATCGTTTCAGATCAAGATAAAGAAGTTAAGCTATTTGAGTTGAGATAGGATAGATATTGACTCTCATTCGGAAATTTAGACCCAACAAGACAGGAAAAACACTTACTTCAAATGAGACAAATGCAGATGGCCAAGTCACTGTAAATGTAACATGTATAGAACTCATTATTGTCATGATTGTCACATGGTTCACCCTGCTGTATGTAGTTTGTTTTATACATGTATAATAAAATAAAAGTATTAAAAAAAAAAGAACACCACCATAAAGAACGAAAGTCCCTCTTACCCACAGTCCCTTTTTGCTCCATTATTTGTTGTTTAGGTCCATCTGATAGGAAACACGTCTTGCTAGCTTAGGATTCTTTCTCTTTCTCCACGTGACTCTCCCTACCCCACCTCTGCTGCTCCAATCTGCCTCTCTGTCTCTGTCTCTGACCCCTTCTCTCTCCCCAACCCCCATTACCAGTTAGCGCTAACCACAGCTTTAAATTTGGATGCTTGAGCAAGAGAAGACTTGAGTGCACTATTCCTCCGAGATGTTACTGTCCCCAGGGATATGTCCCACCAAAATTTGAATCATCTTTCCATGTGTTCAGGACCCCAGCATATAAGAATTTTCTATCTAAATGGCTTCCAAATCTGTGTTTAGAGCTTGTGTGGAGCTCTTTCAAAGGTCTTGCTGCCAAAGCACCTTTGTGCTGTCGGCTGGGGGTGAGGTTGGATACGCTTTCCTGGGTGAACTGCCCACACACTGGTCTATGTGCCTTTCAAAGTTGCCATGGACAGCAAATTTTGTGGGAGGGACAAATAATTGTTTTAATTTTAAAGGTTGATTTTATTTTTAGTTTTGTGCATCGTGTGTGTGTGCCAGAATGTACGCATGTATGCAGGTGCCTGTAGAGGCCAGAGGCACTAGGCTCCTTGAAGCTGGAGTTACAGGCTGTTGGAAGCTGCCCAGCTTGGGTACAAGGAGCTGAAAGGTATGTGCTCTTAACTGCTGAGCTGTCTTTCCAGCACAAACTTAAATATTGAGAAGGAAGCATGCCCATTTAGCAAAACAACAGTGGAGGGTTCTTTTCAAGGACAAACGACTTCCCTCGTCACTGGGTTTTTGTTGTTGTTGTTGTTGTTGTTATCAGTTTTACAGGAATACACGTGTGAATTTCCTGTTATAAAACAGGCCTCAAATCCAATAAAGCCATGGTTGCTTGCATCCACAACAGTAATGCAACTACTGCACAAGTGGGCACATATGGGAAAGAAAGCTTCTTCTTACGAAACTTCGCACATCTACTGAGTAAAATGGGACTGATAATGTAGGAAACATGGGTAATACCCCATCTGAGCAAGCAAGTAAGAAACATCTTCACAGTTACTACTTCAGTTCTTGTCTCCTGGCTCCTGATTGGCTTTCTGGCCTGACTCTCTTCAACGGTGGGCCACGACCTAAATGATGTAATCTATCTTTCCTTCTCAAATTTCCATTTTGTCTGAGCTTTATCACATGGGAAGCAAACAGTTCACCAGTCTTAGATTGCTTGGGCATCTTTAAGCTTATCTACCTCTAAAATTTCAAAGGATTGTTTATTTAAAATTTTTTTGTCTCTAGGATTGGTTTTCATTTTTTAATTGTATTTTTTAAATTTTGTATTGATTCTTTGTGAATTTCCCGTCATGCACCCCAATATCACTTATCCTCCTGTTCCTTCCTATCTGTTCTCCTCCCTTGCAATCCCACCCACCTACAAGGAAAAAAAAAAGAGAAAGAAACAGAACATCTCTCCACTGAAGCTGAAGCTTGTCCTGGTGTGTTACACAGTGTACCCTTTTGTCCAAAGATCATCACTTGGAAATGTTCATTTCAACAAGTCATTGGTCTGGTTCCAGGCCTTTGCAACACCATCACCGGGGCATCGCTAAGATATCCTTTTGTTGCCCCATGTCTTGGCGATCTGGCAGCTTTCATTCTGTACGACTGGCCCTTTCATGGGCTTCAGCACTTCACAGATGAGGAGGACTTTAGAGTAGGCCAACCCAAAGCCCTGGATCTGGGCCTGGCTGGTAGCTGAACTGGTCAGCCTGCCAGCTCCCCAACACCCACACCACCAGGGCCAGCTCTCCAGCACTGTTCTGATTAGCTCACCCTCTGCTGCAGCTGGCAAAGGGCAGGGACAGCTCTCCTGCTTTAATGCCCTTCGGCCAGCTCTCTGGCCTGCTGCAGGTGACAGCAGGGATGGGAGTGGGGAATCTCTCCTATGCTCATGGCACTACATGGTATTCAAGGGGCGAGCGGGGGTGGGGGGGGTGGGGAGGCTCTCCCGAGTGCTGCAGCCAGTGAGGTGTGAGGCCAGCTCTGCACAGCCCCTGGACATAAACATGGTCCTGGGTACCAGTACAGACCAGGGACATACAAATGGCCTTTAGTGGTAACATGGACCATGGACATCTGCACAGACTCCTGCTGCTGCATGGCCACAGACGCAGACATGGTCCTCAATGGCAGTGCAGGCTATTCACATTTGGCTGTTCCTCATCATCCTCGAGTCTTTGCTTCTGCCTCTCTTCACAATCCTTTCTAATTCTTGTTTTCTCCCATCTCTCCATCACATACTTGCACATCGTAGTAGTGCTCACAGAGCAGGAGGCTGTCAGATATACTGGGCCAGAAGGCTGAAAATGATGGTCCAACACTAGGGAGAGTTTTGGGTGACTGTTCATGCAGCAAACTGTCTCTGTTGTCTTCTCTTATATTTTGGATGTGAGCCTAGCCTTTAATGGCTGAGCCATCTCTCCAACGTTCATCTTCTGATTTTGGAAGCTGCTAATCTGCACTCCCTGTATACTCAGGTATTTAACTTTATTCCTTCTCAAGTTTCTAATGGGGTTGAAGACCAGATAGTTTAGTTTTACAATTAAGCTTAGTTGTTTAGGGGTTAAGATGTTTTTAGGTCTAGATAAATGTTTTAAGTTGATAATGATGAGATATGATAGATATTGATCTACATTCAGAATTTTAGATGCACCAAAATAGGAAAGATGTCCTCTTCAAGGATGCCAAATACAAATAGCCAAAACACTGGATGTAACACTTATACGATTCCTGATTGTTTCATGGTTATTCTTGCTGTAAGTAGTTTATTGTATATATATTTAATAATATAAATGTATATGTAAAATAAAATAAAGTGTAGGCATTGATGTTTAAGAGGGAGAGGGGCAGAAAGCATATAAGAACTGGGGATGGTGGATGGTAAACAGTAGGTCCTGGACACACTACAGCGACTGCACATATGAGCTCAGCAGTTGTGATCGCAAGCACAAGACCCATGTGAGCACAAGGCCAACTCCAGAGAGTAGTGTGGAGAAAGCAGGTGAACATGGAGTCCTACCTCTGTTCACGGAGCGATTGGCAATTTATAGCTACTGAGAGAAGAACGGTCAGTTTTTTGGGTTTTGTTCTTGTTTCTGTTTTTGTTTTTATTTTTGTTTTAAGCATGTAGCCCTTAGTAAGTCAACAGCAATCATGTAGAAAGACTCACATCCAAGAATGTTCTGGCCCCACAAATTGGTGGTGATGGTTTTTTTTTTTAAGAGAACATGTATTTGGGTGGATGGGGAAGCAGGCTGGATCTGGGAAGACTTGTGTGGGAGGAGTCAATATGATCAAAATACATTGTACAAAATTCTCAAAGAACTAAGAAAATTATTTTAAAACTACAAACTGTAAAAAGGATATTATAAGCTTGCTTGTTTTTTTTTCCTTGTGAGCATTATTTCTATTTTCTAAGCAGATATTTGAAAATGTCCTGATTTTACAACAAAGTTGTTGGATACAACTTTGCATGCAGCAGTTCATTTGTCTGTGTTTAGTGCTAGTTGTCATCAGAGATGAAATGTTTGTGTGCACAAATATGTGTGTGCATGGATACATGTGTGCATGAATATGTGTGTACATGAATATTGCACTACATGCTATACTTCTCCTTTCTGTGAGTACTATATACATACATGTGCGCATATGTATATACAAATACACACATATACACATATACAACACACAGTATACATATTAGGTATGCACACATTTAACACACATATACATATTATATATATGCATAAACTTCATATACACACTTGTACAATATACAGGTTTACATATTATATATATGTAAAATACACACATATACATACTTATTCTTTAAAGACAAAAGAACATTGAAATCATCTTCCTCCAGCACTCTTCCAGCTTACCACAGAGCCGCAAGGATGGGAAGGGAGGTCTTTTCTTTCTTGGAAGGCTCTCTCATCTTGGAATCCCTGTGGCTAGGTTTGCTCCGGAACATGAACCAATCATCTTTTACCCAGTTCCATGCTCCAGGGTCCTTCTGGATCCTCCAGGACAAGTTGGTGCTGAATACTAGAGCACTACCAACCTCAGTTTGGCACAGAGACTGCCTTAGTGAGGGGCTTTTCTCACTGACTGGAGCTGCAGCCTCTCTGTAGGCCTCGGCCCTGTAGACTGCACACGGCCGACAGAAGCACTAGGATATTGGGACAATCAAATTGCAGCCCTAGATATTGGGGCCATTCTCCTGTAGACTTATCTGTCATCAGGGGTGTGGGTGAAAAACATGTATATACGTGAAAAAAGCGGAAGTGTTTCCCAGTCTGTCGCCCTCCTTACAACACAATTCTGAGTCTATGCTGACATGGAAACTCTTGCTTCCAACTTGGCTCCTATGTGACAGCTCAGCTTCACCTTCCGTGTGGCATCAGTTGAAGGCCACTCTGTCTAGAGGATCCTTTGTTTCCCTTCACGCAAAAACCCATCTCTCTACTTCCTGCTTCGCCTCCTTTTCCTGTTCCCTAAGACTGTGTTCCTCTCTTCTAATGGCCTTCGAAAGTAATGACTTGTGAATTACCAATTTAGAAACAAAACTCTTCTAGATGCTAAAAAAGATCTGCAGAAAAAAATTCTACAAGATTTGATTAATAATATTCAAAATTTGTAAAAGGCAGAACTCGCAGTGGCTAGAATCAGTTAAAGCTAATTTGTACCTTAATTTCCCAAGCTGTAACTCCTAATCCCAGTGATGTTACCCACTGAGTACTCTGGGAGGATGGAAGGCTATACACTTTACCTATATAATGCAAGCATGAATCTGTAATATTACCCAATAGGATGTGCACATAAGTTTGATGTCCTGTAAATGAGTCATTTATGAATATAGTGTATTGATTTTCAAACCTGTAAGGTATGTTTCCCAGCTACAGAATCTCAATAAAATTTGTGGTAAGATCAATGTAAAATTCATGACTAATCCTAATGATTTACACTAAACTTTTTAATGTTAAATTTCAACTTAATGTCTGGGGTTGGGAAAATAGCTCAGTGTGTAAGCATTCCTGCTGTACGACTACAGCACCCATGTGGAAACATGGTGATGTATACGCCCATAACCTCAGTGCTGTGTAAGGTGTAGGCAGGAGGATCCTCTAGGCTTGCTGGCTGCCAGTCTAGCTGCAGGCTCAGTGAGACAGCCTGTGCCAAGGGAATGAGGCAAAGTGGTAGAGCATCCTCGTCTGGCCTCGTGCAGTTCCCCCAATGTGAGGCTTCATCGGGCGTAATAATGATTTTTATGGAAGTATAGGTTTATTTTTTTTAAGGCTTGATATTGGGAGGGAGATAGGAGATATGTCAGAAGATGGGGAAGACAGAAGGAGGCAGGGGAGAACAGATATGACCAAGATACAGTGTACACATATTTGGAATTTTCTGAAGGAAGTCTACTTGAACAAAATACTAGTATAAGTTGCAAATATTTTATTTTGCACATGATAAAAATCGCCGTAAACACTTTTGGTTCTATTATCTGTCACATTATTCAAGGCACAAAACAAAAAATTTTAATTTAGACTTGTAAGCCACAAGTCTAAAATCCACAGTTTCTGCAGTTTATCCTCTATATCAGATTGACCTTTCCTTTGCAGTCAGTTTTATCACTCATTGTAGATTACAATATTGGCTTATATTGAAACTGAAAGTAAACATGTAAAGAACACTAACATATGTCAACAAAGTAGTTTTTAAGTAACCCAGGTCTTTTCTTCACTTGCTAATTTCAAATGTAAAGGCTCAAAAAAGAAGGGGGAATTCTTACAGTATTCTCTGAAGTATGCTTTAACACAGTGTTTACTTATTAGTCTGCACACATACCTTTTCCTCTACAGGATATTAAAATTCACTTGAGAAATGCACTCACTCTTTGGATATGGAGTCAGTAAGAAATGGTCCTCAAATGGCTGCCAGGGAACAGATTTGTTGCATTTGTTTTATGTAGATTGCTCCTATTGATCAGAATCAACAAGTACCGTTTTAAAAAGATGTCCAGTAAATCCCAGGGAGATCTGGGCCTGGTAGTACAAGTTTGTAATCCCAGACACTTGAAAGGCCAAGGTAGGAGGATGCTAAGTTCAAAGTCTGTGAAAGACCCACTCTCACAATTTAAAGTTAATAAAAGCAAGGGGCGGGAGCTAGGAATACAACTCAGCGATGGAATGCTCACCTAGCATGCACAAGTCCTAGGTTCAAGCCCCAGTACAAGAGAGAGGAGGCTAAGGACGGGCGGGGCACCTTCAGTAAATGATAAGCTCTTTCATCGGTCCTGAAACCATGAGATGGGCCAAAAGCTGCATCCACTGGTGAGCTGAGTCAGGATGAGGAGGGTGAGCTGAGGGCTTGCTGTTTCTAACCTAAAAGGTAAGGGAGTGCTGTGGACGTTACAGCTCCTGCTAGTTCGTGTGTTGAGTCACATGGTGTGTAGAGAGCCCAACAGTGATGCACTCAGCTGCTTAGAGCAAGAGCATAGGCCCTCGCCTCAGTTCCTAACCCATAAAGATGATCACAGAGGCTGACACTGAGACATGGGACCTTTGACTGCTCCAGGAGTCCCAATTGCTTAGCTCTTCTGGGAGTCATATAGCCCTTACAGTGATGGTGGGCCACCACCAGGATTCTAGGTCCTTGTGTCCCAAGGTGTGGAGTTGGGCAGAGACAAAAGGAAATTAAGTAGTAGTCGTGATGATTGTTTATATGAAAAAGATACACTGGTAAGGAAAGAAGCAGACTGGAGCAGAGAGAAAAGTTTCAGAGCTCAACTACAGTGCCGTAGAAAGGACGGGAGGTTCTGTGTCACGTGGCATTGGTTTTGTGCTCATCTGCTGAGGCAGGCTTTCTTGAGCATGCTTTTTCACTTGCATAATTCTAATGCAATGCCATGCATCTTGTGTAATCTCTGCCATCTTTACTGAAGATTTTGCATTTAGTAGTATAATGACAGGACACTTTCAGACATTGCGGAGTTCTTCTGCACCTGTGTAAATGGTTAGCTTCCTTGGAGGGGTTTGACAAAGGATTTTTCTCAGATGCTACTTTGTAGCCTTTGTGTAGGGCTTTCCAGACCTTACTTTCTTCCCTGGTCTATTGTCTCCGGAGAGTAGAAAGATGGTTCAAGAATACTGGCCTTGGGAACAGACAGCGATGGATTCTGACCCTAACTGCCCAAATTCTTCTGATAGGTTACTTAAATGTGGTACTTAGACTCTATGACTCAGGTTCCCCAATAAAATGGAAACAATAAAAGTACCTGCCTCATGAAACTGCTGTGAGTGTAAAGAAATAATGTTTGTTAAACTGCTCTCTTGGTTGTATATAGGAATTGCTGATACATTTGAGCTGCTACCACTATGTACTGCGTATCCATCTTCAAAGCAAACAAATAAATAAGATTCCACTCAATGAATTAAATGAAAGTCAGGTCCACTTCTTATTATCCAAAAGAGATGAAAACATATCATGATGTAACAATTTTTCTCCTAATGTACCTCTTTTGAGAGTGCTTTGGTGGGAATAGAGATTTGGACTAGTTGCTTCTTTTGCCTTAACAATGTGAGATCCATGCAAGGAAAAGTTAAGATTCCATAGCACAATCTCATTTAGTGGTGAGAAGGCACCTAGGCAAATCCCAGCAAGGGGTGGCACCCATTGTGGCTCACTGATCATTTCCTTCTCCCGAAGGCTGTCATGCGTTAAGACAGCCTGCTTCCTCTGAGGAAGGCTGGCCTCACAGAAGCAGGTGCTATAGAGAAATCAGCGTCTGGCGAGTAGAATGGTTCCAGACAAGGCCACAAATGGAGATGATATATTTCAATTTCAGTGACATAAATACATTTATGGCTCACATGCCTAGGATAATCGCAGGAAGAACTGTAGGGAAAAAAACAAACCTCGGGACAGGGAACAAATCCCACAATAGTATCCTTAGGTCTCAGAGTTCCAACAGCTCTACTCCTTCCTGCTTTCTTAATCCACTCTGATGCTCTCCTAGTGTGACTGACAGCAGGTCTGGAGTCTGTCAGTGCTTGGTCTGGAATAGGGATTTTGGATGACAGGAGAAGATATTCCTTTAAAGGAGTGCTGGTTGTGTAGGAAACACGTGTTTGTCACTGTAATTCATCTGAGACCTCCTAGCTAGCAAGGATTTTTTTTAATTGAAAAATAAAATCATTCATATTACATCTCATTTTCTATCCCATTCCATGCATCCTCCCATTCCTCCCTCCCTCCCGCTTTCACCCCATTCCCCTTCCCTATGATTGTGACTGAGGGGGACCTCCTCCCTCTGAATATGATGCTAGTAGGGTATCAAGTCTCTTCTTGGTAGTCGGCTAGCAAGGATTTGAATGAAGGCTATCTCTAGTTTCCATGTTCTCTCCTCAGTCATACTGTTACTGACCAGGCTGATTTCAAGTTACAGAAGTGATCATTTCGGTAACTAACATTGTTTGGGCTTCCTACTTTGATGCTTTGTGGACATTCAGTACAGACTGAATTGCTTTATTGTTTCTTTCTGTAAAGAATTTCTAGCCTTCTACTGTTTGATGCTACACCCCTGTCCTCTGGGTGAGTATATAGTGCTGCACTTTTAATCTGTGCTTTTAGCTTTTCCTAAATGAGTCGTTACTTCCTTTTGAGCTTCTCTTGGATATTGAATAACCCCTTCTTGCCTATCTCTGTGTGGCTAGGAAGAATGTAATGGTTTATTTTGTACAAAATGATACAAGGAGTGAGTGGGCGTTCTCAAGTATCTATTTCCGCTGCCAAGAATGCTTGCACAAAGATGGAACTTAGTTCTGAGTTTTACTCTTGAGAGTATAGACTTATTTCTCCACCCAAATCTTTCTCCATACAAACTAGCACTGAACTTCTAGCCCGAAATAAAACTCTGTTGGGTTAAAAATTTCATATATTTGGTGTTATTTATTGTTATAACACAGATATAATTTCTTGCAAATGACTTCTGAAGAAAAAAGTCACATCGTGTTGGTCATTGTTAGCAATATGTGGTTAGGAAGTGAAAAGAAAAAGCAAAAAGAGTGATAAGCATTATGCAATGGTAAAACACTTGGTAAAAACTGTCACTCTGGGAATGGAGACAAGACAAAGCAATTAAGACTACTTGCTGTGCACAGACATTTTTAACTCCAATTCCAAGGGACCAGGAATTGGCTAGCATCTTTTAGCTTCTGGAGGCACCAGGCACATACATGCTACACAAACATATATCCAGGCAAACACTAGTACACATTTTTAAAAGCGAAAAGGAAAGTTGAAAAAAAGCTTTAAAAAACTTCCACTTGCAATATCTTAGGAGTAAGATTGTATGTTTGTATGATTTTACACAACATCCTAGCGTGTACGTCATAACACATGTGGAATTTTCAAGATAATATAGAAAGAAGTGGCCTGGTTTTTCAAAAAAGAAATAAAGACTACAAGCTTCTAGAAATCTAAGATCTTCACATGTTGTAAAAGCTGATTACTTCATACTTTCAAAAAGAAGAGATAAATTGAGAAAGCATTTGCAACCTAGCCAACTGCTTAGGCCAGTGGAGTCATAAATCTTAGAGGAGAACTTACAAGCACCACCTAATTAAACCAACACAATCTCTAACTATTGTCTGTCCTTATGCCACAGATAAATGTAGTCCTCACATCAAGAACTCTTCACCAGAGTCCATCACCAAAGCTCACAGGCAATCAAAGCTCAGAGTTGTGTGCCTCAATTCCAAAGGATTCTTCTACAAAATAACTGGCACACCCGAGGCCCGGGGAACATTGTGGAAGTGAGGGTGGAAAGACTGTAAAGAACCAGAGGATCAGGGAGTTTTTCTGTGAGACTGTATTTCCTAGTATTATCACCAAAAAGTTTTGCCAACATGACTGCATAAGCATGAGATGCATAAGAACAACAGCAATAGACATTCAAAGTGTTTAGGGGAAAGACCACTGAGGCCTCAATCACTTACAATGAACTACAAACAACAAAGGAATGCTGAGCATGGGAGAAATAGTCTTGCCCAGAGAAGAGCACATCAATTGGTTTATCTGCCAATGGTCAGCCCTGAAAAAATGTAAATACAGTTAACAATCTACAGACTGAGAACATTATGTTTAATAAAATATATTTATATATGTAATATATGTGCATATACACATGCATATACACATATGCATGTAACAGCAATTAATGACAAAAGAGGCTATGGATTTGGAAGAGAGGTGGGAGAAATTTTGTGGGAGGATTTGGAGGGAGGAGGTAGAAGCTATGTAATACTATTGCAATATCAAATATTAAAAAAACTGTTAAAAAAAGAAAGAAAACAGTTGAGAAAAATACCCTTGGAGCCTCCCTTCACTCTTTTTTACTGTTGTTTTTGTTGCAAGAATCATATTCAAGGTACATCTTTCCTGACATCTTGAAACACCATGATAAGCTAGAATTTCTCAACAAACTGTGAAATTAATTTGACCTTAAACTTTTTATTATCATGCCAAAGGAAGCCGTTACTTTGATAAGCACATGGGCCTTTCGCCTGGAACAGATTAGAATGTGTCTGTCAATCCAGGATCATTCAAGCTACCTTCAGAAGTCTGAGTGAAACTTTGAACAAAAGGAATGTGAGGCTCCTTACTGTCATCCACATCCCAGCTGGTGGAAACACTAGGACTCCTACATCACCACACCTTTCGTGGTCCAGCCTGTGACAGCAGCTTACCAAATGTCTCCAAGAAATATCAAACTGTTACAGTCAATCACCAGGAGCCCTCTGCTACGGTACAGACACAAAGACTGCTGAGCTTAGCGATCTAGTTTCAGCCTTCTTATTTTTTAAATTTGCTACCTAATTAGTTTTTTCGGAGGAAGTAAATGTTGGACTATTTAAATACTTAATCCTGTGTTTTAAAAAAAATGTTTATTATTTATTTGTATGCGTGCACATCCGCATGGGTATACATGCATTGTATGATTGCA
Organism: Acomys minous; assembly: GCF_964271855.1. NCBI lineage: Eukaryota > Metazoa > Chordata > Mammalia > Rodentia > Muridae > Acomys > Acomys minous. Next base: position 119,060,320 of record NC_140483.1, read on the forward strand.
GGTGCCTAAAGAAGCCAGAAGGGGGTGTTGGACTTCTTGGAACTTGAATTACAGGAGGGAAAGAGCTGCCTGATGTGGGTGTTGAGAGCCACACCGATGTCCTCTACAAGAGCAGCAAGTACTGTTAACCTCTGAGCCATCTCTCCAGCCCCTAAGCATATGCCTACTGACTGTGTAGTTCTACTCAAAGAACTTAGTGTTTGCTCTGGTCTCAGTTTTGCTGCAATTGGAATTAAAATTGGAAACTGGAATTCAGCTGAGGACGCGTTCCACAATTACTATTCTATATATGTCTGTGTAGTGCGATGGAAGCCAAACAATTCTCCCAGACTGTAGTGCCATGTACCGCAGAGAACAAGGCAACAGCATGGGAGACTCGTCCCTGGAAGCAAGTATCCTAGCCTGCCTCACAGAAATCCTTCCCTTAAACTGCCCAGTGATATTTCAGAACCGAGAATTCAGTGACACCCCAGTGTCTCCATCTTTCCTGTCTTGGACTGACGTATTTACCATCACCTGCTCTATCACTGCCTGCTATTATGTGTGTTGGTGTGTTACGGGAGGGGGTTGGAGATAATTTGTGTTTTTTAGATTCCATATCTATAGAACAGAAAGTTCCACATTTGGATATGGCAGACATAAGACAGTCATATAAAATCTAGAGACCTGAGACTGGGCATGGATGTAGTGGTTGAAGGAATCTTTGGATATGGATTTAGTATGTTCTGTGTGATAAGAAAAAAGCTAAGATTGTTTTTTTTCAACAGGTATAAAAACAGGCTGGTGTGTTCAGTAACTGGCCATGAAATACATTGATGACTGGCAACACTTCCCAGCCTTCTTGCATGCAGACTTATTCTGGCTATGCACCATGTGCAGAAATGATTTGTGCTGAAGCATAAGAGCAGGTGCAAGTTCTGCAGGCATTATTGTTTCCTGAAGTAACAATCCCTCAAATAGTACCTGGGTGATTACACAGCATAGCCCACCTTCTCCCCTCATCCCTCACCTTTAGTGAGAATAAGAAAGAAGCCATCGTTATGGGAAGCCACTAGACTGGCAGAGTTAGTTTTTATTTCATTATGCCCCAGGCTGTCCTCACTAGTACAAATTCTGGAACTTCAAAACTGGCCTATACACTATGTAATAGAATTTTCTTATGAGAATATATTGAGATATATGTTACAGAACTGTGAATGGAATGAGATATGGTCTAGCTAGAATGTTTTCATTGACACAATTTGACACGTGTTCTTTTAGGCCCTAAACATTCAAGCTAGGCAGGTGTCCAGTGTGAATGTTGCTTTTATTTCCTCAGAAGAGGAGGTGACATGAGAGCCATTCACAAGCTTTATGAACATATACGGCTTAGGCTGAGGCCAGGGTATGTCTATCTAACCCTGGACCTAGGATTGGAAGCTTCTGGCATCCATACAATCCAACCTTCTGCAAGCCCGGACTTTGAAAGCTTCAGCTTCTGTCTGCTAACCTAGGCCTAGAGTGTTTTTATCCTCTGAGATTAATGTTGGATAAGGTCACCCTTTCTAGTTCTTTTTGAACTCTGGCTGGCTGGTTTAACTCAGCTCTTCTGGCTTAAATGCCTCTGTATGCCAATTGATTCAAACTGGCTTCTCTTCACTTCTCACTAATTACTCTGATTGGAAAAACTGCCTCTAAATTCCATAAATTGAACTGCATGAACTCAACTGCCCTCAACTGAATTGCATCAAACTGTACTGTACTCTTGAACTCTCCTGTACTGTCTCCATGAACTCTCCTGTTCTCCTCTACCTCTCTCTCTGTGCTGCTCTTAAATTGCTTCTCTTTTCTGTCTGTCATCGTGAGAGTTGGGAATATCCCCTATCTCTGACTCATTGTGTCAAATCTTTCTTGAATCATCACTTTGTCTACCCCTTAATTAGACATGATTGTTTGGGATTAAAGGTGTGTACTAAAGGGGTGCCTGTATTTTAGAAGGAGGGATTAAAGATATGTTGCGTCTATATTCCAGCCAGAGGGATTAAAGGTGTGCATTTCAGCTAGAGGGATTAAAGGTATATATTAAAAGCATGTCAGTATTTCAGCCAGATCATACAGACCTAGGTCTTTTGATGTGATTCCTTGCCAGAGCAGCCATGTTGCTGGATTAAAATTCCTCTATAATACTGAAACATATTGCTTTGTCATTGTAATATCCTAATCTCTCTCTCTCTCTTTCTTTCTTTCTTTCTTCTTCTTCTTCTTCTTCTTCTTCTTCTTCTTCTTATTATTATTATTATTATTATTATTATTATTATTTGGTTTTTTGAGACAAGGTTTCTCTGTGTTGCCTTGGCTGTTCTGGACTCCCTTTGTAGACAAGGCTGGCCTGGAACTCACAAAGATCTGCCTTCCTCTGCCTCCTGAGTGCTGTGATTAAAGGAGTGGGCCACCATGCCTGGTCACTCTTTCTTTTTTAAATATGTCTTTCATAAACACTATAATTTCTCTGGGTATTAATCCATTATTGCACTCCCAACTTCAATGCATCCCCTAGGTAGATAAATCCTCACATGTTGCTGCCCAACCCATGCCTACATTATAGTAGGTCGCAGCCCATTTGGGAGTTCATATCAAATATCCTGCATATCAGATATTTACATTTTGTTTTATAACAATAACAACATTACATTTATGAAGTATCAATGAAATATGATTGGGGGTCACCACAACATGAGGAAGTTGAATGTTTAGGAACGTTGAGAACCACTGGGATAGAAAGATGGAGATTATAAACAATACAGAGCTAACAAGCAGAGTGTGAAAGGGAAGGACACACTATCACTGTCACTTTGAGGGAAAAAGTATGTTTAATAATCAGTCTAATTGACCTAGTTGAGTTAAGTGACACATAACTATAATTATAGCACTCAGGAGGCAGAGAAGAAGACTCTTGAGTTCAAAGCCATCTTTTTGCACCATGGTAATTTGAAGGACAGCCTGGGCTACATGCAACTCTGTCTCCTAAACCAATAAAACCAAAACAAAAGGCCTCTTAAAAGGAGCAGTTTTGCATTCATTTCAGTGAAACTGAATTTTAAGCTTGGATATTTAAACTTTAGAATGTAAGACTGTACTCCTCTAGCTAGTAGCTTCTGTGGTCAACACTCATCTCTCTCGGTGAACTACAGAGTTCACCAATAAATAGAGTATCAACATTTACATGATAAACATATTATGATCTCAGGTATATGATTTTATTATATATTTACATAGATATATAATTTTTCTATCTCATCACTTAGAACCCTCTGTCTTGACCAATAGGAAAAGTTATCCAAAATGTAACACTGGCTAAGCAAAGGCATCAAAGTACAGGTAAACTTCAAGCAAAACTATTTTTTTTAGCATTACACACTTTTGAAATACCTATGTCTTTACTTGCACTTCTGTTAGCAGGGATAGAATCGACAAAAAGTGTGTGTGTGTGTGTGTGTGTGTGTGTGTGTGTGTGTGTGTGTGTGTGTGTGTAGAAGTGATGTCAATCAATACTACATCTCAGAAGAAGGAAAAGTCTACAACACATTTTTAAAAAATACGTAGTCCAGGCTGGCATTCCACCTGCCCCCTCCCATGATAGATTCTTAAGGGATAGGATTTTTAAGCCTGCACCACCACATCCAGCCCCCCAAAAACCTTTTAAAACAGTATAAATCAAGGACAAATGAAGGATTAGTATGCTACTATGAAGAACACACAAAAAATAATGCTGGCAAGGGCTGGAAGAAAGAAAGATTTCTGTACTATTGGTGGGAAAGCAAATTCGTCCAGTTTCTAAGAAAATAAACATGGAAACTTCTCAAAAACCTTAGCATAAAATTACCACATAATCTAGCTGTACCTTTCCCAGAGGTATACCTGAAGTCAACATACCCCAGGAACATCTGCACAACCATATGCACTGCAGCATTATTCACGATAACTAATATATGTATCTGGCCTAAGTGCTCCCCAACAAATTAATGGATAAAAAAATTCAGAGGAAGGACAGCAGGTTACCAAGAAGAGACTTGATACCCTATGAGCATATACAGGGGGAGGTAATCCCCCTCAGGAACAGTCATAGGGGAGGGGAATAAGGGAAAAATGAGAGGGAGGGAAGAATGGGAGGATACAAGGGATGGGATAACTATTGAGATGTAACAAGAATAAATTAATAAAGGAGAAAAAAAGAAAAAAATTACAATTTTTTTGCCACAAAAAAGAATGAGGCCACGTCATTTGGTAGAAAATGGATGAAGCTGGAAATCACCACATCAAGCAAAATGAGTCAGATGCAGACAATATAAACATTACAGGGTTTTTGCATATGTAAAATCTAAAAATGGGGGGAAAGGATGACATGAAAGAAGAAAGGGGACTACTGCAGTACAGGAAGTAGATCAGAGGCAGAGGAAGACAGGATAGGAGAAATGATCAAAGTATGCACATGCATGAAAGAACACAGCATAATGGGAATTAATTAGGGAAAGTGTTTTCCTTGGACAAGTTCACATTTAGTGCCTTTGCATGTGTCTATGATGAGCTGAGCTGCGCCTTTGAAGACATTCCTCTAAGCTTAAGTAATGAAAGCTCAGCATCCCCTGCAGACCATTTTGATATGCTGAGCCTGTTCAGATCAATTCCTATATAGAATTCATGGCTGCATAAAATACTTTAAATACACATATATGTGTTGTGGGTTATGTCATTCATCCATTTACTCTTCTACTCAGGACATATTTATTGAACTACTGTGAAGTTCCAGGCAGCCTTCCATGGCTTACAGGCATCAGGGAACAAAGCAGAGCTCTCCTCTGCCATGGGAGTTATATATAACACATACAGGAGAGAGAGAGAGCGGGGGCAAGATTATTTAAAGCCTTGGTGAACTGTATAATAGATTGGAAAGAGACTCACATGCTTTCAGTTTTTAAATAAATATGGCAAATTTAGGCAAATATATGGAAGAAAAGTAAGTCACCTTAGCAAAAAGCCCATTTACTTACTAAGTCTTCATACTATCCCATGATCCCACCAACCTGAGAAGCAGAGGCTGAGCCTGGATGCCGCATTTGTTTCTCGTCTCCTCCGTTTCTATTTTGTAAGCATTTCCCCTTTGTCTTTACTCTTCAGAAATATAACTTTGATTTGGAAAACATTGCAGCCTGAATAAAATTAAGTTTATTGTTTTTGATAATTACTATGATCTTAAATGAAATTTATATGCATAGATCTTTACCAACACAAAGTGCTGACTAGAGTTATAAGACTGAATGTCGTACACATCTTAGGACTCTTGAAATGCATTCTGATTTGGATGTGTAGGAAAGTTACACTTTCTCAGTAATATCTTAGGATACAGGATACTTTGTGGGTTTAAATTTTTCAATCCAAACCATACATCAGTTCTCTTTTACCTTCCTATGTCTCTCTCTTTCTCTCTCTGTCTCTCTGTCTCTCTCTCTCTCTCTCTCTCTCTCTCTCTCTCTCTCTCTCTTTCTCTCTCTCTCTCTCTTCTTTTGGCATTTCTTTGGTGCTATATTAAATTATGCCTGTCCTTTTGGGGGTAAAGTTGACTTTTAAAATGTTTGTTGGTCCTTCAGCATTTTTCTTTTTATTATGAAATATCTATGTATGAAATACATATTTGCTGTGATTTTTTCCAAGTGATAATTTATGTGCACAGTCTTTGACATTAAGGAATAATTTATGTACTCAAATTTACTGACCTCTTTCCTGTGATTTTTTTTTATTATTCTGTTTAGAAAATGTTTCATATCCTGATATCATTAAAATACACATCTTTTGGTTGTTTGGTAAATGTTTTAATTTGCATTGATGGACTTAACTTACCTGTATTTATTTTGACAAGATGGGGCCTTAATTTGAGCCTATTCCAACAGCCCATTTTCTGAATGTCATTTACTAGTAAAAGTGATTATTTTTTCCATAAACATGTGGTGCTTTATCATTTGTCGGATTTACATACATGGAACCTGCTCTATTTTGGAACTTGAAATAACCTGTCTAAAATATTCTGCTTTAAAGGTGGGGAGTAATAAGTTTCCAGTACTTTCTGACACAGGTGTTAAAAAAAATGTAGCAATTCTTAGTACCGTACTGCCGGAATGGGTGAGACCAACCTGCGGAGGCATTTAGGACCCAGGGGAAAGCCAGGGTTGGTATAGAAGGACAGAGTCTCTGGCGCACACGCCTCCTACCCAAATCACAGCCCCGTGCAGCCCGGGCTTTCATTCACAGCTTTCTAGAGAAATCTGAGCTCCAACTGCCAGGATAGGGGATCTCACCCACCCAGTTCAGCCGCGAGGACACCTGCAGAAACACACTCTCAAAGCAAGCTTGGGCGGCGGTGTGAAGGTATTTGTTGCCTTTTTCTTCCTTCTGTGTTCGCAGCGCCTCCCCGCCTGTCCCCGCTATAGCGATGCCATGGCTGCGGCGTTTCAGCACTCCGGCGCGTGGACAGCTCCCATCTGCAATCCCACTGCACTCCATGCCTTCTGCACCCCACTCTCTACCGCCTCCGCGGTCCATCCTCCTGCCACGCCGCCCAGCCTGCGCTCCCCGGCCATCAGCACCCTATCTCCACCATCGCCGTCATCATCTCCACCATCACCGGCGCGGTAACTACAGTCCACACAACTGTGTCTTGTCACTTAGACAAAGCCTGAGGTTCGCAAGGTAGAGAGGAAAGAGCTCAAGTTCACAGGCATAGAAGGGAAAGTTCAGGTGGAGAGGCCCCTGAAAACAAAGAGAGATGCCTGCTTGCGAGAAAGGGAAAGTGGAGGCAGCAGGAAGAGACCCCAGCAAGGGGACAGATGGGGACTTGCCAGACACCAGCAGTTAGCCAGCTGCCTTTCAGCAGATTAGAGACTGTTTAGTTCAGGAAATTAACATGGCCTGAGGCATAGTGTGATTCCACGCAGAAATGTTAGCTCAGCCCCAATGTTCTGGTTTTCCAATGGAGAGTCACCAGGAAGCAGGGCGGGGGTAGTGGGTGACTCACAGCACCCACATAGCTGTTTTTCTTCCTAAGCATTTACTGTAGAAACTCTGGAATTAAGTTTTTTATCGAAATGTTCTTTAAAATGAGAAACCCAGAGGTTAACTCTGTGGCAAAAATGAAAATCAGAATGATGGTAGTGAGAACCTAATAAATAAGCTTCTTCAGTAGGAAATTCTATTTGCTCAAATGCCTCTTCTTGTGTACTTATTTTCAATTTCCCCATCTTAAACCTCTCCTGGAAGGAGAGCAGATATAGCCCTTACCCAAACGGCCAAAGTGGTAATGATATTCAGAGCAGATGGCCTGGCTTTGTTCATTACTAGTCAAGGACTGGCTCAGATTTGGAAGACGAGATTTTTGTGTGCTTTCTCAGTAATCAGGCAATAACACCATTTTCCTATAATAGTAAAGGGTAATAGAGTGCAGAAATTGAAAAGGCATTTTATGTAACTGTGGTTTGCCTGGCTCTGCTTTACCATGCTATCATTTTTCTATCGATGGGGAGTTGGAACATCTTTCAAATAGCTCATTAATTTAGATCTGATGTTCCGGTCCTAGGTCATGGCACCTATTTGATTTATTCAGGATCATTTGCTTTGTAAGACCTAACAGACAACAGCAAACAAGTGCCTACACCTGCCATAAACAACTGTGTTGCAAGGGACTCTTTGAATTGATTTTACTGAACTGCGAAGTATTGTAGTTTATTCTGTCACTGTTGTTGTTGGGTTGTTTTTTTTTGTTTTGTTTTGTTTTGTTTTGTTTGGTAAGTTGTTTTTCATAAAATCAGGATCTCAATTTAAATGTGTTGTCTTGAAGGGAAAATGTTATTGGTCACAGGAATATTTAAACCAAGCACAGAAGAGCTCCACTTGACACTGCCCTTATGCATTTAATCTGCCTTTTGGAAAAGGGACACTGGAGCAAGTTCTGTTTTTGCTTATCTTTTGAGGCACCACCCAAAGAAAAGGGACTCGCAATCAGATATGTTCTGGAAGAAGCTTTGTGAAAAAATGTATGTCCAGTAATCTTCATAAATAAGGACAAGTAGCATCAGGCAAAAAGTTTACTTACTGTTACTAATTACATGAGCTTAAGCACAGTTCTATTTGTCTCTAAATTTTATTTGTTTTTAAGCTCAAACCAAGAAAATAATTGGCAAAATGAATTACGCTTAGTCACCTACCCACTGTCCTTGGATTGATAATATGCACTACAAACAAAAACTCTCAAGTCTCTGGGAAAGATTTCTTGAAACTCCCTTATCTGTGTGCAAAGAATCGTCCAGATGAGGAGGTTAAAAAGATGTGTACACATTGTCAATTTGAGCTGCTTCACCAGAAACACAGACCCAGAATGCAAAGCTTTCAGAGCGTCTGTCTTCCTGTGCATAATGCAATTTCCTGAGGCTGGTGAGATTTCAAAGCAGTGCTGCTTCAGGGAGATTTACAAGCACCTGTCTCAGAAGCATTGCTTCTTCTCCCTGTCTGGAATATTATGCCAAGATTACTAAGTTTTATAGAGTGCTTCTGTTGGGCCTTCCACACATTTTTCAGTTGGGGTTGTTTATCTTTCATATTGATAATAACAAAACGTTCTCATTTAAAAATGGATTTAAACGTGAACATTTTTTTGGTGGACTTGCTTATGGAAGAGGGCAGCATTTTAGGATCTGAGTACACAACTGGAAGGCCCATTTCCTAAAAGATGAAATCTTGAGCTCTTAGAACTGGCTTTGTCTGCTTACATCTCTGGACCTGACAAGAGAGACAAACTATTACCTCTGAGAAATCTGCCCGTGACTTCACAAACTCCATTGTTGCAGAGCCGTCCTTCATAAATGGACTCTGGCTAGCTTTGATCGTCTCTGTTCTTGTGACACTATGACAGAGGAGGTGACAAGTAGCATGGGGGATAAAAAGCACGGAGCTTGTATGTATATATTAACCCAGAAAAGCCCTCAGGGTCATTGAGAGAACTGGTCCTCCCTTCTTTTACATCCTCTCCCAAATAGTCGTTGATTTATTACCAGTTATCCATATCTCACTGGACTGAGGCTTCAAGAGAAGGCCCACAGTGTGAACGACCACAAGTCTGCAACCCTCACTAGCCCCAAGTGCTCTATCGCTCTAGAGAAACTTGGACTCAGTTTCTAATTCAAGTTTTACTCAGTTTAAAGGAAGTTTGTGTTCTGTTTGGTTCACCTGGGTGTATAAACCAACTGGCCAGACACTGTCTGTCCCATAAAGAACCTTTATGCATTCAGATTTAAGTTCATTATTTTCCCCACCTTCTCTCGGTTTTCTCCATTGGGTCACCCTGAGCTGGTTTTTTTCTGTGGACTTACTCTGTGTCAGGAAATATTATGGGAAGTGCCCTTTCTGGTAGGCTGATTTCCTGGGAGCTTTCGTTTAGCTTGACTTCTGAACAAGAAGAATTTTCCCACGTGTGTTGGGGTGATGTGCTCTGTGTCCCAGGCACTTACAGCTGAATCTTTCATTCTTAGGTATCATTTAGATGTGTAACTATCCCTTTCTCATTTCTGTTCCTTAAAAATAGCATCGCCTGGATTCAGATTCTATTATTACTCAAATGTATTATGTAAACGTCGATACTTTTATGCGTGTCACATGCATAGGTTACTTGGTGTTCTGTACTTTACAGTTTTGGAAGAGACAGGAGCAAAGCTGTGGGTCGAGAGACAATTGAGAGGCTCAGATTACAGGCTATCTAATCAAACTTCTCAAAATGGAGTCACTTGACATTTTTTTTCACATTTCGTTTTTTTTTCATTCTCTTTCTTTATCCCTCTCTTCTTTCCCTCTTTTCTTCCCTCTTTCCTCTCTCTCTCCCCATCCGTCTTTCTTCTCTCACTTTTTGCCTTCCTTCTCTTATTTCTTCCCTCCTTTCCTTCTTCCTCTTTTCCTTCTCTTTATCTGCTATATAGTAAGCAGGTATATGTGGGTGTAATTTATAGGGCGATACAGTAAGCTACCATGGGTACCATTGCCTGTGTGAGCCAATACCCTAGTGACAAGCTCATCCTTCTGTTAGTGTGGTACTGTTGTCCATCGGCATTGTGATATTTGCTTCAAGACAAGTCACCCACCACAGCCCTTTGGGGTCATTGTCTCTCAGGTCTGATTTTACTGCTCATTTAGTGGGCCAGGGGGTGCATCTCAGTACGCTGTGTTCCCAATAACCTGTGAAGTTACGAGGCTGCTACTGATTGATAGGCTACCTTTGGTGAAATTCTTGGTTGAAACGGAATGGTTATGCATATTTGTGGGACACAGTGTCATGTTTCATTGAATATGTATGTATATATATGCAATGATCAAATCATGTTACTTGTAAGTTCTTTGGGTTGAGAACCTTCCTACTTTTCTGCTGATTTTAAGATGTATGTAGTCACTGTAAACTGTAGTTGGCCCACAGTGCTCTGGAACAATGGAGCTTGTTGCCCAAGTCTAGCGATACTCTAGGACTCGTCTTACTTCTTCTCTCTGTATCTATCCTTCCTCCCCTTTCCAGCCTCCATTACTAGTCTCTTCTATCAAATCTCTTCCCTGTTTTGGTCTCTTATATGTGAGGAAAGCAGTGTTTGTTTCTGCTTATCTGCATTATTTCACTTAGCATGATGAATGGATCTCCCTTGAAGAAGGAAAGGCAACAGTAACCTTGTTTAAATTTCATACCTTCAGGTGTAGTTAGTAATGGCATTTGACTGAAACAAAACCCAAACCATTTCAACTTCTGACGCAGTGAAGGATCAGAAACCGCAAGTTCAGTAGAGGAAATTGTTGTGGGGGCTTTTCTTTCCTCCCACCTTACCCCAAAGCAACTTTACCCATTCCATTTTGCCTGGGTGTATTTTTTTTTTATTCTGGTTCTTGCAGCATCCATTTTTGTTCTCCCAGCTACATGCAGCAGTAAAGCCCCCATTACATAGTTACCATTTAATGACTATTTGGGGATCCCTATTTTTCTTACACCTATAGATTATTTTTTAAGGTTTATATAGGGGGAAATATCACCTTTCCTTTGAGACAAAATAGTCAAGCACTTCCACCTCATCGCTTCCTCTCCCAATGATATGCTTACCAAATGCAGCTGATCTGCTCTGGATATAGAGTGCCAACTGCTTGTGGCTTCTTATGGTAACAGAGCAACATCACCCTAATTTTCCACGTGTCTATAGTCTTCTACCCCATGCATTGTTTTTCTGCTTGCTTATCCCCTTCTTCCACTGTCACTTAGCAAACTAAAAGCATAAAAGATAACAAAGATTGTTCTAGAACAGAGGATTCAGCTCTGCCAAGTAACTCCAGTGTACCTGAGGCCCAGTCTATTTTCATTTCGATCTGGCATCTATTTTGGGTAAAAAGTCCTCAGTGTCTCTATGTTGATGGAACTCATTCCAATTTACTTTTAACCTTTCTCAAGAGCGGGCGCAAATGGAAGCACATGACAGGGTTTGGTTGCTATTTTAAAAGGATCCAAGGGAGTCTACCCAATGAATATTTATGGGGCAGGAGTAAGCCCTGGGTTAGGGCTGAGCTAAAGGTGATGGAATGTTGACAGTGAGCCAGGGCTAAATTCTGATCATGCTACAGTTTCTGATGATCATAGGTCTCCCTTTGTCCTTCCATCCTTCCAGACTTGTCTCCCCACCCCTAGTACAGAGAGTTCCTATCTGCAAGTTGGATAATGTTTGATGAAAGTCAGTGCGTACAGAAGCAGTATGTTGTTACTCACAGGGCTTCAGCCCTACAAGCCATACCTCCCCCAAGCCCACCCCCGAAACCCAGCAAGGACTCTAGCCAATGTTCAGAACATTCTCCACAGTAGAGTGGAGAGTGGGATATGACTTTCTCACATATGCTGGTGCCTCATCTTTGAACACGTCCCCTGTAGGGGGAGACCTGGTGGCACTCAGAGGAAGGACAGCAGGTTACCAAGAAGAGACTTGATACCCTATGAGCACATACAGGGGGAAATAATCCCCCTCAGGAACAGTCATAGGGGAGGGGAATAAGGGGAAAATGGGAGGGAGGGAAGAATGGGAGGATACAAGGGGTGGGATAACCATTGAGATGTAACAAGAATAAATTAATAAAAAAGGGGGAAAAAAAAGAATGACGCATTCTGAACGTGTAGTTAACAACCCTTGGGATTGGAGTGTGGGCTCCACTAGCAGTAAGGAAACATGTTAGCATTCAGCAAACATCTCAGATAGAGTTACCCCAAGGAAGAAACTTTGGTGTGATTGTGAACATTGGTCTGTACGTCTCAGCAACATCTGCTTTGATTTCATTTGGTATATAATGTTCTTTTGTGCTGACTGTGATAGGGCACGCCTGCAATGCCAACACTCAAGAAGCTGGGGCTGGAGGCTTGTGAACCAGGGGCCGTCTGTGCTCCTTTCCAAAAGCAACAGAAATAACAATAACTAAAGATAAAGCAAAGTGAACAAATAAAAAATCCCTTTGGCATTCCTAGGTAAATATATATGCTGTGTAGATATTTTGAATGAAGTTTTAGGTAACATATACTTAAAATTAAAAAAATACATTTTATTAATGTATTCATATTACATCTCAATTGTTATCCCATCCCTTGTATCCTCCCATTCCTCCCTCCTTCCCATTTTCCAAATATTTCTTTGTCCTAGTAAATGAAGTGGTTGGTTAGACTTTTGTAGGTAAGGTTTATTATGAAGAATCATTTTTCATTCTTTTGTAAAAGATGCAAACTGATGAAATAAGCACGGATTTCTTGTTTCATATTTATATTAATATTTATGTGAAATTCATTTATGCATTACTAAGAATACACAGGAGTCACGCTACTCTAAAGCTTTATTTATTGGTGATTTACATTTATATATTTCAAATAATATTAAGCTTTTGTTGTTGTTTTTGAAACAGGGTCTAAGTTTACATCCTAAACTGGCCTCAAATTTATAATCTTCCTGCCTCAGCATCCTGAATCTTGTGATTACAAGTTTAGCCACTATGCCTAGTGGGGTTTTATAGACAGTTTTATTGACAGTCACAACAACAATATACCCATCTCTCCAAATTTCACACTTGATGAGTGAGTGTATCAGTGAGTGTGTGTGTGTCAGTGAGTGAGTGTATGAGTATGTGGGTGAATATGTGAATGAGTGTGTATATGAGTGTGTGAGTGAACGTATGAGTGTCAGTGTGTGAGTGTGTGTGTGAGTGAGTGTGTCAGTGAATGTGAGTGAGTGTGTGTGTGAATGTGTGAGTGAGTGAGTGAGTGGATATGAGTATTTCAATAAGTGTAGAGTGAGTGTGTGAGTGTGTGTGGGGAGGTAAGGAGTGTGGGAGGAAATGTTAGGATGCTGTTACCAAGGGTGTGTTGTTAAATATGGCACCTCCTCAGAGACAATGAACAAAACATGGACAGGTAATTTGCGGTATGAAGGCGTGTGTGTGTGTGTGTGTGTGTGTGTGTGTGTGTGTGTGTGTGTGTTGTGCATATATGTTATAACACACATATTTTAACCATATTTTAATCTAAGATCTCAATCTCTTTTTTTCACCCAATAACTAACAACCAATAACCTAACTATAAAGATTGGTTGGAAATTAGACAACATAATGTTAAAGCCCTTGACACATAACAAGCACTCACAAATATTTGTTTCTTTCCTATGCCACTACTAGCTCATTAATTGACTTTAAGGAAGCCGAGAAGCTAGTGTGCATTTCAATATCTTTTATTTATCTGGAGACAACATAACTATGATATTAACAGGAATATCACAGCTAATGGAAGATAGATGTTTTCATCTCATAAGCATCTTTAATTGTCTTAGTCCACATTATTTTACCTTTGTATTTCCCAGAAAATTACTTTCCTTTGACGCACTGAAGGATCATTTGTAACAAAGAAGAGATAATTGTTGTAAAGGCTTGGAATGTTACATATTTTTAGAGAGGACATTGCTACGTTTTTTCCCCAGTATAGAGGGTGGGTTTCTGAAGATGGTAATGGATACGAGTGATGGGTGAGAAAAAAGCCAAAATAGGCTACACTTGGAAAACCTTTGCTTCTCTATAGGGCTCTTTTGTTACTCTTCATACAGATAAAAACACGGTATGCATTTATAAGTCTCTTAATTAAGACTGAATTGTGCATGAGTAAACATGTAGCGGATTTAATTTTGTCTTACGTGAGATGAAACGCACACCTAGAATCTGCGGATGTCAAGTATTTAAACCCCAAGCAGTAGGAACCCCTGCTTCTTCCTCATTTACACAAAAATGCTACAACCCAACTTTCCTGTTTATTAGAAAATTTCACAAATTATACTTGCAGCCATTCTCTAGCTTGGCCTCCCAAGAGATACTCCTGTTTCAGACTATGAAGACATGAGCGACCCTCTAGCCTTGGGGAGAGCTGCTTTCTGCACCTGCCTGAAGCTCCCTTTCTGCTTGGTGAGCAGCCTGCACTGCTGATGCCACATTTGGCAGTCTGTGAGGCATGACGAAGGATGAGTCTCTCCAAGACAATGATGGGGTCTTGGATCTGTTACGTTGGCAAAGGAAAATATTAAAAAGAAGAGCAAAATATTAGTGGCGTCTGGAAAAAGCACAGTCAACTGTATCTTAAAATCTCCAGCCACCCCCAAATGATAAAAAGAGGATGGAATAGTGGGCATCTGTCTGTAAGGTACAACAGGACCTGGCAACCCAGAGGCAGATTTGGGCTTATAGATGGGCTAGTAGGGAAAAGATATAAGTCAAGGAGAGGCGGGTTTGGAGCTTTGAGAGGAATGCCATACAGATGTTAAGTAGCAAATACTTACACCTCTGCTACACAGCAGAGGCAAAGCAGCACACAAGTGAAGAACATAGCCCAGGGAGATTATCTGTACTATCATCCAGTTTCCACTTCTTGACAAGTCATTTAATTTCCTTGGATCTTAGATTCTACTGCTTTATCCTAGTTGTTCTAAAAAGTATTGTAGTTTATAAAGAGACTATTGAGTGTCTGAGACATAATAAACACAATGATAGTAAATGATGAATTATAGCTATTATTATTATGACTACCATCAGAAAAGTAAACCACTCTCCTTGTGAGTAGGATATCAATTCCAATGTAACCTATTCATAATTTTTAAAAAAGTTGACTGATAGAAAATGCTACATTGAGATACACATTCTTTATTCAGCTTTTCTTGTGCCTTAATAGCATTGATTGGTGTTCTTTAAATAGTAGTCTGTTCAGGCTTCTAGTATGAAGGATTTGCCTTAAAAAAAATATATATATATATAATTTATTGATATATTTTATTTGTACATAATATATTATATATATTATATATATATATCATCATCATCATATTAATCATGAAATCCAGTGCCCCGGGTTAGGTTGCTCTCACCTGAAGCTTCTACTGCATGCTGAGCACAGAATAAAGATGTAGATTCAAGCAAATTTATTTCAGATATTGTAGATTAGAGGCATGGCTATGTATGGAGGCAGGGCATGAAAAATGCAACCTCAGTTCTCCCCTTGAACCCACAGTAATTTGTCTGGGAAACATTGTTGAGTTCCTTGGACTGTGAGGTAAGTAACTTGTTCCAAAGCAGTTTTAAATCTTCAGGCAATGAGCTGCTGCTATGCTTTGTGCTCTTAGCACTGTGTTCCTTGACTTGGAACTGTGAACATTACCCAGGATGCCTCAGTGAGACTAGGATCTGAAATACAATGTGCCTAGAGGAAATTCTCTGGGGGAAGGAGGATTCTTTATAGATAAGGGAGGGAATTAAAGGTTCCCTACAAGGCTTTAAGAAAAATTAGCTTGCCCCAGACTTGGGGGAACCAGAGAATTGTAAAAATTGCATTTTGACTGCTGATTTCATTGATACTTTGTATAATTGGTAGCATCCTCTAAATCATGTGCCCCGTCCTAGGCACTGAGAAAATGTCAGTGGTTCCAATGATCTTCTTTGCTCACTAAGCTGGCTCTCTATATAGTGCGTTTATTGAGAATTCACAGATAAGTGATAGACACCCTCCTTTTATAGGAGATTCTGTGTAAAATGGAGAAGGGGGCATGATAATGAAGCATGGTGCAGTTACATGTTTGTGGGCCATCTAATTTCTGATTCCTGGTGGTTCCTGGGGAAAGTGACTTTCAGACTCAGTTCTGAAGAACGAAGAAGAGTTGGAAGCTAATGATGGATGTTAACCACAGTGAGATACGAGAGCATTTCAGCTGTAAGACAAAGAAGAATAGACAGTCAGCAAAGGCCACCATAGAAAGCTTGTTTCTGATCAAACCACAGGGAGGTGACAGTCTTCATTATGCCAGCACTCATGGAGCTGGAAGGATGAGCAGATCTGAGAGCTATTTCAACAAGTTGTTGCCTGGTAGAGGGTGGTGACAGAGGACAGAATACGAGTTGACTCTCAGATTTCCAGTATGTGAACCTGCCTGGAAGATGATGTCATTCACTAAGAGATGGAGCTGGAGGATCAGGTGCAGAATGGGAACCTAGGACTAGTTCAGTTTTGTACATAGCATGTTTGTACTGTCTGTGGGACATCTGCAGGGAGATGTTCAGTAGACAACTGAATTAGGAGCCCGGATATTAGGAGAAGGCTAGGGACTGAAGCTATTTGCATGCAGGTGGACAGATCACGGGGCAGGATCCTGAAAATTGTGGCATTGGCTTGCACAGAGGGAGAAGAAAGAGCAGGAAAAGGCAAGAAGCCAGGGGTCAGGGATGGCCAGGACATATGGACAGAGAAAGGAATGAGGGAAGGAGAAAGTGGTCTAAGGAGGAAACAGTGTCAAATATTGATGGATGTCATCTGAACTGGAAACTGAAAGTTGTCTTTTGGATACAGTAACACGAATGCCATTCAACACTAGGTGGCCACCTGGCTGCCCTGCTTGGCACTCTTCCAGTTTATGTTTGTTCCAGCATCATTATTATTAGTGTCTATCTTAGCCAGGGTTACTATTGCTATGATGAAACACCATGACCAAAAGCATCTTGGGAGAAGAAAGGGTTTCTTTGCCTTACATATCCTGAATCATAGTCCCCTGAGGGAAACCAAGGCAGGAACTCAAAGAAGGCAGGAACCTGGAGGCAGGAACTGATGCAGAGACCACGGAATGGTGCTGCTTACAGGCTATCTCTCCATGGTTTGCTCTGCCTGCTTTCTTACAGCAGCAAGTTCTTTTCGTGGTTTAATAAGCCTGCTCTCTTTTAGCACCCAGGACCATCAGCCCAGAGGTGGTACCACCTGTAGTGGGCTGGGCCCTCCTGCAACGATTACTAATTAAAATCTGTACAGACATGGCAATAATAGCTCAATCTTATGGAAGAAATTTCTCAGCTGAGGTTCCCTCCTTTCAGATGACTCTAGCTTGTATTAAGTTGACATAAAGTAGCCAACACAGTGTCATTAGTGCCTATGTTTAGACAACAATTATACCTCCATCTTTGGTTGTTGGTGAGAACATGTTCAACAGTGTGTCTAAGGGTGTGGTGAATGTAGGGATGAATCAAGGGAGGGGAGCATATAATTATACAATACGTCTTGTGGTGAGGCTACAGGAGAAGCTGTTTTGACATTGGAGAAATATTGAACTACCTAGAGCTTGAAGTTTCCATCAATCCTACAATAGCTCATAGCACTGTTTTCTTTCACTGTTGTAGGTCTTTAAGATTGG